>NC_136415.1:170327678-171057678 GCF_051521515.1 Lactuca serriola | reverse complement strand
GCATTGTATTATATAGTGAAGAAGTTGAATGAAAAATATGGTTTGAGGAGAGCAGGTGAGACCCAAATTGGATGAATGTGGTGTTTGTTAGCTTAAAACATAGTTTATGTTATATATATATATATATATATATATATATATATATATATATATATATATATATATATATATATCTTTACTATCTTATAAAAGAAATCTTATTATTTCTAAAAATAGACTGAATATAATAATATTATTTTTTTAAGACGTTCAAATCATTAAGCTAATAGTACAAGTAGTCATCAATAAAATAATATTAAATTTCAACCTGTGTTTTGAATCCTTATATTTCTCAATAAATTCTATCTCATTCCCTAAATTTCGGATAATTCAAAATTTGAAACCATCATAAAATACATGTTGATTCAAATATCCCTCCTGCAGATGGCTCTTTCTTAACATGTTTTTATTTTAATCCTTACTTGTAATTGATTTCATCATTTTTAACTTTTTGTATTTTTATCTTATAAATATATTGGGTGAAGGCTTTATTATATCAGGTTTGTTCCTAAAAAAAGTTTTTACTATGTTTCTTTAATGTGTTGACTTTGCAGGTTCAAACAGCTCAACCAAGAGGGCCAGTTAGAGCATTGTATTATCATTAGTTTGTATATTTTGGCATCTTACTTTTGCAATAAAGAACGGTTAAACATAATATTTGACATGATTAAGGTAGTTTGTATATTTTTCATCTTGTTTAGTCTAAAAATGAAACATTTTTCATAATTGGTCCTTATAATATCAAGTTTCATCACATGGACTTCCTGATTACGGTGATTATTGTCCTTATTATAAGGTTTTATATAGATTTTGTTCAATATTTTAAGGTTTCGAGAACCTAAATCAATATGAATCTTTGAATTACATACCATTGTTGAAAATGTTTTAATTTGTGACCAAACTTGGTTTAAAATCACAATGAACAAGTTGACACCTAAGTATTTTGGCCTTCTCAAAGACCTATTTATCGACTTTTGAATCATAACATCTGATATTCTAAAGGATTATTTTTATAAACTACTATTTATATATTTTAGCATTTTACTTAGTAGGACATTAAATTAATAAAGGAATTAAGGAAAACAAAACAAAAAAAAGAGGACGATAAACAGTACAAGTGGTTTGGGTATGTATAAATGGAAGTAATAACCATTTAGGTGTTTGGCAAAAAAGCTTATTGCTTATTAGTTTATTAGCTTATAAGTTAATAAGTAAGTGTAGGGTAACTTATGAAAAAATGACGTATTAGAGGTTCCCCACCGGAATAAGTTATTTTAATCCAAACACTTTTTTAACTTATAGTGATGTGAATCTAATAAGTTGTTTTAAAAAAGCTTAGCCAAACACCCCCTTAATATGGTATGATAATGCTCTTGAAAAATAGATGTCATTTAATAATCATTTCTCGAAGTGAACGCAAAATGATTTTAACTCTAAAGAGATCAAATTATTCGCCGCCCGCCGCTTTGCGCGGATCGACGGCTAGTATATATATATATATATATATATATATATATATATATATATATATATATATATATATATATATATATAGGGTTAGGTTATTTTGTTTTCACTATCTATTGTGTGCCCGTATGACTGATTCTGGACCAATCATTTTAGTTATTTTAAGAAAGTAATTAATGCATATTAAATGCTGAAGATGTAATTAATACCTATTATATCTTCAACATGTAATATGCATTAATTACTTTCTTAAAATAACTAAAATGATTGGTCCAGAATCAGTCATACGGGCACACAATAGATAGTGAAAACAAAATAACCTAACCCTATATATATATATATATATATATATATATATATATATATATATATATATATATATATATATATATATATATATATATAGGGTTAGGTTATTTTGTTTTCACTATCTATTGTGTGCCCGTATGACTGATTCTGGACCAATCATTTTAGTTATTTTAAGAAAGTAATTAATGCATATTACATGTTGAGGATATAATAGGTATTAATTACATCTTCAGCATTTAATATGCATTAATTACTTTCTTAAAATAACTAAAATGATTGGTCCAGAATCAATCATACGGACACACAATAGATAGTGAAAACATTTGAACCTAACTCTTTCTCTCTCTCTCTCTCTCTCTCTCTCTCTCTATATATATATATATATATATATATATATATATATATATATATATATATATATATATATATATATATATATATATATATATAAATGAAAAGTTACCAAAAACATTTAAAAATAGCATAAACTACGTTTCAAGTGAACAAACACCACATTCACCACATTTGGGTCTCCCCTAGCTGCTCTCCTCAAATCATATTTTTCATTCAACTTCTTCACTATATAGTACACTGCATGCTTAATACGATAAAAATAGAGTTTGTTGAGTACATAGGCTTTATGTATTTAATAATTTGTAAACATTTTAATGCATTTTTAAGAAAAATAAAAATTAATTACATTCTAACAGCAAAATGCATTTCAAATCTATAATTCACGTTCTTTTCCTTTGTGAGAGGATAACTTTCCAATCATCATATATTACAAAGGTCAGTTTTCTACAACACAGGTGTCGAAAATCACTTTAATTTTATAAAACTTCTTTAAGAATATAACTCAAAAAGACACATGTCATCGCATAGTTGTTTCCATGTTGAATTCATTTTATCAGCTAATGTGGTATTGCTCAATTCACTCGTCACATCCATAGTCCTATTATACCTCAAACAATGTTATTAATATTTAGACAATCAGATAAAAAGATGAGTTGGAGCCAAAGGCTTAACATGCATTCAACGATCAATAAGATTACAATACAAGAATGACAAAATAATAATAATAATAATAATAATACAACATACTTCAAATATGGTAAATACATGTATCTACAAAGATTGTCACTCCAAATATGATATATAGGTTGTGAATGAACCAAGTAGGATATGTGGTTGAAACCTAATGTACATGACCAATCTTTCCAAACATGTTATCCACGAAAGTAACAATCAATCATAATGTTCTTCGTGTTTTCATGAAAGATGTCTTTGTGACTAATTTGAAACCAAATTGTCACACCAAAAAGATGTATGAGTGAAGTGAGGAGGGACGAAGCCAAAATTTTAAAATAAGAGAGGCTAAACTTTATAAACTATGAAAACATATTCTTTATCATATATTTTTTTTTCCTATTTACTTAACCATGCTACGGTATATAAACGGTATATAAACGGTCTGTGAGTTGGATGACTTAACTACTTAAGACCGAATGTCGTTTTTGGGATTATAAATCAAAGAATATAAGTCTACATTTTTATAGTTTGAAATATTTCTTTTTTCATGTTCAATGTTCGCTATTCGATATTATTATTACTTTCAGGTAACAAGGATGTATTATAATATCTTCTTTTCAATTATCGGTAACAATATTCATAAATGATATGGTGTTTTCAAAGCTATTATAGTTTAAATGCTCTAGCAACTGAGTTTGTTGGTTCAACACATTTTGTAGTTGTTTTTTCTTATTGTAGCCTCTTGCTAGAGTTGATGTCTGTTTCTGAAAAAATAAATAAATTATCAAACTTATCAATTTATCATCAAATACAACGTAGTCACTCGGACATTTCGTTGTATACGAGTAGCGGAGAAGGAATATTAATTATTTGAAAGGTGAAAACATGTGGGTATTAATCATTTTCATGTGATATTTTATTCACTACATGGATACGTGACTCTGATCATGTTCTGCTTCTAAAATAGAATACAAACATAAAAGGTAGCTTCGGAGAAATTAATGTCCTTCACGTGTGATGTTTGGGGTGATATGTCAAATTGATCTTTCCAAACTCCTCTATAATTTCAATCTTCTTATCAACAATATCCTTATCACATACATACATATACACACATTCACACACATTCACACACATATATACATACATAAAAAATACTAATGTTGATATTTTTTGTATTTTCTTAATAAAGCCTAATAAAAAGATACAAGTATTAACAAAATGATATTTTCAAAGAAACTTTTTGTACTTTGTGATTATGAATCCATATCATTACCATTTTTTAGAGCATAGAAAATGATAAAGTATGAAATTTATTGTTTTCTTTTAAAAAATACAAGTCTTAACAATAGAAAATCAATATTATGCATTACTACATATTTCTATACCACCATACCATTTAATAAAGTATAAAAATATATAAATGTTGATATATTTGTTTCTTTTTGAATAAAATTAAGTCGATATGTATTCATCGTTCTAAGGAAAATATGCATATTTATTTTAAAAAGAATAGTATACAAATATTGAACGTCATTAAAATAGATTTCTTGTGTGAAATCACATTTCTACGTGTGTAACAAAAACAAACAGTAGGAACCTTCCGAGTTAAAAAAATAAGTTAGGGACCAAACGTGCAAATTACCCTAAACCATAGGCACCATTCGTGTACTTTACTCTCGATTCTACTTGTACATTTTAATTCCTACACCTCTAAATCTAATTATAATGACTTTGGATATTCAAATAGAGTTTAAGGATTTGTTGATGGGTTTTAACCATATGAACATTCCTATGTGCACATGCAACCCTAATGCTTGGATCTAGATTTCTCTAGTTGAACATGCATTTAATCCAAGAATTCTAATGACTAATAGACTATAATAACAATATGAAATCAGAATTAGAAGTTTACCTTGAATCACTTGCTTGATCTTCTCGTTTTTGGAGCTTTAGAGTCACAATTGTCACTCCTCTAATGGCTTACAAACACCAACTAACAAAGGAGATGATTTAGGAGAGAGGAGAGGGAAGAGAAATCGGTCAGGGTTTCTTCTCTAAGCACAAGTGCCGATTTCCCTTGATCCTTGGGGTCTATTTATACTTGTAAGGCTCCTAGGGTTTCACCCTTAAACCCTAATTGGATAACTTAGGCCCTAAGCAATCCAATACCCTAATAGATAAGCCCTTGGACGAAATCTAAGCCTATCCAAAGCCCTAGAATTTGTCCCCCCTATCCTTAAGGGATTTATAGCCCAAAGTCAAACTATCATACAATTGACAGTTTATACCCCTTTATTTAATTAATCTCTTTAAGTCACCAAATTAATTCTTAATTAATTTATGACTTATATTAATCAAATAATAATATTATTATTCCTTATATTATTCTCATAATATATTAATAATATTCCTTCTCTCATATAAATCATCCTGTCAAGTTGCTATGGTGAAGGCAACCCAAAAGGACCATGCACAACCGAGTCAAATACTTGCCTAATATAGTTGCAGCCTTAGACACTATTCCAACATTTGTTCCATCACTAAAATAACATACGCTTAACATCACTAAAATAACATACGCTTAACATCATTAAAATCTTTAATTCGTCAATTAAAGAAAGATATTCATCATCTTCCGGATAAAACTATAAAACTTAAGTTATGACCACTTAATTCAAACGTCTACAATGATTTGAACTAAGAGCACTATAATCTAATTGTAAACCATCAAAGCACTAAATCTATTGACTTAATTGAAGATTTAATATCCTCTTTCTGAATAAACCCTATATATTTATTATATTTTTAATTTAGCCCTAAAGTCGTATTAATTTGACGGGGTGTTCACCATCAGGACTTAAATGTTATAAATTATGGAAATCAGGGGTTAAAGTGTAACTTTCAAACTAATTATGAATAGGTTTGTGGAAGATGGGGGGGGGGGGGGGGTATTTGGTTACTTTTAGACTTAAATTGAAAGGATTTTTGGAAGTTGGGGGCTATAAAGTAAATTATGGATTTAATTTGAAAATAAATTGATGAGGAGGGACGGAAATTGTAAAAAGGATTTCATGTTTGAAAGAGAAGCGAGACTTAAACCCGCTCCCCTCCCCCCCTCCCCCTCTACGACAGAAAGAGAGCGAGACGGTCAGGAGAAAGAAGCCAAGGGCTGTTGCACCATCGTCTTCTTCTAAAGGGTTTTGAGCATTCTAACACTCTTAAGGTGTACATGCAATCCTAAAAACCTTGGATCTATGTTTTACTAAGATACATGCAAATTGTTTTTCCAAGGTTCTTAACCTATCTAACATAGCAAGGGGGAACTTTTAAACATAAATGCTAGAAGAAGAACATACCTTTTGTTGTTTGGATTCCTTGAGAACCTTGTGAGCCTAGCACCTCAAGTGTGATGCCTCAAATGTCTCACACAACACCACAACACTTGAAATAACCTTGAGAGAAGTTCACTAACACTCAAAATTCGGCGAGCCCTCTTGTACTTACTTTTAGTGCCGATTTTGCTAGTCTAGGGGTCTTATTATATAGTCGTGGTACAAGTAGGGTTACACCATGTAAACTCTAATTGTCATGGCTTTCCACATTCCATGATCTATGGGTTTGTAACCTCCATGGACTATCCATGGAGCACCTTATGGGTTTTAGCCCAATACATACAAACCATGGATCATTAGCCCACTATACAAGAATAGACGATTTACACAATCAACCCCATATATTTAATTAGTCTCTTTTTGATCACTTAATTAATTCCAAATTAATTCTTTGATCAATACTAATTAAATAATATTATTAATATATTAGAACTTATAATATATTAATAATCCTTAAGTGTCCTTTCTCACATTTAGTCTATCCAAGTGTTGCAATGTCATGCAACCCAAATGGACCATGCCAACCGGGTCAAGTACATTTCAGGAATAATTATGAACTTAGACACCTAATCTAACAGTCTCCCACTTGGATAAGTGTAATAACTATAACTGCAAGAATAACTTCAGGAACCGATCAGCAATCATAGCTCTTTCAAGGTCTCACAGAACTGAGATGATGATGATATGCCATTTAAGATAAGTGATCATATAACCCTCTGTTCTAGATATCAGTCGGACAAATACATGGAACAATGTCTTACTTATTGTCCAGTAGTTTGTTTCCCGATTTCCGATTTGTTTGACATAGAACTTAATTGAACACATCAACTTAGTTCTGACCGGTCCCGAAACATGGGTCAACACAAAATCATCGATGGGCCCATTTATCGCTTCTAATCCAAGAAGGAACAAATAAACTTCGGCTCATATGCTTGTTCTACTACTTGTTGAATCATACACAAAGGCACGTTTTATAACATCGAGTTACCAATGCGTTTTCGTACAATCAATGTATAAGCAACTCATAGGCAACAACTCATATCTCTAGGTTTGAAGACTTATATGATATTACCGTCTCACGATCACTCGAGATAAATTCCATTAAGTGATACAAGTGAGTGTGGGTTGAATCCAATACTTAGAAATTATGAGCACTCATGAGTGTTGTAGCAAAACTTTGCTATGTCCATCAACTTAGGCATCTACAACCAACTCATGACAGTCTTGATTCATATCTACTTCCAACATATGACAGACTGTGGAGAATTTGAATAATATGAAATATCATAACATAATTATTCTGGAAGTCAAAACATGCAAAATGAAACGATAGTAAACGATTGACAAAAGCTAGCAACACTTTACTCATAAACAAACAACAATTTTTATTCATCATCAAATGTAAATTACATCTTACAAATTTCAAAGCTATCTAACTACTAAAACTAATATTAAACTTCAGCCCTATGCGCCTCGCATGCTGGAGGTGCTTAACCCTACCCAGTCCCTTCGTGAGGGGATCTGCTAGGTTCTCATTCGATGATACCCTGTTTTCCATGAGGAGTCCTTCTTCTATTCGATATCTGATGAAATGGTATTTTCTGTCGATGTGTCTAGATCTCCAGTGATCCCTTGGTTCCTTGGCTAAGGCAACTGCACTTTCACTATCACATAAAATCTCTATAGGCTCCTTTATAGTTGGTACAACTCCAAGGTCTCCAATGAAGTTCTTTAGCCATATAGCCTCATTTGCTGCCTCATTTGCCGCTATATACTCTGAATCGCAATCAGCTACTATCTCTTGCTTGGAAATTTTCCAAGAAATTACTCCTCCGTTTAGGGTAAAGACCCAGCTTGACTGAGAGCGGAAATTATCCCTATCAGTTTGGAAGCTAGCATCACTATACCCTAGTACTCTCAAGTCATCAATCCCACCGAGGGTAAGGACCCAATCCTTAGTCCTCCGCAGGTACTTGAGAATGTTCTTTACCGTAGCTCAGTGAGCCTTGCCAGAGTTTCCCTAATATCTGCTGACCATGCTCAATGCAAAGGCCACATCAGAACAAGTACAAGTCATAGCATACATGATCGAGCCTACAGCAGAAGCATACTGTACTCGACTCATCTTTGCTATCTCATCCTCTGTACTTGGGCTCTGAGTCTTACTCAGTCTGACATTACTCTGGATCGGTAACTCTCCTTTCTTGGAATTCTACATGTTGAACCTATTCAGCACCTTATCCAAGTAAGTACTCTGACTAAGACTAATTAGTCTTTTACTCCTGTCTCTCAAAATCCTTATCCCTAGGATATAGGCAGCTTCTCCAAGGTCCTTCATAACGGAACACTTCCCAAGCCAAGACTTCACTTCCTGCAGAGTTGGGATGTCATTTCCTATGAGTAGTATGCCATCCACATACAGTACCAAAAAGCTAACTATACTCCCACTAGCCTTGACATATACACAATAATCATCTTCACTTCTCGAAAAGCCAAACCCTTTGACTTTCTCATCGAAACAAAGATTCCATCTATGAGGTGCTTGCTTTAATCCATAAATGAATTTCTCAAGCTTACACACTCTATTAGGGTACTCTATACTGACAAAACCCTCTGGCTGACTCATGTAAACATCATCAGCCAACTTTCCATTAAGGAAAGCGGTTTTGACATCCATTTTCCATATTTCATAATCATGAAATGCAGCAATGGCTAACATTACCCTAATAGAATTAATCTTCGCTACGGGTGGAAAGGTCTCATCATAATCAACTCCCGGAGTTTGAGAAAAGCCCTTTGCAACCAGTCGCGCCTTATAAGTGTGTACATTGCCATCAATTTTGGTGTTTTTCTTGAACATCCATGTGCACCCGACTGTTTTACGACCTGGTACATTGTCAACCAAGTTCCAAAATTGATTGTCATACATGGATTGTATCCCGCTGTCCATAGCCTCTTTCCATTTAGCAGCCTCAGGGCCTGTCATGGCTTCCGTGTAGCTGTTAGGTTCATCCAAACTTACCAGTGTGCTATCATTGATAAGTGTATCACCTTCCGCAGTAATATGGAAACCATAGTA
Source organism: Lactuca serriola (assembly GCF_051521515.1). NCBI lineage: Eukaryota > Viridiplantae > Streptophyta > Magnoliopsida > Asterales > Asteraceae > Lactuca > Lactuca serriola. The sequence continues at coordinate 171,048,360 of NC_136415.1, read as the reverse complement.
ATGCTCAGGTGCATTCCTAACTATCGTGGAACGCCTCAGAGGTACAGACTCTTTTGTCGGATCAACCAGAGTTTCCTCCTCAGGTTGATTGCTAGGGTTTGAGGTTCCTTCATCACTTGACTCTTGAATTTCTTCAAGGTTAATTTGCCTCCCACTATTTCCTTGGCTCATGAACTCCCTCTCTCGCGAAAGACTCCTCTCCTTGCTACAAAGACCACATTATCACTGGGTCTGTAGAAGAGGTAACCAAAGGATCTCCGTGGGTAGCCGATGAAAATACACCTCTCACTTTGAGGTTCGAGCTTATAGTGAGTCTCGCACCTCACAAAAGCATCGCAACCCCAAATCTTGATGTGGTCCAGATTGGGAACTTTTCCGGTCCACATCTCATGAGGTGTTTTGGCAACCTTCTTTTTAGGGACTAGATTAAGGATATGGGCGACAGTATCTAAGGCATACCCCCAAAATGAGATTGGTAGCGAAGCTCGACTCATCATTGAAAGAACCATATCCAACAAGGTTCGATTGTGTCTCTTAGACACACCATTAAGCTGTGGTGTCCTAGCAGGTGTCAGTTGTGAGATAATCCCACTTTCCTTAAGATAGTCAAGGAACATTGTACTAAGATACTCACCACCTCGATCGGATCAAAGCATCTTAATGTTCCTGCCCAACTGATTCTCTACTTCCTATTTAAACTCTTTGAATTTCTCAAAGGTATATGACTTATGCTTGATTAAGTACATATATCCATATCTACTAAAATCATTAGTAAAAGTCACATAGAAGCAGTTAGCATCTCTTGTGGTTGTTCTAAAGGGTCCACAAACACCAGTATGTATGAGATCCAACAAACCCTTACCCCTAGCATAAGAACCAGTGAAGGATGACTTTGTCATTTTCCCAAGCAAACAAGATTCACAACTATCATCCGACTTTAGGTCAAATGACTCCAAGACTCCATCCTTTTGGAGTTGGCCTATACGTTTCTTACTTACATGTCCAAGACAACAATGCCATAATGATGCTTTATCCAAGCTAGTGGAAGAATCGATACACAACACATTATTTCCTAGGTTACCTACAACCGACACAGTTTCATACACACCATCACAAGGTAATGCTTTAAAATAAAGAAAATTATTAAAGAAAGCATTAATACCACCACATTCATTATCAAATGAAAAGGTAAAACCTTGTTTGTACAATCCATGAAAAGAAATAATATTTCTTGCCATTTCGGAAGAGTAACAACACTTATTCAAATCTAAAACAAACCCACTACTTAGAAACAAAGAATAAACTCAAATCTTGGTGACAGGTGATGCTTTTCTATTTCCCATGATCAAGTTTATCTTCCCATGCTTCACATTCTCACTTCTTCTTAGTCCCTACAAATCAGTACATATGTGAATACCAAAACCTATATCAAGGACCCAATAATTAGAATGGGGTGAGTTATTTGACAATATAGTGTAAATACCTTCATGGTTGGGTTTTACTTTTCCATCCTTAACATCTTGCAGGTACTACGGCAGTTTCGCTTCCAGTGCGACTTTTCATGGAAATAGAAGCATTCAACCTCTTTAGGGTTGGCAGAAGGAGTGACAAAACCTTTCTTGGTTCCACTTGAAGAGGAGCCATCAAGGGTCTTTCCCTTGGTACCCTTTGAAGGACTCTTCCTCTTCTTTCCTTTGCCTTGCCCGATTGCCAAGACAGGGGCCGCGGAAGGAGTAGGAGTAGTAACAGCCGACTTACCTTTAAGACCACTTTCCGCGGTCTTCAAAAGTTCTTGAAGTTTGCTGAGAGTAACTTCCTCCTTGTTCATGTGGTATGTCATTCAGAATTGATCATAACACAAAGGAAAGGAGTGCAAAATGATGTCAATTGCCAACTCCTAAGGGAAGTTCACATTCAGTTTCAGCAAACGGTCCACATACCTTTGCATTTTTTGTATGTGGCCCGTGATGGGTTCACCATCCTTCATTCGGGTTGTTATCATGGAGGAGATGATTTCATACCGCTCTTGACGAGCACTCTGATGATAGTGGTCCATCAAGTACTGGTGCATCTCAAAAGGGTAGTAGTCCTCATAGGACTTTTGGAGCTCAGCTGTCATTGTGTCCAACTTGATACATTCCACTTTGGTAGCATCTCTCTCATGTGCCTGGTATTCAACGATCTCCTCAGGAGTAGTAGACAACTCAAGCTCCTTAAGCTCCTTGTCGAGGACATATGCCTTGTCCTCATACTGAGTAACCATCCTGATGTTCCTGATCCAATCCATAAAGTTGGATCCATCAAAGATGACTCTCCCACAAAGGTTCATGAGAGAGAAGGAGTCGGTAGGATTTGAGCCAGAAGCAACATTGTTGGAAGACATATGAAAAGGAAGAAAGACATGTTTAGATTAGATATAAAGATAGTCATTAATAAGACACCCAAATGTAATATTCAAGCTAGGACCCAACACAATATTTTATAACTTAGAAGAGGGGTGCCGTAATCCAAGCTATAAGATATTTGAAGATAGGTGAATGACGATTCACCAATTTTCACCATGAAAAATGAAATAAATTATTAGGTTTTTAATTGGCTTTGAAACTCCTAGATTCTTTGAAATTCATTGAACTTTTCAATGACATGTTTCAATCTCGAGTGTGCCCTTCATGTTTTATGATTGGGATGCTGAGGATCACAAAACAAGGTGTGAAGTAACCATGCAAATTACTTGGTACCCTTAATGTTTATCACTCAATCGATATGCCGGTTAACCATACAGGCTCCACCGACCTATGATAAACCTTAAGCCACCCTTTTCCTACCTTGTTAAGTCCAGGTTAGTGTGCCGGTTAACCACACACGCTCCACTAACGACTTAATCAAAGTGAAAAATGTAATTTCATGGGTCAGCACCTTATTCACATTTTCCTAAAGTAACTAAGATTGGGAATTTATAAAAACATTTAGTTACTTTACATTCATCATACTTTTAATGAGGATTTAATGTCCTTGTCTTATCTGTTCAGCTAACGACCCTCCACCGGTCAAGGAGGCGGTTGGTGAAAGTGGACACCCATTAAGCTCCCGTTTTATAGGCAGCAACCTTATACCCCCCCTTATAGACCGGCTTCGTGAATGAGGTCTACTAACCGTGAAATGACTTGTTCTTATATATATATATATATATATATATATATATATATATATATATATATATATATTATTCACTTATAATATTATAAAGTATAAGGGCTAAATTTTAACTTTTAAAATTCTAAGGATTGGAAATAAAGTTTTTTAAAGTGACTTTACATGTTCCAAAACTTGAGGGCAAGTTTTGTAACTTTCAAAACTTTTCATCTTTCATAACTTAGGAGTTAATGGTTTATTAAAATGAGAGACTTTTCATTTTATGTAACCTATGTATTTCATAATGGACTTTTTTTTAGAAAAGTAACTTTTGGTAATCCATAACTTGAGGACAAATTATAGATTCCATTAAAACCCATAATGATCAAGAATTAAACTAACAAGCAAGTTACAAATAATTCCTATGATCTTCTAAACTCATAAGTTCATGAACATGCATATCAACAATTTCATGAATCATAAATAAACCATATAAAACTTGAAATTTTGATAATAGCCATTAAAAATGGATTAGCATAACCATTACACCATCTAAAACAAGTTTTATAAGACCAAAACAGTTTAGGATAATGTTTCTAGTCCATTTCCAACAACAAACCTCGAAACTGCACTCTGGGCATTCTACTCGTCGAGTGCATGAACCTACTCGACGAGTAGGATGATTTTAGGCATGGACTCGTCGAGTCCCCCCATTGACTCGGCGAGTTCACCCAACAGATTGCATATTTTTCGACTTTTTCCTACAATTTGCGTCAAGAATCAAATAAACAAGCCTAGGCTCTGATACCGCTGAAGGGTTTTGAGCATTCTAACACTCCTAAGGTGTACATGCAACCCTAGAAACCTTGGATCTATGTTTTACTAAGATACATGCAAATTGTTTTTCCAAGGTTCTTAACCTATCTAACATAGCACGGGGGAACTTTTAAACAAAAATGCTAGAAGAAGAACATACCTTTTGTTGTTTGGATTCCTTGAGAACCTTGTGAGCCTAGCATCTCAAGTGTGATGCCTCAAATGTCTTACACAACACCACAACACTTGGAGTAACCTTCAGAGAAGTTCACTAACACTCAAAATTCGGCGAGCCCTCTTGTACTTACTTGTAATGCCGATTTTGCTAGTCTAGGGGTCTTATTATATAGTTGTTGCACAAGTAGGGTTACACCATGTAAACCTTAATTGTCATGGCTTTCCATATTCCATGATCCATGGGTTTGTAACCTCCATGGACTATCCATGGAGCACCTTATGGGTTTTAGCCTAATCCATACAAGCCATGGATCATTAGCCCACTATATAAGAATAGATGATTTACACAATCAACCCCATATATTTAATTAGTCTCTTTTTGATCACTTAATTAATTCCAAATTAATTCTTTGATCAATACTAATTAAATAATATTATTAATATATTAGAACTTATAATATATTAATAATCCTTAATTGTCATTTCTCTTGTTTAGTCTATCCAACTGTTGCAATGCCATGCAACCCAAATGGACCATGCCAACCGGGTCAAGTACATTCCAGTAATAGTTATGAACTTAGACACATAATCAAACATCTTCGTGGCGGCATGCTTTCGTGAAACCGAGCAGCCACGACCTTGTTATTGTCGTTGCTGTCACTTCCAACGAAAAAATGGAGAACTCGGGTAAGGGAATCGAAGCAGGATGTTGTGAGTTGTTATTGTTGCATTCATTTCACTAGAAAGGAAGTGTTTTCTACGACTTCTTCCCTTTCCTGCGTGCGTGAAACTGACGACATCCACCTAGTTGCTGTCGCTCACCACCACTGTTAAGTGTTGGTGTGTGCAATGTGTGTGTTAGTTGTAGCCGATTGTATGTCGTTAGTATGTGTTATGGGTGTTGTGTGGCGGGTTTGTGTCTTGCTCAACCATAAAACCAAAGGAAACCAATCACCACCGTAGGGAGGTGGCTACCGCCCTCTATACCCTTGTTCTCGCCTTCTGCCACCACAAGCCACTGTGTTTGGTGGTTGAATGCATGTATTAATATATGTATGTGTCTTTTCTATGTAAATAACATAATAGGTTCTTGTTGTCGGATTTTGACTCGAAAACTACCACCAGCACCATGAAGTGGTGGCTACCGCCGTGAACAACCGTCGACTACCACCGCCCAAGGTGGCAGTAGGAGGTGCCCAACCTATTAAACTATAATTAAGCTAACCTTGGACCTAGTTGGCAAGTGTTTGAGTTGGAAACCCTAACTAGGGTTTAGAAAACCCTAATCTTGGAAACTTTACTCTGGGACTTGTCGGGACCCATGTTTGGACCGTTGATTTAGAGTTATGAATTATACCCGACCATATTTTATGATAGAGTTAGGGTGATGGACGTAATGGAATGAGTCATTAGTGAGTTAAGTGTGGAACACTAACCCTAGTTATCATTTTATGTGAGAAACCTAGAGATGTAAAAGCCCTAATATTGGACACGATGATCGTGTTTTGACTAAAGTGTCTTCCTGTAGGTGAGAGGAAGTGAGTTGAAGCTAGAGGAGTTATCCGTTACTACTATGGTAACATATGCACATAGCGAGGTGAGTTTTCCTCATTGTACTTGCGGGTCGAAGTCACTAAGGTCGGCCCATTGGTTGATAACTTGTTTCATATTGTTGTTGATATGTTTAGCATGCGGTAGACCTGTATGATTATATGATAGTTTCTAATAGGTGTTAGAATGGTAGGCTTGTAGGACCACCTGTGATTATTGGCAGTATGATTATTTGTTTGTTGAGTATGCTTGTTGTTTATTATATGTCGTTATGTTATGTGGGTTGAGACTATTGCTTTGTGTTATAAGTCAATAGACAGGGGCATTCCAACCAGGAGGTTGTGGGCCGGGGCATTCCAGCTCGGAGATTGTGGGTCAGGGTAATTCAACAGGAAGGTTGTGGAACCAATATGTGGTATACAGGGCATTCCAACCGGGAGGTCGTGGGCCAAGGTAATCCAACCGGTAGGTTGTGGATCCAGTATGTGGTATGCAAGGTCATCCAATCAGGAGGTCGTGGGATAGGGTAATCTAACTGGCAGGTTGTGAACCTTAGTTTGGGGAAAACTCACTAAGCTTTGGCTTACAATTTCAGTTTATTGTTTCAGGTACTTCTGATGATTGCGGGAAAACGAATGCGTGATCATGCTCATCTTCATGTTTTTGTGTTGTTGGGTCTTGGGAAAACTCTGATTTTGAATAATACTTTTGAATCAGTGGTTCTTTTGTAAACAATGATGGTTTTTAGTTGTTTTTAAAAGTTTTTAATTTTTATGATACTTGGGATGTTATAGAAGATTTCAACACATGATTTGGATAGTATAATCGAAATTCCATATAAAAAATACTAATCTTAATACATACTTAGAAACCGATATCATTTAGATCTATGGATGAATTTATGAAGATTTTTTTTTCTTTTGAATTGTTTTTCATGGATCTAGGGTTTCAAATCCATCATTAAAACTTCATAACTCCATTGTTTGCCTAGGAGATGACATAAATAAATCTTTAGTGTTTGACGCCAATTTCACCGTATGCTTCCATATTTTCAAATACCTCATATCTATAAGAGATAGAGTTGTTTTTAATGTTAAGAAAAAGGGAATAAGGGATTTTAGTTCTAAACTTGGACATAATGGAAAGATTGATCCCTATACTTTTAAGTTTCTCATATTTCCTATAACTCACTCCCAATAACCAACCAACCTTAATCCTCCCACATAAAACCTAAAAAATTAGCATCCTAACATTTTAGGTCCAAATCTAGTTTACTAAGACCCAATTTGGCAAACTAGCTGAAAATCTAGTTTTCAGCTTATAAGTTGGTTTATTGATAAACTATCTTATAAGCTACTTGATAAACTAGGATAAGCTATTTTTACGCGTTTACCAAACTCTAGACTAAAATAAGCTAGCTTATTTTTGCTAAATATGGCATAAACCCCCCCCCCCCCCTCCCCCACAATAATCTAATAATTTATTTAATTCCAAATAGGCTTCCTAACTTACACCTCAAGTATCTCATACTATATTTTCAACCTTAAATGATAAAACTTCTTACAAATATGTCAAATTTCTAAATAATGAATTTACTCAAATGTTATTCTTTAATTGCCAAAATTAAAGATTTTGACCTAATTTATCATATAGCTAATTAATTAAAATTTTAGTTAATGATTTCCGGTTTTAGTTATAATTTATGATATATATATATATATATATATATATATATATATATATATAATATAATATAAATATAAATATAAATTCATTTAGAAATAACAATTTCAAATCCCAAAATTTGGGTGTTATAGTTCTTTCCTATCCTTATGGTTTGATATATATATATATATATATATATATATATATATATATATATATATATATATATATATATATATATATATTTCATTTATCACTTATTCTTCGTTGAAGATTTCTGTTATGGATCATTTGCTACTAACAATCTCATTTGGTATTAGGATCTTATCGCGTTATAATGTCTTTAAAGAGACGCTTATTATTAAGGTTATTCTGTTTGGTAGGTATTACAGATTGTTTGAGTCATGGCTCTGAAATTGTAGCATTCTCGATGGTCATATTATGATTTTGTATAAGGATGGGATAGTATTATGTTAAATTTATCATGACTGTTGGTTTTGGGATCTATGTTATTTGCAAATGTGGATGACATGGAGATTGAAGCTGAAGGCCATAAGTTGTTGGGTAAAGTTCACCAATAAAATTTATGGGCTCTACAAATCATGTTTCAATGAGTTAAGAAGTTTTTTAAAAACTGTTGAGGATTATGTTTTTTGTACTTTCTTCATCCTAACAGACCTGATGGATTGTGATGTTCTCATTCAAGCTCGGTCATAAAGGTTTGTTGGCCAAACAATACGTTGGGACCGGATTTGTTTTTCGGAGTAGAGTTCAACTATGTTTGACATGACGAGCACCAATATGGAGCTGACAGCGTGAACTAGTGGTTGTCGAGGTCAACAAAATAAATATATTTCATATTGCACACAAAATAGCGTATAATGGTAAAAAGATTGTATCAACGGAGATTGGTTCAATTTGTTACTTCTACGAAAATCTTGTTATACAAATACTTGTAAAACTAAAAATAAAAATGAGTTTTTTTTCTTTTTTTTAATCTTTTGAAATATTTGCAAGAAAACTAGAGTTAAACTAAGACTTAAAGAACACAATTAAACAATCGCAAGAGTTTGATATAAAATCAATGAGAGAAAGATGGTTGAATAAAGGTTTCCTCACTTGAACATTTGGTGAACATATCATTAGAATCCAAAGTGCAATACTTGTTTTAAATCTCCAATTTGGTTATAGTAATCCAAGAAGATTGAGATTACCTAGACTTTTCTTAGCTATTAAAATAGTTAAAGAAGCTCATAACATATTTCCTAAGTTAAAGTCACAATTTCCATTAAGCATGTAATTAGTGAAAATTAACTAACATTAAGAACCAAAAAGTCACCAAATCCAAGAGGAGTCAAATGCTTTCACCACCATGTTGGAGAAAATGTTTTTGTGATTATGTGAAGTGAAAACTAACACATGAACCATTTTTTTCTTTCTAATTTGAAGATTCATTAATTAATCATGAAATTAGCCAACTAATCGCTACAAATACATTTAAACTCATAAATAAAAACATACAAGTAGTAAGAAGATGTTAAAAAATAAAACATTCTTATAAAGATTCAAGAACAAGTTCATGGAGTTCTTCAACATTTGACCAAATATTCAAGTGATTTCATCAAAGTCAACCAAGATTAGTTTAGCCTAGTATGGCTAAACTCAAGAAAACAAAGTAAAAGTTTAGAGTACCAAACATCTAGCAATAATCAAGAGCAAAAAGATGATGTTTTTGATGTTCTACAAGAGCTCCAAGAGCTCCAAAAACTCTAGAGAAATGTCCAATTTTAGATATGTAGAAGTGCCAAAAATATGCACACCAACCTTCCCCTTACATCACTAAAGATAAATTTCTAAAATTACCCCTATAGGTCTGTGCGTGGCCAGTGCAGCTCTACGCGGGTGCACTGCTGATTTGGGCTACATTGTGATTTGTGCTTCCAATATCTTAGCCTACTAGCCCATAACGAGTCCAAACCATTTGTAGTCCATTGTTCTTCAAGATTTCTCCAATTTTATCCGATTTCACCTTCTCCAAGTCATCCATAACTCGTGTACTCGCCTGATCATTTATGCTCACAAGTTCAAATATTCACCATTTCTTCTAAATTCAATGTCCATGTTCTTCAAGCCTTCAAATATCAACAAGCCCAAGAATTGTATCGTCTTTATCTGTCTTGTAGCCCAAGATTCTTCATTTCCCTCCTAGTTCACTTGCTTTTCATCTGTATCGAACATTCCCTTTCTGCTACCGTTCTGAAACCTACAATCATGCTCACAATATTAGACAATACCCGAAATAGTCATAAAATAACAAAAAGGAAAATACGCATGAAGATTAGCTGAATTATGAATGAAATATGTTAACATAAACTATAAAAAGAAGTAAATAAAATGAAATTATCAAAACTATAACATTGGTTTATCCCATCCTAAATAACAATGGATCATTGGCCCAAACTATAAGAATCATTGATTTACATAATCAATCCCCATATACTTCATTAGTCTCTTTTGATCAAAAAATTAATTCCAAATTAATTCTTGATCAATACTAATTAAATAATATGATTTATCAATTAATATATTATACTTATAATAAATTAATAAATCACAAATAACCTTATTCTCAAATGTCCATCCTATCAAATTGCACTGATGAAGGCAACCCAAAAAGACCATGCTACAATCGGGTCAAGTACATCCCAGTTATAGTTATGGGCTTAGACACCAAATCCAACAGTCTCCCACTTGGATAAGTCTAATAACTATAACTGCCAATGTGACGTCAGGATCCGACTTAGAAAACATAGCTTTCAAAAGCCGCTGTCTACTCTGACCCAGGATCCGACTTAGCAATTGTAGCTTTCAAAAGTCGTTGTCTACTCTGACCCAGTCAATGACATGTCCTTTAGATAAGGGATCATATATTCCTCTGTCTACTCTAACAGAGGTTCATCAATTTTTGGGACTGGCTGACTATTACCAGATATTTGTAGAAAATTTCTCTCGCATAGCCAAACCAATCACAACATTAACCCAAAATGAAATAAAATTCCTTTGAGGAGACCAATAGTAAACAACTTTCCAAAAGTTGAAGGAAATGTTGTGTAGTTCACTGATATTATCCCTTCTAGAAGGTACTGATGAATTTATCGTATATTGTGATGCTTCACATCATGGGTTGGGATGTGTATTAATGTATAGAGAGAAAACCATAGCCTACTCCTCAAGACAACTCAAGGTGCATGAGAACAACTACATCACCCACGAATTAGAGTTGGGAGCAGTAGTTTTTGGCCTGAAGATTTGACACCATTACTTTTACCAAACAAAGTGTATAGTCTACACGGACTACAAGAGTCTACAAAACATCTGCGATCAAAAAGAGCTCAACATGAGACAAAGAAGATGGTTAAAGTTGATAAAAGACTATGATTTTGAGATTCGTTATCACCCACAAAACGCTAACGTCGTAGCTGATGCCTTGAGCTATAAAGAACGAGTTAGATCTTATAGAGTCAAAGCACTTATGTTGACTATTCAGTCTAACCTAATCTCACAGATTTGAAGTGCTCAACTCAGGGCTTTAACGGAAGAAAATGTTAAAGAAGAAGGACTCATAGGAATGGAAATACAATTTGAACAAAAGATGATGGAACGAGATATTTCATGAACCCAATATGGGTTCCAAAATTTGGAGATGTCAAAGAACTAGTTCTAAATGAGGCCCATCGGACTAGATATTGCATATATCCTGGAGCAGAAAAGATGTATCTGGACCTTAAAGCCATTTATTGGTGGCTAAACATGAAGGCTAAGATTTCGACCTACGTAAGTAAATGCCTAACATGTTCCAAGGTCAAGGCAGAACATTAACGGCCCTTAGGATTCTTGCAACAACCAGAGATTCCCGAGTGGAAGTGGGAGCAGATCGCAATGAACTTTGTTGCCGAATTACCAAAGACTACTATTGGTTACGACACTATTTGGGTAGTTGTCGATAAATTAATAAACTCTACTCACTTCATACCAATAAAAGACTTTGATAAGATAAAGAAGCTGGCCAAGAAGTACCTTAGAGAGATTGTCAGATCGCACGGGGTATCCTCATCTATTATCTCAAACAGAGATAACAGATTTACCTCTCGCTTCTGGCAAAGTTTCCAAGAGTCCCTTGGTACTCACCTGGATAGGAGCACAACTTACCATCCTCAAATTGATGGCCAAAGAGAAAGGACCATCCAAACGCTAGAAGACATGCTTAGAGCATGTGTGATAGATTTTGGAAGTGCATGGGATACTCACCTTCCTCTGGTGAGTTCTCATATAATAATAGCTATCACACGAGCATTAAAGCAACACCGTTCGAAGCACTATACTGCTGAAAATGTTGATCTCCCATTTACTGGACAGAAGTTGGCGATACCTAACTAGCTAAGAAATTTTCAAGACTAGAGATTATCCACGAGATGGATGAAAAGATAATGCAGATTTGAGAATGCGTGAAGACAACATGTAGCCACTACTAGAAAAAAGGCCTTTTACGACGCTCATTGCGCGTCGTAAAACGCTCAGACGACGCGCAAATGCGCGTCAAGGAAGGCCCTGTCATAAAGAGAGACGACGCGCATTTATGACGCGCATTTACAACGCGCGGTTATGACACGCAATGCGTATCAAGGAAGGCCCTGTCATAAAGGAAGACGACACGTATTCACGTGTCGTAACCTGACGACACGCATGTTAATGACACACAATGCGTATCAAGAAAACCCCTGTCAAGAAAGGCCATGTCATAAATGAAGATGACACACATTTTTGCGTATCATAATTTTAAATGTTTAAAAAAATATTATTAATATATTTACTTATTTTCAAATTAAACTTGTATTTAATGTTTTCATAATAGAAAATAAAATATCATATACAAAAAATAAAATCCATTGCATAAATTTAATGTCATACAAATTAATCGTTCCATGGAAAGATATAACAAATCAATAGAAGTTGTAACAAAAATTTACAAACGAATTAGATACAAAAAAATACAATCCATTGCCCCTTTGCTTATTCAAGATCAACCTGCAAGTAGCTAACTAATCTGTACAAATTCACCCTTGTTTCTAATCATTTATCCAATAATATTAAAATTTTAATTAATCAAGTTTTTATGATATAACCCTGGAAAGAAGATAAATTTTATGATATTCTTGCCTTAAATGCACTCAGTAATTTTATGATATTCTTGCCTTAAATGCCTGGAATCTGACTGCCCGGATTCTTTAATCTCCTGGAACAAATGAATTATACTTTCTACTTTCAGTACAATATCTAAACATGTTATTATGAGTTACATATTGTTTTTATCAGTAAAAAAAGCATGTATACCTAATGAGATTTCAATTGAGATGCTAGGTGGCAACCTCACTGCAGCCTCCTCATTCTCCTCCCTCACAACATTTACAATGTAGCGAGTTTGTGCATCACCTAACAGTATAATAATAGTTCCATCAGATACAGTTGCCCTAAAACTTGTATAATTTGTTGATTTTTCAAAGTAATGTTTTGTGATAAAATATATAGAAGTAGAAGCCTATAATGAACAAATCAATGAAAAAAGATTGCTATTTCTTGCATTTAACCTCATACTTTGAGAAACTATCAAATTTGAACTCCAAAAGCAACTTCCTTGCAGCTCTTTTACAAAAAGAATCTTCCTGCATATTGCATATTTACAACTTCGTCATTAAACATGTTAACAGATTCTAAATCTCTTTCTCTATTATATAGAACCAAATTCCAAGGAAAAGCTATGGCCTCAACATCTACACTTAAATTATTTGTAGCAACATCATCACCTGCAATTAATCTGAGAAAAAATTGAACTTTTAATTGACTAAAGCAGACAAAACAATTAAAATGTGGAAAGAAGACGAAAATGTAGCTCCAGAAACTCACCCGGTCAACTTCAAACCCCCGAAAGATATTCGTAGGTTTTAAACATGGAGGGGCATTTTTGGAAGTTTTTGTTTTTATTGTTAATTGTGTTGTAATGTTAAAAAAAGTTTAATATTTGATAAAAAAAAATACAGTATTAATTTTTTGGTAGTGAGATGAATAAAATTGTTATAAAAATAATAGAACCATTCATTATTTTCATTTATTATTTATATATATTTTCGTGATACATGCTTATCTTCCGCCAATTTCTCAGCCTGAAGGTTACCCCCTTGTAGTTCAAGATTTAAAGTTTGATTGGGTGTTACACTTTAGATTTTGGCCTAATAATAATAGTAGAATGTATGATCTAGAAGGAGTCACTCCTTGCATACAGTCCATGCAGTTGCAAGCTAGTAATACAGGTAAAAGACATAAATGCCCTCATATTCATCTTCATCTTTTCTTTTTCTTTTTATTAATACTTGTGGTCATCTTCTTAGCTATTCATTTCTTTTTTTGGTTCAGTAACATTTAGTAGGTTAGAGCCTGAAGGAAAACTTGTGATGGGATTCAAAAAAGCATCACCCTCTTCTCCATCTTATCATGTCAGTCTTTTTCCTTAACCAATTTCTCGGTTGTATAAAAGACATAAATGCCCATACAACTTTTGTTTAAGTTGCTCTAATGTTTCTTGACTGCAGGTCACTGAGGTTTCTACTCATGAAGAACCTTCGAAGGGTAGTTTCGGAAATAAGTCTAAAAATCCAGATGGGACATGAGCAGAGGTTGATAAAATTTCTAAAAGGAAGAAGGGGGAAAAGATGTACTCAAATAGCAAAGATTGGGACAGCTGGGTTTTTTCTAACCTGTTGAGGATTTGGAGTTGGCGATTTTTGATTTTGGAGTATTCCTTTGATTTGGTCGGCTTTATTTGGGTTAGACTCTGGGTTGTTAGTTGTAAGTTGCTCTTAGTATTCTTAGTGCCTTCAATGTAGTGATCCCATAATTGACCAAACCACCAACACATGTCAGATCAATCTCCGTCAATGCACGCAAAGTCAAGGCTGACTCAGACCGTACCTACCAATCATGTCAGATGAAATATGAAATTTTCTATTTATATTAACTTCAAATTTTGTGCACCTTCACATATTTTTATTGCAACATTTACCCATTCACTCGTTCCTTTAGAGTTTAGTTATATATATGACTAACTATATTATCATCTATAATAATTAGCCTTAAAACTAATTAAAAGCTAATAAATATTATTATCGATAACTAAGAAAATAATAAATAAATAAATAAAACATATATTAAGATTATTAAATGAATTTTGCTTCCATTTGTAGAGATACAAAAAGTCAAATGAATTAAAAGTCTTTCTATATCTTTTAACCATTGAGATAACAAAGTTCAAAAGTAAATACGGAATACTAAATCATGTGGCTGTCAGTTTAACACATATGCATTTAAATTTTTGAAGAGTGCTAATACATACGAGAGAGCTAGAGATACTTCTGGAGTCTGGAAGATGCTGACGAGACCTCGAAAACAACAAGATGAGCAGACGAGACCTCGGACACAGCAAGACGAGCATCTTGAAGATACCTGGCCTGAAATGTTGAAAAAGGAAAACCACCAGATAGCTGATCCAATAGAACAACAACAACCCGAGAGTAGGATTTTGTACGTTATTTTCTAACTTTGACCAAAATGCCCTTTACTAAAAAGTTTATATAACCATCTTCTGATGATAAAAGATCCAAGTACCGTCCATACAAATTGAATCTCTGCCAACTATGCACTTGACTAAAATACCCCTGCATCAGAACCTGCAAAATCAGAACCCAATTATCAATACAAATGTAATACTATAAACATTCAGCTTGCTATGAAAACCTTGACAAATACTAAGATAATCTCACAAAAACCAATTCTTTCTTTCATATGTATGTGTTTTCTTTGAACAAATGTTTGCACTTATAGATCACATACATCATTCCTGTACCTTTCTATTACAGTCAGTCCTTAACAGTAACTGACATCATAGGCAAAAGAAACCAACTGATAAATATAGCAGAATATGCTTTATGAAAACATACATATGAACATGGAAGTTTAAAAATCCATTCTTGGATCCGATACCACCAGTCATCAACAAAAAATTCAGAGAAACTTTTAAAAATCTGTACGTAATAGAAGCTTAATAGTGAGAAGACGGTCTGATGAAATGATTCAAACACAATCCCTAATTTTAAACGATGATAGCTGGGGTCCAACAAGAAAAAACAGAATAAAAGACTCAACTTGTAATGTTTTAAGTAATAGCACCGAAGCAACTTCTGATTAACCAGCCATAAAAGTAAGCAATAGGATCAGTCTCCCTTCCTTCTAAAAGAACATCCTTCTGTAAGTCTTGCACGACCACCAATCGGCTGGCACAACACCGTCTGACAGTTTCCACACACCACCACCGTTTGAGAGTGGCTGAATATGGTTGTTATGTTGAAACAACCCTGGAACTTGAAATCCATGAAGAAAGAGTTCGGAGATTGAACAAGTCGTTTGAGCTTATGCTTCCTCTTCGCCAACTCAGTTGGTGGATTAAGCAGATCAGCATCGTTTGGCAAAACCATCTTGTTTCGAGATGTATGTGAATCAAGAAGTCTTGGATATCAAAGAATAGAGCCGCGCAACAAAAACCTAAAAGAAAAAAAAGAGAGTCAATTAAAATCCAAGCATGAAGTGTTAAATTGAAGAACGAGATGAATAAATAAATCAAGACCTTTAGCCTTCAATTCAACTAGACAAAATACGTAGCCAATAAGGAAAGTCGGTGACATGAGGAGGTGGCAGCAATGGGATATGTACAGGTGTTGAGCAGCTTCATCCAACATTCTTGTAATCATTGTCTAAGGAGGAAAAGTAGACGTCTAGACTGAAGGGTAAATATTTTCATCTAAATAGAAATGGGGTATTAAGAATTGGGAATAGGAAGTATAAAGCTAACAGTCGATGTGGGGAGAAAGAAGATGATGACGTCAAGAAGCAAGATTAGGGAAAAGAAGGATACGAAGGGAAGGAGAAGATGTGGGGTTTCAAATTTTTGGGGATTTCCTTTCCCTCTAAACACTACACGAGAAGATGTTCTCCTGCAATGGTTGATTTTAACCTAGATACAGTAAGAAATTAGAACACATCAAAGGAGTAGGGGGTCGATTTTTTTCATTTCCAAAAACCTAAGTGTTATGAGAGAGATTATGAGAGGTGAAAAATTAGTCTGGTTTTTAGGGTAATGAATAAGGTTGTGGTTTGTTGGTGGCGGCAGGGGAGAAGAAGATAGCTCCGATGAAGGTCAGTGGTTGTGTCTAGTGTTAGAGAGAGGGGAGGTAGAGAATGGCTTTTTGCGATCCAGATGAGAGAGTGCAGAAGCGGGGTATTCAAAATTTTAGAATTTTAGAGACCCCCCTTTAAAAACACGCGTTTAGTTAAAAAAATATAAAGCGACATTTTCAGATGACACACACTTAAAATAAGCGCCTTCCGTGTTTTTAATTTTGTTTTGTTTGGCACTAATTCTAGGGCACGCACAAATGCGTGTCCTCTATCCTTCAAATTTTGGAAAATTGATATTACTTTTTAAGGCACGTGCAAATGCGCGTCCTCTATCAGTGTGTGTCATTATTTGCGCGTCGTTAAAGGCTGTTTTTCTAGTAGTGAGCCTTCATAAGAGCTATGTCGATGTAAGGCGCAAACCCTTAGAGTTCCAAGTCGGAGATAGGGTGATTCTCAAAGTATCTCCTTGGAAAGGAGTTGTAAGTTTCGGAAAATACGGAAAACTGAATATGAGGTACATAGGACCATTCGAAATCCTCGATAGGATAGGTCCAATTACCTATTGAATTAAGTTACCCCAAGAGTTTAATAACGTGCATGGTGTATTCCATGTGTCAAATCTTAAAAAGTGCCTTTTCGGCAATACGTTTGTCATTCCACATGATGAAATTCAGATTAACCCCGAACTGAACTTCATCAAAGAGTCAGTCAAAATCATGGATAAAGAGGTCAAATGACCTAAGCAGATTTGGATTCCCATGGTCAAGGTATGATGGAACTCTAAGCGAGGACCAGAGTATGCATGGGAATGAGAGGACCAAATGAAGGACAAGTACTCTCATTTGTTCGAAGGAAGCCTGACGATAAGATAAAAAATTGGGACGAAATTTCCTAAACAGGGGGAGAATGTGACAACCGAGAGGATTCCATCACTGATCACCGTTAAGAAAAAGTAGGAAAAATAGATGTAATAGTTTAGTATTGTAATATTTGATTTTGAGATAATAAAATCAAATTTTCCATCACATTTATTTGTTAAAACGACTATTAGGCTCGAAAATTTAGCGTCCAAAAAGTTTTACCGTTTTTTAAGCTGGTTCACATACTTCGAAAGTACTCATTAACATGATCCCAAAGATATAGGATTCATAAAAATCCGACTCCAAAGAAAATAGTTATGGATTTATAAAAAGAAAAATCAACTACATAATTAAACTTAATTACGTCAAAACGGTACTTAGAGGTTGGTTGATTTTTGAGTGAAAGTGCAAAAAGGAGATTCGTAGTACTCCTTAAGATAAAAACTTTATGAAAAAGAATGCCAAAAATAGGATTCGTATGAGAGAGATACGATTTTTATAAAATAATTTATTTTTACTCCCTTTGGCACAAAAATGAAAGTCAAAATCAGCTACAACAATTTAAAGGAGAGTCATAGTACACATTGAGATCATCACATAAATATAAAGAGGGCTTCGATCAGAGCACGCACAAAGAAGTTATGATTTTTACAAAATCTTTTTGTGCTCACGAGGTGCGCGCATATGCCCGTCACGTGCATGACACTGGATTTGAGTAGATTGTGAGTGACGTGGCCAATTGGGCAAGTGACGTGTGGCCTTATCTAGATGGAGCCACGATGATCATGTGTCACACGTGCAGATATTTGTGCCCTGCGCACCCTAAATCTATGACTATAAATAGAAGGCAGTGTAGATTACTTCTACACACCATTCTCACACTCTCTTTGCATATCTTGAAGTTGCTACCCTTAGAGCGGTCCCTGAAGTCCCGAGCCCAATTCAACCTTACATTGTATTTAGTGTCTAAGCCAGTAATTATAATTGGTATGTACTTGACCCGAGAGTAGCATGGTTTATTTGGGTTGCATGGCTCCAGAACAATTTGTAAGCATGGCACCAGAACATATTATTTAATTAGTATTGATCAAGAATTAATTTGGAATTAATTTTGTGATCAAAAGAGACTAATTAAATATATGGGGATTGATTGTGTAAATAATTCATTCTTATAAAGTGGGTTTATAATCCATAGTTCTTTATGTTGGGCTAAACCCATGTGGTGACCTATGGAAACTCCATGGATGTTAAAACCCATGGAGCCTAAGGAATGTGGAAAGTCATGCACATTAGGGTTTGCATGGTGTAACCCTAGTTGTGTCACAATATATAAGAAACCTCATGGCTACAAAAATCGGGACCTAAGTGATCTTAGAAGAGTGCTAGCCGATTTTGTGAAGGAAGGAATTCTCTCTCGAGTGCTAGCCGATTTGGTGGTGTTGTGTGAAGCATTTGAGGCATCACACTTGGGGTGCTAGGCTCTTAAAGGCATAAGGTTTCAAGCTACAAAAAAGGTATATCATTCAACTAGTTTTTTGTATTGTATATACTCCATAATATGCTAGTTAGGATGATGCCTTGGAAAATTGAAAGTTTGCATGTATAATAGAGAAAACATAGATCCAAGGTATCTAGGGTTATATGTACACCATAAGAGCATTAGAATGCTCAAAACCCTTTAGCGGTATCAGAGCCTAGGCTTGTTTTCCATTATACTTGACGCTACTTGTTTTTAAACCTTGGAAAAATCGATTTTCTGCTTTTTGGACAGTGAACTTGATGAGTCCAATGACATACTCCTTGAGTCCACCCTATAAACTGACCAAATCGCCGAGTCAGTTCATGCACTCGATGAGTTGGTTCTCCAAAATGCAAAATTTCGAGTTTTACAGCCAGAACTAGACTAGAATCATTACCCTAAACTGTTTTTGAACAAATAAACCTATTTTTGATGTTTTAATGATTGTGCTTGTCCAAATTAGAAGATAATTGTCAAAGTTTCAAGTTTTATATTAGTTTATATGATCCTTGAAAATGGTTGATGTGAATTGTCTTTGCTTATGAGTTTTCCTAGATCATAGATATTATTTGACATTTCTTGTTAGTTTAATTGTTGATCAAAATTCCTTTTAATGGACTCCATAACTTCTCCTCAAGATATGAAATTCCAAAAGTCTTTTTCTTAAAAGTCATTAAAACTCATAGGTTATAAAAATGAAAGGTTTTGAATAGTTTCAAAACTTGCCCTCAAGTTCTGGAATTTGTAAAGTCATTTTAGAATACTTTAATTCCATACCCCAGAATTTTAATAGTTTAAAATTCAACCCTTACACTTTACAGTATTATAAGTTAATAATATATATATGTATAAGATCAAGTCAGTCTTACCGTTACTAGGCCTCATTCACGAAGTTGGTCTATAAGAGGAGTATAAGGTTACTGCCTATAAAATGGCAGTTTAATGGGTGTCCACTCACACTCACCGCTTCCTTGACTGGTGGAGGGTCGTTAGCCGAACGGGTATGATAGAACTATAATTCTCATTAAGTATAACAATAATTATAAAGTAACTAAACCTTTTACAAATTCCCAATCTTAGTTACTTTAGGAAAATGTGAAATTGATGCTAATCCATGAAATTCCACTTTGCACCTTGCCAAGTCGTTAGTGGACTGTGTGTAGTTAATCAACATACTAACATGGACTAGTAAGGGCGGCAAAGGGTAGCTTGATGTTTATCATAGATCAGTGGAGCGTGTGTGGTTAACCGGCACATCGATTAGGTGATAAAATTAAGAGTACCAAGTTAATTTGCAAGGTTATTCACACCTTGTTTGTGATCCTCTATATCCCAGTCACAAACTTGAAAGGCATAATCAAGATTTAAACATGCCATTGGATTGTTCAATGAATCTCAAAGGATCTAGGAGTTTCAATCCAATTAAAATTTAATAACAATTTTGTTTTTCATGGTGGAAATTGGTAAATCGTCATTTACCTACCTTCAAATATTTTGCAAGTTAGATTACGACATCCCTCTTCCAATTTGTAAAATATTGTGTTGGGTCCTAGCCTTAATATTTCATTTGGGTTTTTTATTAAGGACTCTTTATCTAATCTAAACTTTTTCCTTCTTTCTTTTCAGATGTCTTCCAACACTTCTTCTAGCTCAAACCCTACTGGCTCCTTCTCTCTCATGAACCTTTGTAGGAGATTCATCTTTGATGGTTCCAACTTGAATGATTGGATTAGGAACATCAGGATGGTCACTCACTATGAGGACAAGGAATATATCCTATACAAGGAGCTTAAGGAAATCGATGAGTCTTCTGCTACTCCTGAGGAGATCGCTGAGTTTAGGACACATGTGAAGGATGCCACCAAATTAGCTTGTATCATGTTGGCCACCATGACAGCTGAACTCCAAAAGTCCTATGAGGACTACTACCCTTTTGTGAAGCACCAGGATCTGATGGAAAGATACCATCAGAGTGCTCGTCAAGAGAGGTATGAAATCATCTCTTCCATGATAACAACTAGAATGAAGGATGGTAAACCCATCACAGGCCACTTGAAGAAAATGCAAAGGTTTGTGTACCGATTGCTAAAGTTGAATGTGAACTTCCCTGAGGAGCTGGCTATAGATATCATTCTAGACTCCTTACCTCAATGTTATGATCAGTTCCACATGACCTATCATATGAACAAGGAGGAGGTCACACTTACCAAACTTCAAGGGATTTTGAGGACTGCTGAAACCGGTCTCAAAGGTAAAAATGTTGTTTCTACTCCTACCGCATCTGCCCCTGTTCTGGAAATAGGACAAGGGAAAGGGAAGAAGAGGAAGTCTCCCTCAAAGAGCCGCAAGGGAAAGTCTCTTGATGGATCCTCTTCAAGTGGGACCAAGGCTGGTTCTATTACTCCCATTTCCATTCCTAAGGATGCAGAGTGTTTCTAATGTCACGAAAAAGTGCACTGGAAAAGAAGTTTCCCCAAATACTTGCAGGATGTCAAGGATGGGAAGGTTAAACCCACCCATGCAAGTATTTATACTATTCTATCTAAAATCTCATCACATTCTAACTTTTGGGTTCTTGACACAGGTTGTGGATTTCACATTTGTTCTGATGTGCAGGGCCTAAAAAGAAGTAAGGATGTGGAGCACGGGAATATAAACTTGATCATGGGGAATAGGAAGGTTTCACCTGTCACCAAGATTGGAGTTTACTTTTTATATATTAGTAGTGGATTAGAAATAGATTTGAATAATTGTTGCTACTCGTCTGATATGGCGAGAAATATTATTTCTTTCATGGTTTGTACAAACAAGGCTATAGTTTTTCATTTGATAATGAAATTGGTGCTATAAATGCTTATTATAATGGTGATTTTGTTTTAAAGCATTACCTTGTAATGGTGTATATGAAACTATGAATGTTGTAGACAACTTAGGAAATAATGTGTTGCATATTGATTCTTCCAATGAGTTGGATAAAGCATGCTTGTGGCATTGTCGTCTTGGACATGTCAGCAAGAAGCGCACGGGCCAACTCCAAAAGGCTTGATTTTTGGAGTCATTCGACTTAAAGTCGGATGACACTTGCGAATCTTGTTTACTTGGAAATATGACTAAATCACCCTTCACTGGGACTTGTGAAAGGGATGAAGGTTTGTTGGATCTCATACACACCGATGTGTGTGGGCCCTTCAGTACCGCCACAAGGGATGCTAACCACTTCTATATGACTTTTACTGATGATTACAGTAGATATGGCTATGTCTACTTAATCAAGCATAAGTCAGAAACCTTTGAGAAATTCAAAGAGTTTAAACAGGAAGTGGAAAATTAGCTGGGCAGGAAGATAAAGATGCTTTGATTTGATCGGGGAGATGAGTATCTTAGTATCGAGTTCCTTGAGTATCTTAAGGAATGTGGAATTGTTTAACAGTTGACGCCACCTAGGACACCACAGCTTAATGGTGTGTCTGAGAGGCGTAATCGAACCATGTTGGACATGGTTCGTTCCATGATGAGTCGAGCTTTGTTACCTATATCAGTTTGGGGTATGCCTTGGAGACTGCCGCCCATATCCTTAATCTAGTCCCTACCCAAAAGGTTGCAAAAACACCTCACGAAATGTAGACTGGGAAGGTTCCCACTTTAGACTACATCAAGGTTTGGGGTTGCGAGGCTTTCGTGAGACACGAGACTCACGAAAAGCTCGAACCTTGAAGTGAGTGGTGTATTTTCATCGGCTACCCACATAAATCCTTTGGTTATCTCTTCTACAGACCAAGTGACAATGTTGTCTTTGTTGCAAGGAGAAGAGTCTTTCGCGAGAGAGAGTTCATAGGCCATGGAGACAGTGGGAGGAAAATTGACCTTGAAGAACTTCAAGAGTAAAGCGGTGAAGGAATCTCATACACTAGTGATCAACCTTAGGAGGAAACTCCTGTTGATCCAATTGACAAGTCTGTACCTCTGAGGTGTTCCCGTAGAGTTAGTGTTCAACCTGAGTTCTATGGTTTGCATATTACTGCAGAAGGTGATACATTTATCAGTGATAACACACTGGTAAATTTGGATGAGCCTAACAACTACAAGGAAGCCATGGAAGGCCCCAAGTCTGCTAAATTTAAAGAGGCTATAGACAACAAGATTCATTCCATGTATGATAATCAAGTTTGGAACTTGGTTGACAATGTACCGGATCGTAAGACAGTCGGGTGTAGCATGGATCTTCAAGAAGAAGACCGACATGCATGGGAAGGTACACACTTATAAGGCGCGACTGGTTGCGAAGGGCTTTACTCAAACTCTGGGAGTTGATTATGATGAGACCTTCTCACCAGTAGCAAAGATTAAGTCTATTAGGGTTATGCTAGCCATAGCTGCATTTCATGATTATGAAATATGGCAAATGGATGTCAAAACTTCTTTCCTTAATGGAAAGTTGGTTGAGGATGTTTACATGTGTCAGCTAGATGGTTGTGTCGATGCAAAGCACCCTAATATAGTGTGTAAGCTTGAGAAATCCATCTATGGATTGAAACATGCATCTCACAAAGGGAATTTTTGTTTCGATGAGAAAGTCAAAGAGTTTGGTTTTTCGAGGAGCGAATATGAGTCATGTGTATATGTTAAGGATAGTGGGAGCATAGTTAGCTTTTGGTACTGTATGTGAATGACATACTACTCATAGGAAATGACATCCCAACCTTGCAGGAGGTTAAATCTTGGCTTGGTAAGTGTTTCACTATGAAGGACCTTGGAGAAGCTACTTATATCCTAGGTCAAAGTACCTACTTGGATAAGGTGTTGAAAAGATTTAGCATGCAGGATTCCAAGAAAGGAGACTTACCGATGCAGAGCAATTCCAAACTAAGTAAAACTCAGAGTCCGAGTACAGAGGTTGAGATAGCAGAGATGAGTCGAATACCATATGCTTCCGTTGTTGGCTTGATCATGTATGCTATGACTTGTACTCGCCCTGATGTGGCCTTTGCTTTGAGCATGGTCAACAGATATCAGGGGAACCTGGGCAAGGCTCACTGGAGTGCGGTTAAGAACATCCTTAAGTACTTACGGAGGACTAAGGACTGGGTCCTTACCCACGGTAGGAGTGATGACTTGAGGGTGGTGGGGTATAGTGACACCAGCTTTCATACCGACAGAGATAATTTCCGCTCTCAGTCGGGCTGGGTCTTTACCCTGAATGGAGGAGCAATAACTTGGAAAAGTTCCAAGCAGGATACAGGAGCTGATTTAACTTGCGAATCAGAGTGCATAGCAGTAAGCGAGGCGGCGAAGGAGGCTACATGGCTGAAGAACTTCATTGGAGACCTTGGAGTTGTACTAGCTATAAAGGAGCCTATGGAGATTTTCTGTGACAGCGAGAGTGCAGTTGCCTTAGCCAAGGAACCAAGGGATCATGGCAGATCCAGGCACATCGACAGAAAATACCACTTCATTAGACATCGAATAGAAGAAGGACTCCTCGTGGCAAAAAGGGTATCATTAGATGAGAAACCAGCAGATCCCCTCATGAAGGGACTGAGTAGGGTTAAGCATTTACAACATGCGAGGGGCATCGGGCTGAAGGATGATATTAGTTTCAATGATAAGATAACTTTCGAAACTTGTAATAGTTGAAATGTAATTGACATTTGATGCTTAAATAAAAGGTGATTTTTATTTACTAGTATGGTACTGTCTTGTGTCAATCATTTACTATTGTTTCATTTTGCATGTTTTGACTTCCAGAATAATTATATTATTCAAACTATCCACAGTCGATTATACGTTGGAAGTAGGTATTGAATCAAGACTGTCATGAATTTGGCTTGTAGATGTGTCTGAATTGTATTAGACATAGCAAATTTTGCTACAACATTCATGAGTGATCATAAGGTTTGAGTATTGGATTTAACCCGCGCTCACTTGCATCACTTCATGGAATTTATCTTGAGTGATCGTGAGACGATAATATCATATAAGTCTTTAAACCAAGAGATATGAATTCTTGACTATGAGTTGGTTGTGCATTGATAGTATGTAACCGCTTCAGTAACTTGATGCTATAAAACGTGTTGTTTTGTACAATTTGATGAGTATTTAGTACAAGCATATGAGTCGAAGTTTATCTATTCCTTTTGGTCCTTGGAGGATTAAAAGCGATATCTTGGGCCCATCGATGATTTTGTTTTGACCTATGTATCGGGCCCGGTCAAAACTAAATTGATGTGTTCGATTAAATTCTATGTCAAACAAATCAGAGATCGAGTAACAAATCGTTGGACAATAAGTATGACGTTGTTCCATGTAGTTTTCCGGCTGATATCTTGAGAATAGATGATTATATGGTCACTTATCTAAAATGGAGCATCTCAGTTCGACACAGGCTTTTAAGAGCTACGATTGCTAGCCGGTGTTTTAATTCATACTTGTAGTTATAGTTATTAGACTTATCCTAGTGGGAGACTGTTGGATTTAGTGTCTAAGCCTATAACTATAATTGGTATGTACTTGACCCAAGAGTAGCATGGTCCATTTGGGTTGCTTGGCACCAGAACAATTTGTAAGGATGGACATATGAGGAGAGGATATTTATGATTTTTTAATAAATTATAAGTTCTAATATATTAATGTGAAATCATATTATTTAATTAGTATTGATCAAGAATTAATTTGGAATTAATTTTGTGATCAAAAGAGACTAATTAAATATATGGGGATTGATTGTGTAAATCATTCATTCTTATAACGTGGGCTTATGATCCATAGTTCTTTATGTTGGGCTAAACCCATGTAGTGACCCATGGATACTCCATGGAGGTTAAAACCTATGGAGCCTAAGGAATATGGAAAGTCATGCGCATTAGGGTTTGCGTGGTGTAACCCTAGTTGTGTCACACTATATAAGAAACCTCATGGCTACCAAAACCGGGACCTCAGTGATCTTAGAAGAGTGCTAGCCGATTTTGTGAAGGAAGGAATTCTCTCTCAAGTCCTCCATTGTTGGTGGTGTTGTGTGATACATTTAAGGCATCGCACTTGGGGTGCTAGGCTCTTAAAGGCTTAAGGTTTCAAGCTACAAAAAAAAGGTATATCATTCAACTAGTTTTTTGTATTGTATATACTCCATAATATGCTAGTTTAGATGATGCATTGGAAAATTGAAAGTTTTCATGTATAATAGAGAAAACATATATCCAAGGTATCTAGGGTTGCATGTACACCATAGGAGTGTTAGAATGCTCAAAACCCTTCACCTTACACCAATGGTCTCATGCAACTAGGGTGAGTTCACAACCCCAATTTCACTATCCTAAATATTTTACTCGGGGGGGGGGGGGGGGGGATGCATGCTTATCAAACTGCTTTATCAAAATTTATTTATATCTATAAATATCAGTCGTTTGATAAAGCTTGAAACCATAGCATAATGTAGCTATAGATACTATTCCTAGTTGTAAGCTACGATATTATACTTTGCCCAAATGTCCTATTTTCAAATAACCATAATTAGGGTAAACATATGTGTCACAAAATAAAATATATACATATATATTCAAAATAGTTATGAGATCTAAAAGATATAATTATCAAATATAAAATTAGTGGGGTCTATATTGTGATAGTTATAGGAAATCACTCAATAAGAAAGATAAAATATTAAATACCTAAGGTTAATGCGTTAGTAAGCTGTTAATATTCATCCAATAGTCTTGATTAAATTCGTCTACCCAGAACCTATAATGATTACTCTTGCGAGAGTTAGAAAGATATGTATAGATTTATACGGGGATTGAAACCCCCACCAGTGGTTGCTAGTTACAATCCCGACAAGATAACTTTCTTATTATTCACTATTCGATCGAATAGTGAATATGTATAGAAAGATATATATAGACGTCACGATGTATGATGAAGCTTTGTGGCAGGGAAATCACTAGTTAAACAACGTCGATTATGGGGGCTCATGGTAATATATTACAACCACCTTAGAGATCCGACTACCAAGAGGGACACCTTAGATTGGTAGATAAAAATACGTTAGGATTAATAAAATTATCTTAAAATATAGTAAACTAGGATTGATAAAGTATCTTAAAAAGATAGTAAAATATGATTGATAAAGTATCCTAAAAAGATAGTAAATTAGGATTGATAAAATATCCTAAAAAGATAGTAAGATAGGGTTGATAAAATATTTTAACAACGGTTTCTAAAAGAAAAAGGATCCTTAATTTAATACAACCAAATAGAAAAGAAAACTATAAAAACCTATGCACTTACCAACATTATGTTGACGTTTTCAAAGATACATGTATTTTCAAGGAGATGAGTGAGGCGAAGAGTCATGAAAAGGAGGATGTCTTCAAGGATGCTTGTTGGAGTTTAGTTTCAACTGTTTGTTATTTTAGTTATGTTCAGGATGTGTGCTTGACCTTTTAAAACAATGTAATCCCAAATAAATTATTATAAATAAAAGTATCGTTTGTCATATACTTATGTGTTATATATATATATATATATATATATATATATATATATATATATATATATATATATAGACTTAGGTTATTCTATTCGAAGTAATTATTATGTTATTGTATCTATAAATGTGGGCCAATCATTTTACTTATTTTAAGAAAGTTATTAATACATATTATTAAATTAAAGATAATTGGAAAATACCATCTAATTTCATTCTAAGGGTATTTTAGACAACTGAGACATATTTAAAAAAGGAAAATTCCATATTTTTTTTGGGATAATTAACTCTCTTGATTTTAAAATTCTAATTTTTTTAATTACTATAATTTTAATTATAACGTAATTTTTATAATTAAACCCGATTTTATTCTGTTAGAATGACATCCTGTTAGAATCATATTCTCTAGGAATTTCAGGATACATATTTATGTTAGAATGATATTCTATGAGAACGCCAACACGGACTAATAACAAATTTTTGGATACAACTTCAAATTTTTCATTACATTCTTAAAAAAGTAAAAACTTTATACAATAGTCTATGACAATGAAATACTCACTAATAACAAACAAACCCATGTATATTATTCGACCTGAATATTCTAGCAGAATATATTATTACATATACTCCTATCATTCTATTGTAGATTATTATCAGAAGAATATCTCTTTCCTTTGTGAAGTCTAGTGACAATTGTTCAGCCATCATCTAATCTTCAAGCCCTTGATCATCAATGAAATTAGACATTTTACGAAAATAACCGCCATGAATCAAATCATGTAAGAATAATGCTTTTACATGGCAAATAAATAACACAAAATTTTAGTAAATATAACAGAATGAATACCACATGGTCTGGTCAGATTATTTTTCAGGAACTTCCACAAACACCTGTCATGCATCATAATAAGCTCTATGACAAATTTCACCAAAAGATTGTTAATTTGAGGTTGAAGGTGAATTTGTAGGATGATTATTGAAAAAAGGGGAGTCAACAACAGAATAGAAGCTTGTGATGATTTCAAAATATTTAAGTTAGTCTAATTTCCTATGGTTATTAAAAAAGAGGGAGTGAAAAGAGTGAACCTATAAATTTGATGGAAATTTTATAAATTTTAGTTCATACAAGCCCATAAAGTCCAACTAGCCATGCTGCAACAGCTGCACCTACCTCTTCACTATGCAGTGTGAGTCCTGTATATGGAAACAAGAAATTATAAGCAAATTAACAATTTTTAAATGGTTTAATAACCAAAAAGACATACAATATTTGCCATACTGGTGAATAACTTAAAGCATGACTTTCTTTCAAGTAATAACCTGATATGAGAAATATCCCACAAGTGCTAAATTTTGCTAAATGATATTTGTGAGCAAGGCATCCAAGACTAGGGTTTTGAGGCCTAATGTTACTCAACTAATAAGAGCTGTGTCATATTAATTAAGAAACCAAGTATCAATAGGCATTAATGATTCAGTGAAGTGGAAGAAAGCTTGATTGAAGCTACATAAAAGCTTCAAGTTTGTCTTTTTTTTTTTTTCAGACCCTTTCTTCTAGTATTTTGTAAAACACTGTCATAGATACATAAATAATCTAGTTACATAAAAGCAGATTGCATTACCTAATGGAAGAAAATTGCTACCAACGAAAGTCAACAATGGTTTTGCAGGAGCCAAAAAAGTCGATGCTTTTGTGTAGCTTTGTTCAGTCCTCGATGTATCTTTGTAAGCCTTTATAAGAAGCAGAAACTAGTCAATATATCATCATTGATCATTCAATCGATATCTCAGCTATTCTTGCTTTGTTAAAACTCCTTAAAATCACACTACTACTATTCCTCAAATCATACATATAATCGCTACCCGTTAGAATCCACAATATGTAAAGCTTATAAAACGAAATATCAAAATGAATCAAATAGCATGAGAAAGCTAAAAACCTAAGCAGGATTCGCACTGTTCCTGATTATGAGTGTTCTAGTCACTGAACGGAGTTCTCAACGAAGCAATGAATTGCTTCTGTTGGCACCGAAAGAGCGATTCCCAGAAAACAAAAGATGTCGCGTCGTAAATGTGTGTTTACTCGTTAGGAATGGAGGTGCTCCTTTAGATATAGTTTCCTTTAGATAGATTTGATTCCTCATATGTTGATAGGTCTATTTTCCCCCTTCACACATCACCATCAGATCAGGAAGAGGGCTTAACAGATTCTTCCCACCTTCACTGCTTCAGCCTCGTCGATTCCGGAGACGACCTCCTCGCAAATTGATCGACGAAATGCGACCCTTTGCACCCCCTTATCGTGTTCATGTTTCCCTCTCACTGTATTCCATTCATCTGCATTCTTCCATCTTTGTGTGATCTGTTAGTCAGGTGATGAACACGGGGAAATAAAGCCTTTCTTTTTGTTTCAGTTCATTCTTTTTGATGAAAGACATCTATGAGGCTGTATATAAGAAAAGAAATTAGGTTAAAATTGAATGCTAGAATGATTATAGGGATTATTTGTGGAAGCTATTTATCAAATTACTAAAATACCCTTGGTTATTTATTTAATTATTTAATTTTTTATTTAATTTTGATTGGCCCATATTTATGCATACAATAACACAATAAGTAGTTTAAACACCTGAACCTAGCTCTCTCTCTCTCTCTCTCTCTCTCTCTATATATATATATATATATATATATATATATATATATATATATGCCTCAATCTGCTATCCTTACGTCGCACAGCCCGGCGTTTCCGCTGAATGCTGAGGGTTTGACATCTGTCAGACCAGGATTTGTCCCTCGCCATTGCAAGGAAAGACCATGGGGGTAACCCATGTCACTTTGATGTAAGAATGTGGGGGTAACCCATGGTATTTTAGGGAAAGAACATGGGGTATTCCTTGGAAAATGTATATATGGTATGTGGTATTTTGGGGAAGTTGCTAGGCTTTGTGCTTACCGTTTATGTTTCAAATGTTTTAGGTACTTCCGGTTCCAAAGGGAAGAACCCGACTTGATCGCACTGCATCCTCTGAATTTTATTTCCGCCTTATCTATATTGTTTACACTGATATTGAGGTATACATTTTACTCTGTTTGGGCTTGGAACAAATGTTTATGTGATTTGGGTGTTTTAAAAACAATATTTTTACTTAGTATTTTTTGGACGTTACAATCTCCCTTTGACCTTGAATAGTAGTTTGGAAAGTTTTTGCTTCAGTTGTGGGTCTTTTTGTAGCAACAATGACTCGTTGTTGTTCATCTTCGGCAAGGTGATAGGCCGCTCCAAAGCTGGGTATAGGTTTCATGGCTAACATTTAAGTTTTAATGGTGGAATATTCATTTTCAAGACCCTTGAGGAACTCGTATAACATCTCTTTATCTTTGGACGTATTTAATCTCTTAACCGTGTCGCAAGTAGAACCAGAACATTCACATCGAGGGGTGGATGTCGCCGATTTGATTTCATCCCATATGCATTGTAACTTTGTATAGTATTTGGAAACATAACTTCCTTTTTCCTTGTTACTGTGAGCAATTGCTCTAGTTTATATGCTCAGGGTGCACTTTCCTTCTAGAATATTTCTTGAAGATCATTCCTAATCTCTCTATCCGTATTTGTGTATTTTACATTGGATATAATGTTTTTCTCCGTAGAGGTGATTAGCCACCACTTTATCATGGCATTGCAATGCAATCATTGCATGTAAGTCTCTGACATTGCATTTGTTTTATCAATCATCCCATCAATAAAGTCGATATTGTTCTTGGCAAAGAGGATATTCTTCATCTCTTGAGCCCAATCGTTGCAGCTGTTGTCTGTAAGGATAACGTTAACGTGCATCTACTTAGGGTATTCTGAAGAGTTGATGTAGTAAGAAGAACTGGAATCGATAGCAGGTGATACTCCATTCTCCTATAATTATGTTTTGTCTCCTGCCATCTTCGCTGATGCATTCTTTTATAGTAGGTATAAAATATGTTCTGATACCATAAAGAAATTGATTATTGGAAAGGAAAATCTTATTTTCATTCAATCCAAAATTGGTGTGTGTGTGTGTATATATATATATATATATATATATATATATATATATAGAGAGAGAGAGAGAGAGAGAGAGAGTGTGTGTGTGTGTGTATGTGTGTGTGTGTATGTGTGAGAATCATTTGAGAACCTATATATTCATGAGAACCTAAGAACTAAACAAGGACCATTAGATCCAAATAATAAAAGGTTATGATCCTTTGTGACATTTTTGTAAATATTTAGAAAAAATAATAGACGGGGATATGATACAAAAATGAATCAAAGGCATTTTAGGATTACATAATTTAGTCCTTCTCTGACTAAATTGAATACATGATCAAACCATATACCTATACTCTATCCCTTCATCTCGTCACTCACTCACTCTCTCCCTCTCTCCCTCTCTCTCTATCTTTCTCTCTCTCTATCCCATGTCACCGCCTCCGACCATCCATATTCCATGGTCTCCAGATCGTCGACATATGATTTGACCAAATGCATGTTTTTTGATGAGTCGGATGCCTAATAATAACAGAAATTGGCCGACGTTTACATATATGGTGAACCAGAATTGACAATTACATAAATGAATTCCAAATTGGCAAAAAAGGGATTTTAGGGAATCGCTTATGAGTGGAGATACATCGTCGATGATCAATATAAGTTTTGAGGAGTTTTCAATCACGACTTGTTATGTTTCTCTTCTTTCAAGTTACATGGAAATAAGCTGATGAATTTTGAAGTGAAAAGGTCTTAACAGAAACAATTTCATAATAACATGAGCTCCATTCTGTAATGAACTCCGGTTAATCAGAAGAAAACGAATATTGATTCCGACTGAAACAATACTCAGTTACTCATTTCCATGCCAACGATGTAGTAAGTTTCATTTTTCTTTTGATTTTAGCTAGTTGTTTATGGTTTAAAGGAGTTTTAATCTTTTGTGTACGATGAATTGAAATATTTAATATTGCATATGCGAGTTTATTCATCTGTGAATTCTGTATGAAGCTATACAATTTGATTATATTTATCATGGTTTTTGTTCCATAAAATTGTGTACACAAATAACAAAAGCAGTAAACGATGAGTATGGGAAAAATCGGAGGCCAATGATGAAGGTTACATATTTATATTATTAGTATTAGAATGTAAATATATTGCTCTTGTTTTATGTTGCTATAAGTCCTATGTCTCAAGTGCCGACAGTAGTTAATGAACGTTTTAAGCTGTTTGAAAGGTTCTTTCTGTTTATGATTTGAAAGTCCTTATTCTATTTAAATTAATTATTGTAAAAGTAAATTATAAACTCCTGGTTTCACTTTCACAACGTGAAATGTTGTGATTTTCAGTCATGCAATTATTCTCTACTTATCTTGTGCATTTCAGGAGTTGTTAGTGATGGGTTTTGAGCATAACAACATTTCTATGTGTTCATGCAACCCTAATTGCTTTGTAACTAAGTTTTTCTCTAGTTATATATGAAAATAGGAGTTCCAAAGCAATAACCCTAATGGAATCACGTATGATATTGACTCTCGAATGTTACCTTGCTTGCTATCTCGTAATAACAATTAATCAACGGATGATCTTGACTCTCGAAAGCCTTAGTTCCTCAGGTGTTGCACCTTTAATGGTATCACAAACACCAAAAGCAAAGGATGAGTGAGAGAGGGGAAGAAAATTGGATAAGGTTTCTCCTTGTGAAGCAGTGGCCGATTTTAGGAGGTTTAGGGGTCTTTAAATTGTTGTGGCTACTAGGGTTTCCAGGTGAAACCCTAATTCCTTGCTTAGGCTCCAAGCAGCCCATGGACATCCTTTCTGGAAGGCCTTGGATGATTTCTATAGGGCCTCCCTATAGAAATTCGTCCACCCCATTCCAAGGGAGTCCATCAGCCCAGTTTGCAACTATCAATGATTTGCAAAACTAGTCCTTTTACTTTTAATCAGTTCCTTTAATCCTAAAATTAATACCAAATTAATTTTTGATTAAATACTATTATATTAATAAATCATTTATTAACCTCTCTCTCCAAAATTCATCCTATCAAGTTGCTATGGTGAAGGCAACCCAAAAGGACTAGGCTACTATCAGATCAAGTACATACCAATTATAGTTATAGGCTTAGACATCTAATCCAATAGTCTCCCACCTGGATAAGTCTAACAACTATAATTGCAAGTATGAATTTAGAATCTGATTAGCAATCGTAGCTTTCAAAAGCCGTTGTCGAACTCTAATCTATTCAATGACGCGTCCTTTAGATACGGGATCATATAATCCTCCGTTCTGCAAGATATCGTATGGAAAAATACATGGAACATAATCATTCTCAATGTCCAACAGTTTTTTCCCGATTTCTAATTTGTTTGACAACAAACTTAATTGAACACATCAATTCAGTCCTGACCGGGCTCTGCACATAAGTCAACACAAAATCATCGAGGGACCTAAGATATCGCTTTTCCCGTTACATCAAAAGGAACCGATAAACTTTGACTTATATGCTTGTACTATTTACTCATCAAATCATACACAACAATACGTTTTATAACATCAAGTTACTGATGCGTTTACGCATTATCAATGCTCAACTAACTCGTAAACAACAACTTATATATCTCGGTTTAAATATTATATGATATTATCGTCTAACAATTACTCATGATAAATTCCATGAAGTTCCATGAAGTAATTCAAATGAGCATGGGTTTAGTCCAATACTCAAATCCTATTTCAGGAGTACTCATGAACTTTGCAGCAAACCTTCGCTATGTGTTAGAACTTAGACAATCTACATGCCAATTCATGACAATCTTGCCTCATTACTTACTTCCAAAGTATGATCGACTGTGGATAATTTGAATAATCTAATTATTCTGGAAGTAAAACAGGGAAAAGTGAAACAATAGTAAACAATTGACACAAGACAGTAAGCATTACTCATAAATAAATCTCCATTACTTAATCATCAAATGTCAATTACGTTTATCTGTTACAAGTTTTTTAAACATCTATCTAATCACTAAAACTAATACCGTCCTTCAGACCAATGCTCCTCGCATGTCGAACGTGCTTGATCCTACTTATACCCTTTGTGAGAGGATCTGCAGGATTCTCTTCTGACGATACCCTCTTGACCACGAGGAGTCCTTAGTCTACACGATGTCTGATGAAGTGATATTTTCTGTCGATATATCTGGATATGCCATGATCCCTTGGTTCCTTTGTTAAGGCAACCTCTCCTTTGTTATCGTAGAAAATCTCCATGGGCTCCTTTATGGATGGTACAACTCCAATGTATCCAATGAAGTTCTTCAACAATATAACCTTCTTCGACGCTTCGCTCGCAACAATGTACTCTGATTCAGATGTTGTATCAGCCACGATCTCCTTCTTGGAACTCTTCCAAGTCACTGCTCCTCCATTTAGGGAAAACAACCAGCCCGACTGAGAGCGGAAGTTATCTTTGTCGGTCTGAAAGCTGGCGTCACTATACCCTGCCAGTCTCAAGTCATCACTTCCACCAAGTACAAGGACCCAATCCTTAGTCCTTCGCAGATACTTAAGAATGTTCTTAACTGCTATCCAGTGAGCTTTACCTGTGTTCCCTTGATATCGGCTTACCATGCTCAACGCAAAGGCCACATCAGGGCGAGTACATGTCATAGCATGCATGATCGAGCCAATGGCGTAAGCATATGGCACTCGAATCATTTCTGTTATCTTTGAATCAATACTTGGACTCTGAGTGTTACTCACTTTGGTATTGCTCTGGATAGGTAACTCCCCTTTCTTGGAATTCTCCATGCTAAAATGTTTCAGTACCTTGTCCAAGTAAGTACTTTGACTAATTCCAATTAGTTTTTTACTCCTATTTCTCAAGATCCTTATCCCCAGAATGTAAGAACTTCTCCTAGATCCCTCATAGCGAAACATTTCCCAAGCCAATACTTAACCTCCTGCAAGATTGGAACTTCGTTTCCTATGAGCAGTATGTCATCGACATACAATACTAGAAAGCTAACTATACTCCCACTAGCTTTGACATACATACATGACTCATCCTCACTTCTAGAGAAACTAAACTCTTTGACTTTCTCATCAAAGAAAAGATTCCATCTGTGAAACGCTAGATTCAATCCATAAACGGATTTCTCAAGCGATGGCTAACATAACCCTGATAGACTTGATCTTTGCCACTAGTGAGAAGGTCTCATCATAATCAACCCCCAGGGTTTGAGTAAAGCCCTTCGTAACCAGCTGTGCCTTGAATGTGTGCACTTTTCCATCCATGTCGGTCTTCTTCTTGAAGATCCACTTGCACCCAACTGTCTTTTGACCTAGTACATTGTCAACCAAGTTCCAAACTTGATTGTAATACATGGAATGGATCTCGCTGTCCATTGCCTCTTTCCATTTGGTAGACTCGGGGCCTCCCATGTCTTCCTTGTAGCTAGAAGGCTCATCTAAATTTACTAGTGTACTATCACTGGTAAACGTATCACCATTTGTAGTAATATGAAAACCATAAAACTCCGGTGCCATTCTAACTCGAATGGAACGTGTAAGAGGTAATAATTCGTAAATGGGTTCAACGGGAATCTCTTCCTTAGGTTGAGTGCTAGTGCTAGAGGTTCCTTCACTGCTTGATTCTTGAATCTCTTCAAGATCAATTGTCCTCCCACTGTCCTCTTGGCATATGAGTTCCCACTCGCGGAAAACTCTTCTCCTTGCTACAAAGGCCACGTTATCATTAGGTCTGTAGAAAAGATATCCAACAGATTTCTGTGGGTAGCCGCTGAAAATTCACCGCTCACTTCTAGGTTCAAGTTTGTCGTGAGTCTCTCGTCTTACGAAAGCTTCACAACCCCAAACCTTGATCTGTGCCAACAAGGGAACCTTCCCTGTCCACATCTCGTGAGGTGTTTTGGCAACCTTCTTAGTTGGGACTAGATTAAGGATATGGGCGGCAATCTCTAAGGCATACCCCAAGAATGAGATTGGTAGCAAAGCTCGACTCATCACAGAACGAACCATGTCCAACAAGGTTCGATTGCGCCTCTCAGCCACACCATTAAGTTGTGGTGTCCTAGGAGGTGTCAACTGTGAAACAATTCCACATTCCTTAAGATAGTCATGGAACTTGATACTAAGATACTCACCACCCCTATCGGATCTGAGCATCTTTATCTTCCCGCCCAATTGATTCTCCACTTCTTGCTTAAACCCTTTGAACTTTTCAAAAGTTTCTGACTTATGCTTGATTAAGTACATATATCCATATCTGCTATATTCATCAATAAAAGTCACATAGAAGCGGTTCGCATCCCTTGTAGTGGATCTGAAGGTCCCATACACATCTGTGTGTATGAGATCCAACAATCCCTCACCTCTTTCACAAGTACCAGTGAAAGGTGATTTAGTTATATTTCCAAGTAAACAAGATTCTCACGTGTCATCTGACTTTAGATCAAATGACTCCAACACTCCATCCTTTTAGAGTTGGGCTATGCGCTTCTTGTTGACATGTCCAAGACAACAACGCCACAAGCATGCCTTGTCCATACCATTAGACGAATCAATATGCAACACATTATTTCCTAAGTTATCAACAACCATCACAATTTCATATACACCATTATAAGTAAATGCTTCAAAATAAAAAGTACCATTATAATAAGCATTTATAGAACCACTTTCATTATTAAATGAATATCAAAATCCTTGTCTGTACAAACCATGAAAATAAATAATATTCCTCATCATTTCTGACGACTAGCAACAATCATTCAAATCTAATCCTAACCCACTACTAAGAACAAAAGAGTAAACTTTGATCTTGGTAATAGGAGACGAATTCTTATTGCCCATAGTCAAGTTCATCTTCCCATGCTCCCCATCCCTACTTCTTCTTAGTCCCTGCAAATCAGAACAAATGTGAAAACCAGATCCTGTATCAAGGACCCAAGAACTAACATGTGATGAGTTATTAGATAGAATAGTGTAAATACCTACGAAGGTGGGCTTTATCTTCCCATCCTTGATGCCCTGCAAGTATTTCGGGTAGCTTCTCTTCCAATGCCCCTTATCATGGCAGTAGAAGCATGTTGCTTCTTTAGGATCAGAGGAGGGAGTGACATAATTGGTTTTTGCTTTGGATCCACTAGAAGAAGATCCATCATGAGACCTTCCTTTCCAGTTCTTCGAGGGAGCTTTCCTCTTCTTCCCTTTTCCTTGTCCCATAGCCAGGACAGAAGCAGCAGCAGGAGTAGGAGTGGATTTAACACTTTTCCCTTTTAATCCACTTTCAGCAGTTCTTAGCAGGCCTTGAAGCTTGCTCAATGTGACTTCCTCATTTCTCATATGATAATTCATCTTCAACTGATCATAGAAAGGAGGCAAAGAGTGTAGGACTATGTTTATAGGAAGCTCTTCGTCAAATTTGACATTCAACATGACAAATGATCCACATACCTTTGCATTATTTGCAGGTGGGTCGTGATGGACTCTCCATCCCTCATTTTGGTGGTGATGAATGAGGTGACTATCTCATACCTCTTTTGATGTGCTCTTTGATGGTACTTTTCCATAAAGTCATTGCACATCTCGTAAGGTCAATAGTCCTCGTAGAACCGTTGCAGCTTAGGAGTCATGGTGGCTACCATAATACAGGACACCTTAGTAGCATGCTTGTAGTATGCCCCATAATCAACTATTTCTTTGGGAGTAGCTTTAGACTCATCAATCTCGTTCAACGGTTTGTTGAGGACATATTTTTGTCCTCATAACGCAAGGCCATACGAATATTCCGGATCCAATCATTGAAGTTGGAACCATCAAATGTGATCCTTGCACAAATGTTCAAGAGCTAGAAATAGTTGTTGGAGGGAGCGGAAGCGTTGTTCGAGGTAGCCATCTGCAAAAGAAGAATGACAAAGTTTTGATTATATAGGAATCCTTATTATAACACCCAAAATGAAATATTAAGGCTTGTACCCAACACAATAATTCACAACTCGGAAGAGGGATGTCGTAATCCAATTGTAAATTATTTGAAGGTAGGTAAATGATGATTTACCAATTCCACCATGAAAAATGAAATTTAAAAGAATTAGGTTTTAAATGAAATGAAACTCCTAGATTCTTTGAGATTCACTGAACAATTCAATGGCATGTTTAATCTCGATTATGCCCTTCAAGTTTGTGACTGGGATACCGAGGATCAAAAACAAGGTGTGAATAACCATGCAAATTAGCTTGGTACTCTCGATGTCATTTATAACCTAATCAATGTGCCAGTTAACCACACACGATCCATTGATCTATGATAATTTACGAGCTACCCATTGCCACCCTTTTTAGTCCAAGTTAGTGGTTCGGTTTACCACACACACTCCACTAACGACTTGACAAGGTGCAATGTGCAATTTCATGGATTAACATCAATTCACATTTTCCTAAAGTAACTAAGATTGAGAATTTATAAAAACATTTAGTTACTTTATATTTATCATTATACTTATTAATGAGAGAATTAATGACCTATTCTACCCGTTCGGCTAACGACCCTCCACCAATTAAGGAAGCGGTGGGTGAGAGTGGACACCCATTCAACCGTTAGATTATAGGCAGTTTCCTTATACCCCCCTTATAGATAGACTTT
The DNA here is from genome assembly GCF_051521515.1 of Lactuca serriola. Lineage (NCBI taxonomy): Eukaryota > Viridiplantae > Streptophyta > Magnoliopsida > Asterales > Asteraceae > Lactuca > Lactuca serriola. Next base: position 171,009,185 of record NC_136415.1, on the reverse strand, counting down.
GTGAATGAGGCATACTAACGGTAAGAATGATTCATCTTATACTAATATATAAATATTAATCTTTTAAGATTATAATAGTATAAGGCTTGTATTTTCAACTTTTAAAATACTAGGGTTTTAGAATTTAATATTTCAAAATTAAACTTTTAATTAAATTTTAATTCCAAAACTTAAAGGGTGCAATTTAAAACTTTTCAGAATTACTAGATCAAATTTTAAATAATTAATTAATCACATAATTTGTCATTATCTTAAAATTTGACAAAATCTATTTAATTTGACATGGAAATCAAATTACCATTCAACAAAATCAATTTATGGTGATAAAAACGATATATGGTAATTATCCTAATCCAAAATAGATCAAAAATTCGAAAAATCTGCTAACAGACGAGTCAACTCATCGAGTTCATCCAAATCGTCGAGTGCCTCGTTGAACTCGTTGAGTTCATCAAGCAGAAAACGATTTCTGCTATGCATTTGATTTGGACAGTCCACTATTGCATCAAATATAATAGAAAACCATCCTAGTCTCTGATCTCACTGATGGGTTTTGAGCATTCCAACATTCCTATGTGTTTATGCAACCCTAATTGCTTTGCATCTCCGTTTCTATCGAGTTATACATGCATATAGAAGTTCTAAAGCAATAACCCTAATACTAGCATACAAAATCCGAGATCTATATGAAAATGGGGTTAGAATGTTACCTTGCTTGCTATCTCGTAATAACAAGTTCTTAACTCTTGAAAGCCTTAGTGCCCCACGTGTAGCACCTTTAATTGAATCACAAACACCAAAAGAAAAGGATGAGTGAAAGAGGGGCAGAAAATCGGCTAGGGTTTCTCCTTGTGAAGTGGCCGATTTTAGGAGGTCTAAGGGTCTTTAAATAGCTGTGGCTGCAAGGGTTTCAGGTGAAACCCTAATTCCTCACTTAGGCTCCAAGAAGCCTATGGACATCCCTTCTAGAAGGCCTTGGAAGATTTCTATAGGGCCTCCCTATAGAATTTCGTCCACCCTATTCCAAGGGAGTCCATCAGCCCACTTTGCAACTATCAATGATTTACAAAACCAGTCTCTTTACTTTGAATCATTTACTTTAATCCCAAAATTAATACCAAATTGATTTCTAAATAAATAATATTATTTCTAATTTATATATTATTCTTATAATATATTATCAAATCATTTATTAACCTCTCTCTCCAAAAGTCATCCTGTTAAGTTGCTTTGGAGAAGGCAACCCAAAAGGACCAGACTACTATCAGATCAAGTACATGCCAATTATAGTTATGGGCTTAGACACCTAATCCAATAGTTAGTTATTGGTAAGTCAGTTTTCTTCTCCTTCCATATCTTCATACAATTTTTAAACTTTATTTTAAACAAGTACATATAAAGATTATAAGGTTATTAACTTATTAGATGCATAAGTACCCTGGTGATTTCTTAAATTTAATTAGAAATTTGATGAAAAGGATTTGAAAGTTTATTAGGTAGATGGTAGTATAATTTCAAAGCAATGTATCTGATTTGTCTTCACTTGTAGATCAAGGATCATGACACACACACACACATCTTTTTTTTACTTTTAATAAATCGATCAATAATCCCCATGGGATAAACAATAATTTTTTTTTTTTATAAATTGATCAATTATCTAAGTTTTTTTTGGTTATCTATATAAATAAACATTTGGAACTTAACTAATTTGAAAATCTAATGATGTCAGGTGGTTTCATTGCATACTTAAAAGATACTTTGTTATTAAAAAGAGATGCTTAATGGACACTTTGCACTAAAAATGATGTCCCTTCTAACTGTTTTCCCTATACCATATATGTTTTTTAAATCACAATTTTTTTTTATATTTGTTTGTTGTACCCTAATAGCTTAGAAACAACTTGGAATAAATAGTTGTCAATTTTGTTATGTAAAGTACAAATGAATCACATATGAATTACATGTGATTCACATGTAAATGGTTAACTTGAATTCTTTTTGTTCAAGTAAATCACAAGCTCACATATGAATTACATGTGATTCACATGTAAATCATAGTTAATTCATATATGAATCACATGTAATTTATATGTAAATCACAAGTAATTCACTTATGAATCACATGTGATTCACATGTAAATCACAAGTGAGTCACATATGAATTACATGTGATTCACATGTAATTCTTATATGAATCACATGAAATTCACATATGAATCACATGTAATTTATATGTAAATCACAAGTAATTCACCTATAAATCACATGTAAATCACATATGAATTACATGTGATTCACATGTAAATCACATATGAATTACATTTGATTCACACGTAAATCACAAGTGAATCACATATGAATTACATGTGATTCACATGTAAATCACAGGTAATTCATATATAAATCACATGTAATTCACACATGAATCACATGTAATTTATATGTAAATCACAAGTAATTCACATATGAATCACATGTGGTTTCACATTGAAATCACAAGTGAATCACATATAAATTACATGTAAATCACATATGAATTACATGTGATTCACATGTAAATCACGAACGAATCACATATAAATTACATGTGATTCACATGTAAATTACATATGAATCACATGTAAATCACAAGTGAATCACATATGAATTGCATGTGATTCACATGTAAATCAAAAGTAATTCATATATGAATCACATGTAATTCACATATAAATCACATGTAATTTATTTGTAAATCACAAGTAATTCACATATGAGTCACATGTAAATCACATGTGAATCTTATATGAGTTACATGTGATTCACTTGTAAATCAAATATTAATTACATGTGATTCACATGTAAATCACAAGTGAAACACATATAAATTACGTGTATATGCACACATGTATTTTGTGTGAGTATTCTTCGTTAATTATTTTTTAAAATTTTCTTGTGAATTTTACATTTGAATCTTAAAAGATATCATCACATGTGAATATCATATTATATAATCACATATGAATCTTACATGATATAATCATATACAAATATTACATGATATAATCATACATATTTTTGTGAGTGTTCTTGCATTAATCAATTTTTTTTTATTTTTTTTTAAATTTGGAAGAATTTGTGGAAAATATTAAAGAGGTGAAAATGATAAATTGAAGAAAATATGGAAATCTTGACACAAAGAAGATGACAACACTTTGAATATTTGTAGCATTTTTATTATTTTATTTTATTTTATTTTGTATCGAATAAAATATTTGTACAATTGTGTTTATCGATTAGTAATTAAAAATGAGTTTTATTATTATTATTTATTTACGAACATTACAGTATAAGAAATATGCATATATGCACCTGAAATGTTAATTTTTATGGTTAAAAATATTATAGTTTTTTTATTAAAATATTCCAGTTTTTTTTTTTTTTTACTTTTTTTTAATTTATTGTTTTTTTAATTGCTATTTCTTAAAAAAATCTTGACTTTTAAAAAATTAAAAAATCTGCATTTTTTAAAAAAATCTAAAATTAATTTTTATAAAAAGAATCCGAAAATTTGATTTATTATATTATATTTTAGATATTTTTATTAATATTGCCTATAACCCAAAAAAGTAAGCATTAAATGAGATTGGAGAGAAAAAAAAGTTGGAAAAAATTTGGATCACTAAAATTGAATTGTGGATCATAAAAAGTGAATCATGATCCATGATTCAATGATTATATTTTGATGATCCAAAAAAAATTTCAAATTTTTTTCTTTCAAATATAGTACTTTGTTTGATTTTATGATTTGTATTTTATTTTTTTTTAAACTTTTTTCAATTTTTTTAAGGTGTTCTCACGAGTACTCACTAAAAAATAAGTCCTCAAATGATTATATATATATATATATATATATATATATATATATATATATATATATACACACACACACACACCAAAAGTATCCTTCCTCTAAACAAACTCCACTTACAGTTTAGAAAATACGAAATACTTATATATATATATATATATATATATATATATATATATATATATATATATATATATATATATATATATATATATTAAAGATGACCGTCTTTATGAATAGTGAACTTAGGTACTTTTTTGGCAGAAATGGTCATACGTTTTCATATCTTTAGTGGTTCAGATTTTTGGCACTAAAATTTGTTATATTGGATATTTAGTCCCCTTTAACAGTGTAAAGATAGAGATGAGCTTCGATACGTGTCATTTCCACGTCTTCCCGACCTGTTTTGCCTCGTTTCCTATGCTTCCCACAATTTCTTTTCTAGACTCCTCCATTTGTCAACGACACTTCTACACACATCCACCACATGATCGACTCATTACTCTTTGTCAATCTATCGCCTTATCATGATTCCACCACAAGAAACAGTTGTGAACAAACCGTGGGGGAGATTGATGCAATCGGAGATAGCGAGTCCCAAACCCAGATTGTAGGTATGAGATATTGCTAACCCATCATCACCCACTGATAGGTCTCTTGGTTTCGCCTGATCAATCACCGAGAAATCAACAAGGGGAGGCCGACGATTTTTATTTGCGATGGTATAAGCAGAGGCGATGACTGATGGAATTCGTCGACAGCAACAAAAACAACTACACCCAACACACTTATCGCTTTCATTTCGGTCACACAAACCTCGATTTCGCGTATTCTGTTTCTTCTGTACTGTCCTGAATTGATTGCTGGCATATGATCTCTAGAAACCACACCTCAATTTCATCGAGGTTAGTTTTCAATTTTCTATTATTCTCTTCATTTATCCATGTCTTCTTTATTGTTTTCTATAAATTGTAGGTAAGCAAGGCGGCGAGTCGGGTAGCTCCAGCCCTTCGGGGGCGATTCAAACTTAACGAAGGATATGGTGATTCGGTGCTTTCTCTTCGATTCTCGCTTCCTACCAGATTCTGATACCGATTGTCAACCCCAAATCAAAGCTGAAGGTTACGGCTTTTTTCTTTTGCTGGATTATGGCTTAATCTTCTTACAAAAGTTAACAAATGTTTCAGTTTCAGGTCATTCTGATATCCTATTCTCTTTTTTTTTCAGTAACAATCAGGCTCAAGAACAATCATCGATTTTGTTCTTGTGTAAGTATTTATGTAGTTGTTAATTTATGATTTAATGAAATTCAATGTTGAAAAAAGGTCATATGACCTGAACAATGTGATGAGAAACAAAGCTGATGCATATGGGGCTAGAAGGATGACGTGCTTTATGATTTTTAGTCTTTCTTCTGGGTATAATTGTTTCAACATTCAGTTATATTTACTAGCCAACTTTAATGTTCATTTTGTAAGGAATAGTGTACATGAAGCAGAAAATTGATGCATCGACGTAAATTTCGATACAATTTTTCACATTTTAAAAATATAATTTCATTCATAATAGTTATAAAAGTATCATTGTGTCACATAACAACCCTTAACATTACATCCCAAGATCATAACATGTAAAACTCCTCGTGTGTGTACTGATCATGCCGGCGCCTTCCCGCGGTCGTCACTAGTACTTGAAACACATCACACAACACTGTAAGCATAAATGCTTAGTGAGTTCCCCAAAATACCACATACCACACATATGGCTTTCCAGGCCATAAATCTATGGGATCTTCTGATCCGAGTGTCTCAGGGGACTTCTGTCACAAACTCCAGTAGACAATCGGTATGGTTTATACTTTGCTTTTCTGGGCAATTATGTTTTTATGTAATATTTTATGAGCTTACAATCTAGTTTACGGTCAGGTGGGGTTTACCGTTGAGTTTACGGTCGTAAACAGGTTTACGGCTGGAAACCATTTATGGTCCATCTTCACCCAGCCCATATTCTCCAAGTATAAATATAGGTGTTAGGGTGAGGAGTAGAGATTGATGAACAGAAGAGAGTTTACGGTCTAGAGAGAAATGAGCGTTTGTGTGTGTGAATCTCATGTAAAGGAGCGTAATTCATATTATCAATATATTCAAGATTCATATTATTCTTCTTCTCCTTCTCTTCTATTTGATCTGACATCATCCGTTTGATTGGGATTCCACACCATCAAACGGATTTGACTGATACACAGGCAAATTAGGGACTTACAATTGGTATCAGAGCCAAGTTGTATCAGTCAATTTTGTCACAACCGGTGTCAAAGTCATTCTATAGTCGTTTCTTGGTGCAAGTTCGTATTTCTCTACAAAAGGGTTTCCGGTCCAAGCTTACGACCGTAAGCTCTATATACGGCCGCAAACCCGTCAAGTTCCTCAACCGTAAACAGAAGCTCTTTGGCCGTGAACCGATTTTTGGGTGCAAGTTCGTTAATTTGAAGACCGTATTCTAAATCACGCTGAACCCTGGATCGTGAACTAAATTAATTTCTTAAATTTTTGTTAATAATTGAACTGAAAAACATTAATCGAAAAGTTGAAGTTTACGGCTGCAAACTCATAGTTTACGGCCGCAAACTCCTTACGACAGTAAATTATCTTTTGTTGCAGTATAACACTTTGTGATAGTAAATCGGATTTTAACTGTGACAAAGAAATTTTTTATTGAATCTAAATTAAATTCTTGCACCGTGAACCTTGAACCGTATTCTCCTCTCAACCGAAAATTTTATAGTTTACGGCCGCAAACTCCGAGTTTACGGCCGCAAACCCCTTTTGGCAGTGAACTCTTTATGCGGCAGTAAATTGGATTTTAACTAAATCAGTTTATATTTTAATTTTTTACATTTATTTTTATAACTTTTGACCTTAAATTTTGACTTTGACTTCCAAGTTTGACATTTGATTTTAAACTTTGACTTTTTCGTTTAACTTTTAAATTTCAAATTTAACTTTTCGGTTTGACTTTTAAGTTTGACTTTTGAGTTTAATTTTTTTTTATTTTGACTTTTAAGGTTGACTTTTGAGAAAAAGGGCATTTTAAATTTGACGTTTAATTTTTATCTTAGCTTCTAGTTGTGCTTTTTAATTGATTTTAAGGTCTACAAGGGAGTTGAAAACATGAAAGAGAGTCGTCAGGATATGTTAAGACAAAATTTCAATATTTTCGATTATATCCCTGGAAAAACCCTCGAAACTCAATTGCAGCAATTTACTACACTCATTACTGAGATGAATATAGCTGGGATTTTCCTGTCCAAATCTGAGATAAACAAAAAGCTGTTAAATTCACTTCCGAAATCGTGGGATATGAACGTGGCCATCATCAAGAAGACAAAAGATCTCAATCATCTTAGTCTTGCTGATATAATTCAAGAACTTGATGCTTTGAAGTGTAGAGAAACAATGAGTTCTGAAAACATTCCGGTCACTAAAGTTACATGTACTCCAGCTTGTGAAGCCACAATTAAATTTCTTCGGGAACAAATTGATTTATTTAAAAGAGAAGTTAAGGACCTGAGATATGAAGGATATCAACTCAGGAAAGGACAGAAACCCCTGAATGTTGAATTAGAAGCAAAAACCAAGGACTTTAGGAAACTTCAGGAAGAGTATAGCAATAAGTGTGAAAATTATGATTATATTAAGAGACAACTTGTTGCTGTAACTAAAGAACTTGACGCTTTAAAAATTAAGTGTGGAAAAACAAATGTCAGTTTAAAAAAATTATATTGCGTCAAGTCAGACAGTCGAGTCCTTATATGAAACCCAATTAAAATTCAAAGAAAATCAAAACAAGGGTCTAGGGTATGATAGTGTACCTCCTCCTTATAATCATAACTACACATCCATCCCTATGACACAGGACGAAACTGACAGGGAGCCACATCTTCGATATGGCAAACGAGCTGGATTTGTTTCAGGAGGAGTTATTAATGTTGAAAATACTAATGTTTCTACTTCATGTGCAGGTAAAGTAGCAGAAGATGCGAACAAGGAGAACACTACTGATCAAACCAAAGACTCCTTGAACTCGAAATCTGTTGCTTCGAATTCTGTTACTCCTAACAAACCTGCCATTGAGAAATATAGGCCTCCAATTCCAGCGCAACAGAGTGCATGTTGCAATTGTTCATGTGGGAACAACAAGAGACAAGGCAAGGATACGCCACCAGGGGCAGGAAGAAATAACTTTACAGTGAAGAAAAATACATGTTTTCACTGTGGAACACCTGGACACATTGCCCGAAACTGTCCAAATCGCGCATACGTTCCTTACTATGCACAAGGCTGGCAGAACGCGCCAAGAGGGAGATACTTCAAAAGAACCCCTCAAGGTCACGTTCAGAAAATGATGACTGGAACGCGCAGAAGGCCAAGAATCAATCTTCCAAGGCCAAGAATAAAAATCCCAAGGGCAAGAAGCGAATGCCGACCAAGAAGTCCAATCCAAGAGATGCCCCAACAAAACCAATACCGGCTAGGTCAAAGTCATCTCGGCAGTCGGCTTCAAGTTCCAAAGCAAGTCCCGAGGCACCCATCGGATCGAACAAGAAATGGGTTAAACCCGAATATAGATGGTCACCAAAGGTGAAAAGTCCGAAATATTCTAATGACTCTAATATTTCATCGTCTTCTATTTGTGATAAACAGGATATGTGATGGGAGAGAGTACCCTGCAAGGATGAAAAAGGTCGACCCAGTTTCAAAATGGACTGGGTTCCAAAGACCAATTAATCTCGCTCTGTGTCGGAGCAGCTATGGAGGCATATCATCAGACTTCGATTTGTTGCTAGTGGCTGATCCTGGCATATGATTGGGGACATCTCTCAACTGTACAACATTCAGACCTTTGTTTGAGAGTATGTGTCCTTTTGCGGGAACGGAAGAAAGGAAGAGATCACAAATGGGGTTAGTGCTTAGTGACATGAAGAATTTCCGGATCTGTTTTGAGATTATGCATGTTGTTCTCAGACCTTCTGAATGCAGATTCAATCGGTGAATTACGGTTTGCGTTTTCTTCTCTATACTCCTGAGTTTTTCTTAAGTTGATTCGCTTTAAAGACTAATTTTTGTTTTAGGATAGTTTATATTTGCGCATTTACTTTCGTTTCTCTCCTATGCACAAATTTAGGGGGAGAAATAAAAACAAAACAAAAATTAGAAAATTTTAATTTAAAAAAAATCCAAAAACATTAGAAAATCAGAAAATAAAAAAATTATCGTGTTAATAGAATATGCTTGCAGGAGATGTTTTTGGAAATGAAATTGGCAAGTGATAACGAGCAATCTGAATCTGCGTAACGTACCTAAGTTGAAGGGTCTATGCTCTGGTTTGATTCGTCGGTAGGCACGAAAGATTCTAAATGGACTTGACTAGGCAGAGTTGAACTTAGGAAATTTATAGACTTGAAAATTTTTGACCTAGTTAGATCCGTTCAGCCTGACAATACGACGCTCGGATAGGTTGAGCAGGGAGATATATATGGGAATCTACTCGTCACATTAATTGAACCCGTATCTGGAACCGTGGTTTAACTTTTCCTCGATGTGCGGATTCTGTCCTTAATTCCGGTTGGATGGGGCGACTGGTAAATTCCGATAAATTAGGTCTATAGAATATCATTTTATTTCTTTCTGTATGTTAGCCATATGTTGTCTCCTTTGCGTGACTTCCAATCCGACCTGGTACACAACATATGCAACTCTATTTCTCTGCAGGCTATATATATGAAATTCCTCTCATCTGTTAGCCATATGCTGTCTCCTTTGCGTGACTTCTAATCCGACCTGGTACAAAGCATATGTAACATTCTACTTCTCAACCCCTCTGAAACAATAAGTAATAGAATTATGAATCTATCCTCTCTCTGAATGGTTGTCTGCTCACCCGGTGTAAGGAGTACTCTGGAAGTTCTTGATGGCTGGGGCATATCAGGAAGCGGGAAACACGTTCTAATACACTTAAAAGTGAACACATACAGATTGTCTGTAGATCTCGCTGCTCGATTTAGGTGGACAACAATATCCCTGGTTATAGTCAGTTAAATGGTCTTAAGAAAAAGTTATTTAAGAATTAGGGCCAATCATGATAATAAAGTTACTATTAGATATATGCATATGTCATGTCATTGGTAAATTGTCCAAATCTTGTCACAAATGTTTCGTGTTTAAGTAGACCACAATACTGGCGATCGACCAGACAAAGACATGAAGATAGAAGGTACCGACAAGCGGATAAAGGTTGTCTAAAAACTTTGATCACAAATCATTCTTAAAGTTAACTATTATTTTTGTTCTTGTTAAGTTTTTTCATAGTGTTCTTCTAATTTAAATATAAGGGGGAGAATAAAAATAAAAAAAATTAATTAAAAACAAACAAACAAACAAACAAAAATCAGAAAATTCGAAATCAAAAATAGTGTTATTTCTGTTGTATATCTTGTTTAGAAAAATAAAAAAATAATAATCCAAAAATATTTTAGTTTCTGTTTTAATTTTTGTGCTAAGTTTTCTTTTAGTTTTGTTTTGTCTTGAAAAGTGAATTCAGGTGAAGATGAAACTCATGGGGTTTGTGTCGAAGATTTCTGAGCCAAGGCTGTGTCCATGAGCATCGAAGAATTCTCATTCGAAGGAGCAAGAAATGAAGATTATTCTTTCAACATTCAATCTTTCAACCCCAGAAGCAAGGTGAATCTAAAATTGAAGATTATGTGATGGATTGCATTGAAGCCTCCTCAATCAGTCTGCTGCTATCTTAAACCTGCTGAAGTGATCTAGAAGATTATTTCTCTCTGATGTTCTCTCTGAAGATTCTCAAGCAGAAAGCACCATCTTTCAAGAATCAGTACATTAAGCATCCTCACCCAATGTGCGTTCAATGCCAAATTCTGAAGAAAAGCCCAACTGCTCAAGATGAAGTCATTCATTGAAGATAAATGCTGAAGCCAAGCTCTCGATGAAGATTAACAAGAAAAGCCAGCTACCTTTTAGGGGGAGCTTGTTGGGTCAATTAAGAAAAGAAAGCTATAAACCAAGGGGGAGATTGTTGGGTCAAAATATGGTTTATACTTTGCTTTTCTGGGCAATTATGTTTTTATGTAATATTTTATGAGCTTACAGTCTAGTATACGGTCAGGTGGGGTTTACGGTTGAGTTTACGATCGTAAACCCATTTACGGCCCATGTTCACCAAGCCCATATTCTCCAAGTATAAATATACGTGTTAGGGTGAGGAGTAGAGATTGATGAACATAAGAGAGTTTATGGCCAGAGAAACATTTTGTGTGTGTGAATCTTTTGTATCTGGAGCTTTAATTCATATCAATACATACAAGATTCATATTATTATTCTTCTTCTTCTCTTCTATTTTATCTGACATCATCCGTTTGATTGGGATTTCGCACCATCAAACGGATCTGATTATACACATGCAAATTAGGGACTTACAACCTTCCGGTCCGTAACCTCTTGACCTTCCGGTCCATACCATACATAACATACATAGCACATATATATCACATAAAATATATCACATACATCTGATAGCATACAAGACCTTTCGGTCACACATAGGTACCCTTCCAAGTACAATATAGTGAGAAGACTCACCTCGGTATCTCGGATAGCCTCGTACTCGGTCACACTGGTCTAGCCCTCGCCTAACACATAACAATACTCATAAATAAATAATGGCTCTCAAAGGCTAGATCAAATCCACTCTATAACTTCCACAGAAGGGTAAAAGACCATTTTACCCCTCCCTGACCCAAAAGTCCAAAGGTTGACCAAAACCCTAAAAGTCAACGAAAGTTAACAGAAGGCAGTACGCGGCACGTACCTTCTTTGTACGTGGGGCGTATGCCAGCGAACCACAATCGGGGCTTCAACCCCTTACGCTGCGCATACTGGGAGTTACGCCCAACGTAAGTCCCAGTTCAGCCATTTCTTAGATTTTGGTCTTAAAACGATTAAGACACTCCTTCCACTTCCAGATGTGACTCTCTTACAACCTCTTAATCCATAAAGTCGGAACCTTTAAGTCTTTGAATGGTTGTAAAGGTCCCTACACCCTCAAACCTCTCTCCTTTTCCCTCCAAAGGTCTAGATCTCATGCATGGCTCCATTTTTACGTCCAAGTTTTCATTTTTATGAACATACAACACTTATAGACCAGAAATATGATAGATCTAGGCCAATGGAGACCATTTGCTCATAAAATCTCCATCTTGGGACAAAAAACCCTAGAAATTGGTCCAAGAAGCACATAACTCAAATAACAAGGCAAGGTTTGAGCTTTTTACCTCAGGAAGAACCTCCAACCTCTGAAAAGCTCAGATCTACTCTTTCCCACAAGGCTTTAGCCTCCAAAATGACCTCTTCTTTCCTTCCACCACCTTGAAATGACACTAGAAGCTTAGAACACCAACACACTTGCTAAAAATGAAGGGACTCTATCTATTAGGGTTTTTCTCTCTGGAATGGAGGCTAAGGTTGCAGCCATAGCATTCCTTATATTGTGCTCAAGCCCCAAATTAGGGTTTACATCTGGACACATTACGCCCGGCGTAACCTGGGTACGCCCAGCATTCCCAGGCGAGTCCACGTCGAAAATAAGTGCGTGAGTACGCGCAGTGTACTCCTCAGTACGCCCAGCGTACTCACAAGCCTATCACATACTTAAAGGACTTAATTTGGCAACTTGGGAAAGGAGAAGGGTTAAATAGCTTTACCTGAATTTCGGGATGTTACAATTCTCCCCCACTAGAACCAGACTTCGCCCTCGAAGTCTCATGCTGAAAATAACTCCAGATACTGCTCTCGCATCTCCAACTCCGGCTCCCAAGTTAGCTCGGACCCCTTCCGATGTTGCCACTGGACCTAAACCAGGGGCACTTCCTTGTTCCTCAGTACCTTGATCTTCCGATCCAAGATTGCAATCAGCCTCTCAATATAATTCAGACTCGCGTCCACCTGGATATCCTCCAACGGTACCAATGCCGACTCATCGGCTATACACTTCCTCAGCTGAGACACGTGGAAGGTGTCATGAATCTAGCTCAACTCCATAGGTAGCTCCAAATGATATGCTACCCTTCCCACCCTCGCCATCATCGTAAATGGCCCAATATACAGGGGCCCCAACTTGCCCCTCTTCCTAAAACAAATCACTCCTTTCCAAGGAGATACTTTCATAAGGACAAAATCCCCAACTTGAAACTCGAGCTCTAATCGACGCCTATCCGCATAACTCTTCTGACGACTCTGGGCCGTCAGCAATCTCTGTCGAACCTGCTATATCTGCTCTGTCATCTGAAGCACTATCTCAGTGTTTCCCATTACTCTCTGTCCTACCTCACCCCAACAAATGGGAGTCCAACACCTCCTCCCATACAACAGCTCAAAGAGAGGCATACCAATGCTCGAATGGTGGCTGTTGTTATAGGAAAACTCAGCAAAAGGCAGATACGTGTCCCAACTCCCTCCGAAGTCCAACACACATGCCCGAAGCATGTCTTCGAGCGTCTGAATCGTCCGCTCACTCTGTCCGTCCGTTTGTTGGTGGTAAGTGGTACAGAAATGCAGCCTCGTGCCCAACGCCTCGCGGAACTTCTTCTAGAACCTGGAAGTAAAATGTACATCCCGGTCCGATACAATTGAGATCGGCACCCTATTCCGCGATACCACCTCTCTCACATACAACTCTGCTAGCCTCTCAGCAGAAAAGCTCTCACTGATAGCAAGAAAGTGAGCACTCTTCATCAACCGATCGATGATCACCCAAATTACGTCGACACCCCTCGCGGTTCTCGGCAACTTGGTGATGAAATCCATAGAAATCTATTCCCACTTCCATTGGGGAACCTCCAGTGGCTGCAACATGCCATGCGGTCGCTGGTGCTCGGCTTTAACCCTGCGACAGTTTAAGCACCTCTCAACAAACCATGCTACATCCCTCTTTATACATGGCCAACAACACTCCTTTTTCAAATCCAAATACATCTTAGTGGCCCCGGGATGGATAGAAAACCTCGATCTATGCGCCTCCTCCATCAAAGTGTTGCGCGCTCCGCCTGCATACGACACCCAAATCCGGCCCTAAAGGGCCACCAGCCCGCGACTGTCGGTAACGAACTCCGGCACCAACCCAATCACCCGCTCCCTCTTGTGGTTCTCCATTCTCACAGCCTCCGCCTGGGCCTCCCGAATGGTGTCCAACACCGGAGTCATCACAGTCAACCGCATACAAATATCACGAATCGGGGCGCTCTCTGCCCTACGGCTTAGGGCATCAGCTACGACATTAGCCTTGACCGGGTGGTACATGATCTCACAATCATAATCCTTTACCACATCCAGCCACCTCCTTTGGCGCATGTTCAGATTGGGCTGATCCATCAAATACTTCAAACTCTTGTGGTCCGTGTAGATGGTATGTTGAACCCCATACAAATAGTGACGCCAGATCTTGAGGGCGAACAACACAACCCCCAACTCCAAATCGTGGGTAGGATATGCTATCACATGCCTCGACGCATATGCTATCACATGCCCCCTCTGCATAAGTACTGCACCCAACCCCGATATCGATGTGTCACAATACACCACAAAATCCTCCATCCCTTCCGGGAGGGCTAACACCGGGGCTTCGCACAATCTCTGGCAAAGTATCTCAAACGAGGTCTGCTGCTCCGGACCCCATGAAAAAGCAACACCCTTCCGGGTCAACCTGGTGAGTGGCACGGCAATCTTGGAGAAGTCCCTGATAAATCTCCGATAATAGCTGGCCAATCCTAGAAAGCTCCTCATCTCGGTGGGTGATCTCGGCAGCTCCTACCTCATGACTGCCTCAATCTTGGCGGATCGACCAAAATCCCATTCTGGTTGATGAGATGCCCTAAGAACTGGACCTCTTGTAACTAGAACTCGCACTTGCAGAATTTGGCATAAAGCCTCTCTGATCTCAGAACCCCAAGGATCTCCCTCAAATGCTCCTCATGCTGCTCTCTAGATCTCGAATACACCAAAATATCATCAATGAACACGATCACCGACCGATCCAGCATCGGCCTGCACACCCTGTTCATGAGATCCATGAACGCTGCTAGTGCATTGGTGAGCCCAAAAGGCATCACCACGAACTCGTAATGCCCATAACAAGTTCTGAACGCCGTTTTACGGATATCTTCATCCCGAACCCTCATCTGATGATAACCCGACCTTAAGTCTATCTTGGAGAACCAAGACGTCCCCTGCAACTGATCGAACAGATCGTCGATCCTCGGTAACAGGTAACGGTTCTTGACCGTCAACTTGTTCAACTCCCGGTAATCAATGCACATCCGGTGTGAACCATCCTTTTTCTTGACAAAAAGAATCGGCGCTCCCCATGGCGAGCTACTCGGTCAAGTAAACCCCTTCCCTAGCTGCTCCTGAAGCTGCGGGGATAACTCTTGCATCTCTGGTGGCGCAAGGCGATAAGGCGCCTTGGCGATAGGCGCTGCTCTCGGAACCAGATCGATACGAGACTCCACTTGCCTCTCGGGAGGCACACCCGATAATTCCTCGGGAAAAAAATTCGGGAACTCACACACTATCGGAAACTCATTAATCGAACTTGGCCTCCCAGCGGCCACTCGCGTGTCCATCACATAGGCTACGAACCCCCTGCAGCCCTGCGGCAAACTCTGTCTCGCCCTGGAAGCCGAACAAAACGCTGACCCACATCGGGTACCCTCACCGTACACCGTAAGTACTCCCTCACTAGGATCTTGTATGATCACCAACTAACACTCGCAGTCTATAACAGCTCCCAATCGGCTCAACCAATCCATGCCTACTATAACATATATGTCCCCCATCGCAATCGTGACCAGATCTATCGGGAACTCCACACCGAAGATCTCAAGTATACATCCTCGGATCACATCTGTAGCATACACTGCTCGCTCCTTATCTATAGAAACTCGCAGAGTTCAACTCAACGCCTCGCGTCGGATACTAATGTGTTGACTAAATGCCAAGGAAACAAATGACCGACTCACACTCAAGTCAAATAACACCAAAGTAGGTACAAAATTCACAAGAAAAGTACCTACGAATATCATCATATAATCACAATATCTCAACTCATCAAAAATAAATAAAGAATACATACCAGCTACAACATCGGGCGTTGCGCGGACCTGCTCCGCTGTCAACTAGAAAGCTCTTCCACGAGCCTTCGGTGCCTCGGCCTTCACTGGCCGAACCTCGGTAACCCTAGCAGCAGGCGCAGATCCCTGTGCTGACCCGTGATGCAACTGCGGACACTCGGCCTTCCGATGGCCAGTCTGGTTACAATGAAAGCAAACCATAAATCCCTTGGGGCAATCCTTGGGGATATGCCCCTCCTTGCCACATTTGTAGCAAGCACCCGATCGACAAACCCCCTCGTGTCCCTTGTCTCACTTCCCACAAGTGTGGCCCTTCTGGCCTCCAGTCCTCGAATCAGCGGACTTGGTCCGCTTGGCTGCCGGCTGAGATTGAGCTAGCCGCCGATCCATCCTCTGAGACTCGGCCTCCTCCCTGGCCTGAGTCTCCAACTCAATCTCCCTCTTCCGGGCATTTTCCTGGAGCTCAAAAAATGTCCGGTACGTCGAGTTCGAAACGAACTCCCGAATGTCTCTCCTCAGAACACCCAAATACCGGCTCATACGTGCCTGCTCAGTAGACACCTGCTCAGGGCAGAACATCGCCCTCTTATGAAACTTTATGGTAATCACAGTGACCGAATCAATACCCTACTTAAGGGTCAAAAACTCCTGAACCAACCATTCCCTCTCCACCAGGGGAACATACTTATCTCTAAACATGGTGGTGAACCTCTCCCAGGACATCTCTGAAATCTCTGCAACTGTGAAGCTTGTCGTCACGAACTTCCACCAGTCCTTTGCTCCCAAGCGAAGTTGGTTCAACGCGAACCGAACCCTCAGATGCTCTGGACATGAACACGTATAGAAGCATCCCTCAATATCAGCAATCCATCTCATCGCAGCGATCGGATCCTGCGTCTCAACAAACTCGGGTGGCTTTGTGTTGCTGAACTCCCGAAACAACAATGAGTCACCTCCCTGAGGCCTGGCAGCAGCCACAGCTGCGGTAGCTGCAGCCTCAGTGACCACGGCGTACCGCTCATCGAAAGTCTCTATCAGTGTGGTCTTGATAGACCCGAACATCTACGGAATCTCGGCCCTGATCGCCGCCGCCACCTCATCGTGGATCATCTGACGAAGCTCCTCGTCACTTACACCGCCCGCCTCAGGTCTGTGGCATGTCCCAACCATGATGTCTCTGAAATATAACATAATAATATCAAAGTCTCGCTCGAGCATGCTCGCACTCGATAACTCGACCCAACTTGTTCCTTAGTACCCAAAGGATTCTTACTTAGAGTGCGAACTGCTCCGGTGTCTTCGGTAGTACGGGCCCTTATACTACCGTCTAACCCGCATCAATATTCACCCTAAGTCCTCCTGCTTGGATCCCAGATCACAAGTACTCTATATCTCATTGGCATAGGCTACCCTTCGGTAGACCTCTTATCAGCCCCTCACTGCTACCTACTCGCTCTTCAAGCATCACATAGCAGCAAAATCCTTCCTAGGCTAAGGCATCACAAAATCAGGCCACTCTAGTCCTAACATGAATACCTAGCCAACTCTAGCATGCATATCATATCATAACATATCTCATAACACATAGTGTAAGGGTATTTTGGGAAACCATCGTTCGGGCGCTGGCTGATCGTACACACACTGCTCCGTTCTATCTTCCTCAAAACCTTTTACTATTTTAGAAAAATTTATGAAAACTTTCTCAAATCCTCAGTTTGAGTTCAGATTCATCCACAGATACACCCGAATCCCTCAAACCAAGGCTCTGATACCAACTTGTAACGACATAAATTTCGAAACAATTTTTCACATTTTAAAAACATAATTTCATTCATAATAGTCAAGTCCATTAAACTTTTCGTGCCTACCAGGGCATCGAACACAGAGCCTAGACAATTCAGCTTTGGTACCTTACACATAATCAGATTGCTTGTTATCACTTGTTGATATCACTTCCCACATGATCACTTCAAAGACATATTTTTGATTTTTTTTTTAACATTTTCTAATTTTTGTTTTGTTTTTGTTTATTTCTCCCCCTAAATTTGTGTGGCTTGTCGACTCGAATATAATGTCGTCCACATAGATTTGAACAAGAATTTGATCCGGACCGACATGTTTGATAAATAAGGTCTGATCAATGGTGCCTTGGGAATATCCGTGATCGAGCAAATGCTGAGTTAGGGTAGAATGCCAAGCTTTAGGAGCTTGATGCAGCCCATACAAAGCTTTGTCTAACTTGTAGACATGGTTGGAAAGCTTTGAGTTAACGAAACCGGGAGGTTGGTCAACATAAATCTCCTCTTTGACCTTGCCATACAAGAAAGCCGTCTTAACGTCCATCTGGTATACTGTGAAGTTCATATAGGAAGCATATGCGAGGAAGATACGAATAGCCTCCAAGCGCGCCACCGGAGCATAAACCTCCGTATAATCAAGACCCTCAATTTGCCAAAACCCGCGAACCACTAATCTCTCATTGTTACGCACGATGACACCCGAGTCTTCTTGCTTGTTCCGAAAGACCCATATGGTATCAAGAGATTTCTTTCCTTTGGGCAGCTCCACCAACTTCCAAACCTCGAGCTTCTCGAATTGATTAAGTTCGTCATGCACGGCGTCAACCCAGCTAGGTTCAGTCAAAGCCATTTCGACATTCTTGGGCTCTATCTGAGAAATAAAACAGGAGTAGAGACACGTATTGACGTCTCCAATCTGACTTTGCGTTTGAACATCGTCGCCCAGCTGGCAAATGATGTTCTCTATAGGATGGTCGCGCTGAATGCGAGCAGGGATCTCTTGGCTGATTTCATTGATAGAGACTGGAAGATTATGGATATTAACCACTCCTTCATTTGCTGAATGATCCACGGTAGATGAACTAGGTTCGTTTGTTGGATCTGCTTCAAACTCATCAGCAATTCTTTCTAGAAAGAGAAGTTCCATCAGATTTGAAGTTATAGCGGAAGTCTCTTGGTTCATGAACTCTCTTTCCATCGGAGTTAGAGCAGTAGCATTAGCATTAGGAGAAGATTGTTAAGGTGAGGACTCAGAAGAATCAGTTTGAACATAAGACACTGTCGGAGGATCAGAAGAAACCAATGGTGGTCTGTAGACAACTTCTTCCTCTTCGTCTTCAATAATGATATTCGAACTAGACGTAGACCTTCTTGATTATCCGACAACACATTGAATGATTTGAAAAGAGATGTGTAATCAAATAGCCAATCTAGACCCACTATAGCG
Organism: Lactuca serriola; assembly: GCF_051521515.1. Lineage (NCBI taxonomy): Eukaryota > Viridiplantae > Streptophyta > Magnoliopsida > Asterales > Asteraceae > Lactuca > Lactuca serriola. Next base: position 170,989,880 of record NC_136415.1, on the reverse strand, counting down.
TCTCTCTCATTCTCTTCAAGCCAACGAACATCGAAAGACTCCACAATCTGTTTCGTCCTCTGGTTATAAAAAAAACCCTGTATGCAGTACGAGCAGCGTATCCAACAAAATAGCAGTCATCGGCTTTTGCATTGAATTTGGGGTTGGATTCCAACTGGAGAAGAGTGCATGGGCAGCCAAATACTCTGAAATGGCTGACAGATGGCTTGTGTCCGTATAGAATTTTGTATGGTGTTTTAATTGTGGCTTTGTTGATCAGCACGCGATTATGAACATAGCATGACGTGTTAATCGCCTCCGCCCAAAAGAACACAGGAAGTTTAGAGTCACACAGCATCATCCTTGCGGCGTCTTTAAGAGTTCGATTGCTCTGTTCGGCAACACCATTTTGTTGTGGTTTGCGAACAGAACTGAATTGACGCACAATCCCTTTCTCAGTGCAAAAATGGTCAAGAACAGCGTTCTTGAACTCCGTTCCATTGTTAGTACGCAACGCTTTCACTCGGTTGTTGGTCTGATTCTCTATCATCACAATGAACTTCTTGATGAGGTTAGCGATCCCAACTTTGTTGGACAAAAAGAAAACCCAAGTGAAACGAGAGTAATCGTCTATCACAACGAGGTAGTATGAATTACAGTTGATACTGAGAACGTTAACCGGACCAAATAAATCCATATGTAACAACTGGAGCACTTGAATGATGGAGTTAACCTGCTTTGGAAAGTATGGTTTCCGATGATGTTTTCCTTGAGCACATGAAACACATTTTTCAAACATAATGAAATCTCTAACAGGTAAACCTCGGACCATTTCGTTCTTTGCAGGCCGATTCAGATTCTTTGCATTAGCGTGATCAAGACGACAATGCCACAAAATCGCATTTTGTTATGAGACTTTGGAGAATAGGCAAGTGACTTCGTCGGGAATATTGTTGTACATGTCTATGATGTAGGCATTCCTATCCCGCTTAGATTTTACAAGAATCCACTCCTCCATAATGACAATGCCCGACTTTAAAATAAGACATTCTTTGTCCGTAAAGTATGTCGAATACCCTTTGTCCCAAATCTGAGAGACGCTCCACAGACTGTGCTTCAATTCAGGAGCATAGTTGACATTTTCAAAACTAAGCACTCCGTTCGTCACTATTCCTTTCTGGGTTAGTTTTCAACCTTCACCGCCCGTAAACGAGACATAGCCCCCATTAAATGTTTGAATGTCATGCAGTTGTGAGATATCTCCTGTCATGTGCCGGGAGCAGCCACTATCGACATACGAAGGTCTGACGATACTCCTCCGCGACTGTCCCTGCATAAGGAGCGAATTTATTCAGATTTGGGAACCCAGTTCATCACAATCCTGGGTTTACTCTTTACTTTTATAGTTTTTTCATTTGATTCTTTCCTTTCATTAGGTTTAGAGGTTAATGGTAATTGATTTGAATTCAATTTTGCTAACCACTTAAAGTTAGGTTTTGAAACTTTGTTAGTTTGCTTCGAGCCGGTGGATTTTCTACTCAAAGAGTTTGAAGATCCGCTCCTGCCCTTTGACAAAATCGACTTAGGCTTAGCTTGAGTTGATTTTGGCAAACTATTATTGAATTTATGGAAAACTTGTTTATTCTTTTGAAAATTGGCCATTTTCTTGTTTGGATTTATGTTCAAGCCACCATCCCAAGAACGAATTCTGGGGGATTTTCTAGTTAAAGATCGTCCCCGAAATTCATTCTCTCCTCTTTTTGATGTGTGAGATATAAATATCCAGTTTAAATAGTTTCTTGCAAAGTGTCCAGCAGTGCCACGGTTAAAACAAATTTGTTTATTATCATTGGTTTTGACACTGCTTTTGACAAATTTCTTTCTTTTATTTTTATTTCTAGCACTTTCACATTTGCAAGAACAATCACAGGATTTTGAAGCAAATGTGGAAGGTGTAGAAGCATTTGAATCAGACAAAGATACATTATCAGACAAAGCATTATCAGTTGCAATCTTATCATCAGAAAAAACAATACCACCAGACACTAAATTGTTTAAATTTGAATTTAATGCAGACTCATTACACAGACTGACACCAAACTTTGACACATCATCATTATAAGACTTAACAACATCAGACTTTTCAGCTCTCTGCTTCCCCTGAGCTATGGACTTATCTGCACTCAAATTTGAAACGTTAGTATCCAAAACTTTATCGTTTAAACATGTAACTTGTTCAGAAGCAGGTTTTCCATATACAAGAAACGATTCTCGATCTATTTCTTCCTGAGATAATGGAATAGCGGTATAATTGTGATTGTAAGGAGGAGAGGCACTCTTAAAACCTAGTCCTACTTTCTTTTGGTTTCCACAAGTGACATCCTTCCACTGCATTTGGTTTTCTATTATTTTCGCAACAACTTCGCTTGACCCAACAAATTTTTTAAAATTGAATTCAGCATTTTCAAAACGTGTTTTCAATGAGTCAAGTTCAGCGGTCACAAATTCAAATTTCGTTTGATATGGTCGTAGTTCTCACATTTGTTGCTGTAATCCTCTTGTAATTTCCTAAATTCCTTTATTTTATTTTCTAGTTGAGTCTTTAAGGGATTTTGGTTTCCCCTAAGTGTGTATCCCTCATATTTTAAGTCCTCGTTCTCTCTCTTGATTAAATCTATTGATCCTCGCAAAAATTTCATAGTTTTAGCACAAGATGGAGAGCAACCAAATTCACTTACCTCGGGCTTAGATGGCTCAGAAGTGGCTTGCACCATGAAGTCAAACTGGAGGTTCACCATGTCTTCTTCTGAATCTATCTCTGCCTCTTTCTCTTTGCAATCCTTGACCTGGGCGAAATAAGTATTTTAAGGTCCTGAAATATTCAGGGCCTGAATTTGATCTTCTCAATCAAAGGATTAAGCCACCATTGCCAGATTCGCAGGTTGATTGGTTGATGAGGATCCTCTGCGGTTGCTGTGGACATAGGTAACTGGCACCATGGTTCGATCAGCATTTTCCCTTCTGTCAGACTTTGGACATTCCTTAGCAAAGTGCCCTGGCTCATGGCAATTGTAGCAGTGAATTTTGCCTTTGTTGAATCGGACCTTTTCGTCGGAATTCACACTCCAGTTGTTTTTGCCAGTTTTCTTAGAAAACTGCTTTGCCGTGAACACAATCATGACCATCTGCCAGGTTATATCCATCTCTTCTACATCTTTAGGATGAATCTGATCAAGGTCAGAAAACGAAAGTTCTGGGGAGAGTTCTCCAGCCACAAAAGCATTGTAGCAATTTACCAAACCAGTGGCAAGATCCATATTTTCTTCCTTTTCTTTCATGGTTGACATCTAAGAACTGAAACCATGAGACTTAGGAGGTACAACATTAGATGAGGCAACACTGGATTAACTTGTTGAGAAATGATCTGAGGTTAAGAGACTTGAACTTGTTGCATGGAAGGGATAACATAGGATGTAGGTTGAATCGATTGATGACTCATGAAAGGTTGAACTTGTGGAACATGTGGAGTTGAGGTAACTTGAGGAGCTTGCGCAACAGTGAAGCTTGAAAAAGCATTGTTGTTTGTGGCTTGGATCCCTAGATTTGTAGTGGAATAAGAATTAACATGGTTAATCTCCCTTTGCTTGTCATCAAGATCACAAGCCTTGATGATTGCCATAGTTTCTGCCAGACTCAGCCTGTTTAAGTCTTTTGCTTTCTTGATCACTGAGACATTCATATCCCCGGATTTTGGAAGGGAGTTTAACAACTTCTTGTTGATTCTGATCTTGTTGCCCAAACACCTGCAGAACTCATTTCTGTAGTGAGAGTAATGAACCTCTGGAGCTGGTTCTCAAGAGTTTCGCCCAGGACATAGTTGAACATGTTGAACTTTTGTCGAAGCATGTCCTGACGACTCTGCTTCATATCCTCATTACCCTCATAAACTTCTATTAATGCTTCCCAAAGTGCTTTCGCAGATGTATACTCACGGAAACCCTGAGCGATTTATGGAGATAATGCCATTGTAAGCGTAGCAAGGGTTTTCTCCTGCTCTTCGACATTTTCGAAATCCTCATTCGTATAATTTTCAACCCGTTTGTCGACAATTGTGTCATCCACTATAGAAGTAATTCGAATTGGTCCCCTAAGTATACTGCGCCAAATCTTGAAGTCTTTCATTTTAATATACTTCTTGATTCGATATTTCCATTCTGGAAAGCCTTCGGCATTTAAGAGTTGGGGAATCCGAGAAGTTGTTCCCATGATGGTGTCAAGTGCCTGATGTACTGTTATGCTTTGAGAATCCATTTGTTTTTTTTTTGTTTAAAAAACTAAACTGAAAGAAAAAGAATTATCAAAGATAGGTTTTCGGTGGAAAAGTTAGACCGAAAACTAGGATCAAGTGAGTTTTTGGTTTCCTAAGGTTGATGAAAGGTTTTCGGTTTCTAAAGATGCTTGGATTTTCGGTTTCTGAAGAATGAACAAAAATAGTTTTCGGTTTCTGAAGATGAACCGAAAACTAAAGATTTTTTTCAGTGAAAACGTTGATTCTTGATCTGATTACTATTTTTCCCACAGCCAAAACTACCAAAAAATGCTTCCAAATACACAGATCTGAACAGAACAAAAATGACAATGAGTTTTCGGTGTGCGTAGATACAACCGAAAACTATAAGAATTCCATCACAAACTTAAATCTGATGCAGATCTTGATTTTGATAAAGCAAACAATGATCCAATCTTCAAACTAGAGCATATTCGAACTTGCCAATGAACCGAAAATGAAGATCACGAGATTGTTGATGAACCGAAAAAAAAACACAATTGATTGACATTAGAAGTGCTTTGATACCAATTGTTAGGTCCCAAATCTGTGGGATCTATCTAATGATCAATCAACTGCAATAGAAATGAAGAAGAAGAAGATTAAACAACCAAGCTTGCATACAATTCAGCTATGAAATGTAGGATACAACTTGGATTGACTGAGAACCTCCTGGAAAATAACCTACTACCTCTAACAACCAGACAACAATATATAGTAACACACATCAGACCGAAAACAGGTTTTCGGTCAAAGCCTGACCGAAAACCTACCTAGACCGAAAACTCAAACAAACACAAAAGATGTCCAAAACACATTAATAACAATCCTAAACCATCCATGCATTAATGCCTAGCCCAAACCAAATATATTGGCCCTTCAATCTCCCCCATGGTTTGGGGCTAGCATGAATCAGTCTTTATCGACCACCAGCACATCTGACTGTCCCATAGCTCCATTCCATATTTCCTTCTTAATAATGAATGCCACCATTGAAGTGTAAGCCTTAGCAACAGGCTCAAAAATATCTTCAGCCACCTTGATCTGATGAATAGAATGCTCATGGATATCCCTCTTTCCAAACTGTAGCAGATCCTTCTTGTCATAAAGTCGAATAGACCCATTCTTGAGTTTGATGACAACAGCAGTTGTGGTTTCATCAAACACCAAGTATTCCATAGATTGTAGAGATCCATCTAGATGGTTCTAAAGGATAGGAATCTGCTTTACTTGATTGGTTGCGGGCCAAATCACAGATCAAAAAGGCTTATTGGTTTTGGGATCTATGACATTGGGGTAAATCTTGATGATAGACGATGCTGTCTTCATAGAGGGAAAGCCCTTTGTCAGTTGACCTTCTAAAAACAACCTGAATTGTGTTGCCTTGGGTTCGTTTGTTGGATTTGAAAACGGGGCTTTAGACAATTCCGTAAGATCAACCCTGGTCCAAGAATTGAAATCGTGAGCATCTTTATATAATTCAGAATTTCCACTCTTCCTTATTACGATCCACGTTTTCAGAGGGTCATGGAAACCCCATGAGATGATCCCAGACCTATCACCATAAGTGTTTCTGAAACGATTTTCTCCAAGGTCCGTAAGGGTGATATTTGTTTGATCCACGGGAGCATTCTGATCCGAGTTCTTCTTGAACAAAAGTTGACCCTTCTCATCAGACTTGTCTAGTTTAACACGTTTTGCCGCCACGACATTTGGAGCCTGTGCTGATTCTTTATCGAAACGATCGACAATTCTGTTTGTTCTTGTAGGAGTTGGAATAATGGGAGCGTCTTGATTAGGAAGATAAATTCTAGGCTCAATGATAGATGATTTGAATTTGTCACCAAATTCTTCTTCCAGCTTCTTTTTCAACTCATAATAACTGGCGGTCAACAAACCAAAATGCGTCTGAAGATCGGTGATCTGCTTTGTTTTCTAAGCATTTTCTTTAATAAGATCAGCAACATGAGTATTGAGCTTGACGTTCTCAGTTTGAAGATTTGCAACTTTGATATAAAGATTGATATTCTTCTAGTTCAGTACACCAATCTCCTTTCTCAAATCAGGCACTGAGATGTCATCATCTACAGATATATTCTCCTCAAAGGATATACCTTTTCCGTGTGAGGAGTGTGTTGGACTTAAATTATGAGCCAACTACATGGCAAGCCTTTCAAAGGCAACGTCATGATAAGGCCTTGGAGGAGACGAACTCAAGCCAGCAGATGAGCCACCAATTTCATGAATCGAGCTGGAGCCTTCCTGAATGGGCACGGATGAAGAAGGGGTAGCATTTGTGAGTGGAGGAGTCTATGTGGTTTGAATTAGGTCAGGAAAAATAACTCCCACCCTTGGGTCAGTTCTTTGTCTTTTCATCGGGGGCTAGGAGGTTAGATCTGTCTGGGCTTCACTCACAATTGACTCAGATGTAGGAATTACCCTTTCAAGGGGAGGAATCCCTGAAGAGGTGTCCATTTGAATTGAAAAATCAGCCGCTTGAACGGGAACAGGAAACTCAACTTCTTGATTGTCAACATTATTCCTTATCTCCAGTGTTGGATTGGCACCATCATTGATATGGTTGAAGATGTCATCGAGATCTTCATTTGACAAGGTGTACTCAGGTCCAGTGAATTGTTCAACAATATCATCTCTGTCATAGCCGGACAGATCAACTCTTTCATTCTCTTCTCCTTCCTCAGTTTCGGTGAATTCTTCTGTGGAACCTCCACCAAAATCACGTTGAACTGTCACATTTGTGAAATTATGCTCCTCAGCCACAATGCCAGTTAGAGCAGCAGCAATTTCTTCCTCATGGTCTAAAGCGTCGATTACATCATCATTTATATTTGCATAATCTGATGATGCATGATCAGTTGAAGTCTGCTCAAGTGACGCATGTGATCCAGAAGAGTCGGTTTGCTCGGCAAATTTTCCAAATTTCTCGAAAGGGTACTTTCCTTGGAACATGATTTTCCCTATCCGATTTTTCTTCATCAGACTAATTGTGTTTGGTCCAAAAGCCTTCATGTCAAGAGTCTCTCCTGTCTTGGCAAGGTCTGGAAAAAGGCAGTTGAGAAAGATCTAGATGAACCGAGGGTAAAGCAGGAATTGGTCCTTCGCCTTCTTTTTTAGATTAGTGACCATTTCTTCTAAGATAAATCTTGAGAATTTGAAGTCGATTTCTGCTGCCAGTGCAATAATAGCTTGAGTATTCCTTGAAGAGATCTCATCCACTCCACCCTTACGCCCTGATATACAGTTAACAAACACATGAGCCATAAACCTCCAGTATGGAGGTAGCAGCTTCTTGAGGGTCGGTGGGAAAACGCCTTCATATCCCCTCTTTTCAAGGTACTCATCAACAACTCGTAGATCAAGGTCGGTAGGATAAGTAGCCTTATCATCAAACTTCAATGTGTCTTTGATAAACTGCTCATTGATGACAAATTTACGTCCTTTGACAGTTGCTTCGATTGTCTGCGCTCTATTGCTTTCATTTCTGATGCTAGCTGAACTCCAGAACTCGTTGATTAAATCCAAGTAGATTATGGGGTTCCAAGTGAGTGCTGAGAAAGTGCAGCATTCACGCAACCTGAACATCATTGACTTGAATTCACTGTGCGCCATAGGAGGATCATCAAGCAAAATGGAAAAACTGTGACTTTCTGCAACCTTGAAACTTGCCATTTTATCTGCACAAAATAGACCAGATGAGAAATCTTTTGATTAAAATGCATTGATTTTATTTCTGAATTCAATTCTTTTAGTTTGGCCATTTTAATTAATTTTATAAGTCAAAGATTAGGTTCTCGATCAAGAAAGTCAAACCGAAAACCTAAGGACCAACACACAAGTCAAGACCGAAAACCATATTTCACACCAAAAATGAGCTAAACCGAAAGCCAAGAAGGGCAATTCTCAGCTGAACCGAAAGCCGTCTGAGCTGGCTTGAACGAAAACAGCTCGGCTTGGACCGAAAGCCGTTCGGACCGAAAACGCCGACAGTTCACATTTTCGCGATTTCCCATTAATTTCACGGTCGATTTAAGAAAAAAAATGCATAGCAGTGGTCGGAATTGCAATACCTTTGATGTTTTGAGGTCGATTGAACAAAAGAACACAACAAAGTTTCGAGACTTAGAGAGGAAAAAAAAAGGTTTCGGTATTCTGTGAGAGAAAAAGGAATCGAAAATTGATTCCATTTTCCTTTATATACCCGGTTCAAGATCTTGTCCAAACCTGGATCCCAAACCCAATTTCCAAACACTAATGGGCTGCAAAATTTTTATTTAAAAAAATGGTCCAATACCCAACACTTTATTAAAAATAATATTCTTTGAGGATTAATTCAGAGAAAATAAAATGAAATAAAATTTCCTAAGATTTATAAATCCTAAAAAATTAAAAATAGAATAAAATAAAAATTGAAATAAATTTTTAAATGCTAAAATTTTAATTCAAACTTAAAATTAAGTCTTTAACTAAAATTAATAATTTTCGAGCGATTTTGGGCTCATAGTTGTTAGACAATCATTTTCCATTTATCAGTACCTCTCCTTTCATTAATAGATCTGGTCGATCACCAGTATTGTGGTCCACTTAAGCACGAAAAATTATGACAAATTATGGACCTGCTATAGATGACAAGAGAAGTTGATCCTATGTTCCTAGCTAAACTTCCTAAGGACCATTCATCTGACGATGACCAAGGATATTGTTGTCCACTTAAGTTGAGCAGCGAGATCTACATACAATCTATAATGGTTCAATTTTAAGTGTACTAGAACATGTTTCCCGCTTCCTGATATACCCTAATAATCAAGAACATTCAAGATACTCCTTACTTTAGGTGAGCAGACAATTATTAAGAGAGAGGAAAGATTTATAATACACATTATTAATTAGAGATTTAGAGGGATTGAGAATTAGAAGGTTGCATATCCTGTGAACCAGGTCGGATTATGAATCACGCAAAGGAGACAGCATATGGCTAACAGACAAGCAGAATAGCATATATATGATTCATAGAGACAGAGTTGCATATGTTGCAGTCTAGGTCGGATCTTTCGATCACACAGAGGAGGCAACATATGACTAACAGTAAGAAAGAAAGAAAACAATTTTCTACAGACCTACTTTATCGGAATTCCCAATCACCCCATCAATACCAGAATTAAGGACAGAGTCCGTACATCGAGGAAAAGTTAAAACCTCATAAATCCATATGTAACAACTGGAGCACTTAAATGATGGAGTTAACCTGCTTTGGAAAGTGTGGTTTACGATGATGTTTTCCTTGAGCACATGAAACACATTTTTCAAACGTCATGAAATCTCTAACAGGCAAACCTCGGACCATTTCGTTCTTTGCAAGCCGATTCAGATTCTTTGCATTAGCGTGACCAAGACGACAATGCCACAACATCGCATTTTGTTATGAGACTTTGGAGAATAGGCAAGCGACTTCGTCGGGAATATTGTTGTTCATGTCTATGATGTAGGCATTCCCATCCCGCTTAGATTTTACAAGAATCCACTCCTCCAGAATGACAATGCCCGACTTTAAAATAAGACATTCTTTGTCGGTAAAGTGTGTCGAATACCCTTTGTCGCAAATCTGAGAGACGCTCAACAGACTATGCTTCAATTCAGGAGCATAGTTGACATTTTCAAAACTAAGCACTCCGTTCGTCACTATTCCTTTCTGAGTTATTTTTCAACCTTCACCGCCCGCAAACGAGACATAGCCCCCATTAAATGTTTGAATGTCATGCAGTTGTGAGATATCTCCTGTCATGTGCCGGGAGCAGCCACTATCGACATACCAAGGTCTGACGATACTCCTCCGCGACTGTCCCTGCACAAGGAGCGAATTTATTCAGATTTGGGAACCCAGGTCATCACAATCCTGGGTTTACCCTTTACTTTCATAGATTTTTCATTTGATTCTTTCCTTTCATTAGGTTTAGAGGTTAATGGTGATTGATCTTAATTCAATTTTGGTACCCACTTAAAGTTAGGTTTTGAAACTTTGTTAGTTTGCTTCGAGCCGGTGGATTTTCTACTCAAAGAGTTTGAAGATCCGGTCCTACCCTTTGACAAAATCGACTTAGGCTTAGCCTGAGTTGATTTTGGCAAACTATTATTGAATTTATGGAAAACTTGTTTATTCTTTTGAAAATTGGCCATTTTCTTGTTTGGATTTATGTTCAAGTCACCATCCCGATAACGAATTCTGGGGGATTTTCTAGTTAAAGATCGTCCCCGAAATTCATTCTCTCCTCTTTTTGATGTGTCAGATATAAATATCCAGTTTAAACAGTTTCTTGCAATGTGTCCAGCAGTGCCACGGTTAAAACAAATTTGTTTATTATCATTGGTTTAGACACTGCTTTTGACAAATTTCTTTCTTTTATTTTTATTTCTAACACTTTCACATTTGCAAGAACAATCACAGGATTTTGAAGCAAATGTGGAAGGTGTAGAAGCATTTGAATCAGACAAAGATACATTATCAGACAAAGCATTATCAGTTGCAATCTTATCATCAGAAAAAACAATACCACCAGACACAAAATTGTTTAAATTTGAATTTAATGCAGACTCATTACACAGACTGACACCAAACTTTGACACATCATCATTATAAGACTTAACAACATCAGACTTTTCAGCTCTCTGCTTCCCCTGAGCTATGGACTTATCTGCACTCAAATTTGAAACGTTAGTATCCAAAACTTTATCGTTTAAACATGTAACTTGTTCAGAAGCAGGTTTTCCATATACAAGAAACGATTCTCGATCTATTTCTTCCTGAGATAATGGAATAGCGGTATAATTGTGATTGTAAGGAGGAGAGGCACTCTTAAAACCTAGTCCTACTTTCTTTTGGTTTCCACAAGTGACATCCTTCCACTGCATTTGTTTTTCTATTATTTTCGCAACAACTTCACTTGACCCAGCAAATTTTTTAAAATTGAATTCAACATTTTCAAAATGTGTTTTCAATGAGTCAAGTTCAACGGTCACAAATTCAAATTTTCGTTTGATATGGTCGTAGTTCTCACATTTGTTGCTGTAATCCTCTTGTAATTTCCTAAATTCCTTTATTTTATTTTCTAGTTGAGTCTTTAAGGGATTTTGGTTTCTCCTAAGTGTGTCTCCCTCATATTTTAAGTCCTCGTTCTCTCTCTTGATTAAATCTATTGATCCTCGCAAAAATTTCATAGTTTTAGCACAAGATGGAGAGCAACCAAATTCACTTACCTCGGGCTTAGATGGCTCAGAAGTGGTTTGCACCATGAAGGCAAACTAGAGGTTCACCATGTCTTCTTCAAAATCTATCTCTGCCTCTTTCTCTTTGCAATCCTCGACTTGGGCCAAATAAGTATTTTCAGGTCCTGAAATATTCATGGCCTGAATTTGATCTTCCCAATCAAAGGATTAAGCCATCATTGCCAGATTCGCAGGTTGATTGGTTGATGAGGATCCTCTACTGTTGTTGTGGACATAGGTAACTGGCACCACAGTTCGATCAGCATTTTCCCTTCTTTCAGGCTTTGGACATTCCCTAGCAAACTGCCCTGGCTCATGGCAATTGTAGCAGCGAATTTTGCCTTTGTTGAATCGGACCTTTTCGTCGGAATTCACACTCCAGTTGTTTTTGCCAATTTTCTTAGAAAACTGCTTTGCCCTGAACACAGTCATTACCATCTGCCAGGTTATATCCATCTCTTCTACATCTTCAGGATGAATCTGATCAAGGCCGGCAAACGAAAGTTGTGGGGGGAGTTCTCTAGCCACAAAAGCATTGTAGCAATTTACCAAACCAGTGGCAAGAGCCATATTTTCTTCTTTTTCTTTCATGGTTGACATCTGAGAACTGAAACCATGAGACTTAGGAGCTACAACATTAGATGAGCCAACACTGGGATTAACTTGTTGAGAAATGATCTGAGGTTAAGAGACTTGAACTTGTGTCATGGAAGGGATAACATAGGATGTAGGTTGAATCGATTGATGACTCATGAAAGGTTGAACTTGTGGAACATGTGGAGTTGAGGTAACTTGAGGAGCTTGCGCAACAGTGAAGCTTGAAAAAGCATTGTTGTTTGTGGCTTGGATCCCTAGATTTGCAGTGGAATAAGAATTAACATGGTTAATCTCCCTCTGCTTGTCATCAAGATCACAAGCCTTGATGATAGCCATAGTTTCTGCCAGACTCAGCTTGTTTAAGTCTTTTGTTTTCTTGATCACTGAGACATTCATATCCCAGGATTTTGGAAGGGAGTTTAACAACTTCTTGTTGATTTCTGATCTTGTTACCGAAACACCTGCAGAACTCATTTCTGTAGTGAGAGTAATGAACCTCTGGAGCTGGTTCTCAAGAGTTTCGCCCAGGACATAGTTGAACATGTTGAACTTTTGTCGAAGCATGTCCTGACGACTCTGCTTCATATCCTCATTACCCTCATAAACTTCTATTAATGCTTCCCAAAGTGCTTTCGCAGATGTATACTCACGGAAACCCTAAGCGATTTCTGGAGATAATGCCATTGTAAGCGTAGCAAGGGCTTTCTCCTGCTCTTCGACCTTTTCGAAATCCTCATCCGTATATTTTTCAACCCGTTTGTCGACAATTGTGTCATCCACTATAGTAGTAATTCGAATTGGTCCCCTAAGTATACTACGCCAAATCTTGAAGTCTTTCATTTTAATATACTTCTCGATCTGGTATTTCCATTCTGGAAAGCCTTCGGCATTTAAGAGTTGGGGAATCCGAGAAGTTGTTCGCATGATGGTGTCAAGTTCCTGATGTACTGTTATGCTTTGAGAATCCATTTGTTTTTTTTGTTTAAAAAATTAAATTGAAAGAAAAAAAAATTATCAAAGACAGGTTTTCGGTGGAAAAGTTAGACCGAAAACTAGGATCAAGTGAGTTTTTGGTTTCCTAAGGCTGATGAAAGGTTTTCGGTTTCTAAAGATGCTTGGATTTTCGGTTTTTGAAGAATGAACAAAAATAGTTTTCGGTTTCTGAAGATGAACCGAAAACTAAAGATTTTTTTCAGTGAAAACGTTGATTCTTGATCCGATTACTATTTTTCCCACAGTCAAAACTTCCAAAAAATGCTTCCAAATACACAGATCTGAACAGAACAAAAATGACAATGAGTTTTCGGTGTGTGTAGATACAACCGAAAACTATAAGAATTCCATCACAAACTTAAATCTGATGATATCTTGATTTTGATAAAGCAAACAATGATCCAATCTTCAAACTAGAGCAGATTCGAACTTGCCAATGAACCGAAAATGAAGATCACGAGATTGTTGATGAACCGAAAACAGAAAACACAATTGTTTGACACTAGAATTGCTCTGATACCAATTATTAGGTCCCAAATCTGTGGGATCTATCTAATGATCAATCAACTGCAATAGAAATGAAGAAGAAGAAGATTAAACAACCAAGCTTGCATACAATTCAACTTTGAAATGTCAGATACAACTTGGATTGACTGAGAACCTCCTGGAAAAAAACCTACTACCTCTGACAACCTGACAACAATATATAGTAACACACATCAGACCGAAAACAGGTTTTCGATCAAAGCCTGACCGAAACCTACCTAGACTGAAAACTCAAACAAACACAAAAGATGTCCAATACACATTAATAACAATCCTAAACCATCCATGCATTAATGCCTAGCCCAAACCAAATATATTGGTCCTTCACTGTGAGCTTCATGAACTTGACAACTTGTCATTTTTAGTGGCTTTGTTGAAAATACAATGTTAAAATGAGCATATAGTGAATGATTCAAAGAGGTTTGACAACCTAGGTATTTGTTTATTATCAACACAGGTTCGGTATGAAATATTCATGAAATTTCATTCTAGAACCTAAATAAAACACATTTAGGCATGTAGGGTGCCTAAATGAGAAAAATGTCAAAAAGGGTCGAAGTGGAAAATGGCTAAAAATGCCCAATGAAGCTTTATGAATGTTTTGAACACTCTTGGCATATTATTTAGCTATATGATATTGTGTTGAACACATGGATGCATAAAATTTGAGTAAATCACACTTGTGAGAGCTAATATGAAAATTGGAATTGGGAAGCAAATAAAAACATTTTTCTTGCTTTAAATTCAATTTTGACATCCTCTTACTTATTTTTGGGTTTAGTGCAGTCAAAGTTATGAACGAAGAGTCGTCTGATTTAGGTATCCTTCTTCAGCATCAACTTTTATTGAAGTAAGAGAAGAAATGAAAGCTACGACAAACGGATTGGAAGGTAACCTAATTAAGAAGAAGGTTTTTTCTTGGCAAAAAGGCATCACTTTCACAACTTTTTGTAGGGCATAAAAAAGGGAGTTTGAAGTTAGATGCAAATGTTTTAACAAAACACATGTGTAAATAGTGTACGACCAAGATACTATGTTAATGGACGAGGGAACACTGTTCTCCTTTTAGTTTATGGTATTTAAAATTTAATGGATTAAGTATATACAATATTAGATATAAATATAATTACCGTTGCTTACAACCATTTACTCCTGTGTTTATGGTATTTGATTTTCAATCGAGAAGCTATTTCCAAAGGCCATAAAGTTTGATAACAAAGTCAAATGGTGCATTGATTATTTGATTTTCCATCAATCCATCATGCATTTATGTTTTGTAAATTGATACTATACTGTTGTGTTGATTTTTATGATGTTGTCATAACTACACCTATCATACAAAATTCTCAACAAACTATACATTAATAACATAAATAATCGATTATGTTAGAACGAAAAGAGCTATAACATAAAATATTCTTATTTATTTATTTATTTAATTACACTCTTTATTTCAAAGTAGTTAAACAAATACAATCCATGTACAAAAACGAAACCAAAACAACAGCTTAACGATAATAAGGGACCATTTCTGCAAGAAAGGATGCAAGTTCACTATTGCAAAAGGTGGTCGGCTTCATCCCATCAACCAAACGATAAACCCATGAAGTATATATTTTGAAAAATAACTTATCCGACGATCGACAAAAAAAAATTATAGTTGATCAAATAACATTTACAAAGAACATACAACGGAAAAAATTGTCGCATCCGACCCCCGCAACGCGGTGGTTCCCCACGTAGTTAAAATTAATAAGGAAACAAATGATAGCAATCCACTATGATAAGATAACAACGATTTCTTTGCACCTAAGTTTGGAGGTGGATACTCTAAGAAGTGTGAGAGAAGAGCCGTAGTGTTGAGTGAATGTATGCCATTATGCCTTACTCAAACATTTTAAAGGGATAGTATTTATAGTGTTGGATCAGGAGACACGAGCTGTTCCTTGTCCTAAATGACATGTTGGTACAATCTCTTTTTTGGCAGGCTTCTTCGTTGTGCTTTTTAAAGGATGAAGGAGCGGCACAATTTTTTGTTGTGTCACGAGCTCACGATGAACTATGTTGTTTTAATATGACAGGCTTTTATGACACCTAATCCGGCGTCCTAGTTTGGCTTTTTAGTCCGGACCACCATGTTGGCTTCAACCGAGATACACAAGTATACACTATACGGTATACATGTTCTATTATCTCAAACTTATTTTTTTTCTTAGAATTGGACACTATGTATAACATCATAGTTGATTATTGGGATAAAATGGATGTACTCGTAATCGTGTTAATTCAAGATCAATGGTCTTGGAAGTGAAAATAATTGAATTATGCGGTGGAAAATCTTAAAATATAAAATAATAAAGCGTTTAAATAGACCAACTTACTCTAAATTTATGCATACCAATAAATTAAATTCATATCTAATTCAAACTAACTAAAACAACAATTTAACAAGAAAACAACTCAATTTTTCTTGAAATTATAACGAGAAAGAGATAGGCAGTGCTAAAACAATAACGAAATAACTTTTGAATATAAATGAATTAAAAAGAGTTGGTAGAATTCATGGTACACGAATATTGGTGACAAATTTGGTCCACCCATGTTTGGTATGTGTGGGTGGTAATTCATTATAAATCAATGAGTTGTACACCTCTAATTCACATTTTAAACATTATTATTATACTTATAATGTGTGTTTCTAAGAATCTTCCTATATATTTTACTCGACATGCTCTATTTGTCTAGTTTTAATAAATAAGGACAAGCAATACGCGTAATAAGTTTGATTCTTTTTAAATCATTGTATATAATATTTTAAAGAGATATAATTTTTATGTGATTGAAGAATATCACCGTACTTTCAAATAAGACAAAAGCCTTTATGTATACAACCAGCCACTTATACTACCACTAATCCTTAACGTCATTATTTTCATATTCGTGGGGTGAGTGATTAATTTCCATTCTACTATCTTCTATCCTAATAAATAATAATGATTTTGTCACATGTCCTTCTCTCATTCAATTTGCCACATGTCATTTTGTCATAAATTAGAGATATATTTATTTTCCACATGTCATTTATTTTATTTTCCATTTCTAATATATTATTAATTAGTTTCCATAAATTAAACCTACTATAATGATATTAATTTTAAATTTTAAATTTTAAATTTCAATTTCAATTTCAATTTCAAATAAATTTACAGTTTAAACCTTTGTGTTTAACATTTTGTTATAATTAACTTGTTTAGTATACGGGTCTGATAACTAAACAATAATTTTAATTTATTTATTTTTTGCATGTTTTTTCTCATAATTTTTATTTATTTCAAATTTCAAATTCAAATAAACTTCTTATTTAATCGTTTCTATTTAACATTTTAATTTAATCAACCTGTATAATATACGGGTTTCACAACTAGTTTTAGTATTAAAAAGAATATTTCTGATTTATTCCTTTATTTTTTTTCAAATGTAAATAGAAATATAAAATCTTTTTCATATTTCGTAATTTTTTATAAATTTGACTTGCATCTTTTTATTAAAAAAACTTTATAATTTATGTTATAAAAAATATGAAAGAATTTTTTTTAAGTTTTTATGTTTAAGTACTTTTAAGTTAAATATCGCATTATTAAATAATCAATTTATCAAATAAAATTTTATATCTTAATACTCGATTAAATAAATATTGCATTTGTATTTATAAAAATATTACACATAGATGTAAGCAAATAAATTTATATATTTGTATATTCAAACAATTTTCTAGTTTTCTAAGTATTTTTTATTATATTGCTACTATTGTAATATGGTTAATCTACTATAATAAATAAAGATTTTTGGGTAAATGTCATATTAGGCCAATAAACTTTTCACGTTTGTTTTAAAAGGTCATTTAACTTTTTTTTTGGTACATTAAGGGAATAAAGTTCAGTTTAACCTGCTAATTTGGTCACCTTACTTAGAATAGCTAGTTGCAGTGTTATGTGTGTTTCATCCAACATGTTTGATTTTTTATCTTTGATTTTTTAGAAAGTTTTGACCTTTAAAGTCAATTGAGAATAGGGTTTATGAGATCCTTATGAGATTCAAGATTCGGCTGTGATGAAGATTCAAGAGGGGAATCAACGAGAACCACATCAGTGGTGGGAATCGACATAGGAAAGTGAAAGTGGAACAGGAATCACAACTTCAGTCTCCAGGGTTCTCCTTTGAAATCAACGAGAACCACATCAGTGGTGGGAATCGACATGGGAAAGTGAAAGTGGAACAAGAATGACAACTTCAGGCTCCAGGGTTCTCCTTTGAAATTAGCTGCATCGTTTTCGGATCACTGATGGTTCGCCTTCACAGTTCGTGTCACCACGTCGGACGCAGCCACCTCCATCCACCCTCTCCATCACCCCTGTTCTTTGAATCTGATACCTCCTGGAAATTGCAATCAGATTCATGAGAACCTCTGGTGGGGAAGAGGGAAAACATTGAGCAATTTCTCTTTTTGCAAATTCTTAGAACCTCAAAATGGTTATCAATTGTGTTATTAATCATATGTCTGTGTGTGTGAAAGACTGAGAGGTTGTGTAGACGAGCATATAAAACCATGGAGTTGGGTTGAGAGAGGATGAGTTCTTGAACTTTATGAACATTGCATATTTTTTTCTCGATTCCATATACTTACCGCATCCATGATTGATTCTATGTAAGTTTTGTTGATTTTGGTCAATTGTGTGCAAGTATGTCAATTAGGCCCAGCAAAGAGGGAGGAGGAGAAGGCATCATCAACTTGGGTTTTTCAATGGACACGAAGGCAGCCGGTGGCGATGGATCTAGGGCTTAGTACAGGAAATAAAACAACATGGAGGATGTAAGGATGAAAACGACATGGAGGATGTAAGGATGAAGGCTATGTACAGGGAAGTTTGGTGATGTATTTAATTTTGACCAAAATCCTATGTGGCACCCATATTACATATTAACCCGGTATCAGGTCATATAAGGGCATTTTAAAATAGTTAAATTGAACTTTATTCCCTTAATGTACCAAAAAAAAAAAGTTAAGTGACCTTATAGAACGAAAAGGAAAAGTTTGTTGGGCTAATATGACATTTACCCAAGATTTTTTTGCCAAATGTCACTCTCTCATTAACTTAGACACGTATCATTTTGTGGTATTTTTGAATAAATGTTTTTCCGTGTGTCATTTTCTCATATTTTATCATTCCTTAATTAATTTATAACATTTACACCTCATTCAATAATTATCTTAATTGAGATAGTCATTAAATTACAATATTACTACTAATCATACATTACATTTAATATGTTTCCTTTTAAATTCAAATGTTAAATTTTAAATTTCAAGTTTAAATAAAGTTTTGTTTAAACATTCATATTTATTTTTTTATTTTATTCAACCCGTATAGTATACGGGTCTTACAACTAGTTAAGTTATATATATATATATATATATATATATATATATATATATATATATAGAGAGAGAGAGAGAGAGAGAGAGAAAGAGAGAGAGAGTGGGAGAGATAGAGAGAGGGATAGAGAGAGAGTGTCTGTGTGTGTATGTGTGTATTTGTTTGTGTTAGGTTATTGTATTCTAATTATCTATTGTGTGAATGTAAGATTAATTGTGGACCAATCATTTTAGTTATTTTAAAAGGTGGTTAATATATATTATTGAATTAAATATAACTGAAATTATCGTCTAATTTCATTATAAAGATATTTTAATCAATTAATACAAATTTTTTAAAAAAAAAAAAAATTCTATATTTTAGGAGATATTTAATGCTCTTGATTTAAAAAAAAAAATGATTTGTTTGATTACTTTGATTTCATTCCTTACGTAATTTCTAACCAAAAACCGATTTTATTATGTTAGAATATTAATTTGTTAGAAGAATAGTTCTTTCATAATGTTTTGTCATAACGTTATTCTATCGGAGCATGTAAAATATCATTATATCCGAATATTGATTGAATGAACTTTTAAAGAATAACAAATTTTTTTGTAACGATCCAATTTTCACGACCAAAAATTTCAATTTTGATTAAGTGATTTGCACAACATTTATATCAAAATATCAACCGATCATATCATTTAATAAAAGCATGTCTCGTATCTGAAAACCAAATCGTAAAAACGTAATAATGTCAGAGTACAAATCCTAGAATAACTCATAATGCGGAAAACAAAGAGTGTGTGTATGATGTGTCGCTACCGCGCCAGCTCCTTCCCCTTCGCTGAAGAGGTACCTGCAACCAAAACTGTAAACTGTAAGCACG
This sequence comes from Lactuca serriola, assembly GCF_051521515.1. NCBI lineage: Eukaryota > Viridiplantae > Streptophyta > Magnoliopsida > Asterales > Asteraceae > Lactuca > Lactuca serriola. The sequence continues at coordinate 170,969,854 of NC_136415.1, read as the reverse complement.
AAGCTTAGTGAGTTCCCCCATCGTACCACATACCATACAATCACATAGCATACATACTGCCGGGCAATTCTAAATGAACATCGACTGAATCCTCATCCGACTCGCCGAGTTGTATGAACAACTCGTCGAGTTCATCTTCAACTGATACATCGGTCTTGTCCTTGACTCGGCGAGTTGTATGAACAACTCGTCGAGTTAATCTTCATCCTTAAGAAGTTTGCCTTGGACTTGTCGAGTCCCATGAACTTCCAGAACAATGGTTTAGTCCAGAACGTTGGGTCACTCCCCGGGACCCCCCTTAAAACCTTTCCATACTCAACTGGGTCCTTATGACCCTCAACTGATATGGGACAAAAACCTTGGACTCGCCGAGTCCAAGAATGGACTCGTCGAGTTGGTCACATCCTCTCATTAAATCTTCGATTTCTGATGTACAACCCTTGATCAAAAGATATATCTATGCTTCTACAATCGATCTAGCATGTAAAGTTACAACCTTTACATGCTTGCATGGGACTTTGAGCTCAAAAGGTCCTAAAACACTCTCTTACAATGCATGGGGCCTTCTTTGAGTGCAAGAGCCACTCCTTTCTGCCTTGCAACCCCTCTAAGGGCCTAGATCTAAAACATCAACCCCTAACCATGCTTGCAATCATGGTTGGTGACCAAAATAACTTATAAAAGCCCTAAAACTCCACAAAATGGAACCTATCAAAAGAAAAAACAAGGTATAGACTTTATACCTTCTGTAGACTACAAATGATGCTCAAAATCGGATCCTTCTAGCCTCCTCTTGATCCTTCAAGATTTTCCTTCCTTCCTTGGGTCACAAAAGCACCAAAATCACTCCAAATGCCTTAGATTGCTTCAATAACGGCTAGGGTTTGCTATGGGGGTCTTCTGGGAGCAAATGGGACGAAGGAGGCCGAGTTAAGGTGTTTAAATAGGGTGCAAACCCTCGGGTTAGGGTTTTTGTCCAGACAGGGCCTACTCGCCGAGTCCGGGACCTGACTCGTCGAGTCCATAGCTTAAACCCCGCGTCTCATCCCGCTTCTACTTAGCAAGTTGGTCCTTCAACTCGCCAAGTCCAAGGCCAAAATGCAAAATATTAATAAAAGAATACGTACCAAGAACCAGGTGCTACAAATCTCCCCCACTTATTTTAGACTTCGTCCTCGAAGTCTGCTGCTCGATCCTGAAACAGCTCGTGGTAATGTTCCATCATCTCGTCCACCGGGTCCCAAGTCCACTCCGACCCCTTCCGGTGCTGCCATTGCACCTTCACGAGTTCCAATCTTTTGTTCCTCAAATCCTTCGACTTCCGGTCGAGGATTGCCACCGGTCACTCAATGTAGTTCAAGCTGTCATCAACCTGAATGTCCTCCAAGGGTACCACTGCTGAGGCGTCCACCAGACACTTTCTCAGCTGAGAAACATGGAAAGTGTTGTGTATCTGACAGAGTTCGGCTGGAAAATCCAGCCTATACGCCACGTTGCCCACCCGGGCTAAAACCCTGAATGGTCCAATGTACCTGGGGCCCAACTTGCCCTGCTTCCTCAATCGGATAACGCCTTTCCATGGCGACACCTTCAGAAGAATCATATCCCCGACCTGGAACTCCAGGTCTGATCGGCACTTATCGGCATAGCTTTTCTGCCGACTCTGAGTAGTCTGAAGCCTGCTCCAGACCTGCTGAATCTTCTCTTTCGTCTTGAGCACTACCTCAGTGCTCCCCATTACCCTCTGGCCAACCTCGCCCTAACATATCGGGGTCCTGCACTTCCTTCCATATAGCATCTCGAAGGGAGGACGATCAATGCTCGCATGATAACTATTGTTATAGGAGAACTCTGCCAATGGAAGGTAGGTATCCCAACTACCTCCGAAGTCTAATACGCATGCTCGCAGCATATCCTACAGGGTCTGGATGGTCCGCTCGCTCTAACCATCCGTCTGCGGGTGAAAGGCGGTGCTAAAATGCAGACGAGTACCCAACTCGTCATGAAACTTCCTCCATAACATGGAAGTGAACCGCACATCCTTGTCTAAAATCACAGAAACTGGCACACCGTGTCGCGCCACCACCTCCCGGATATAGGTGTCGGCCAACTTCTCAACTGAGATGCTCTCCTGAATTGGGATAAAATGGGCGCTCTTGGTCAATCGATCGACAATGACCCAGATCAAATCCACTCCCCGCGCGGTCCTGGGAAGCTTAGTGATAAAATTCATCGTGATGTCTTCCCATTTCCACAGCGTAATATCTAACGGTTGCATCTTGTCGTGAGGTCTCTGATGCTCAGCCTTGACGTTTCTGCAGGTAAAGCACCGCTCCACGAACCATGCCACATCCCGCTTCATGCAGGGTCACCAATAGTCCAGACGAAGATCCCTATACATCTTCGTCGCCCCGGGATGAATGGAGAACCGAGATTTGTGTGCCTCCTCCATCAGAACCTGGCACACACACCCGTGGTATGGCTCCCACGCCCTACGGTGTAGTGTCAGTAATCCTTGGTTGTCATAGTCCTTCCTGAAGCAACTGGCTGACATCTTCACCAAAGCCCTTCCTAAAGCAAGTTTCAATAAAATGCTACAAGGGCTAGGTATGATGGAATCGGAGTCAGTACCAAAAACTACTTCTCAAAACTAAAAGTTGGAAGCGAAATGAACCGAACGTTCGGGTTCGGTTCACGTAAGTGCCGAAATGAACCGAGCGCTCGGGTTCGGTCCTATTCTCTTATCTTCGCTTATCACTTAAAGGTAGTTTCTTTGGTTGTAAACTTTTTGTACTCTTATTTCTCATTTTCCAAGTTTTTTTTTCTTTTTCAAAGTTTTTATTAAACCGAAATGAACTGAGCGTTCGGGTTTGGTTCCAAATTTTTTTTCTCTCTTTCTTTAAATCAAAAACTCCAAAAACATTTTTTTGTTTGTGTTCGTTAATTTTTATTTGTAGATATTTGCGGGGAAATTCTGGTTCTCATGTTTTTATTAGTTAAGTGTCCCTAGAAGCATGCTGTTGTATGTGTCCAAAGCCTCACCCGATTCTGAATAATAGCCTTACTGACTTGGTATATACAACCCTTGTCTTCCCAATTAGGCTTTTATATTTATTCTAATAATGAGCTACCTTACTCTCTTCTCACATGAGATAAGAGTTTTCTGCTTGGTCCTTATTTTAACAGCAGAGGTACTTTGGTTTCTTTACACCATCTCCAATACTTTTCTCCATCCTATTCGCCTCATATATGTAACCCTTGAGACTCTCAGAAATTACCACTGAGGTTTATGGTTACACAATTTTTGTGTTCATGATCTTAGCTTCGTGCCACTACATGCTAAGTGAAACCCACAATTCAATACCTACTATGCATTGACGGTGAACAATTAAATTTGCTCTAGTTTTCACTAAAGAATTGACAAATTCGCCCATGGGGCTGTACCTTGAAATCTCTAAATTTTCTCTTTGTGTGATTCCTATGAAATTGTTAAATCCCGTAACATTTCTTTCCTTTGGAATCCAGTTTCTATTTTTTTTTGCGATTTCACCTAAAAGTATTTATATCTGCCACTTAAATTCTCTTCACACCTACTTGTTCAACAGACTACATTGGTCTCACAAGTACTTCAGTCGATTTCTGTCTTATGTCAAGATCAGGAATTTTGCACTGAAGCGAAAGCCACCCAAATTAGCCTAATTAAAAGATGCCTTTCAACACTTCTCAATAAGTGTCTGATAGTAATTCAATGGGAAACCAAGCAAACACTTTAAGGTCTCTCTTGACTTTGAAGGAAGAGATTCGTGCCCGGGATCCATTGTTTCGTGTCTTTACTGACATCACAATTTCCCACATATGTGTTGCTTTATTTCTTTTTCTTTTACACACTATGCATGAAAATCTGTTTGATTTTCCTTAATTCTGGTTTCATTACTTACAAGCTATTTTTTTTTCCATGGAATTTGAGGTTATAAAAGAGATGTGGCTCACAATGTTACACTTGGTTATTTTGCTTTATGACGACAGCTCACTCTAAAGGGATAAGTTGCTGACTCAGCCGAAAGTCCAATCGGTTTGATATTTCAAACGGCACTTGATGGGAAGGCGTGTGAAGTGGAACCGTTTTTTGACATTTCAAACGGCGCCTGATGGGAAGGCGTGTGATACGGGACAGTCTTTCTCTCTCCTGCGTAATCATCGGGGCTCTACACTATCACGCGTCAATCACTGAAGGAAACTCTTCGTATTTCCCTTGAAGATTTGGGAACAGATTTTTCTCTCTCTTCTCACCATGGTATAAAAGGTAATTTCTACCATAATTTACCTCTTTACTGCACCAAATCTTCAGAGAGCAAAAAAAGCTTCGTATCTTCTACTGTTCATCATCCCTCCCAAATTCTTCTCTTCAATGGCGGACTGATCCTCAGTTCAGGCTACTTCTCACATTCTGCCAATCCGTCCTCAACAAAGCTTGATTATCGACCTCACTCCTCAAGTTTATGATGCATTCATGTTTCCAATCATGGAATGTCTCAAGTATTTGCTGCTGGTTCCAGCTCTCACCAAGGTCGAAACAGTTCCCATGGAGTGTCTCTCACAAATATTCTCCACCGCCCATTATGACAAGTCTGTCGATCGTATCTTCTTCTACATTCTTGATCACAAGGCCTCCATCTCCAAGCAGCGATTCTGTTCGCTTTTAGGGTTTGAGCCCGATGAATCTAGGGTTAACCCTGAATCCATCCCGGTGGGACAGTTGTTTTCCATGTTTTATAACATGGGATACACTGAAATTCTGACGACGGTGACCAAATTCAAGAAATCTTGCCTACCTCCTCAATGGAACGGTTTCTTCACTGTCTTGTTTAAGGGACTATCAGAACGCAGTGCTGGTTCAGACGGGGCGAGTCGTCTGTTTATGGCCATCCTTTATGGGTTGTATCATGGCATCAACCTAGATTATGGGTCAGTTTTATGGCAGCAGCTGATTCAGAGTCTCGTATCTACATCGCGCCATTCAGAGATCTCCTACGCCAGATTCTGGACGTTGGTCACAAAGTGGGTGATGGATAACTATCATGTTCCAATCGTCGCTGATTCTCCACTTTCTTTGATAGGTACTTTCCACACGACGAAGATAATCGTCTTTGATTCCTCAAAATTTCAGTTTATTGGCTCAATCCCTGAGTCAGTGTATGGGGATGTTCCAAGCGATAGCCGGATCATCAGAACTTACAAGGAGTTTCGTCGCTCTGGTCCTAGAGAGCTCACTCCTGACATGATTGAATCAATTCATGATGCTGATAGGCCTGCTCCCAGGGGAAAGAAGAATGACAAGGGAAAAGACAAAAAGGTTGTCAAGGGAGCGAAAGGTCCTTCTCCGAAGAAACGAAAACCCTCCAAAGCGGCTCAATCTCCTCCACCAAAGAAGAGGAAGATCCAACCTAGGCGAAAGCTGATTCTTGCCTCCTCCTCCAGTGAATCTGAGGAAGAGAGTTCAGACTCCGAAGAGTCCCTACGTGGTAACACTCCTCCACGTTCGCCTACCCCTAAGGTACATGATTTCACTAGACCTGTCTCTCCTCCCCCAATCTCCATTTCTATTTCCATTCCCCCCATAACCTCCACTACTCAAATACCATCCACCTCTATCTATGTACCACCTCCTATCTTTACTGAAGCTACCACGACTACCGCCGCTGGAGTTAGAACCAACGTATCTGAAACGGGGGCTCCTAATACAGCACCCGAACCCACTTCCACCACCAAGCCTCCACCCTCACCTTCTCCCTCATCCCCTGCTCACTCATCAGATAATGAAGAACCTTTTCTTGGCGGAGAAAACATGACGTTTGACTCGGTCTATTACAGTCCGTATCAAATGCAGAGTGATGATGACGATGATGCTCCGGTAACCAAGAAGCATCTCAAGGAGCTTCATGAGAAAATTGATTCTCTCATTGCTTCCTCCTCTTCTTCCTCACAGTCTACCATCTCAGAGGCTGCTATCAACTCTGCCACTGCCGCCATTGATGCCTCTACCAAGACGTGTCCTGTTGCGACCGAAAAAGTCGAAAAACTATTTGTTGATGCGTCTTCTCTTTTGCAGTCTTTACAAGGAACTACTGACTCTAATGCAGAGAGGCTTGACTCTCTTGTCAACAAGCTGGCTACCTTCGTTGCTTCAGAACTGCAGTCCTTTTCTAGTCTTCGTCAAGCTCTTAGTGATGACAACACATTGTTTAAGGCAACTATTGAGGAGCGCCTGTCGAAACTGCATGAAGACCTAGCTGCCGAGAACTCAGTGATGGACGCTCTCGCTCGTAAGACCACTGCTCTCAAGGTCAAAAGTCTTCAGCTTTTCCATTCTCAAAAGGAAGTTGAATCTCTTCGATCGGAGCGAGAGGTTATTTCTACATGTGTTTCGGATGTCCACGCCGCCCTTTCCAACATCATTGAAGCATATGATCCGATCCTGAATTACTCAGTTCGGCGCACTCTTGCAGAGAAGCTTGTTCCTGCCCTTGCTCTCCTAAGCAAAATTGAAGGGCTCCTTGAGTTCGTGTCCATTCTAAAACAAGGGGGAGATGATGTATCTCAACCGCCTCCCACTTCTACAGCAACCAAAGCAACGAACCTCCTTCAGCAGGTCAAGCCTCAGGTTCGGGTGTCAAAGACAAAGGAAAGAAAATTGCTGAAGACAGTGATGATGATGATAAAGAGACGATTGCAGATCTCTTAAAGAAGCAAGGTCGTGATAAAGATGCTGACATGAGTGCTCGGGTTGCCAGAGAGGCTGAAGCGACCGAAAGAAAAATGAAGGAGGCTCATGACCTTCTTGAGAGTAGGAAAAACCTTTTTCCTCCGTGGACTCTTGAGAAGCTTTTGAAAGAGGCGATTGAAACTCCCAGCATTCTGTGGCTTGAACCGGTGATTTCATTGGATCGTATCAACTTTTTCGATTCTCAGTTCGACATGCCACTGACCCGAAAAGCCTTCATCTTCCATGCCTTTGATAACGTTGCTGATGTTCCTTATCCTCATCCAAAGGTTGATAGGGAACTCGTTGAATTCTATCTGAAGTCTGCTCAACCACAGTATCAAACTTGGAGCGCTCAGAAGATAGTCAACGTTCGGGTCCTCAAGCCGTTTCGTGAGGGGAACTTTACGAACGTTCGGTTCAAAGTGTTGAGGGGTTCTGCTAAAACCGAACATGCCATATCGCTTGCAGATCTTCCTAACTTGAATCCACATGACTGGATTATTTTGCACAACATCCTCCTCACCAATGAAGCTGAGTATGGTCTGATTATTGATCACTTCAAGAGGATACTCGTATGCTACATCATGGAAGTTGCCAAGATGGATCAGGAGATCGCTAGCATATTCAAGAAAAAGCCCACTATTTCTCCTGTTGGTTCTGCTAGTGATTTGAACATGATGCAGATGGAAGGATCGACCCAAAACGGAATTATGTCATGTTTACAAGGAACGAAGGCCAAAAATGCATGTTCGCCTTAGTTGATAAACACCTTTACACCACTGCATGCTTGGAACATGTTCTAGGTATCATTCATCGATGCAAGAAGAATTCAGCAGACGACAAGAAGTACTTCGATGACATGATCTAGCAGTATATTCGCTTCAGACAGACCATCCTTGCTCTTATCCCACGTCTGTTCGAAACCACCAAGAAAGTTCCTGCAGCTGGTCCTAGCAAGCCGAAGTGATAGTCTCGCTCCAATTGACGCAAAGGGGGAGATTGTTAGGTCCAAAAGGTGTTGCGTCTTGGGCTCGCTAGTTAGTCCATTTAGTCTCCGGTATGGGCCTGTCCTTCCGTGAGTTATTTTATAGGGTTTTGTATTTATAGGTGCTTGCATGCATCCTAGTACGTAAGATTTTGGAAGTTATTCTGTCAAGTATTTTGATCTTTATCTTTTGTAACCCTAATATCCTCTACAACGGAAGTTCTTTATCGAGCTCTGCTGAGGATTGAATCAATCGAATCATTCGACATATTCAGATTCATTCTTGTGTTTTATATTGCTGTTATTCGCTTTTGTGATTTACTTGTTATAAGATCTAAACGATCAAAGAGTTTCATAAACTCATCATATTATCTTTCTGCTGCAAATATAGTTTAGACACCCGTTCGAGTTCCCAAATTTTGACCATTGCATCACATGGCGTTGTACGCTCCACAGACGAGAGTAATCTAGATTCAGCCTAGGTATCCAACGAATCCACTTTCTCCCTTAACACTCTTAAAGTACCCAATTCTTTAAAAGTTGCCTCGTTCCTCCATTTTCTGATTTCATCTTTGAGGAATTTGATTTTAGTCAACATGTGTGGATCAGGATAATCAAACCCATGAAAATTTCCCCAGGCATTTTCAAATACCAAATTAAAAATATTATTTAGTGACCATGAGTTGAAAAAACAGAATGGGGAGGAACCAAAGTCAGCGTTATGAGGTTTGAGGATCACCAGAGAATGATAGAATGGTCCCTTGGAAGTACAATTACAGAAGTCAACGGTTGAAATTGAATGAAATTATGACATACAAGGAATGGATCAAGTTTACTTTGTTTAAGCCTATCATCTCGCAAGTAAGTAAATTTCCTTTCCCCTTGCATTAATGCTTGTAAACCAGCCACCACAATGAACCGGTCCGTTGCCGTATAATGACAGAATATGGAGTTGAATCTTTCACAAGCGAACCTGACAACATTGAAGTCACCAACGAACACCCAAATACCATTCAAACCTCTTTTTAATCAATCAATTCTTCACATAATTTATGTTTATAAGTTGTGGACTGTGGATCGTACTAGTTTACAATCTTGTGGTACTTGAGATACTAACCCATTCCACTAAAGTAGCAATAAAGTGTCTAGAGGAAATGATATTTGACTTTTGGAACACACAGGGGTCCTAAATGCTTAATATACCACCAGAACAGCCAGTAGGATTGACAAATTCATATTGATAATTTTTCGATCCTCAACATCCATCAATGTTAATATTATTGAAATCTAAAACCCTTGTTTCCTAAATACAAACGCAATCAATTCTTTGTGCGAATTTGAGTTTCCTGATCCGTTGTACTTTCTTTGATTCTCCAATTCCCCTGATGTTGAGAGTCATGAAATTCATTGATCCATATTGGGTTCTCCTGTACCTTCAAATACTGCTTCCACAAATTCTTTGTCTATCTCGATTTAGAAAGCAACCTCCTTTCTAATCCTGATTATGCTATCCACCTCATTTGAAGAGAGATAAATACCATTTGGTGAGTTACAGCTAAGAGAGTCAAAACCAAGAATAGATTTATTTAGGTCAAGCAAAGGAGAGCCAGACTCAATGGTTTTCGATCGATGAGTACAATTAGGTGGGAGAGAGGAATATGAAACTTCGAAGATCCTTCTAGGTTTGATTAAGGATGAGAAATTTTGATCAAGTTTTTTGCATTTCCCTGTGGATTCACCAGGTTTGAATACAAAAAATGGGACTGTTTGGGTTGGTTCAATTCTCATTGGGGTGTATGGATTTGAATGATGAAAGTGGGCCGGATCTGAGTTAGGCTTGAATCAGGTAGACCCACCACCATTTGACTCAGGGGATCGAAGCCAATAATTGATTTTTATCAAGAATATCTAACCCAAATTTATGCACGTCGTTAGGCTGAAGGGTATGGGATACTTTAGGACGCGTAAAGGGTGATGTGGAGGGGGTGTTTACGCATGAATACTGCTCCTCCCCCACCCCCCTAGGGTGAATGTGACGCGGATTGAACGCGCAATTTTATTGGCCAAAACCTTTTGACCGTTTGGATTAATTAATAAAAACTTTTCAATTTAACACTTCGGTTATATATATACAAAAACATAAACACAAAAACACATAAATCATTTTACACCACAAAATTCTTTACATATCTCTCTACTTTCTCTTTTTCTCTCAAAAATATGGAACAACATCAAAATACCTCTACCACTTCAAACACCCCAACAACCCCAAACACTCCAAATGATCAATATCAAGGTTACATGTAAATGCTAACATCCCCAATCCAACATCAACCTCTATTTACCAACATTCCATATCAACCAAACTACTTCCAACAACAAATACCACAACCCCAATTCCAAGGTTTTCAACAATTTCAACCCCAACAATTCTAAACACATCCATCTCAACAATTCCAAACACAACCATCTCAAGTCTCATTTTCTCAATCCCCACCTATAAACCTAGAATACGACAATGACAGGGTTGAAGAAACACAACCATCTTGGCGAAGGAAATCAAAAGGAAAAGCTACAAATAAAAGAGGAACGGCTTGGATCGAAGAGGAAGAGGAAGCTTTAGCTAAATCTTGGATTTCTATATCGTGCGAATCGATGACGGGCAACGTGCAAATGTGAAATAGTTTTTGGCTTCATGTTTTAGATCATTTTCACTCGCTCTTGGGAAGGAAAACAGGCCGAACGTACGACGCGGTCAATGGAAAATGGCGTGAACAACGAGCGGCATGCACCAAGTTTAACGACATATTTGAAAATCTGAAAAATATACATAAAAGTGGTAGCAACGATTTCAATATTTTATCAACCATTTGCTAACAATTCAAATTTACCAAAGGCGGTAAAGCGTTCAGCCACAAAAAAGCGTGAGAAATTTGTCGTAAGGGTCCAAAATGGGTCCTTAACCCGAAGACTTCGCACTCGAAATCGACCACCAGCTCCAACAAAAGTCCAAGAACTTCCGAGTCGGATGTGGGTTTGGTGTCGACCTCAATGACAACTTTGATGGGACCGAAGGGGAGGGTCCACCGGAAGTCCAACTTCGTCGACCACCGGGAAGGGATATAGGGAAAAAAGTGATGTCTTCGAACGGAAAAGCAATTAACGAAGTCGTACTTGTGGATAGAATTGACAAAACTCTATGTTTTTTACAAAAAAAAAAATATGGGTCAACGGAGGAAGCTCGGCGTCGGAAACAAGCACTCACCGATTTTCAAATTTTAAACGCGAAGCCGCAACTGGATATCGACCCGAAAATTTAGCCGCGTTTCTGAAAATCCAATAACAAGTTCGGGAAAAGTATGAAATTTAGGTTTTGACGTTTTTAATATTTATGTTTAATTTCTATGATATTTAGTTATTTAGGTTTTAATGTTTATGATTTTATGGTTTTTAGTAATCTAGATTTGAAATTTTATGTTTTATGTTTTTATGTAATGTGAAATATCTAATTATGTTATTACTTTAGCTTTTTTTAATTTTAATCTAAATATTAAAAAAAAACAAAAAACATATGGCTAGTGAAGATGTAGTGGGGGAGGGGATGATTTGGTGCATATCATTACTTTTGTAGTGAATACCTTGTGAGAGCGATGGGTCTACCAATTTTAATGCTTCATCAATATTCTCGATATCTTCGTCTCCGACAAGTGCAACTTCGCCGATATTCATAGGTTCCGAATTGCTGTTCTGATCGATCTCACCCTCTTCTAATTCAATAGTTCCTTGATTTTCCCTAGTCCCAGATACATCTTCTTCATCTGTCGACCCATATGATTCCAATTCAATGGAATCGTCGTCGTTTTCTTCATCATCGAAAGGTTGTAGAGTGGTTGTGTTACGAAAGAACGTGTGGCAATTGTAGTCATATTCCACAATCCAACCTCGTAAAAATTATTGTTGAAACAACAAGTCGTAACATTATTGATTCTAATGATGGAGTTAGGGCTGTTCCATAAGATAAATCAAGATTACTTCAATTCCTCCCATCCACTTGCAATGGTTTTCCCACAACATTTGCGATTAGAGAGTAATTCTCTTCTGCTCGAAGAGAAATTGGGACCCTGTGATTTTCACCCATGCAATTCTCTCGCTGTTTGATTCCTCGTACTAGGGCCGGTCCAGACGGTGGGCAACCCGGGCGACCGCCCAGAGCCCACGTCTACAAGGGCACAAAAGTTTTGGGCTATATAGTGTATATATAAAAAAAATTATTATCTAAATGATTTTTAGGGTTTAAAGTTAGTTCAAACTAAAATTAGTTAAAAAGATAAACAATTTGGTATGTTTGTTATTGCTAATTGAACGCGTTTATAGTGAAGAATAAATGATATTTTTTTTGAATCTTTATTATATTTCTCTGTGAGGGGCCATTTTTTTCTTTTCGCCCCGGGCCCGATATACGTTTGGACCGGCCCTGCCTCGTACTCCCCCATTCTTAACCATTTGAACCATCTATTCCAATTATGGTTATCATGAAGGAAGTTTTGCGCATGGCTAGGAAGATCGAAACGAAGAATTACCCTTAGTCATTCTTCTCATATTTTGAGATGTTAACCTTCAAGATACAGTAATTACAACGAACCATTTGCAAAGATCTCTCTAGTTTAGACACATCCTTAATTAACACCACCAAATTTGATGAACCCAAAATAAGATCCGCCTTTGTTTTTCTTCCTGAATGTAGACGTCTGTGATTCTACCAAAGGGCTTGAAAACTTCTTTCAGTACGAACCTGCTTGTTCCTTCAGGGATATTGGATACGAAGAAGGAGGTAATATATTTGTTTGGATTGACAATGTATCTTCTTCCCCAGACATCCGTCCAACCACCATTCTTAGCCTCGCGACTATCTGACTCACCATCTGAGTTTGTGTTTTCGATATAGCAATGAGGTATAACCAAAAGGTTTTTCAATGTTGGAAGAACTTAATTCTTTTATTGAGATTGGTCAAGCAATGGGGTATAACATGGAGGGTTGTACAAAAAAAACATTGAATAGTAAACTACATAAATAAGTTCTACAATAGATTATTAATTTATGAATAAATAATATAAACACGTATCACATGATCATTGATTCTAGCATATTTGCCATAATTTTACATTTTCTACCGAACATATATATATATATATATATATATATATATATATATATATATATATATATATATATATATATATATATACCGATTCTGGCAGATACCAAATGGGTAGCAGTTCTGTAAAAATAAGAGTCGGAACCAAAAATACTTAAGGTGGTTCCGATTCCGGAACCGGCGGTTCCGAGGCGGCTCCAAATCCAAAAACGAATACCCAATTATGTTGATCATCCCATCTGGGACAAACAAATGATAATTATAAATTTCATCCAACTAAAAAAGAGTCGGAAGTTGCCCATTACTTAGAGCACTTTATATTTTATAAAGCTACAAATAGGTATTGTGGTTCTTATCCTACTTCAAATATGTTCTTTTATGATAGTTTATAAAATTAAGTTGCAATGATGAAGTGGAAACAAGTGAATATCAGTTTTTGCGTAAGATGGCCAACCCAGTGAAGTTAAAGTTTGACAGATGTTGGAAAGAAACTCTTATGTAGTTGATCCCATATACAAAATGAATTTAGTTGAGTACTACTATAATAAGATCCATGGTTCTCTTTCTATTTAATATGTTGAAAATGTTATTAGTGCTTTGTTTAACTCTTCAATTAATATGATCTTATCTCATTCTAAAGTATAATTAAAACCAATGTCATATGATGACATTATATATCAGGCACCATAATTAAAATTAAATTCATTTCTAGAGCAACTATCATCAAACAATTAGACGATGCCGCTGTAATGACTTGTATTTTTGTATTAGAAGTTGTATATGAAGGTGACATGTGTATGGATCCAGTATAGCCCAGTTGGAAAGATTAAAAAGCAATTGCTTGAATTATAATGCATGGTAATGAACTTTTCCATGAAAGTCCTACAAAAAGTCAAACGATGTGCCCTGCAGGTTGGAAGCGTCACCAGAGGGAAGGTGCTCTCGTGGGTTTTGGCTATGGTTCCGTCTGTGGAAAACAAGTATTAGAAGAGGAACATAACGTGGGTTTTGGGTTTTATATTTTATAAACAACCTTTTAACTACCTAGTCCAATGTGGGGTTTAAAAAAATTCGGGTATATCCGAATTGAAAGTTGCCTATCCGATACCCGACTTAAATAATATTAGGTTAACCGATTACGCGAATTTCTTACTGGAAACCCGATTAACCTAAATTGTTAACACATCAGTCAGTTTATTCTAATAACTAAGATCAAATTTGTAGCGAAATGAAGTTATCCAAATTTTCAAACATATTTCCAAGTTTATTAATGAAATGAAGTTATTTTTTAGACTCAACACAGTGTCGGGGGGAAGGATTGCAGGACTCTTTCCCCCGCTCACCGGAACATCGTACCGGCGGTGAGGGAAGCTTCCCGCAGGAAGGAGGTGGAGGGAACGGTTGGCGCACACTCTTTCTCTTCTTTCTATTGGCTGAATTTTTTTTCCCGAATGAACCGTTTAAAATAAATAAATAAATAAATTTTTTTTCCAATACAACCGTTGAAAAATGATAATAAATTTAAAAATTATTATTATTATTATTATTATTATTATTATTATTATTATTATTATTTTACTTTTAACCTCTAAAACATCTATAAATATTCACACACTTTAACCTTCAAACTCACACCTCCTTCTATCAATTTCTCTTTATTTTCTTGAAAAAAAAATGAATCCCGACAACCAAATTCCAAACTCCGATAGAAGGAAAAAACAAATGTTTCGAATTCAAGCACCCCAACTCGAAACATTTTCGCTATCGATTCATCTCAAAGGGTTTATCGTCCACAACTCAATGTTCACATTCAATCTCCACTACAATTCTAATACCAAAATATTAAGCAATTTTACCCGATGCAAGTTCCAAATGTTACTCCAAATATGTTATCAAACTTTGTTGTTTTTCTTGATCAACTTTCGCCAAATAAACCCAAACTCAAATCTCACTCTTTCAATCTCAAACCCAAAGCCAAACACAACCCTCTTAATCTCAACAACAATACTAAATCTTCGATGAGTCGGATGAAGAGATTATATGGGAAACTCAACCCACACCACCCCTCCAACGCCGCAAAGGAAAACAACAAGTGAAGGAGGGTGTCGCACAACCAGGAAGACAGAAGTCACAACCATGGACTCCACATGAAGAGATAATTATGGTAAAAGCTTGGGTTGACATTTCAAAGAATTCGGCTATGGGAAATGCACAAGTGAGGGATCATTTTTTGTTTCACATTCTTGAAACGTTTAATAAGGATATGGGAAAAGGTGACGAGTATTGTACTAATCATCAATTGAATTCAACGTTTCGAGAAATAGCGAAAGTCGTTTAAAAAATGAACGGGTTGTACACAAACCTAAAAAACCAACGGAAAAGCGACCAAGAAGATAACGAAATACTTCAGTAAGCTTTGCATTTTTTAGATGAAGTGGGAATGTAACACCCCAATTCTGGTATGATATTTATATATTTATTTTCTTCAACTTTTAGGAGGAACTCGACGAGTCAGTAGCCAGACTCGTCGAGTAGAGTCGGGATTTCGAGCATGTTTAAGTTGGCGACTCGACGAGTCCATATTCGGGACTCGGCGAGTCCGCCAGTTTGGATGAAACCCTAATTTCAAGTGTTTGCACCCTATTTAAACAACTTTTGGGGCCTCAAGTCAGCCCCTATCACCCCTCAGAGCATCATTCTCGAAACCCTAGAACCCTATTAGCATTTTTGTGTGATTTGGTGTGTTTCTTTGAAGATCTTGAGAGAAAAAGGAAGGTAGATCAAGAGGAGAAGAAGGAGATCCTAGATCCTTGTGGAATTTTAGAGTATAGTAAGGTATATCTTGGCCCTTTTCTGTTTCTATGCCTAAATCCCCTTTTTAAAGCCATTAAAGCTATTCTTGAACCATTTCTTGGCTTAGTAGTAGCATAGAGGACTCATTGAGATGATTAGCCTTCGGATCTAGCTAGGTTTGAGTTCCAGAAGCTTAGATCTAGTACCTTTATGGAGCCATTTTGCATGAAAGCTCTAGATCTACTCTTATAGTGTGCTTTGAACCCTAAAACCTTCATTTGATGTTATTTACACGTAAAGTTGGAAACTTTACGTGTTAATCAAGCCCCAAGAACCCAAATCTATGAATGGAATGGATTGGTTTCAAGCAGAATCGAGTATATAGTGTTTGCATTTATATGACTCGGCGAGTCGTTCTTCAGACTCGGCGAGTCGAGTCGCGAGCCCCTGTTTTCCCCTTTTCGAGTTATGCCGAGTGGAACCAGTGAGTGAGAGATGGACTCGGTGAGCTAGAGGGTTAGACTCATTCGTGGAAGAGCTCGGCGAGTCAATTCCCTGACTCGGCGAGTCCAAGGCAATCTTCATACCTCGGGAACAGACTCGGCGAGTTGTTCATACAACTCGGCGAGTCACAGCTAGAGTGTTCATCTGATGAAGGAGAACTCGACAAGTTGTTCATACAACTCGGCGAGTCGGATGCAGATTGTCGGAGTGTTAGTAACAAAGAGGAACTCGCCGAGTTTGTGCCAAAACTCGACAAGTAGTAGCGAGTAGAAGCAAGAAAGTGAGAGTAAGGACTCGACGAGTTGGTGACCCAACTCGACGAGTCAGGTCAACTGAATTTTGACTTTGACCGTTAGGTTGACTTGGACCAGGGGTAAGAGAGTCATTTTACCCTCAGTATTATTATCAGTATTTGATTGATGGTACTTATGGAAATTGTAGCCGGGGTGAAACCGGAGCCGCAGCAGTCAGATTCCAGAGCAGTCCTTTCAGCAGCTAGGCTACGAGGTGAGTTTCCTTCTAGTAGGAACGGGTCTACGGCCACAATGTCGGCCCGTTTAGTTAGCAGTAGTTTCGGACCTCGGTCTGATGCAGTAGTTAGGGTGCTTGATGTCTTTGTGATTCAAGCATGTTTTGTGTTATGTGTTTCGGACTCTGTTCTGATGCAGTATGCAGTATATGTATTCATGTTAGTCTATATGTTTATGCTATGTTATGTTCAGTCAGTTCTGGACTTTGGTCCGATGCAGGGGACAAGGTCCCAGTCAGTTTCCAGACTTCAGTCCGATGCAGGGGGCAAGGCCCCAGTTCATTCGGACTTCGGTCCGATGCAGGGGACAAGGTCCCAGTCAGTTTCCGGACTTCGGTCCGATGCAGGGGGCAAGGCCCCAGATAGTCCGGACCTCGGTCCGATGCAGTGGGCAAGGCCCAGCATGTGCTTTATATGTTATGTATGGTATGCGGTAGTTTGGGGGAGCTCACTAAGCTTTGTGCTTACAATTTCAGTTTTGGTTCCAAGTACTTCCGCAAGTAAAGGGAAGAGCTCGGGATGATGGCATCGCACACACCACAGCTTCAGTCTTATTCCTGGGAGTTTGTTTTGATTCTTAGTTTGATTTGGCACAAATGTTCATGATATTTTATTATGGGTTGAGATATTTGACACATGGTTTTATGATGTGACGATCAGTATATGATTTTATTATTATTAAAACAAAAATTTTTGGGTCGTATTTTTGGATGTTACAAGTTGGTATCAGAGCCTTGGTTTGAGGGATTCGGGCACACTTTCGGGTGTGTTTGAACTCAAACTAAGGAAGTGGTAAAATGTTTTCAAAAGAAAAGACTTTTAGGAAAGTGAAAAGAATTTTTAGAAAGAAAAGAACTTTGAAAAGAGAAAAGGGGTGATGTGCATGCGATCAGACGAGCTCAAGTAAGTACTCCCAAATTACCCATACAAGTTTATGTTATGAGTTATCAGTTTCAGTTTCAGTAGAACAACATGCTAGAATAGGACTAAGGATCTAGGAGGATGCCTTATGTGCCTGCTATATGTGCTTCAGCTTTATGAGAATTGCATACTAGTTGAGTAAGCAGCAGTAGGATAGCCTGTTTAGGTTATGCTTGATATCATGAGCTTAGCATTGTATGCCAGTACAGATCCTTGTTATGCGGATAGAGTTGCTTGAGTAGTTTTTCTGTGTCTGAATGCTGCTTGCTTTATGCTTTGTGGGGCTTTGAGTGATGGGAGTTAGCCATTAGGTGAATACATCACGTCACATGTAAACAGGGTTGAATAATCTCAGAGTGCTAGATTTGGCCCTATTGCGCAGCTCTGGTATGAGTCTGACCATAGTAGGGACGAGCCTTTGCTCGAAGGATTATCTGAGCCTCGCCACATGTGATGGTATTCAGGTAATGGCTAATTGGCATTACAAGGAGGCCTTCAGTAGCTGAGGACTGGATTGGGTAGAGTTAGAAATTTCCCTAGGGCAAGCCTAGGATGGGGAGTAGCAGAGATTAGTAGCAGTAGAAGTGACTTTCTGGAGTCAAGGCAACACTTGAGGAAAGTACGGATAGATGTGGAAGGTAGTATGGGCCCGTACTACTGAAAGCAGAGGATCCGTACTCAAATCAAGGAAAGCCGAGATGAAACCAGGAAACTTGTGATAGTAGTGATCCCTCAAGATATAATTATGTCCCTAAAGTTTATTATGATGTGTTTTCAGAATGGTGGTATTACGCCCTCGACCAGCAGTCGGCAGTTCAGGTGCCGAAGGGGATCAGGATCAGAACCGGAGGCCGGGCAGATGGATGAGCAGACTAGGGAGTTTCTCTCTTCAGATATTACTCGCACCATACTTGAGCAGACTCCTGTGATCTTCGGTTCGATCAAGGAGGGCATCTTAGAGTTGATGGACGAGAGGTTGAGCACTTTCCGTGCTGAGGTAGTGGCCATGATGGGGTTGCGCACGCTTACTTTCAGGGAGTTCCGGGCATGTGGAGCTCCAGATTACCACGGGGCGCGGGAGCCCATTGCGAGTACCAGATGGTTGGCGGATGTGGCCAACGCATTCCGCACGAGTAGATGTCCCGAGGGGGACAAGGTCAGATTGGTGTCCTGTCTTCTGAAGGATAGGGCACGAGATTGGTGGGAGGAGGTTGGTCATGCCATCGGGGATGACGCGGATTTGGATGCCATGACCTGGACAGACTTTTCTACCAGGTTCAGAGCTGAGTTCGCAACGGTTATTGAGGTGCAGCAGTTAGCACGTGAGTTCCAGGATTTGACTCAGACTACAGAGACAGTGGCGGAAATTACCGCCAAGTTCAGAGAGAGGGCACTTCTCGTTCCTCAGTACGCAGCTGATGAGGAAATGAAGAAAGCCCGTTATCATGAGATGCTGCGTAGCGATATCCGCCAGTTCGTGAGCCGGTCCAGCTGTAAGACGCTGGATGATATGATTGCTAGGTCTCGAGAGAGAGAGAGAGAGATTGATCTTGAGATGGAGAGAAAGAGGAAGCAGGAGGCGGCTCCAGGTTCAGGGAGTTCGGGCAAAAAGCCCAAGGGTTCAGATCACAGAGCTAGGAGTCAGCAGAGCCATGCTCGGTGTGGCAAGTGTGGGAGATTGCACGATGGGGTGTGCAAGGTAGGGAGTGTCGACTGCTACAAGTGCGGCCGGACTGGGCATATGAGCAGAGATTGTACAGCCACTACTACCACCGTTGCGGCATCAGATCTGATTTGCTTTCAGTGCAATCAGAGGGGAGATAAAAATTCCCAGTGTCCGAGTTTAGCTGTTGTAGGAAAGGTGTCAGCACCTGCTCCTGCTACTTTGAGGATTTCAGATGGCCGTCAGGGCCGAGTCGAGACGCCGGTGGCGAAGAGTAGGGTTTCGAGCTGACAGCAGAGGAGGCGCGAGCGACTCCTGATGTGGTGGCGGGTATGTATTTTTCCCTTATCTCAGTATTTATTATTGATTGTTTCTTATGGTTATATGTTTTGTATAGGGTCGTTCTCGGTGATCGGCATTTCAGCTACAGTATTGTTTGATTCGGGGGCTACCCGATCATTCGTCTCCCTTGCGCTTAGCAAGAGGTTTAGCAGAGCTCCAAGGGAGCTAGATTGTCCACTTGAGGTTGAGATAGCAGCTGATAGGACCGTTAGGGTTGCAAGGGTACACAGAGGGTGTTCCCTATAGTTATTCGATGAGCAGTTTCCGGTGGACTTGGTCCCTATTCCCCTACGAGGGAATAAGGTCATAGTAGGCATGGATTGGCTGAGCCCCAATGGGGCGGTGATAGATTGTGAGCTTCAGTTGGTAAGGGTTCGTACTCCCAGTGGGGTAGAGTTAGTGATTCAGGGCGAGAAGCCACAGCGCGGACCATTCTGTGTTCAGCAGCGAGAGCGAGACACTACTTTCAGTAGGGTTGCGCCGGCTATATTGCCTATGTTTTAGATGCCCAGGAGAAGGGCAAGATGACAGTTGATGATGTTCCGGTGGTGTGAGACTACCCGGATGTATTTCCGGAGGATTTGTCGGGGATACCTCCTGAGAGACATGGTGAGTTCGGGATTGATCTAATCCCTGGTGCGGCTCCGATAGCCAAGGTACCGTATCAGTTGGCTCCCCCAGAGATGCATGAGTTTTCTACGCAGCTACAAGAGCTGCTAGACAAGGGATTTATCAGGCCGAGCAGTTCGCCCTGGGGTGCACCGATTTTATTCATGAAGAAAAAGGACGGGTCGCACCATATGTGTATAGATTACCGGGAGTTGAATAAGGTAACGGTGAAGAACCATTACCCACTTCCGAGGATAGATGATTTGTTTGATCAGCTTCAGGGAGCGTCTTGGTTCTCCAAGATCGATTTACGTTCCGGATATCACCAGATGCGGGTCAGAGGCGAGGATGTGCAGAAGACTGCCTTCAGGACCAGGTATGGTCATTATAAGTTTGTGGTGATGCCGTTTGGGCTCACCAACGCTCCAGCCGCGTTCATGGACCTCATGAACCGCGTGTGTAGGCCGATGCTGGATCGTTCTGTGATAGTATTCATAGATGATATCTTGGTGTATTCCAAGACTCAGGAGCAGCATGAGGAGCACCTGAGAGAGGTGCTAGAGTTTTTGAGGAGGGAGAGACTTTTCGCGAAGTTCTCCAAGTGCGAGTTCTAGTTGCACGAGGTGCAGTTCCTTGGCCACCTCGTCAACCAGAAAGGTATTTTGGTAGATCCGGCCAAGATTGAGGCCGTGATGCAGTGGGAGGTCCCGAAGTCTCCAGCCGAGATTCGGAGCTTCCTTGGTTGGGCAGGGTATTATAGTAGATTCATCCAGGATTTCTCCAAGATAGCAGTACCGCTCACCCAACTGACCAGGAAGTCGGTAGCATTCCGTTGGGGGCCTGAGCAGCAAACAACGTTTGAGACCCTCAGGCAGAGATTGTGCGAGGCACCGATTCTTACCCTGCCAGAAGGAGTAGAGGATTTCGTAGTCTACTGTGATGCCTCGATCACAGGTATGGGAGCAGTGTTGATGCAGCGAGGCCGTATGATAGCTTACGCCTCGAGACAGTTGAAGCCTCACGAGGCTAATTATCCTACGCATGATTTAGAGTTGGGTGGTGTTTGCCCTCAAGATTTGGAGGCATTACCTTTATGGGGTCCGTTGTACCATTTACACGGATCACAAGAGCTTGAGGTACCTCATGGATCAGTCGAATCTGAACATGAGGCAGAGGCGATGGTTAGATGTGTTGAAGGATTATGTCTGTGAGATCCTTTATCACCCAGGGAAGGCCAACGTAGTGGACGACACCCTGAGCCGCAAGGCAGTAGCGGCCCCGATCAGAGACATTTGTTTGAGGATGACGATGATTACTCCATTATTGGAGCAAATCAAGGAGGCATAGGTAGAGGGCCTCAAGGAGGAGAGACAGAAGTGTGAGAGGATCGTGGGCCGAGTAGCTTCTTTTGACTATGATAGTAGAGGATTGTTGACCCTTCATGGGAGAGTTTGGGTGCCGTACTAGGGCGGAGTACGACAAGTGTTGATGGATGAGACTCATAAGTCTCGATTTTCCATTCATCCAGGGGCGACAAAGATGTATAGAGATCGTCGACCCTATTATTGGTGGCCCTGCATGAAGCGAGATGTCGCCTAGTATGTGGAGTTGTGCCTAACCTGCAGGAAGGTTAAGGCAAAACACCAAAGACCTCACGGCAAGATGCAACCGTTAGACATTCCAGTGTGGAAAATGGGAAGACATTACCATGGATTTCATCACGAAGCTTCTCAAGACTGCGCGTGGAGTGGATTCTATATGGGTTATAGTGGATCGATTGACGAAGAGTGCTCATTTTATACCGATCCAGGAGAGCATATCAACAGATAAGTTAGCTGATATTTATGTGAGAGAGGTGGTGGCACGTCATGGAGTGCCTGTTTCAGTGGTGTCAGACCGAGATGTCTGTTTTACTTCCAGATTCTAGAAGCGGTTTCACGACGAGATGGGTACTCGTATCCATTTTAGCACCGCTTTCCATCCTCAGATGGACGGGCAGAGCGAGAGAACGATTCAGACTCTCGAGGACATGTTGCGGGCATGTGTTCTAGACTTCGGTGGCAGTTGGGATACGTATCTTCCGTTAGTGGAATTTTCATATAACAACAGTTACCACGCGAGTATTGATCGACCTCCTTTTGAGATGCTCTATGGAAGGAAGTGCAGGACCCCGATTAGTTGGGGCGAGGTCGGTCAGCGAGTCATTGGGAGCACCGAAGTGGTGCTCAAGACGACTGAGTTGATCCAGCAGGTTCGTGGCAGACTGCAGACTGCACAGAGTCGGCAGAAAAGTTACGCCGATAGGAGGCGTTCAAATTTGGAGTTCCAGGTGGGCGATATGGTCCTCCTGAAGGTATCACCCTGGAAGGGTGTTATCATGTTTTGGAAGAGGGGCAAGCTGGGCCCCATGTTCATTGGACCTTTTAGGGTTTTGGACCGAGTGGGTCGGGTTGCTTATCGATTGGATCTTCCGTCAGAACTTAGCCAGATCCACAACACTTTCCATGTTTCTCAGTTAAGGAAGTGTTTGGTGGACGTGTCGGCAATTGTGCCCATTGAGGATATTCAGGTTGATAGCAGCCTGAATTATGTTGAGAGACCAGTTGCGATCTTAGATCGGAAGGTGAAGACCATGAGGAACAAGGTGATTCAGTTAGTGAAGGTGCAGTAGCAGCACCGGAAGGGTTCAGAGTGGATGTGGGAGTCCGAGGAGGGGATGCAGGGGCATTACCCAGAGTTGTTCCCAAATTCAGCAGCAGCAGACTTCGAGGACGAAGTCTGAGACAAGTGGGGGAGGGTTGTAACACCCCAATTCTGGTATGATATTTATATATTTATTTTTTTCAAGTTTTAGGAGGAACTCGACAAGTTAGTAGCCAAACTCGTCGAGTAGAGTCGGGATTTCGAGCACGTTTAAGTTGGCGACTCGACGAGTCCATATTTCGGACTCGGCGAGTCCGCCAGTCTGGATGAAACCCTAATTTCAAGTGTTTGCACCCTATTTAAACAACTTTTGGGGCCTTAAGTCAGCCCCTATCACCCCTCAGAGCATTCATTCTCGAAACCCTAGAACCCTCTTAGCATTTTTGTGTGATTTCGTGTGTTTCTTTGAAGATCTTGAGAGAAAAAGGAAGGTAGATCAAGAGGAGAAGAAGGAGATCCTAGATCCTTGTGGAATTTTAGAGTATAGTAAGGTATATCTTGGCCCTTTTCTGTTTCTATGCCTAAATCCCCTTTTTAAAGCCATTAAAGCTATTCTTGAACCATTTCTTGGCTTAGTAGTAGCATAGAGGACTCATTGAGATGATTAGCCTTCGGATCTAGCTAGGTTTGAGTTCCAGAAGCTTAGATCTAGTACCTTTATGGAGCCATTTTGCATGAAAGCTCTAGATCTACTCTTATAGTGTGCTTTGAACCCTAAAACCTTCATTTGATGTTATTTACACGTAAAGTTGGAAACTTTACGTGTTAATCAAGCCCCAAGAACCCAGATCTATGAATGGAATGGATTGGTTTCAAGCAGAATCGAGTATATAGTGTTTTCATGTATATGACTCCGCGAGTCGTTCTTCAGACTCGGCGACTTGAGTCGCGAGTCCCCTGTTTTCCCCTTTTCGAGTTATGCCGAGTGGAACCAGTGAGTGAGAGATGGACTCGGTGAGCTAGAGGGTTAAACTCATTCATGGAAGAGCTCGACGAGTCAATGCCCTGACTTGGCGAGTCCAAGGCAATCTTCATACCTCGGGAACAGACTCGACGAGTTGTTCATACAACTCGGCGAGTCACAGCTAGAGTGTTCATCTGATGAAGGAGAACTCGACGAGTTGTTCATACAACTCGGCGAGTCGGATGCATATTGTCGGAGTGTTAGTAACAAAGAGGAACTCGTCGAGTTTGTGCCAAAACTCGACGAGTAGAAGCAAGAAAGTGAGAGTAAGGACTTGACGAGTTGGTCACCCAACTCAACGAGTCAGGTCAACTGAACGTTGATTTTGACCGTTAGGTTGACTTGAACCAGGGGTAAGAGAGTCATTTTACCCTCAATATTATTATCCGTATTTGATTGATGGTACTTATGGAAATTGTAGCCGGGGTGAAACCGGAGCCGCAACAGTCAGATTCCGTAGCAGTCCTTTCAGCAGCTAGGCTACGAGGTGAGTTTCCTTCCAGTAGGAACGGGTCTACGGCCACAATGCCGACCCGTTTAGTTAGCAGTAGTTTCGGACCTTGGTCCGATGCAGTAGTTAGGGTGCTTGATGTCTTTGTGATTCAAGCATGTTTTTTGTTATGTGTTCCGGACTCTGTTCCGATGCAGTATGCAGTATATGTATTCATGTTAGTTGATATGTTTATGCTATGTTATGTTCAGTCAGTTCCGGACTTCGGTCCGATGCAGGGGACAAGGTCCCAGTCAGTTTCCAAACTTCGGTCCGATGCAGGGGGCAAGGCCCCAGTTAGTCCGGACTTCGTTCCGATGCAGGGGACAAGGTCCCAGTCAGTTAGTTCGGAATTCGGTCCGATGCAGGGGACAAAGTCCTAGTCAGTTTCCAGACTTCGGTCCGATGCAGGGGGGCAAGGCCCTAGATAGTCCGGACCTCGGTCCGATGCAGTGGACAAGGCCCAGTATGTGCTTTATATGTTATGTATGGTATGCGGTAGTTTGGGGGAGCTCACTAAGCTTTGTGCTTACAGTTTCAGTTTTGGTTCCAGGTACTTCCGCAAGCAAATGGAAGAGCTCGGGATGATGACATCGCACACACCACAACCTCAGTCTTATTTCTGGGAGTTTGTTTTGATTCTTAGTTTGATTTGGCACAAATGTTCATGACATTTTATTATGGGTTGAGATATTTGACACATGGTTTTATGATGTGATGATCAGTATATGATTTTATTATTATTAAAACAAAAAAATTTTGGGTCGTATTTTTGGATGTTACAGGGAAAGTCAATCAAGTGGCATGATTGTTGGAAAATATTGATTAAAAGTCCTAGGTGGAAAAAATACGAGCAATAGTTTATATTTGGAGTACAACAATCAAAGCGAACAGAAACGAGCTCTAGTGGTTACACAACTTCCTCCGATGCTCGGGTCGGTCTAGATTTAGATGAGGATGACGAACTCGGGCTACAAGAAATTGTCCGACTGATAGGTAGAGACAAAACAAAAAGGAAGGGAAATGGGACTTCTTTGGGTGCATCGGATTTCAACATGGACACGGACCAAATGCTGAAAAGGATGGAATTTGATCAATATAATATTAATTTCACTAAACGTTTGACGTTCGACAAAGAAAAAAAAAGAAACAAAAAAGTATGAACGTGCGGAGAGATAAGAAATGGAAAATATGAGGTTCTTGATGGAAAACACTGACCATCTTTTGAAACCGACTTTGGAGCTCATTTTGAAGAAAAATGAACAGATTATGCAAAAATATTTTCGATAGATTGTTGTTTGTTTTTTTCTAGTTATTTAAATCTTAGGTTTTTATGTAACTTTTATTTTAATCAATGTAGTCGTTTTTATTTTTAATTAATTGTATATTTATTACTCATTTAAAAAATTATAAATCATAAAAATCAATTATTTTTATTTAAAAAAAAAATAATACAGGAACATTTCCCACGTACACCTTGGCTTTTGGCGAGAAAAAGAATCACGTGACAAACAAAAAGCGAGGAAAATCACGTGCAGCCTTATATTTTTTATTTTATTATTATTATTATTATTATTATTATTATTATTATTATTATTAGTGAGATAATTTCGATGATATAACTTGCTAAAAGTGCATATCATATAATGACATTTCAAAATAACAATTAAAAATGGTAAGACCAATGTAATTTATTATGCAAGATATAAACTAAAATAGATGGGCCGATCACACCATTTCTTAATTTGGAAATTGAAAAAGCCCCATATGTTAAAGTGGTCTCCAAAGTCCAAATAGTAAAAATAACAAAAAAGTTGACTTGAAAAATCAACACGTTAAACTCGTGTCCATATGTAAATACTAAATAACAGCCGACACCCGTATCCATATGTTGACTGTCCTTAAAACCTGCAGAATATCTCCGCCGTCGGCCACCGTCGGCGAGAAGTCACTACCCCTCACTTTCTTCGACATCATATGGCTGTTCCACTTTCCGATTCACCAACTTTTCTTTTACAATTTCCCACATTCTAAACCTCATTTCATCCAAACAGTTCTTCCCATTCTCAAACACTCATTATCCATCACTCTTCAACATTTTTTCCCATTCGCAAGCAACTTAATCGTCTTTCCTAATCCAACAAAACCAGAAATCCGTCATGTTGATGGCGATTCTGTCGAGTTTACAGTCGCAGAATCTCATCTCGATTTCGAAGATCTTGTAGGAAACCACCCTCGAGCATGTGACAACTTCTATCCTCTTGTTCCTCCATTAGGTCATGTCACTAAAGCATCCGAATTTCTCTCCATCCCTCTTTTCGCAGTTCAGGTTACGTATTTCAAGAACTTGGGTTTCTCCATTGGGATCACAAATCACCATGTTCTTTGTGATGCAACCACCAAGTTCGATTTCCTAAAGATGTGGACCTCGATTGCTAAACATGATACATATAATGGATCTTTTCCGTTTTACGATCGACTTCTCAAATACCCAGAATCTTTAGACGAAATCTTCATGAACCAACCTGGTGTTGAAGCTTTGAATGCAGATTATCAAATTCCTGAGCTTGTTGGCCCGAGTTCTAAAGTTCGAGCAACGTTTTTCTTGACGAAAGAGAGAATCAGTTTGATGAAGAAATGGGTATCCATTCAACTTCCAACATCGGGATACATATCGTCGTTTTCAGTAGCATGTGGTTATGTATGGAGTTGTATAGCTAAATCTCGTGTTGGATTTCAAGAAAGAAACGATGAAGATGATCAGTTGGAAAGGTTTGTATGCTTAGCGAATTTCAGGAGTCGGATGGATCCACCACTCTCGGAAACCTATTTCGGAAACTGTGTAGGGCCTTGTGTCGCGATTACAAAGAGCATGATGTTATCGGGAAGCAAAGGATTTCTTGTTGCTGTTGAATCCATTGGAGAGGCTATAAGTAAAACGGTGAAGAAGAATGATGGAGGGGTTAAAGACGCTGAATTATGGTTTGAACTGATGTTTAAGACTCCGGCGAAGATTGGGGTGGCTGGAACTCCGAAGTTGAAGATTTACGATGTTGAATTTGGGTGGGGGAAGCCGAGAAAGTATGAGACTGTGTCGATAGATCGGAATGGTTCGATTTCAGTCAACGCCGGGAAAGAATCGCCTGAAGATCTTGAAATTGGGTTGTCACTTCCGGTGAAACAAATGGATGCTTTTGTTGATATCTTTAACAATGATCTACTGAGTTGTTTGGACTCGATGTGATCTGAAAAATGTTGTTTGGAATAAGAACTGAGCAAAATAACCATTAAAATCATAGTTGGGATCTAATGGACTTCGATTTCTTGTATTGGGCTGTGATTTTGTGTATTGGGTTTCCATTTGGTTTATAGGTGAATTTTGGTATGTGTTCCAACTTTGAACACTTATATTTTATAGTTTTATATGGTATAAGTCTATAAAATATAAAATCACTCCTTTTTCCTAATCCAATTACTTTGGTTCTTTTTTGCATTATATTCATTTTCGTCTCAACTACATGTTACAACTTATAGATTACATTTATTATGATTGTATACCCGATTTCCATAGCCCTAAACATGGTGCTTGTCATTTTGTGGAAAAAATTTATTTCACTAAATTTTCTACTTTTTCTTAAAAGTCTATAATGCATATAGTGAAAAGAAGCAAAAGTATTAGCGAAACAAAGAAGTTTTAGAAAATGACAAACACCCATGTTTTGGGGCTATTGAAATTAGGTATACAAGCATAAAAATGTAACGTAAGGGTTGTAATGTGTAGTTGAGGTGAAAATGAATATAATGCAAAAGGAACGTATAATTAGATAATATTTATATATATATATATATATATATATATATATATATATATATATATATATATATATATATATAGTATTTGGAAAGTGCTATGTTGATTGGTTTTTATTTGTAAGTGTACATCATATTATATTTAAAGCTTGATAGATCAAATTTTAAGAAAACAAGTCGGGTAGTTTTGAGTTTAATAACAAGAAATCCACAACAAATAAAATCAGCCAAAATAGAGTCAATATGAAAAAGTTATAAGTGTTTAAAATTGGAAGAAAATGCCAAAATTTAGTTGTTCACGAAATCATAACTTAATACACGAAACCCGCGATCCATTAAGGAAAAACTATGATTTTAGTTAATTCTTAATTTTTTTAGCTTTTTTTGGCAAATAACTATGGAATTTGGCCGAAAATAACAATTAACTCACATGTAATCAACAATCATAAATAGAAAATAAGATATACTCTCAAGTGGTATACCTGAGGTTTAAGGCAACCTTACACAATTTTTTCGCCATAATAGTTTTTTTTTTCTCTAAAATTATCAGAAAATAACAGAAAATAACAAGTTAACTCACATGCAATCAACAATCCTAAACTAAGATATAATCACAAATGGTATAAATGAGGTTTCTAAGACAACCTTACACAATTTATCCGAAATGATCGATACAAAAGATGAAACAATCTACCCTAATAAATAAGAATGATTTTGTCACATGTCCTTCTCTCATTCAATTTGTCACATGTCATTTTGTCATAATTTAGAGATATATTTATTTTCCACTTGTCATTTATTTCATTTTCCATTTCTAATATATTATTAATTAGTTTCCATAAATTAAACCTACCATAATAATGATATTAATTTCAAATTTTAAATTTTAAATTTCAATTTTAATTTCAAATAAATTTACAGTTTAAACCTTTGTGTTTAACATTTTGTTATAATTAACCTGTTTAGTATACGAGTCTGATAACTAAACAATAATTTTAATTTATTTATTTTTTGCTTGTTGTTTTTTCATATTTTTATTTATTTTAAATTTCAAATTCAAATAAACTTTTCATTTAATCGTTTCTATTTAACATTTTGTTTTAATCAACCCATATAATATACGAGTTTCACAACTAGTACTTATTAGTATTCATTTGATTTTTTAACACAAACATACAAGAAGAAAGGAAATTAGAAGGACCACAATCTTTGAGACTATCAATGGACAAAGTCCAAGAGACGTTGCAAGGGCCAAGGGAAAAATGACAATATTGTGATTTTTAGAAGAAAAAAAAAGTATTAATTATTGTTATTTCGATAATTGATCCATACTAGGTTTAAGTTTAACTATTCTTTATTTTGCCACAATCTATCTTGAAAACGTCATCTCTTATAACCATCAAAAAATAACATTATTAAACGAGAAATCATAAAAATATAATTAAAAATAATATTCTACCTTCTTAAAAAAATAATAATAATAAATAACTTAAGACTCTTTTCAATTAGTAAAAATCCAAAACAAATTCGGTGTTTAATCGTTGTACGAACATTGAGTAATCTTAATTACCGTCGTTCTATTCTAATCTCACAGCAGCACCACCGCCCTTCACCTCATTCTCTCCGTTTCAACGCCTTCTCCGATTTATCGTCGCTGTCCCCGTCGAACATCGCTCCGCCGCGATTCATCTTCTCCGTTTCCCGACTCTCCTTCGCCAACGCTACTCTTCTTCATTGCTCTCTGGAATCCGCCGTCTCCGTCGTCGTCCATCTTCTAAGGTAACCAATTGGGTATCCTAAAACTAATTGGAACGGGTAAAGAATATAGAGTGGCGTGAATAGTCTTCAAGATCATGAATCTCTAACTTTACAAATCAGAAATACTTTTGCTTGTTGAATTCTGGAAGCAGACAAAACCCGTCTGGCTAAGTCGATCATGGCTATTTTTTAAACCCTAGTTTTTAGATGAGGTTGCACATTGATTACTTTTTGTCTTTTAATCGTTTATTTTGATTCATTTTTAAATCATTTATGATTTTGTTCCACCATTGCTGAAAGAAATGGACCATTTCATTCACATTCAAATTAATTCGACAGAGTTCATCGATGAATTTGATCGCCATATATTTACCTTCTTAGGTATCCGCTATGATGGACGAGAATGAAGCCGATTCCTCAATCTCCATGTGAAGTCAAAAAAGAAATCAGAAATTGAAGATGCGGAAAGACGCATGAGCGAGCGCACAAATACACAGAGATAGACGATGATATTACTTCAATCTCAGTCAAGATACCTCCTCCAGATCTTAACAAACCGCGTTCAAAAGTAAGTTCTATCAATTTTCAGCTCCAAATCTACCCTTTTCGCTTCATAATTCTTATACCTAATACCAGTATCGAGAAAGGAGTCGAGTTGGATTGCCACTGGGTTGAATTCGATGACGTTCGTTACCATATTCAGGTATAGTCGATACGAAACATTTGAATTCCTAATCAATTATTAAAAAACCATTGATTCAAGTAATGGTTTCAGGCATCGATAAAGAATCCACATCTTCTACATCTATCAGTATCCCTCCCCACTCCACCTCCAGAGACTGAATTCTCCGGTGGCCTTCCATTTGGAGCCATTGAAGCAATCAAAGCAGCATATGGTAGTGTTGTTCATATCCTTGATCCTCCAAGAGATGGCTTCAATCTCACAGTTAAACTCAACTTGTCTAAACTTCCTTCACTTGAAGGTTCGATTCTTTCTCTTCTCTTCTCTTCTCCCATTCTTATCTGTAACATGATTACATGACACTGTTACTTGTCATGATACAGAAATGAAGCAAAATCTTTTGGTAAAGATTGCATCTGTGAGAGAAGTGGTAATGGGGGCCCCACTAAGAGTAATCTTGAAGCGACTTGCATCAAGGTCTATGCCCCCTAATGTTGGTGTCCTTGTCCCCCTTCTCCATCGACCTAATGAATCCTTCTTCATTGTTCCTCAGGTTCAAAGCTCCATTTTTCAATATATGTAACTTTCTTTAAAACATCAATAACAACTTCATTACTCCATATTTAACAGATTAAAAACTTGTTATAAATTACAGATTGAAAAGGTAACTGTAGTGTTCCCAATGAGATTCAATGACTCCATTGATACTGTTCTTGCTGCATCATTCCTTCAGGTTTTGTTCAAAACAAAATATATAATTTTTTTTTTAAGGTTATTGTTTTTAGTAATTAAAGAATTAAAAATGTTTATGAAGGAATTTGTGGAAGCAAGACGTACAGCTGGACTTAATAATGCCCCTGCTTGTTTATGGTCTTCTTCACCTCCTAATGAACTCAAAGAAGCTCCTGAACATGCTTTATCTGCAAATGCTGGTTTTGTTTCTTTTGGTAAATTTTATGAATTTTGGGTTTATTTATATTTGTTAGATTTATGTATGAATAAATAAAGAAACATATTTAATATATTTTAACAAATGCAGTTATCTCAACACGCCATGTAGAAGGAAAGAAATTGGACAAAACAGTTTGGAGTTTATCAACATTCCATGCATATGTCAATTATCATGTCAAGGTCACATTTCTGCTTCTAATTATATATTCACATTTTTTTTTTAATATTTTTAAGTGTTTAATATCACCATTTTTCAATAAAATTTATTTTTTGAACATAAAAGTCCTGATTTTTTCATTTTGGCTCAAATTAACAAAAAGAAAAATATATCTTTTAATAGGAAATGACATATTATCGTGTAAAATCAAATAATCGGGACTTTTCTATTCAAAAAATGATAATTTGGGACTAAAGTGAAACTTTTCCGAAAATATTGGGACTTTTCTGACAATTTCCCATCAATCAAAGAAAATAGTTTCAAAGATATATATAACCAATTATAGAATAAACATTTTTGGTATGTTTTTCAATTTGACAAATGTTACATTGATAAAGATTGTAACTTGTCCATTTTGTGGGGCCAGATGGAAAATTTTCAATTTTAATTTAACATTTTTTTTTCTCATTATTTTATTTTATGTATTTATTTGGTCACAGTGTTCTGAAGGATTTATGCATACTCGGATGAGACGACGAGTGGAATCATTAATCCAAGTAAAGAAATATCAATTTACTTTTTTTTTTTTTTTTCAATTACAACATTTTTTCTTATTAATATATATTTTTTTTATTAAAGTTATAAGAAAAAAATAAAAAGAATATGAAAGTATGTTGCTATGTCTTGCATTAGGCTTTGGATCGTGCTAAGTTAGATGAGAATGGAGGAGCTTCTCAAAGCAAATCCTTTAAAAGACTGGTCTGTTATTATTATTATTATTATTATTATTATTATTATATACGAGTGTTGTTGGATTTTATAAAAATCTTGACTAATTATATAATTAATTTTTTTTTTTTTGTAGAGCATTGAAGAGTCACGTGGAAATTCGTATTCGTAAAAGTAGTCATTGATACTTGTAATGCTGTTTACTGTTACTGTTTTTTTTTTTTTGTGTAACATTTTTATAATTACGGATGGATGATAAGGCAAAAAGGTTAACAAAACTATTACTTTTACATCATAAAAAAAAAAAGGTTGTCTAACATCTACAAACAAATATCTGCATATTCTTTATCGACTTTTATTGTGAATATGACTTTTGTTGCTAAACACGCGAATTTCATGCCAAGCTCAGTCAAAATTTTGGAAATAGTCTAATGTCAGCTTTATTTATTTATATTTTAAGTATTACTATTATTATTATTTTTAATTTTAATTAATATGATAATGGGTGATATATTTCTCATTTGGAAACAGTTCTTAATGGACTATAAGTGTGGTTTAAACCCACGTTTTCTATCTATGGGTGAAAACTGAACCCTAAAACCATTTTAGAATAGACATGGTATGTGGGAATTAAGTATAAGGTTTAAGGTGAGTAACAATTGAGTACATGTCCTGATCATTCTATTTGCTAAATGTTTTGGTATAAAATTATATAATAAATACTTTTGTTTATGTGACCATTATCTTATTTTTGTGCATCTCACGTAAATTATTTTGAAAATGCCTCCACTTAGAAATGCAAATGTTGGTTGAAAACTTGTTTAATCATTCTACATGTTGCATAACATTTAGGATCGGTTGAGTTGAGTCCGTCCGAGTGCTTATAGGTATTTAATCCAATTTTGTCTATGTAGCTACTTTTTGTCTTTGTGACTACTGTTTGTCTACATGACCATTGTTTTTTTTTTTTTAGTTACTTTTATTAGTCTACATGACTACTGTTTGTTTTCATGACTATTGTTTGTTTTTGTGAGTATTATTTTGCTACATGACTATTGAAATCCTATGTAAATGGATTGATTTTCTGCGGTAGAGAACTTTGTGTGTATTATTTTTCTACAAAACTTTAACAACCTGGATTTTTCTAACATCTAATTTAAGGGATATATAAGACTTTTCTATAAAAATGTGGAATTCTATTAAAAAGTTAAAACACTTTACATACTAGGATTAATCACGTGTTTACAACAAAATCTATCTATTAAATAATGAACAACAAGGAAATATACAAATAACATCCTCCTATCTATTTCTTGTCTTTGTGCTTCTGTCTTCTCCTCTGGCACCACAACTGCTGCTACCCAAACCTTCAAAAACATAAAATCTACATCAGACAAACATGTCTAGTGACTTATTCTTTCTACTTTTTCTTATCTTTCTTTTCATTCTCTTATTTCTCATACTCGGTGATGTATTCTCTTTCTCTAATAGCATGTACTGCTATTCTTTCTTCTTTAATCTTCCTCTTCTACTCTTCTCTAATCTTTCTTTCTATTGCTTCTCATCTTACCTATATTTTCTATCTTTCTTTTACTCTGTTTCTCATACTCTTCTCTTTGCATCTCATACTCTTTCTTAGCCCCACTTCTTCTTAGCTCCTACAAATCAAAACAAATGTAAAACTCACATCCTGTATCAAGGACCTAAGAATGAGAATATGATGAGTTATTAAATACATGCTGGTGTTGGCTTCACCTTGCCATCCTTGATATCTTGCAAGTATTTCAAGAAACTTCGTTTCCAATGCCCCTTGTCATTGCAATAGAAGCAAGTGGCCTCTTTAGGGTCAGAGACAGGGGGAGCATCAGAACTGGATTTTCCTTTAGGTCCTGTACTTGACGACCCAACTTGGGATTTTCCCTTCTAGTTTTGTTTGGAAGGACATTTCCTCTTCTTCCTTTTCCCTTGCCCTATGGCCATAACAGGTGCATTTGTAGGAGATGAGGAAATACCTTTTCCCTTCATTCCTGCTTCAACTATTTGAAGGGGGTTGTGCAATTATGAAAAAGTATTTTCATTGTTGTTGTTCAAATAATAGGTTAATATGAACTGATCATAACAACTTGACAGAGAGTTCAACACTATGTCGATTGCTAGCTCTTCGTCAAAATTCACATTGAGCTTGATTAGCCTCTCCAGTATCGTTTCATTCTCGAAACGTGGTTGCTCACAAACTCTCAATCCTCCATCTTTATTGCAATGAGGGACTTGACCACATCGTCCTCTTCTTGACGAGCTCGCTTATGGTATTTTTCTATAAGGTCCTTGTTCATCTCGTACAACCAGTAATCCACATAGTGCCTTTGCAATTCCGGAGTCATTGTCACCACCATGATGCACAAAACTTTTGTGGCATCATTATAGTGTTTTTTGTAGGCGACCATTTCTTCAGGAGTGACATTCGTTTCGTCAATCTCATCTAAAGGTTTGTCAAGAATGTATTCCTTGTCTTCGAAGCGAAGGGCTATTTTGACGCTGTGCATCTAATCGTTGTAGTTGGTGCCATCAAATTGCACGTTCGAGCAAATGTTCAATAGAGAGAAGTTGTTGTTGTTGTTGGAGGAGGAACTAGAAGCATCAGTTGGTGTAGACATCTGAAAGAGTAGAAATGATAGTTTTAGTTAGATAAGAATAATCCTCAATATAACACCCAAAATGAAATATCAATGCTAGGATCCAAACTAAATAATTTACAACTTAGAAAAGGGATGCCGTAATCTAATTGTAAATTACATAAAGGCAGGTAAATGATGATTTAGCAATTTTACCATCGAAAAACAGAATTTTAACGAATTTAGATTTTAAATGAAATTCCTAGATCTTTTGAGAATCACTGAAATTTTCAATGACATGTTTAATATCAATTACGCTCTTCCATTTGTGACTGGGATACCAAGGATCACAAACAAGATGTGAATAACCATGCAAATTAACTTAGTACTCTCAATGTCATTATCATCTCATTTTAATGTGGCGTTTAGCCACATGTGCTCCATTAATCAATGATAATTTACGAGACACACATTGCCACTCTTTATTTGTCCCTATTAGTGTGCCGGTTAACCACATACGCTCCACTAACGAATCATAAAGTGCAATGTGTAATTTCATGGGTTAGCACACAAGTTCATATTTTTCCTAAAGTAATTAAGATTGAGAATTTTATAAATAATATGTTTAGTTACTTTATAATTCATTATACTTATTAATGAGGATTAGGTTTTCCTATCAAAACCGTTCGGCTAATGACCCTCCACCAATCAAGGGAGCAGTGGGTAAGAGCGGATACCCAATGATAGTCATTTTATAAGCCGCTTCCTTAAACTCCCCTTATAGATCAGTTTCGTGAATGAAGCGTACTAGCGGTTCGACTGACTTATTCTTATACATATAGTAATATTAGACTTTTAATGTTACATATAGTATAAGAGTGTATTGTTAAAACTTTTCAAAAATAGTAAGGTTATATTTTAAAATTTCAAAATTAATATTCAATTAATTAAATTAAAATAAACCAATCATGAATTCAAGATAAGGATTTCAAATTACTTTTTAAAAAATATTCAGTTTTATACAATTAAAATATTATTAAAGGTAATTATCCTAATCAATTCATTAGTTATCTTTAAAATCGAATTTTGTGGATCTGACTGTCCAACACGCCATGGTAAACAATCACCACCCGTGTTAGGACGATTTCGTAGGCCAACATGTTGTGGTGGAAGAACACCACGCTGTGTTTGCGGAAAAAAATGACGATTTTGTTTGCTTCTCCTTGTTCAAGTCCAACGATTGTATCAATTCAATAGAAAACTAAACCTATGCTCTGATACTATTGATGGGTATTATGCAAAACATATAATTCCTATGTGTGCATGCAACCTTAACTGTTGATCTTTGTTTTCTCTAATTGAACATACAACTTGAACAACAAAAAAGAAACCCCTAGCATACTAGCATATTTTCGAAATACACAATTAGGGTTTGAATAATCATACCTTGATTGCTATATAGTAATAGCAATGCAAATCCTTGTGTTGTTGAAGCCTTGAGAGCAAGCGTCACAAATCATGCCTCTACACCTAACACTAGTAATTGAAGATGACTGAGAAGGAATAGAGATGATCTGAAATTCGGCTGACACTTCAAAAGGGAAGGTGACTGAAATTTCTAGGGCTTAGGTTGTTTATATAGTGCAGTCAAGAAACCCAAGATAACCCTAATCCAATATAATCTTAAACAGGGCAGTTATCCACTTTCCTGTTTATCCACCAAAGACTATCTAGAAACCCTAAGGCCTATGAAAAACGTCCATACCTTTTGGAGGGTTCTAGATTTCATCTTGCTCAACTATTGAACAATTGCACTTCAGTCCCTACACTTTTAATTAATTCCTTTAATCCTAAAATTAATTCAAATTAATTTTTGATTAAATATTACTATTTAGAATTAATATATTATTTTTATAATATATTAATAAATCATTTATTTCAATTTATTAATCAAATAATAAAACAACCTCTTTCTTCAAAATCATCTTGTCTAGTTGCTAGTCTTGAAGGCAGACCAAAAGGACTGTGCTATTATCAATTTAAGTATATACCAATTATAGTTATGGGCTTAGTCACCTAATCCAAAACATTTCTCTCAAGCAATGCCACTCTACTATTGTACTTATCGGTACACTTCTTTAATCTTTAACTCTTTATAAGATAGACCTACTCTATCTTTCTTTTCTTTCTTTAGGTATACCAACCAGCCAACCATCATACTATTTTCTACTCCTCTTGTCCCATTTATTTCCATTCTTTCTCCATATTTCTATATATTTCTCTAATCTTCACTATCTCTTCTTCTTTGAGATACATACTCTACCTAGTATCTATCTACTAGGACACATCATTTGTAATCACATCTTTCTTTCATGATCCTGCATTCTTATTATTTCTACATACTCTTGGCACCTCTTTGACTAGAGAGCCCAGACTTGTCATTTCATAAAATAATCTTTCTTTCTTTCTTTCTTTGCATTCTAGACCCAAACCTTCAAGGTTGGTCATGCTACTAAACTTATAATCTTCAGGTTCTTTATCTTCACATATCTTTAGCTGTGTACCTTGATTCTTAGCATGGTTTATCACAAAACCATCTCATAATCTCTACTTCTCATCTATCTTCATCAGTTTAAGACTAGGAATTGATACACCAAACCTAATTAACTTAACCTATGGATCTAATACCAACTGTAACGACCCGAATTTTCTAACATCTAATATAAGAGATATATCAGAGTTTTCTACACTAATGCGAAATTCAATTAAAAAATTAAAACAATTTAAATCCCAAGCTTAATCACAAGTTTAAAATAAAATCTATCTATTAAATAATTAACGACAAGGAAATACACAAATAACATCCTATTATCTATTTATTGTCCTTGTGCTCATGTCTTCTCCTCTGGTACCATAGTTGATGCTACGTGAACATGCAAAACATAAAATATCTACTATATCAGACAAACATGTCTGGTGAGTTATTCTTTCTACTTTTCTTATCTTTCTTTTCATTCTCTTCTTTCTCACACTCTGTGATCTAATCTCTTTCTCTAGTATCATGCACTACTATTCTTTCTTCTTTCATCTTCCACTTTTATTCTTCTCTAATCTTTTTTTTCTATTCTTTCTCATCTCATTTATCTTTTCCATCTTTCTACTACTCTGTTTCTTATACTCTTCTCTTTGCATCTCTTACTCTTACTTATCCTCTTCTCATACTCTTCTAATACTCTCCATATACTCTATCTCTTTTTTACTCAGGTTCTTCTCTACTCTATCTTTTTCTCTTCTACACTCTATCTTTTTTTCTACTCTTTCTCTTATTTGCTCCGTCTCTTATGTATTATTTCTTTTCTCTACTCTTATCCTTCTCTAATCTTTCTGTTCTTTAATGCCTCAACATTATATTATCATTTAGATCTAACGGTCTCATCTCATACCATACTCTTAGGGTAACAAGAACCAACTATCATTACCGGGCATACTCTCTTATCTTGTTCCTCTTAAGGAACCTTTTCTCTATCTTCTTTAATCATACCCAATCTGGATTCCCACAGGAACTATCTATCTAACGGTCTCATCTCATACAATACTCTCTTATCAAACACTGTTTCTTATGGAAATTCTATATCTTACTTTATCCATGGAAATTCTATACTTTGTTTCTTATCATTCCCGCAGGAACTATCTGACGGACTCATCACATAACACTATTCCCATGAAAATTCTATATCTTTATTTCATCAAAATATATTTTAATACTCCTCTAGTAATTAACTTATTAAGTACTTTGTAACGCCCAAAAATTTCAACCAATTTAAAACATTTTATTCCGTTCAAAAACCATTACGTTTATACATCTTGTTTTCTAAATAGTTTGATCATCAGAGTATCCCCCAGAATCATATCTCATAAATCATAAAACATGAGGAGCGGTACGATCACGCATTCGCCTTGCCACGATCTCCTGAAGCACCTGAAACAATAAACCACAACTGTAAGCCCGAAAGCTTAGCGAGTTCCCCCAAAGTACCCATACACACATAAATATATGCATACAACAAAGAACAACATACTTCGGGTCCAATCAACCTTCCGGTTGGAATACCCCCGGCCCTCAACCATCCGGTTGGAATGCCTACATAACTCGAGCCCAATCATCCCACCGGGATGGAATACTCTCGGCCCACAACCATCGGGTTGGAATGCCCAAACACCTATACGTACAACAATAGCTACTATAGGTCCAATCATCCCTTAGGATGGAATACCCCAGGCCCTTCAATCATCGGGTTGGAATACCAACATACTAAGAGTCCAATCATCCTACCGGGATGGAATACTCCTGGCCCACAACCATCGGGTTGGAATGCCCCACTTCCTATACATACAGTAACTACTACTACTACTACTATTACTATGGGTCCAATCATCCCTCGGGATGGAATACCCCAGGACCCTCAACCATCGGATTGGAATGCCCACATACTACGAGTCCAATCATCCTACCTGGATGGAATACTCCTGGCCCACAACCATTGGGTAGGAATGCCCAAACACCTATACTAGCAGACATGCACACATAACAGGCAACCACATAACGCTATACATAACCAACACACTAGGGCCCTATCATCCTACCGTGATGGAATACCCTCAGCTATTGCTCAACATACATAACCCGCAAGTAACCTCCTACCAGCGTGCATAAGGCAAGACCAACTACCGGTCTCTAAATAATCACTAACCAACTACCACGACGCTGATCCAACAAAACTAGCCGTCATACAACTATCCTTTTCTCTAGGATACTAAGCTAACAAAGCATATCCTCATAACACTATCCTGTCTACCAAGATACTAGAAAGCACATCATCGCATAGCATAACAGGCTCTAATAACAATTTAAAGGGGCGGCCTTGGTGCCTTAGACCCTTGAGTACAGTGAGGAAAACTCACCTTGCAGCTGCCGGAATCCTGGAACTCTCTGATTGCTGACTCGCCGGGAATCCCAACTATCATAAGAAAACCATCACATAAGAAACCATCACAACTTTCTAGACCAAGGGCTGCCAACACTCATTAATCCCATCATCCTCTTATTGGGCCAAGACCCAAAGTCAAATTCTCATGCAAACCCAATATTGGCCCAATTTACTAAATTGGGCCCACCACAAAAAATGGGCCTAGATCCAAGGTCCATAATAATTATTGGGTCCAAAATACTCCATCCATAATGCTCAGTCACGGTCCAAGCCCCACTAGCCCAATAACAACCCAATCACTTAAGGCCCAAAATCAAAACCCAACAGAGGGAGTACACGGGGCGTACCCCTCTTGGTATGCCGGGCGTACATCGATGCTCGCGGATTTGAGTCGAGACACAGACCCACTATGCTGGGCGTACATCCATTTACACGGGGCGTCATCTCGCTGAACTAAAATTCCACATAAGTACTTAATGGCTTAAGATCCTAAGCCCAAACTTCAGATCCATAGACCAAATATGCCTAGGATTCATAAAGTCTCAAACTTTATTACTTGGGACGTCCATAAAGCTCTTAACTCAAGGTCTTAATCCATTAAGACCTACCTATCTCACACACGAGACAACCAAAGCCAATGGGACTTCATTTTTCTCACTCAAGACCTCTCCTAAGGTCTGAAAGGACAGCTAATCTCAACCAAAACACATCATGCATCAAGATGGGGCTTTTAGGACAAGAATGGTGTCCAAAACTTCATAACACATAGATCTACACAATATGATTGTCAAGCAAGAGACTTTATACCTCAAAAGGGCTCTAAAAGATGATGCCTTTCCAGATCTACGAGCTCCAGCCACCCCACTCCTTCTTTGACAACTTCCTCTTTCTTCTTCTAGGCTCTCCTTTGCCAAACCAAGCTCTCCAAGGTCAAATACCCACAACAATGGAAGAAGAACGGCTACTTAGGGTTTCTGAGGGTAAGAGGGTAGATATGGAGGCTGGGGTTGGAACCATAATGTTCCTTATATAGTGGTTGGCCTTGAAATTAGGGTTTCTGGACACTGGACGTACGCTGGGCGTAATTCTAGTACGTTGGGCGTAAGTCGAGGGACCCCGCGTTTCATTAATTCCTTTACGATGGGCGTAAACCAGCCTTATGCTGGGCGTACCCTCGCGCGTCCCTTGCATGCATGGCCTTACTTGTCAACTTTTTCCATCAAGTGCCATAAGTGACAATATCTTCAAAGTGCCATAGCTCCTTTATTCTAGGTCCGTTTTCGACGAACTTTATATCCACGAAAAGGTGGCGAGAAGCCCTACGCTTCTAGCAACACACCCCGATCCGAAACCTTCTCGAATAAAAACCCATTGTCCATAAAAGACCGAAATTCCCTTACTCTTGATCTCGAGGAGCCATAAATAGCTACTCTTAGAACGGGGCGTTACAATTCTCCCCTACTTAAATATGATTTCGCCCTCGAAATCGCCAACTGCGAACTCTGGCTATCCATAATCCTGAAAAGCACATTCACACTCCTCAAGTGATGACCATCAATGGAGATTAGATCCACTGGAACTCCTCTTTGAATGGATACCTACTTCCTCTCATGCAGACCCGATACTCACCTCTCCGGAAAGCCCTGAACCCGGAAAGTTAAATTGGATCCGTCTCCCAGACTGGCCGTCCAAACTAACCATCCCTTGACCTCTTCCGATTGCTATGAAAAGGAGCTACTCAACCGTGGGAACCCGAATTCCCAATCTGAAAACAGGACCACGAGTCCTACTTTGCTGTCGACCACACTTGGTCTCTCTCTTAACTCATATTCAACCGAACAAACATCAATACTATTACCAAAACAACACTCACACCTGGCCTAATCAGCCTCGGGCTGGAATACCAGGTATGCCTACGACGGGTCCGCACATCCCCATGATGGAATACCCTCGCATCCCTACACATGTCTGGTCCAATCAACCCTCAGGTTGGAATACCAAACACATCAGGTCCAATCAATCATAGGGTCCGGTCATCCTTATGATGGAATACCCCAGATTGGAATACCTCCATATGCATAACTCAACCTATAACCATACTTGGAACCTATCCTTGCGTCACCCTCGAACCTTTCAGTTCGCCACATCTGAGTGTAACCCCACTCATACCTCCTTATCATGATCTCTAGGTCCTTGACCTCCGACTGCAATATCTTACACAATTCGCATTACCGGTCCAGACTGCTCCCGAGTCTGCTAACCTACTATCCCACTTTTCTCTATCCAAATCTCCAATCTGGAGCCACTATCCCTCTCCTCTTCCAAGGAGACTGAAAACATGCCTATGCATTAACCAATATTGCCACAGCGGCAGATCCTCGCTACACATTACCCCTCAGCGGTGCTCACCGCTATCCCATATCATGCATACATACTCAGAGGTTGGTCGCATACCTAGTGACCCACACATAACCTGCCACATTTCCTCGACACGAGCAAACCCTTACAATAACTGAACCGCCTCATTGCATCATCCCAATAGCCAACGTTCAAACCGCTCCGGGCAACCTTCTACAACTAGCGGCTTATCCGATAATTT
The DNA here is from genome assembly GCF_051521515.1 of Lactuca serriola. Taxonomy (NCBI): domain Eukaryota; kingdom Viridiplantae; phylum Streptophyta; class Magnoliopsida; order Asterales; family Asteraceae; genus Lactuca; species Lactuca serriola. The sequence continues at coordinate 170,927,146 of NC_136415.1, read as the reverse complement.
CCAATTCTCCCCCACTTAGGGCACTAACCACCACCCGCTGTGGCGAAGCTAACACGCATGCTCAATCAAACCCACTGTTACACCGGACTTCGAGGAAATTGAGTTTCTGCTGAGAGTTCCCAAACTCTCGAACCATAACCTTCCTTTCTCTCGAATTCCACACTGGATGATAACCCCCTAAGAACCCTCAATGCTCTTTCACCTCTAATACATACATCATTAAACATTTCATACAAAAAATGACAACTCAGAATCGCAACATAAACAAGATAAAGCAAAAAAACATACCGAGTGACACCTATGGCTCAGATCTGATCTCCTTGGTCACAATCGGATAAGCATGCCCTAGAGCCTTCGGAGGCTCTGCTCAACCCTGAACTCCGTCAGTAAGTCTCAAAGTGGCTGGCGCTGGGGCGTGCACTGACCTGGTAGCTAACAGAGGACACTGGGCCTTCATATGGCCCACCTGATCACAATGATAACAAAGTCGAACTCCGGTAGCTGGAGCCTGCTGCTTGCAATCCCTAGCTATGTGTCCCTCCTTGCCACACTTGTGGCACCCAGAAGAAGAACGACAACTTCCCTCATGCACCTTGCCGCACTTCCCACAAGTGCAACTCCTCTAACCTCCCTGGCGATAATCAGCAGGCCTCATCCGCTTCGGTGTAGGCTGCGACTGCACCGGGGCCTACCTCTGCTCTCTCAACTGGAGCTCAATCTCTAACTCGCGCAACCTAGGGGATTCCTGAAACTCCAACAAGGTACTACAACTCTGCGTGGATACAAACTGCCTAATGTCCCTCTTGAGCATACTCAGATATCGAGACATCTGAGCCTACTCCGAAGCAAACTCCAGGCAAAACATCGCCCTCTCAGTGAACATCCTGGTGATCTCTGCCACCGATTCTGAACCCTGCTTCAGTTCCAGGAACTCCTGAGCCAACCTCTCTCTCTCAACCTGTGGGACATAACGAGTACTGAACATTTCCCGGAACTGATCCCACGAAACCGCAACCCGCTGCACATCAGAATAAGATCACATGGTCAACCTCCACCAATCCTTTGCCCCGAGCCTCAAAAGGTTCATATCACACCTCACCCTCTGATCCGCAGGGCATGAACACATGAAGAAGCAACCCTCCACGTTTGAAAACCACCTCATAGCAATCGGATCCTGAACTCCATCAAAAGTAGGGGGCTTCGTATTGTCGAAATCCCGATACTGAAAACTCCGAATGGCTCTTCCCCCTGCCGCTGCCACAGCCGCTGCGGATGCCGTGGCCTCTGTCTCTGCAAGAGCCGCATAGTGCTCATCAAAATACTCAACCATGGCGGTCTTGATCGACCCAAACAGTCCCGGAAACTCAGCCCGAAACATAGCAGCAACCTCATCATGCAGGATATCACGAATCCTAGCATCCAACTTATCCGTACTCATCTGGACAACAACTTCGGGTGGTACTGATCCATCCTGGGCACCCTCTCTTGCTCCCAATCCTGAACCGGATCCTACCTCCAGATGTCTCGCATCCGCCATACTGAAATGAACCTTAAGAATCTCAGATACCTCACATAACGCCGGGAACTATCCTTTAACCAACAACCTAAGGGTTGTGACTTCCATGACACGCGTATGGGTACTGTGCTTTCAATAGTACGGGCCCATACTACCTTCCACACCTACCCATATTTGTCTCAAGTATCACCACAACACCCTAAGCACAAACATACATAGCAAGCACTTAATCCTCACCCCTAGAGGAATACCGAATAGCTCATATCAAGGAAACCCTAGGCTAGCAGGAATCATAAATCAGGAAATTCTATCATGAAATTCCTGAAGATACCTAGCCTAGTACTAGCATGCTGTTCAAACATATCTCAAAACAAATAACTTGTATGGTATTTTGGGGTAACTTACTGGCTCCGACTGATCGTACCCTCTGTGTCCTCCTTTAGTTATTTTGGAACCCATTTGAAAACCATTTTTGAAAACCTCTCCTTGATTTGAGACTGGATTCACACGAATGTTCCTCTAGTTCGCTCAAACCAAGGCTCTGATACCAACTTGTAATGCCCAAAAATTTCAACCAATTTAAAACATTTTATTTCGTTCAAAAACCATTACGTTCATACATCTTGTTTTCAAAATAGTTTAATCACCAGAGTATCCCCCATAATCATATCTCATAAATCATAAAACATGAGGAGCGGTACGATCACGCCTTCGCCTTGCCACGATCTCCTGAAGCACCTGAAACAATAAACCACAACTGTAAGCCCGAAAGCTTATTGAGTTCCCCCAAAGTACTCATACACACATAAACATACGCATACATCAAAGAACAACATACTGCGGGTTCAATCAACCTTCCGATTGGAATACCCTCGTCCCTCAACCATCGGGTTGGAATGCCTACATAACTCGAGCCCAATCATCCCACCGGGATGGAATACTCTCGGCCCACAACCATCGGGTTGGAATGCCCAAACACCTATACGTACAACAATAGCTACTATAGGTCCAATCATCCCTTAGGATGGAATACCCCAGGCCCTTCAATCATCGGGTTGGAATACCAACATACTAAGAGTCCAATCATCCTACCGGGATGGAATACTCCTGGCCCACAACCATCGGGTTGGAATGCCCCACTTCCTATACATACAGTAACTACTACTACTACTACTATTACTATGGGTCCAATCATCCCTCGGGATGGAATACCCCAGGACCCTCAACCATCGGATTGGAATGCCCACATACTACGAGTCCAATCATCCTACCTGGATGGAATACTCCTGGCCCACAACCATTGGGTAGGAATGCCCAAACACCTATACTAGCAGACATGCACACATAACAGGCAACCACATAACGCTATACATAACCAACACACTAGGGCCCTATCATCCTACCGTGATGGAATACCCTCAGCTATTGCTCAACATACATAACCCGCAAGTAACCTCCTACCAGCGTGCATAAGGCAAGACCAACTACCGGTCTCTAAATAATCACTAACCAACTACCACGACGCTGATCCAACAAAACTAGCCGTCATACAACTATCCTTTTCTCTAGGATACTAAGCTAACAAAGCATATCCTCATAACACTATCCTGTCTACCAAGATACTAGAAAGCACATCATCGCATAACATAACAGGCTCTAATAACAATTTAAAGGGGCGGCCTTGGTGCCTTAGACCCTTGAGTACAGTGAGGAAAACTCACCTTGCAGCTGCCGGAATCCTGCAACTCTCTGATTGCTGACTCGCCGGGAATCCCAACTATCATAAGAAAACCATCACATAAGAAACCATCACAACTTTCTAGACCAAGGGCCGCCAACACTCATTAATCCCATCATCCTCTTATTGGGCCAAGACCCAAATTCAAATTCTCATGCAAAGCCCAATATTGGCCCAATTTACTAAATTGGGTCCACCACAATAAATGGGCCTAGATCCAAGGTCCATAATAATTATTGGGTCCAAAATACTCCATCCATAATGCTCAGTCACGGTCCAAGCCCCACTAGCCCAATAACAACCCAATCACTTAAGGCCCAAAATCAAAACCCAACAGAGGGAGTACACGGGGCGTACCCCTCTTGGTACGTTGGGCGTACATTGATGCTCGCGGATTTGAGTCAGGACACAGACCCACTACGCTGGGCGTACATCCATTTACACGGGGCGTCATCTCGCTGAACTAAAATTCCACATAAGTTCTTAATGGCTTAAGATCCTAAGCCCAAACTTCAGATCCATAGACCAAATATGCCTAGGATTCATAAAGTCTCAAACTTTATTACTTGGGACGTCCATAAAGCTCTTAACTCAAGGTCTTAATCCATTAAGACCTACCTATCTCACACACGAGACAACCAAAGCCAATGGGACTTCATTTTTCTCACTCAAGACCTCTCCTAAGGTCTGAAAGGACAGCTAATCTCAACCAAAACACATCATGCATCAAGATGGGGCTTTTAGGACAAGAATGGTGTCCAAAACTTCATAACACATAGATCTACACAATATGATTGTCAAGCAAGAGACTTTATACCTCAAAAGGGCTCTAAAAGATGATGCCTTTCCAGATCTACGAGCTCCAGCCACCCCACTCCTTCTTTGACAACTTCCTCTTTCTTCTTCTAGGCTCTCCTTTGCCAAACCAAGCTCTCCAAGGTCAAATACCCACAACAATGGAAGAAGAACGGCTACTTAGGGTTTCTGAGGGTAAGAGGGCAGATATGGAGGCTGGGGTTGGAACCATAATGTTCCTTATATAGTGGCTGGCCTTAAAATTAGGGTTTCTAGACACTAGATGTACGCTGGGCGTAATTCCAGTACGTTGGGCGTACGTCGAGGGACCCCATGTTTCATTAATTCCATTACGCTGGGCGTAACCCAGCCTTACGCTGGGCGTACCCACGCGGGTCCCTTGCATGCATGCCCTTACTTGTCAACTTTTTCCATCAAGTGCCATAAGTGACAATATCTTCAAAGTGGCATAGCTCCTTTATTCTAAGTCCTTTTCTGAGGAACTTTATATCCACGAAAAGGTGGCGAGAAGCCCTACGCTTCTAGCAACACACCCCGACCCGAAATCTTCTCGAATAAAAACCTGTTGCCCATAAAAGACCGAAATGCCCTTACTCTTGATCTCGGGGAACCATAGATAGCTACTGTTAGAACGGGGCGTTACATACTTAATGTTTATCCATGTTTTGTAACATATAAGTACTCTACACAATACCAATAATATCTATACATACATATGTACTCTTATGATTATACTGCATGTTATCTATTATCTATTATCTGTAGACCAACATTTTAATTTGTAGGATATAATTTAATGGAGATCACTTATTAGTTATTACTAAACTATGTTTCTTATGAGTTTATATATGAAAGAAGTTTTTTGGGCCAACTCTGTACCCCCTTATAATATTCCTATATGACTAGGGTCAATATAATTATAATTATACTTGAACACTTTTAAATCAAATCCTAAAAAGACTAATATTTGCCTTACTCACACTATAATAGAATTATTCACCTAAGAAATAAGTAACATGTGATTCAAAAACATATGAACCATACATAAGGGTTTTCAAATCCCAAGTGAATATGTGAAGAATTTTTAGAATGTCAACACACTATACTAGATATTCATATTCCATACAAGTTTTCATACCATATGGTTTACTCACCTAATTTCCCCACATGAGTAAAAAATATGTAACATGTACATGATTTATGCATTGCATATTAGCTAAAAAAATACAATCCAAAGACACCACACTTAAATCCCTAAATCACATTTCAGTCTTTAAACAAAACAAATTAAAAAAATCACACTTAAAATCCATAAATGATATTTAAATATTTAAAACACACATAATTTAAAGCCATCATATTTAAATTCATTTCCCACACTTTCATTTTCATGTTCAAAATCTAGCTTACTTTCCATTTTACAAAATTCAAATATTCTTTGCCATGCTTTTTAACAGTTTACTTCCACTTGCATTTTACATCCCATAAACATTTTCAATTAAAAACATACATAATTTGAAGGCAACATTATTAAATCCAAAATCATATATATATATATATATATATATATATATATATATATATATATATATATATATATATATATAGTTCGGTTCCGATGATGACTCTTTTTCCGGTGAGGACTCGTGAATGCATCTTAAAAAATTTGAAAAACAAAAAACAAAATACAAATCATAAATTAAGCATAGTACTACATCGAAGAGACAAAAAAATTGGATCATTAAAATTGAATAATGGATCATAAAAAATGAATATTGATCATAAAATGATCCATGCTTCAATTTTAATGATCCAAAATTCTTTTTCCAATTTCTTTTTCTCGCTAATATAGTACTATGCTCGATTTCATGATTTGTATTTTTTTTACAATTTTTCTAAGGTGTCGTCACGAGTCTTCACCGAAAAAAGAGTACCCACCCGAGCCTGTTTCTATATATATATATATATATATATATATATATATATATATATATATATATATATATATATATATAGACACACACACACACAAACTTAAAATATTACCATACTTAGTCCACAAGTTTACATACTAGGTTTTAAGGTGCGTTTATTAAGAAAATAATATCTACTCACCTTGATATCTTTATACGAGAACTCTATTTAAAATCAAAATGGTCATTGATCGCCTATAAGTCAACACAACTAAGTCTAATATTTAATTATATCATCTGACATAGAGTTAAACATCAAAATTCACCTTAGAATGACCCGTACAGTCTATTCCATGTCCTAAAAGATGACACTTGTACATTTTATGGTCTGACACAAGCCATGTAAGGACATACCAAACACTTCAGATTTGGTTATTTTCTACAAACTATATTTGAGCTTGTCTTAGACTGGTAGGGTTCCATACATAATGTACCACATATGTAGAAGTCAAAAACCGATTCTTAAAACATATATGCAAAATTTATATGAATATGGATTAATGTAAAAAAGGTAAATTATACCATCTAGGCAACATATGTTGAACCGTCCCAAGTACCATCACAATATCACATGTGGGGTAAGTCATTGAACACTAGCAATATTTTAAGTTTGTCAAAGTTTATTTTGAACCATAGGCCTTATTTATGGAATTCTGCACCATAACTATTAGGACTCCATCACATGGAAACATTAGGGTTAATATATTATAAACATTTCTCTAGCATCATTTTAGTCATCAACCACATTAGTCCTTACTGAAATATAGATTTTTCTCATTTCCTTACTTTCTCACCGAAAACCACTCATTTAGAAGAAGAATCATACCGTCATGAGATCTATAATTGATTTGCACAATATGAGATGCCTACTCTATAAGTCAGTGAGTTTTATTCCCGATTCTTGACAAAACTCATAATTTCACACTTTTTCTCCTCTTAATTTGTAACACCCTAAAAGTTAGAAGGTATAATTTCATTTTTAATTCATCCAAAAACACCAATTATCCTTTTCCAGTCATTCAAAAATATATTAGAATATAAACAGTTATCGGAGTACAATCCCAAAATCATAAAGTTGCGGAAAACATGGTTGGATACACTGCGATCAAGCCGGGCCATTCTCTTTCGAACCGGAACTACCTGAAACCATAATCATAAAAACCGTAAGCATAGTGATTTCCCCAAAATACCACATACCAAATACCATACATATCATTGGGCCTAACCCACATATTGGTCCCTTCCCACCATAATGGGCCTAGCCCTTCCAAACCAACAGACCCAACCCATCATACAAATGCAAGAGTCACAGAGACAACTAGCATCCTACATAACATACATTAGGCCTAGTCCTTCCAGATCCATGGGCCCAACTCAACATACAAATAGGCCTAGCCCATCATATAGTGGGCCTAACCCAACATACCATGAAAGAGTCACAAAGACAACTAGCATATCAGATCCTAGTGGGCCAACATTGGTGCCTTTGACCCATGGGTATAGTGAGAAGACTAACCTTAATCCAAGATAACCGAAACACACGCGCTATTGCTATCGGGATCCTCACACTGAACGCAACCAAATTACCCCCCGATCAATAATTAAGAACATTTCCCAAAACCCAATGTCCAAACCATATCCTATCCTTCCAATGTGTAAAGACCATTTTACCCTTCCCATATCTAATCCAAAAAACCATGGCCCAAATCCCGAAAGACCCAAGGACCAAAAAGAGATTTCCAGGAGTACGCCCCATGTACCAGATTGGTACGCTCCGTGTACTGCCTGATGCTGCACAAGGTACAACTCACCAGAGCTTACAGACGGGGACTCCATGCATTACGCTGAGCGTACACATATGTACGGCCAGCGTACTCATCAGATGGCCAAAACTCACATTAAGCACTTAATGCTTAAGACTAAAATGTCTAAACTAAGATCCAACCTCTAAATAAGGTCTTAAACCATAAAGTTGACAACATTACTCCTTTGCATGTCTTAATGGGAACCAAAACCCGTTTTTATCCATCTAAACCCATAATATGAATACCAACTTTAGCATGATTCATCAAAACCCATCAAGATGACATTTTTATACACTAACAACCTTAAAAAGGCTAAGATCCAACATTATAAGCTCATGGAGTAGCTAATACTCACAAGAATGATTCCAGGGGCCATAATAATCCCAAAAAAACCCTAGAATAGATCTAACACATAGAGCCATCAAGTTAGAAACGTTATACCTCCTGGAAGTTGATTAAGATGATTAGGGCTTGGTTCCACAACCTCCAAGCCAAACAATGCTTCTCACAATATGTTTTCTTCTCCAAAGTCCACCAACAACCAAACCAAGGCTTGAAATTCACGGAAGAGATGCTAGGGTTTCGAATTTAAGGTTAAGGGTGACGGAGGCTGAAGATAAGAGGGTTTGAGAATGAGTTAAGGCCTTTAAATAGGGTCCAAGACCCTAAATTAAGGTTTGAACCTGACTGGAGTATGTCCTGCGTACTCCAGGTATGCCCAACGTACTCCAAGGTAATGCGCGATCCATCCGAGATAGTGTGCCCGACGTACACACTATACACCCAATGTGCTAAGCTTAGCCCAAAAACCTCCTAACTTCCGAAGGCCATAACTTCTTCGTTCTATCTCCGATGTTGAAGATCCTTATATCCACAAAAAGGTAATGAGAAGACCTACTATCCTATACTCTCCTTTGCCTTAAAAATTTTTCAAACTTAAGTCCAAAATTCATGAAGGGCCCGAACTATCACTTTATTATTATACTCTTAGGCTCCAAAGCACCAATCGAAGTCTCGGTACTCACAACCTACATTATCCACAACCAAATGGGTCTGAACCTCTCTTTCCCTAAGGCCCAACCTTAGGGTAATCGATCTGTGAGTTACAACCCCGAATTATGAAAGGATTCGAAATAGGGTATTACATAATTTCTCTTTCAATGCCATAAGAACACAAACCAAAATCCCTAATGAGGTTTTCTTTGGCTTTTTATACCCATCCATTTAATTAAATTACTAATTATTTAACTCAATATAATACAAATTCCGAAGTTTTGATAAATCAAATTTTATCTACCTAAGAATAGGTAACTGCTGTAAAGCCATCAATTTCCAACGTTTCTATCAAATACAAATTTAAATTACAAAATAACAACGTACTATGAAAATCCATCACATATACCTAAAATTTTGATGTGGGGATGTCTCTAATTTACATGATATCTTTATCCACTTGCACTAGATTTATCAGTTAACAAAATATTCTAAATTAAATAATGACATCCATCATATATAAAGCCAAAAAGGTCTAATCTCTATTCATGCGTGTTGTAGTGATGAATTAAGGTATGTGAGTTGCTTCTCATGTTTTTTCTTTTCCTTTGGTTTGTTTCTACTGTGTAAACTTGTGATCCTTTCTACATCATAACATGATTGGTTTCTTGGTATACCCTAATGTCACATGACCATATCTAGCTTATTTTTTATACAATCATTTAGTTCTTGGCTTCCCCTTCTCAAACCATAATGCCAATTGTATTGCAAATTCTATAATATCTCTTAAGGATACCATGTTCATGGATTAAACTTCTCCCCCACAACCGTCCTTGACTCTTGGAGATTATATCAGTTGTTGATTGGGATTGTGATTGGTCCACACCATATTATTTCTTTCTTGACATAACAAAAACCGCAATATTTGATATTGTGGTCTATGAAGTTAATCATGAGTCGATTTGGCTTTTTTGGTTCCTATCGGACATGAGGGCTTATGAATACACTCCCACCTCTCTATTGTTTGATAATCATAGTTTCATTTAAATTACCAATAATAACATATTTTACAAGTGAAACACATTGCAATTGATTGCCATATTGTTCGCCAATATATATGTCTGGAAAATATGGTTCATTTACAAACTCAATCTAGTTTATTCTTCACCAACTTGAGGAGGGAGCGGGTGTTAGAGATTTATTACTTTTCATATAAGGTAGGTACGATAATTTACCATTAATTTAGGGTTACATATGTGTTTTTTCCTTCTTTGAATTGTATCTTGTTTATTTATTTATTTATTTACTATTATTTTTTTTAAGATAACATATGAAAACAGAGAGAAAGCTTTCGGAGTCATGACTAACACCTATTCAATCATTGCATCAAGTGTAACATTATAAACCAACAACCAACTGCGAAGAGGGTCTTTGGTGACAAGTGGTGGAGCTGAATAGTAGCTTGTTTGACCCAGTTTTACTAAACTATTTTTTAATTAATGTGATAACTTATGATAAGGTTGAGGATTACATATGGAAGTTTCCTTTGTGATAATTGGTTGTGTTTTATCATCATGATTGATTATATATTAATTATGGGCAGACATGGGGCTCGACATATGCTCAAAAGTGTTTGTTGCCACTCAAAATACTAGTGATTCAATATTTTGCATGCATCCTCTTCCCCACATATACACTCATATTATCATATTCCTTCTTTGCCCCTTCCCCAACATTTTGGTTCCACATCATTATTTCACATACTATATTTCTGGACTAGGAATTTAATTATGTCAAACAATGTTCCATTTTCATTACTACATTTGTGGGGCCCAATCTATGTTTCTTTGATTACTTTTGTTTCCAAATAAGATTTACAAAAATAAAATCCAAAACAAATCTACAACTAAATAAAAGAAGAGACTAATCCCAATAAAGTTATAACTTTTCTATTGGGTGAATCTTTTCTAGTTTATGATATTATACTAAAAATTTGAACAAATTGATAATTCCGTATTAGAACTCCCTAGACATCAAAATATGCTCTGCAAAACCACTGATAACTTGGTGCTTCTGTTTTTCACTAACCTTTGACCAAATAATAATATTAGTTTCCAAAACCACACAGACATAGGGCCATGCCAAGCATATTGAAGAATGAATCCCAACAAAGTGTAAAATAAAAGCAATGCTTTTGCTTTTGCTTTTTCTTTAAAGCGACAAGAGCCTCATTCAAAGTTGCACTAGTGCTATTGGATGGACAAATATTTAGCACACTAATTAATGTGTTACATAATTCCAAATCATTATAATAATCTTCTTCCACATTAATTATTCTTCATGACTTCACTAGCAGGTGCATATACTTCGATACAATATCAACTTTACAAAAAGAACATGATTTTTAAACAATTTACACACTATATATGGGTGTGAAATTTAAACTTTCTTCGTAGTGTGATCATGTGTGTGCTTCAACTTCTATACATGGTTGCCATGAATAATTAATTTTTGATGAGGAGTTATTCAATTATTTCTTTTTGTTTAAATGTATATACGGGGTAAGGTATCCATGGAGTGTGTGTTTTGTGGGGGGCAATTTTGTAATTGTAGAGTGTGAAGATAAAAAAGCTAAGAGGGGACGGAGGTTTGGTGGATCATAGTATGTTGACAGTGGAAGTGCATCTTCTTTATCAAAGAAATGCTTTTGCTTTACCTCATAAAGTTAAAGATGATCCAAAATCCAATAAACTAAATGGAATGTTGGCAGTGGTTTTTCTCATCAGGTTTTACAAGATAATAGTCCGTTATCACTAACAAATTTGATTGTTAACATAATTGACATGATACAATCATACAATACTGTATAATTTGTCTACTATATTTGCATGCATTTCTGACAAAAATACTGAGAGAGTGTTAAGAATTCAAATCTTTGAAACCATACGAATATAAGAAGGCAGAAGTTGCTATCATCACTCGACAACATCCAAAATCTGTCATTGATGCATCAGCAAATAAACCACATATAGGCCCTGAAAGCCTTCATTACAATGCTCATTTCTTCCAAAATGAAGCTACCATTCCTCACTTATTTTGTCTTCTTTGTCTTGTTCAATTGTTGTCATTCCGCTAAAACTCATTCCTCACTGAAAAAACAAGCGTCGATTCTGGTTACATTGAAACAGTCTTTTGGAGTCTCCGATCACCCTTTTTTGGTTAACTGGAATCTCGTGGATTACTCTTCGGTTTGTTCAAACTGGAGCGGCGTCACCTGTGATAACGCCACCTTCTCCGTCGTCTCTCTGGACATATCGAATTTAAACCTCTCTGGCACACTTTCACCGGCGATCACACAACTCCGTTCCCTTGAAACTCTTTCAGTGCCTGGCAATGGTTTCTCAGGTGCATTTCCGGCGAGGATTCATGAGTTAACAAGGCTTCGGTTTCTCAACATATCCAACAACATGTTCGATGGAGGTCTTGAGTTTAATTTCACGTTACTTAAGAGAATTGAAGTTCTGGACGCTTACAACAACAATTTCTCAAGCTTGCTTCCCGTCGGCGTCTCTCGGTTGACCAGTCTGCAACACTTGAACCTTGGCGGGAATTACTTTTCCGGTGAAATTCCGGCATCTTACGGTGGTCTGCAGCTGCTTACGTTCCTCCACCTCGGTGGAAACGACTTGCGGGGTTTTATCCCTAGCCACCTTGGGAACCTGACAAGTCTGAAACAGCTTTCTCTGGGTTATTTTAATCAATTTGACGGCGGAATCCCAGTGGAGTTTGGTAAGTTGGTGAACTTGGTTCATCTTGACATGTCGAACTGTGGGTTAGAAGGTAAAATCCCAAATGAACTCGGGAACTTGACGAAGTTAGATACTCTCTACTTACAGACGAATCGGTTGGTGGGTTTGATTCCTTCTTCGTTGAGCAATTTGGTTAGCTTGAAATATCTCGATCTTTCGAACAATCAGATCGTAGGTGAGGTTCCACCGGAGTTATCTTCTCTGAAAGAGCTTACAGTATTGAACCTTTTCATCAACAGATTGCATGGAGACATTTCTATGTTCATTGCAGAGCTACCCAAGTTGGAATCTCTTAGTCTTTGGGAAAACAACTTCACAGGTACCATTCCTCCGATGCTAGGACAGAATGGTAAACTTAAAACACTTGATCTTTCTACTAATAAACTCACCGGAGTTATCCCGAAGTCTTTGTGCTTTGGCCGGAAGTTGGAAATCTTGATTTTGTTCAACAATTTTCTGTTCGGGCCATTACCAGATGATCTTGGTAAATGTGAGTCACTTATCAGAGTACGAATGGGGCAGAATTATCTGAGTGGATCGCTTCCAAAAGGGTTCTTGTATTTACCTTCGTTGTCGCTTGTTGAATTGCAGAATAATTATTTAGCTGGACAGTTGGAAGAATTAACCTCAAATGGCCGGAGGGGTCCCTCCAAGTTGTTGGCTCAGTTGAATCTTTCAAACAATCGCTTATCGGGTGTTCTTCCTACTTCTCTCGGCAACTTCTTGGGGCTCAAAATCCTTTTTTTGGATGGAAACAATCTCTCCGGCGACATTCCCGGCGAGATAGGAGGTTTGAAGAACGTACTAAAGTTGGATATGAGTAGAAACAAATTTTCCGGCGGAATTCCGCCGGAGATTTCTCATTGTTCGTCACTCACGTATCTGGATCTTAGTCGAAACCAACTCACAGGTCCAATGCCTCCTCAAATATCACAACTCCACATACTGAATTATCTCAATGTTTCATGGAACCACTTGAACGAAACCCTACCTGATGAATTCGGTTCCATGAAAAGTCTTACATCCGTAGATTTCTCCCATAATAACTTATCTGGTTCGATCCCGGAGATCGGCCAGTACTCTCTCATGAAACCCAGTTCATTTTCCGGCAACCCTAACCTCTGTGTACCCTACCTTAACCACACCTGCAACAACTCGTCTTCAACATCGCTTCAACAAAACAACAAGCAAGTAGATAACAAAACCACAAAGGTTCCTCCAAGATACAAGCTTGTTTTTGCTTTAGGTCTTTTAGTTTGTTCTCTTGCATTCGTTATATTAGCAGTTATCAAGACAAGAAAGATGAGAACACCTTCTAAATCAACATGGAAGCTCACTGCATTTCAAAAGCTAGAGTTTGGAAGCCAAGATATTCTCGAATGCTTAAAGGACAATAACATAATCGGGCAAGGTGGTGCTGGTGTTGTTTATGGTGGAACAATGCCAAATGGAGAGCAAGTGGCAATCAAGAAGCTGGGAACAAGTAAAGGAAATGGTGGTTCACACGACAGTGGTTTATCTGCGGAGATGCAAACACTAGGAAGGATCAGACATCGGTATATAGTGAGGTTAATGGCACTTTGTTCGAACAAGGAGACAAATCTATTGATCTATGAGTACATGCCGAATGGTAGTTTAGGTGAACTCCTTCATGGAAAGAAAGGTGGTTGCGTTCTTAAGTGGGATACGAGGCTTAAAATAGCTATAGAAGCTGCGAAGGGTCTTTCGTATTTGCACCATGATTGTTCACCTCTTATCATTCATAGAGACGTGAAGTCCAACAATATCTTAATTAGTTCAGATTTTGAGGCGCATGTAGCCGATTTCGGGCTTGCAAAGTTCTTGAATGAGGGTGGAGCATCGGAGTGTATGTCTGCTATCGCAGGCTCGTATGGCTATATCGCTCCAGGTACTAAAATATTTTGATCTTAATTAATTATCAATTGTACATGTTTAATTCAAAGAGTATTTATTGTTAGTCAAATTTTGGAAAGAAAAAGGGAAAAAAGAAACCAGCTTCTTCATGTTTAAATGTGAAATAATACTTTGAGCGACTTCCAATAAAAAACATGCATGTGAAAGTGAAAGTATCCGGATTGGGATCCAAAGCTACACTTTCTCTTATCCCGATAAAGGTGATGTTGTTATATATGATACTATACCGACACAAACTGCTGTTTAAGTTATACTATACATTATTCTTACTTGGAAGAAAAAATTATACAACTTAATGCGCTTGTTGTTGGTGGTAACAGAATATGCATACACATTGAAGATTGATGAGAAGAGTGATGTATATAGTTATGGTGTGGTACTTTTGGAGCTTATTACGGGGAGAAGACCAGTTGGGGATTTTGGGGAAAATGGATTGGACATTGTTCAATGGACGAAAATGCAAACAAATGGGAGGAAAGAAGGAGTTGACAAGATCTTGGATGAGCGGCTCAAGAAGGTTCCTCTAGAAGAAGCAAAGCAAGTGTTGTTCGTGGCAATGTTGTGTGTCCAAGAGCACAATGTGGAGAGACCGACCATGAGAGAGGTGGTGCAGATGCTTGTACAAGCTAAGCAACCTAATACATTTCAAACACATTGATTTTATGTCTCGGTTTGTAACAAAAATAAAAGATTTCAAGTGGTTAGTTGTTTTGTGGTTAACATTTTAAATGACAAGTAACTAATGTGGACTAATGTTAATGAAATGTAAACATATATTTTAGTTCATTGCTACAAGGTCCATGAATCCTATCGGATAAGGCCATCTCCAATGAGAGTTGAAAGGGGACTTGAATCCCATTAAATTCAAACTCCCAATTATGGGTTAATGACATAGCATTCAATAGAATGGAGAGTTCAATCCCCACTGAACTCTACACTCTCTATCATCACACACATATAATGAGTGAAATATACATGTTTCAATCCATTAAACTTATATGAGTTTAATAAAGTGTAGAGTTTTAATATGTAAAATTATATAGTAGGTGAAATATATATATATATATATATATATATATATATATATATATATATATATATATATATATATATTTGTGTGTGTTAATCTATTGAACTCATATGAGTTCAATACGTTGGAGATGACCTAATATGTCTTTGTTGAAATTGTTGGTTTTTTGTTGTTTTTGGCATCGTGCGTGAAGTCGACAGAGCACTATTTCCATTTAACTTAGTGGTCCTCCAAAGAGTACAAAATATATTTCATCATGATTGCACACTTGACAAAACGTTGTAAAAGAGTATGACATATCGGCCTATCCACTTAACTTAGATCCCCATCCACGTAGAGTAATGGCCTACCAAAGTGTTATGTCTGTCATTGACATGACTTGGTTTAACTTATTGCAGGTGTCATTAGGGTTTCCTTATTTAGTTAAAACTAATTGTGTTCAATTAACAATCAAATTTGGGTCAATTGGGTTCACTTGGTGATCAAATTTGGTGATCACATTGATCCTAGTTATTTAAAGGGTTCTTACGTTGCGTTCTAATGCCGAACCAGGTTCTTAAGTCAAAATCGAAGAGTGGAGTGGATTTTTTTGATTTTAGCAAGTACCAGTAAAAGATAAAGACTATGCTTCAAAGGTATCATGTTTAATAGGCACACATTACACAAATTCACACAAGATATATGATATATTGAATTATATCTCACCATATTGCAACTCACAATAGGTGAACTAGTTATTACAAAAATTAGTCTAGAAAAGAATATTAGGGGGTATATGGATGAACCTTGAAGAACTTTGCCTTATAAAATATTTCATTAACATGTAATACTTTTAAATACCTTTATCAACTTCAACTACAAGACGAAAGATTAAGCATCCACTAAGATATACTTGACTTTGTTTCTTGATATGATTAGGAATATACAACCAGATATATAAAAATAAACAAAGTACATATAACCTTGTACTTTTGTGTTGTCTTCCAAAAAGGTATAATGGTTTCTCTAAGACAATAATTGTAGTACCCGAGTCGCCAGGTATGAAGTTAAAGATTCATTCTATTTTAATTCAAGTAAAAAGGTGATGGAGGACTCGTGAGTATGCTGGGCGTACATTTGGTACGCACGACGTACTCCTTGCATGCGCGTCATCGGGAGACCCTGGCATAAGCTGGGCGTACCCATACGTATGCTGGGCGTACTCAAGTCAGAGGCAAACCCTAATTTTTAGGGTTTACATCCTATTTAAAGAACTTACGTCCCTCAAATCCGTTACCCTCTCAGCCTCCACTACCCTTTTAGTGTCAATCTTGAACCCTAGCCTTCTAAAGTGCATCTTTGAGCTTACCTTGAGTGTATTGGTGTTCTTTGGTGGTTTTGAAGAAGAAGGAGGTTTGGGAAGAAGCAAAGGAAAGAAGGAGCTTGTAGATCTAGAGTTTGTGCACGATTTCTAGCCTATTGAAGGTATAAAGTTTGAACCTTGATCATTACAAGCTTAGATCTAAGGTAGAATATGACATCTTGTGGTCCCATAGCTTGGTTTCTCAGAGTATGAACAACTCCACGCCATTTGAGCTGTCCTTTTGGACTCTTGGAAGTGTTTTGTATCATAAAAATCGGATCTTGGTGGTTAAGACTCAACCATCCAAGTGTTAGTAACCATCCAAGGGTAAAACGGGAACGTAGTGTTTCAGACTTCTTTTATGAATTATGGATTTTAGTTCGATATGTTTTAAGTCAAAAGTAATTTGATAGGGTTGTATGGCTCCTCAATACCTTTCGGTGGATATAAAGAACGTCGGAAATGGAGTTAGAACGAAGAAGTTTTGACCGTTTGAAGTTTGGGTGGTTTTGGGCCAAGCTGAGTACGCTGGGCATACAAAAAGGTGTACACTAAGCGTACTCATGGAATCCTGAGTACGCTGGGCATACCAGGAGTATGTTGGGTGTACGCAATTAGTTCCCAAACCCTATTGTCGTGATTTAAGCCCTATTTAAGCTCCTTAACTCCCCCAAACCCACTCCATTCTCAGCCTCCACCCCTCCAACACCCTTTTCATGAAACCCTAACCTTAGACGAGCCTTGTGAGCTAAAAGAAGGTGATTTTGAGTGCTTTGGAGTATGCATGGTGCACCTTGGAGAAGAAGGAACATCTTGTAGAAGTGTTGGTTGCATTGGAGCTTGTAGATCTGGACTTTGTTCACCTTGATCTATCTTCTAATGGTATAAAGTTTGAATCTTGATGATGCATTTTTTAGATGTAGCTAGTTTTGGATGTTATGAGCTTTTGGTCATTTTAGTGCATAAAGTTTAGATCTTGAAATTTTATGACCTTGTTATGGATAAAGTTGGAAACTTTATCCATCTAAACATCATTGTGATTCAGATCTAAAGGTTGGAGTCTTGGACTTAATGGATTAAGTTGAAAAAGATGCACTTTTGGTCTCATTTGATGCTTAAAGGCTAGATATTGGTGGTTTGGACCATTATAATGGATAAAGTTGGAAACTTTATCCATTATGGAGCTTTTAGGATCCATAAAAATGTAGTCTTGATCCTTCTATACCTTCCATGAGAGTATCATGATGTCTTAATGGATTAATAAGTTAAGGTTTTAGCTTTTGGAGCTTTTATAGACATGGAAAGTCATAAAGGTGGAAACTTTATAACTTAGAATGATGTTGTGGGACTAGATCTGAGTGTTAGATGAAAGGACTTAAGAGATTAAGAACGTAATGGAAAAGTGCCATTTGGCCGGGTATGCCGGGCGTACCTTCGAGTACGCTGCGTATAGGGTCCCGATTCTGGTTGGTAATTACGCCATGTGTACGAGCTGAGTATGTTGGGCGTACTCAACCTGAAGTTTGATTTGTTGACTTTGAATTCCCTTGACCATTGACTTTTGTCCAAGTTTGACCTTGGGCCAAACTTGAGGGTTTTTGTGACAACCCGATATTTCAAAACAATATGATGGATCACAAGTCAAATTTACGTCAAAAATTAACTTTCCTAAAATCTTAATTGGGTTAAATAAAGTATTAGGAATCATATCAAGGTTTTCGTACATATAAAGAACCCTAGAATCCGAGTTGTAACGAAGAAGTTATGACCAACCGAAGATTCTCGGCAATACCGACAACACTGATAGACGTAAAACGCAAAGTTTCAATACAGTAATGTTTAGCCTTAGGTATCTAAATGAAAGTTTTAGATATCATTAAATCGTAAACGTACATGAAAAGAACATCCAAATCTGACTTCGTATGAGGAAGTTCTGATTTTTCTAAGTTACGGATGTAGGAGTAGACAGCTAAAAACTCGAAATAGAGATCGAGAGACTTTTAGCCGACACAAACTAAACGAGAATCGAAGGTCTCAACAATAGAAGCGCAACGGTAAAAAGTCTGACGGAAACCGACGTCGGATGAAGAAGTTATGAAACTTTAACGGACTTTTCCTGTCCCGACCTATTAAAATATAATATTAAAAATAAAGTCAAGATTTGCCAACGGAGTCTAAACGAAAGTTGTAGATCGTAGTCTCACCTTCGCATGGATATAAAGAACGTCGAAGGCATAAATTCTTATTTATAAGTTTTCCAAAGGTTGTTACCAAACTTTCTTTTATGCTTTTATATTATAAAATGTATGCCTGTATATGTATAGTTATATAAGTAATGTTTAAAGGACTTAGGAAGGCTAGCTCGCCCTACCTCCTTTTACTTGTTTGGATGTGGCTCTAGGGTATCGGTGATCCGTCCGAAGGTCGTTTAAATATTAGTTATCTATCATGTATACATATATAGTCATAAAAGTTCTCTCGGCCAGTTCATTTCCTTTGGGTATCAAAGGCATCCTTCCATTATTCATATACCTAAAACACTAGTAACTATTATAGGATAAGTTAGGAGATACTATTTACTCTCTCTCTCTCTCTAGTATGAAGAATTACTCAGGAATCAGTTCATTCATGAGTCTATACTATTATTTTAATACCTTAAATAGAAGGTGACACACTATTTCCCGATACGACGCTTCATAGCGCCATCGCCGTGTAACCAGAGTCTCCTGGAGGGAGAGCGGACATCATGTGTATAGATCGATATAGGACAGACACTCCCGCATCCTGACTGCTAGCTACAGTCCGAGCTGGTAAGGCCCATGGGTGACATAATGTCACCAACTCTACGCGTGACCTGGAGGGTCATCAGGTATTCAATCATCAATCAGCATGGTTACATACGAGTTCACATTCAACCCTTTTATTCACCTCTAGACTAAGCCAGGCGTATTGTCCATTCCAGACCCTCTTGGAGTCTTTGTTTTATTCACCTTTAGACTGAGACAGGCGTATTTTCCATTCGATACCCTCCTGGAGTCTATGTTTTACTCACCTTTAGACTGAGCTAGGCGTATTGTCCATTACCCTCCTGGAGTCTATGTTTTACTCACTTTTAGACTGAGCCAGGCGTATTGTCCATTCGATACCCTCCTGGAGTCTATGTTTTATTCACCTTTAGACTGAGCCAGATGTATTGTCCATTCGATACCCTCCTGGAGTCTATGTTTTATTCACCTTTAGACTAAGCCAGGCGTATTGTCCATTCGATACCCTCCTGGAGTCTATGTCTTTTTTAATTCTAGTCAGCAGTGTTACTGCTGAGGTATGATATTATTTTTCCCTATTACTTTTACTTGTGATTTTTCTCACAATTCCTTTAAAGTAAAAACTATATTTTGATAATGATAGTACTTTTTGGGGAAATTACTCCTTAAAACATAAAACAGTCGGGTCTTGATATAAGACTACTTTTAATAGAGATACTCCTTGGTTTAAACATGAAACAATTGGGTCTTGGTAGAAGACTGCTTTTATTTAGAAAATATAGGATTTTCTGGAAAGAATTCTAACACTCTGTAGATTTTAAACCACCATCTTTTATGAGTTCATTTTGAAGAAAAACATGTATTTATACCAATGTCATTAAATACTTATGAACTCACCAGCATTTAAAAATGCTGATACTCGCTTTCAAAATAACTTGTATTTTCAGATCGACAGTAGACAGGTACACTTCGGGAGCTTTTGTGAAGACAACCTTGTTCCGAGCTGCACTCTATGTTATTCTCTGTATGTACTTTGGATTATTATAAAATGTAAACTATGTAAAATTTGTTACTATTAATGCAATGGTTGTTGTACTTTGATTACTATACTGTATATATGTTGTGATACTTGACATGACGTCGTCCACCTCAGAACGTATTCCGGCGTTCTCGATTTTGGGGTGTGACAGATTGGTATCAGAGCATTGTTTGTAGTGAGCTCAGTGTATCTAATCATAAAAGATATACAACCTATAAATACATTGGGATAAAACACTTTGACCAAGAATTATACTTTAAAGTATAACCATATTTTACAAAAGTATAAGAACATCCAGAATCTAAACACCTGAACAAAGTATCACAAGAAGAATAAGAATGAAAGTCTTTGGATGTTGACCACTACCGTCAAACCTGGGCAGTTATGTAGTCGTAAGCTGGAATAAATGTAACCTCATCAACTACATTTATTCGAGATACGACTAACGTGTGTTTGGGAGTGATGGTGATGTTGCAACAAATCTGAAACTTACCGAATAGGAATGCTAGAGCCAAACATAAAGTTTAAAATACTATGGGAGTATTTTAGGATACTAAAAGACTCACAATAAACCTAGAATCATGCTCAGAAGTTAAGAATCAAACAAGTAATTAAAATACCATAGGGGTATTTTAGGAAACATAAATAACCTTTTGTGAAAAACTAAAAAGATCCTTACTGATATACCCACGATTACAAAGTCTATACTCCCAAGGTTATATATAGTGAGGATCTCATAGGCTAAGAATGTGTGGTTTCACTCTACTTCCTTTTCCTTGTTTGGATGTGGATATAGAGTAGTATCACATATTCGAAGGCCTATCAGATCTAAGTTATATATGATTTGTATACACTATGGAATTATAGCAGGACTCGATATGGATCACCCAGTGAAATGTTTTAATAATCTCTTAGGATTCTTTAGAGATTTCCATTCTCGCACGAAACCGTTTAGAAAACCATATCCACTTCAATGATCAGTGGGAGAGTCGATTCAAACCTAGAAGAGGTTCATTGAGAAGGTTTCCAATTTGAAAATAAATGAACAGGGTCGAGACTATTGAAGCCCCCATGTACCTATACCTTTTAGGGACATCAGTGGGGAATTCGCCTAAATTTCCGAGATTCTAGTCATCCATCATGAAGTGATGACGCTCAGGGTCATAATCAGAAGTAAGGCGAAGTAGAGATTCAGTATGTCTACAAGAGAAGAGAACCCTAGGTAAGTACCCGAAGAAAACCAACGCCTATTCCAGTCAGGGATAAGAGGTGGACAGAGGGAGCCAATGCATGGAACCCGAGAAGTGTCGTTTCCCCTTATCGCCACACTAATATATCCATAAAATAATACAATTTAGTGAGTTAGTGATTACACTACTCACACTATGTGCCAGGAAAATCGTCTTTCTCGTTGCAAGTAATACGAATAGATCGGATCTCAAAACCTCGATCGAGAGTGTTTAGCCATAAGTTTTCATGAGCCTTTTCTTCCGTGGTCTTCGTTCCGAACTTCTCTCAGGTCTTTTCAAACTGGAGACTGAATTTCTCCAGTTTAAAGATAATTTAGTAGGAACAACACCCATTTTATGGCTTTCCGATACACGCACTCCTACCTTGTTACCCAGACTGCATCATAGGGATGTAGGTCGACTCTCAGATAACCATAACTCAAGGCGCGGGAAAATTTATGCCTATCATAGTAAAGAAAGTTACGTCTAGGGTTAACTATCCTCTCTCATCAGCTTGTGTTCCTTTTCGTGTAGGAAAAACCATGCCTCCAAAGAAACGTAACCAATCCGCTAGTAAGACACCATCCCTTCAATTCGATGAAGGTACGTTCCGATCTGCAGTTTCAGCAGCCGTAGTAGTTGTCATGGCTCACCTGAATGCTAACAACACTGATGTTAGCAGGAGCCCTATCGGGAATCCCGATCAAAGAAATGGACAACAGCAACCAACACCGATGTGCAAAGCCACCCAAGAACCCCAACCAAATCCACTGAAAAGAAAGTTTAATAACGAGGAAGGAAGTACCTTGACTCAAGGACCTTCCGAAGGGCAACAAGCTAAAGTGGTCAATGCATCCGTTAACCCTTCCATCTCAACTCCAAGAAGACCATACCTAGGAAACCTCCCCCGCTGCAACAAGTGTAATTACCATCATCATGGTATCTGTCGGGAACTCTTTTGCGTTAGGTGCAACATGAAGGGGCATACTGATCGCTTCTGTAGAACTCCGGTTGAGTTCATTACATCAACCACCAATGTGGGGACTAGTCCAGTATGCCACTTATGTGGTGAAATTGGGCACTTCAAGAGGGACTGTCCAACGGAAAGAAATGACAAAGGCGCAGGAGGAGTCTAACCCTAATGCCTAGGGGAAGCATCAATGAACCCGGTAGAATTTTGGTACGTCTCTCAATCCTAAGTAACTAAACGACAAAATTAAATGATTAATCCTAATTGTAATTACTCTCTCGTTAAGGCGAAAGTCGCAGCACTGTTGTAAAATTAAAAAAAATCCATCAGGTAAAGCTATTATGGCTTGGTATATTCGTTAAGGCCATTTATAATTAAGATTGATAGACCTCGAGTGAGTGATGTTGCCTTATCTCCTATTCCTTGTTTGGTTGTGGGTTTAGAACGGAGTCGCTCAGTCAACAGTCCTTGTAATCTTAATTATGCATGACTAGTGTATACTAGGCAGTTATAGAGAAGCCTCGTGAGAAATCCATTCATGAAAAGTACACTATTCCAAAACATTAGGACCCCTTATAGTTCCGCGTCGATTCTATTGGTCCAAGTATCCGCGATAGAGATACCATGGACGAAACCCGAGACACTGAGAACTTGTGTGCCCTGTTCAGCACATGGTCCTATCGATCTTCATTCCATATCATGTCGATGTTGGTTAATTTCGAAACTGCCGTCAATCATGGTTCGACTTGGTGCGACCATGTGAAAATCCCTAGTGCTGTGTAAAGAGAACTTTCACCATAGCCTCTGCATCAAATAAAGATTCTTCCGAATCTAATAAGAAAACCTAAAGCGAGCCTTCAGTCGTCTCTTGAATCCAAACCTTCCGAAGTACCCAGGAGAAGGGTACCATGCACTTTAACCAAAACCCCTCTGTAGTCAGATAGAAACCGAAACGAAGGACACTGCAGGTATCCCAGAAGACAGTAACCACCCGAGGCCTACTCAGAAGATCCCCCAAAAAGACCCTTAGCACCTCACAATCAGGTTCGTGAATCAAGAGAAGGAACTCATGGGATTAACTTACTACTACTGAGTATATGCATTAGAGTGGTATATAATTTAGATCGGTAAGATTTAAGATGTGTGCTTCCTCCCTACTCCCTATTCCTCGTTGGGTTGTGGGTTTGGGGTGGGGCCACACAACTGAACATCCCGTCAAACTCAATTATATACAACTTGCATACACCGAGTACTAGTGACTAAGCCGAGTATGAGCTCTACCACAAACCGTATAATAAGACCCTTCATCCTGTCCCATCGAAAAGGAGCTGGAGTCAAGAAAACCATTGTGGGTTGAGCTACTAAAAGGACCGCAAATCCAAGATTTGTTGTCATCTCGGTTAAGCCAACATAATAGCTAACACCCTCAGTCAGGAAAAGTAACTCGAGTCATAAGAGTCAAACATTGACTACGACCATCCATTCATGCTTAATCCCACAAATTAAGCATCTTAGTAGTGAGCCCAGAAACCTAAAAGTTGTGACAGGTTAAACTCTGAGGAGAATGGATGAAGAAATTTGAGTTTCCATGTAGCAGAATCCACTTCTATCTAGAGTAAATCTAAATCAGGAAAACTCAGAAGCACCGGAAGAGTAGTTGCAAGTAATACTCGCACTACTCAGGCACTTCGTCCATCCAGTTACAGACGAGTAGTGCCTAGGACTCGCCGCATCCTCATGCAAGAAAAGTCACCGTCGCCC
This sequence comes from Lactuca serriola, assembly GCF_051521515.1. NCBI lineage: Eukaryota > Viridiplantae > Streptophyta > Magnoliopsida > Asterales > Asteraceae > Lactuca > Lactuca serriola. The sequence continues at coordinate 170,902,425 of NC_136415.1, read as the reverse complement.
TATAGATGATGGACGTCATTCTCCAAGGTTAATACTAGGATACTAAGAACCACATGACCACCTCCGCAACCAATAATACTTGAATAAAGTAGAATGGTATGTTGCGTTAAGCCTTATAACCCAAATCATGAAGAAATTGTAGACTTGACACCAGTCTAGGTGTTAGTTGATGGGTTATACAAGAACACGCGCTTCCTATGATCTGGAGGGAGCCGACACCTTAAAGAATAGGGCATGTCTTAGAGATTCGTTGGACTACTAGGTGTTCCAAGAAATACTGTCTCTAAAGAGATAGTAGAACCACCTCCTGATATAGTCCAACACTTCAAAAAATCTCTAAGGGCCAAGTTAGCCCTGATCAGAGACTGCCATCCATGAAATAACGAAGTGAGTAAGAGCATGATTCTTTTCATTTAGGGATCGTGCTATGAAAGCATCTATAATATATTAATGAAAATTTAAATTTTCTAAGCATCGTTTGGTAGAACCCCTATCTCACCGACCTCGAGAGTTTCCGTTAGAGACACCTCAAGGGATAGAAGTGCAAGTCTATTTTGCACTAGGTCGAGATAGATGTCACGTAACCAATAGAGGCCAGTATATAGCCAATACATCTGATGATCCAGAAAACCTCCGAAAGCCAGCCATTAAGAAGTACGAATACGAAAAACGATCCGAGCCTTCTATGAACCAAACCGGAGAATACACCCCTCAATATGAAGGAACTTTTGGAACTTCAGAATGGCGATCACATCGAGTGATGATCTAACCATGTAAGTACATTATGTTCTAAGTACTGAAAATCTCTATCTTCCCAAGAGTTTAGGACCATCTGAGATTCTTGACAAGAATTGGTCTAACCCCCGTCGGACTTAAACTACTTTTGGAATTCCATAAAATCCACCCAAACCAATCCACGTCTTAGACTGGAAAAAGTGCTTGTCCGACGTGACTCTTGAAATCCCACTCGTCAAGATCGAAATCAATGAGAGCCTAGCTTCGTAGAAGAACCTATAGGGATCATAGACTGAGAGGTCAAGCAACCGAAGCAAATTCGCTTTCCATTCGTAAAGGTTCGCTGGAACGCCAAGCGAAGACCTAAATTCCTCTAGGTACGAGAAGCCCTGTTGAGTCTAAAGCATCCTTATCTTTTGAGTCGCTCAACTGCATCTATGTGTGTGCGCTTGAACTCTAATTTCGGGACGAAATTGCCTTTAACGGGGGGATAATGTGACAATCCGAAGTTTCCATTTGTATAAACTCTGCAGTCAAGCACATTAAAAATTAGCCAAATTCATCCCAAAACATTTTTGGCTGGATTTAAGCCCGTTCGAGTAATTTATTTTTTAATGTTTCATTGAACGAACAATTAAATGGAAGTGTCTGTTAGGAGTGTTATATAGAAAATAACCGTTTAACACCTTGACTAGGTGTTTACGGCCAAACAAGGGAGTTTGGGCCGTAAACCCCAATGGCTATATATATGGCACTTAGCCATTTTCCTTCATTTCTTCCATTTCAAGCTAGAGAAAACCCGATTTATCTCCCAAGGATCTTCAAGCTTTCGTCCCAACCTTCACATAAAGTAAGTACTTCTATCCTAGAGTATATTAAGGCTTGTTATACTTCCATGTATCAAGAAATCACCCAAGAAACACCAAGAACAAGGTGTTTATGGTCTAAGGTGTTCTTGGACCGTAAACCCTAAAATGGGTGCCAAAGTGTGCCCTAGTTCCTTCTAAGCCTTGACAACTAGCATATATCCTTTCCTTGATGAGTTTAGCACTTGAAAACACCAACCCCCCCCCCCCCCCCCCCAGGAACATGAGTTTACAGTTTGGGGACCTCCCAAAACCGTCAACAACCCCAAAAGGGTGTTTTGCCTTAACACCTTTTATGGCTTTTATAAGTGACTAGAACATTGCATGCTTAACCTAGATACACCAAATCACGAAAGGAAGGGGCAAACATGAGTTTATAGCCGTAAACTCATGTGTTTACTGCCATAAACTCCCCAAGGAGTGGTTCAAAAACCGTATACTCCAAAGAAGGGTCATCTTGAGCCCCAATCACTTCCTAAGCCCTTGATTCGACTCTAGCGTAATTCCTTGAGTAGTTTAAGACCTTTGAGCACCCAATGACACTATTGCCATGAGTTTACGGACGTAAACTCATGGTGGAAATGGTCCCAGAACCGTAAACACCCATAAGGGAAACCATTTGAGGAGTACACCCCAATGTGAGGCCATACACTCTTTATATGCAACCTTTAGTACTCCTAGCACTTGTGGTAAAGTGTTTTCATATATTAGGATGTCTTTACTTGCATAATTAGTTATTAAATAACTAATTTGATAATTAAATGTATCATTACATGTTAAATAGGGTTCACGTGTGTGGTCAAGTCCTCTCTTGACACTTAGCATCCTATACCGTCCGTTCATCCGAGTCACCCACATCAGGTGAGTTCATAACCCTGAAGTAACCTTTTAAGTGATTTTAACTGATTTTATGGGGGGGGGGGGGGAATACAAGTTGAACTATAGAGTTATTATATCAATCACATGTGATTAATAACTATATAGAAAATTAGATTTTTGCATTTTTGCATGTTAAACTGCTTTATCCAGCTAAAGGTTTTCAAGTCTTGTTTTCAAATATCGTTAAAGTATGAATATCCCTTTTTAGATTATTAAAGATTTTCCAAAGGTTTCCAAAGCTTGTTTTATAAACAGACATCAAGACATAAATTCTTATTTATAAGTTTTCCAAAGGTTGTTACCAAACTTTCTTTTATGCTTTTATATTATAAAATGTATGCTTGTATATGTATAGTTATATAAGTAATGTTTAAAGGACTTAGAAAGGCTAGCTCGCCCAACCTCCTTTTCCTTGTTTGGATGTGGATCTAGGGTGTCGGTGATCCGTCCGAAGGACGTTTAAATATTAGTTATATATCATGTATACATATATAGTCATAAAAGTTCTCTCGGCCAGTTCATTTCCTTTGGGTAGCAAAGGCATCCTTCCATTATTCATATACCTAAAACACTAGTATCTATTATAGGATAAGTTAGGAGATACTATTTACTCTCTCTCTAGTACAAAGAATTACTTAGGAATCAGTTCATTCGTGAGTCTATACTATTATTTTAATACCTTAAATAGAATGTGACGCACTATTTCCTGATACGACGCTTCATAGCGCCATCGCCGTGTAACCAGAGTCTCTTGGAGGGAGAGAGGACATCATGTGTATAGATCTATATAGGACAGACACTCCCGCATCCTGACTGCTAACTACAGTCCGAGCTGGTAAGGCCCATGGGTGACATAATGTCACCAACTCTACGCGTGACCTAGAGGGTCATCAGGTATTCGATCGTCAATCAGCATGGTTACATACTTGTTCACATTCAACCCTTTTATTCACCTTTAGACTAAGCCAGGCGTATTGTCCATTCCATACCCTCCTTGAGTCTATGTTTTATTCACCTTTAGACTGAGACAGGCGTATTTTCGATTCGATACCCTCCTGGAGTCTATGTTTTACTCACCTTTAGACTGAGCCAGGCGTATTGTCCATTCGATACCCTCCTGGAGTCTATGTTTTACTCACTTTTATAGTGAGCCAGGCGTATTGTCCATTCGATACCCTCCTGGAGTCTATGTTTTACTCACCTTTAGACTGAGCCAGGCTTATTCTCCATTCGATACCCTCCTGGAGTCTATGTTTTATTCACCTTTAGATTGAGCCAGGCGTATTGTCTATTCGATACCCTCCTGAAGTCTATGTCTTATTTACTTCTAGTCAGCAGTGTTACTGCTGAGGTATAATATTATTTTCACCTATTACTTTTACTTGTGATTTTTCTCAAAATTCCTTTAAAGTAAAAAACTATATTTTGATAATGATAATACTTTTTGGGGAAATTACTCCTTAAAACATAAAACAATCGGGTCTTGGTAGAAGACTACTTTTAATAGAGATACTCCTTGGTTTAAACATAAAACAATTGGGTCTTGGTAGAAGACTTCTTTTATTTAGAAAATATAGGATTTTCTGGAAAGAATTCTAACACTCTGTAGATTTTAAACCACCATCTTTTATGAGTTCATATTGAAGAAAAACATGTATTTATACCAATGTCGTTAAATACTTATGAACTCACCAACATTTAAAAATGCTGATACTCGTTTTCAAAATAACTTGTATTCTCAGGTCGACAGTAGACAGGTAAACTTCGGGAGCTTTTGTGAAGATAGCCTTGTTCCGAGCTGCACTCTATGCTATTCTCTGTATGTACTTGAGATTATTATAAAATGTAACCTATGTAAAAATTATTACTATTAATGCAATGGTTGTTGTACTTTGATTACTATACTGCATATGTTGTGATACTTGACATGACATCCTCCACCTCAGAACGTATTCCACCGTTCTCGGTTTTGGGGTGTGACATAAAATGTATTATTGTGTACGATTTGATGAGTAAATAGTACAAGCATATAAGTCAAAGTTTATCTGGTCCTTTTATCCCTAGGGGTAAAAGCGATATCTTGGGCCCCTCGATGATTTTGTGTTGACTTATGTGTTGGGCCTGGTTAGGACTAAATTGATGTATTCAATTAAGTTCATTGTCAAACAAATCTAAAATCGGGAAACAAACAGTTGGACATTGAGAATGATTTTGTTCCATGTATTTTTCCACACGTTATCTTGTAGAACGGAGGACTATATGATCCCTTATCTAAATGATGCGTCATTGACTAGGTAAGAGTTCAACAATGGCTTTTAAAAGCTACGATTGATAATCAGATTCTAAGTTCACACTTGCAATTATAGTTATTAGACTTATCCAATGTCACACCTCCAAACCAGAACGGCGGAAACGTTTGGGGGCGGAGGACGTCATGTCAAGTATCATAACAATTGAATAGTAAAGAAAGTACACACCACCATAACATAAATATATTTGAAAAGTTTACATGATTGTATGTGTTACATGTTTAAGTATCAAATACAATATGGTGATCCAAAATATGTTACTAACGCCAGCGCGTTAGCCTTCAAAAGTAGTTGCTACCTGATTTAGCATTTTCCTGAGAATACAAGTTATTTCAAGGAAAAGCGTCAACAATAAAGTTAGTGAGTTCATAAGTAGTGTTTTGAGAAATTGTATGCCATTCGAAAGTTCGTGTATGTTTTCCAGAAAATCCAATATTTTCTAACAATTGTATGAAATGAGTATGAATGATGGTTGTATAAATTGTATGTATTTGAACCAGGAAAATCCTATATTTTCCTAAAAGTGAAATGCAGTCTCAAATGACCAAGACCGTAAGTTGTAAGCAACTATGACATGCTTCAAAGAATGATGTATAGTCTTATTATAAAACAAAACTATAAGAAGATTGTATTTGTAAACGAAAAGTGACTTTAATAGTCACTTTCCCCGTGAAAACATAATACCCTAATAATTGTCTATCCAGTGAGTTTTTATAACTGTACTATCATAGTTTGGCTATGGCAACGTTCTTCAGGAGTCGAAATGAGATGACACTTGTCACCCTGGGGACTGTAGCTGGCAGTCAGGGCGCGGGATCATTAGCCCCGTATAGATCTATACACACTTGTCACGTTCTCCGGACGGGAGATTCTGGTTATAAATAGGAAGCGGTACCTTTAAAGGTATATTGAATATGAATGTCTCACAGATTCTCAATTAAGTCCCGTATTAAAATGTATAATGTTGTTTCTGAAATGATTATCCTTTTTCACAATGTTAACGAAGGCATAATAAAAGTGGATGTTCTCGTATGTATAAAAGTGGTATAATGAAAAATAGTTACCCTTAATATGATGCAAACGTATAAATAAGCTTATAGTATTTATAATCATGTTTTATTCCGAGAGGGTAAAGTAAGGTAATATGTTATGCATGTTAGCAGATCTACAAGATAGTTATTAAAACAATCTGAAATGTATAACGAAAGATAGATGTTTTCACACAAGATTAACCATGTATTTACTTGTATTATCCCCCATAAGGTGTTAAAAGCATTTGAAAAGTATTTAAAAGCGTAGAAATGGGGGTATGAACTCACTTGGTAGAAGATGGTAAGACAGTAATCGAGCAGAACCTCGACAGTAGAAAGCGGATTTTCTCGGGATTCTTGGGAATCTCGGGAGCGTAAATCTTCCTTCCAAACTTGGATATGAAAACCGGGACTTCGGGATGGCTCTGAGGGTTTAAACGCAAAGCTTCAGCGCGAGAAAGGGAAGAAATGAGCAAATATGCCCGGAACCCTCGCACCCCTTTTATAGGAGGCTGAACCGCCTTGCTACGCTGGGCGTACGGGGTTACGCAGGGCGTAGCGGACGTCATTGCTTACGCACTTAGGATGGGAGGGCTTCTGTCTGATGGGAGAGGCTGTTGGCCGATGGGACGATGCTCCTATCCTCTGGTACGCGGGGCGTAACACATTACACGGGGCGTCATGTGATTTTTCCAACTTCTAAATTACGTAACTTTTGCGTACAAGCTCTGTTTTTCGTGTTCTTTATATCCACGTGTAGGTGAGAATGTACTCTACAACTTTCATTTAGACTCCGTCGGCTAGTTTTGAATTTATTTTTAATTATATAGTTTTAACAGGCCGGGACACGAAAAGTCCATTAAAAATCCATAACTTCTTCATCCGACGTTCGTTCTCGTCGGACCAATCCTTGCAGTAATTTTGAAGGTTCCAATGTACCTTGGGTTTAGCTTTCCATGTTTCTTGAAGCGTATTATGCCCTTCCACGGTGAGACCTTCAGTAGAACGCGGTCCCCAACCTGAAATTCAAGGGTTTTCGTCTTTTGTCGGCATAGCTCTTTTGTCTATCTCGTGAGGCCTTCAGTCTCTCTCGAATTTGAACGATCTTTTCAGTCGTTTCCCTTATGATTTCTAGACCGTTGAGAGTACTATCAGGGACTAGACCTTTCGCCAACCGCGTGTCGCCCACCTCCGCCCAGCACATAGGTGATCTGCACTTGTGGCCGTAAAGGGCCTCGAATGGAGCAGTCTTGATGCTACTGTGATAACTGTTGTTATAAGAGAACTCCACCAATGGAAAGTGGACTCCCCATGATTTACCGAAGTTAATTACACATGCTCGTAACATGTCTTCTAGTGTTTGGATCATTCTCTCACTCTGTCCGTCAGTTTGTGGGTGATAGGCTGTACTCATGCCGATCCTAGTACCCAAAGCTTTCTGCAGCGTCTGCCAGAACGTTGAAGTGAATCTACTGTCTCTGTCCGAGATGATAGAGATTGGTATTCCATGAAGTCGCATGATCTCTCGGATGTAGGTTCTTTTTAGCTTCTCCATCTTATTAGTCTCCTTGATAGGCAAGAAGTGGGCAGATTTGGTTAACCTGTCGACGATCACCCAACTGGTATTGTGACCACCCTGCGTCTTGGGTAGTTTGGCTATGAAGTCCATGGAAATCTGCTCCCACTTCCACTCAGGTATTTCCGGCTGATGGTGTAGATCTGAGGGCTTATGATGTTCTGCTTTGATCATGACACAAGTCAAGCACTTGCCCATATAGGTAGCAATTTCTGCTTTCATGTTTGGCCACCGGTAGAGTTGCTTGAGATCCAGGTACATCTTATCTGAACCTGGGTGCATGGAGTATGGGGTCTTGTGTGCTTCGTCCATAACCATTTCTATGAACCCACCGAACTTCGGTGTCTAGATTCGGTTCATGAGACGGCGAACTCCGCCACTCTTGATCTCAAAATTCTTGTCCATTCCTTTAAGTGCTTCACCTGCCATGTTCTCGGGTTTCAAGGCTTCCAATTGAGCTCCCTTGATTTGTGTTGGCAGGTGTGAATTTATTGTCATGGTTAATGACTTCACTCTTCAACCAGAGTACTCTTTACGACTAAGGGCATCTGCCACCACATTGGCATTTCCCGAATGATAACGGATCTCGCATTCGTAGTCGTTGAGTAGCTCAACCCAACGTCTTTGCCTCATGTTGAGCTCTTTCTGATCGAATATGTGTTGGAGGCTCCTGTGGTCTGTGAAGATAGTGCACTTCGTACCGTAAAGGTAGTGCCTCCAGATCTTCAGAGCGAACACCATTGCTCCAAGTTCTAAGTCGTGAGTGGTGTAGCTGACCTCATGTGTTTTCAGTTGTCGTGAGGCGTAGGCAATAACCTTTCCTCGCTGCATTAACACACAACCCAACCCTTGATTGGAAGCATCGCAACATACTACAAAGTCTTCTGTCCCCTCTGGAAGGGACAACATGGGTGCACTGCACAGCTTCCTTCAAGGTCTGAAATGTGGTATCTTGTTTTTCTCCCCATTTGTAGGCTACACCCTTCTGAGTCAGGGAGGTAAGAGGTTTCACAATGCTGGAGAAGCTTTGTATGAACCTACGGTAATAGCCAGCGAGACCTAGGAATTGGTGAATCTCGGTTGGCGTTGTGGGCGCATCCCAATTCTTGATAGCCTTGATCTTAGAAGGGTCCACGTGGATTCCCTCTTCGCTGAACACGTGCCCTAGGAAGTCCATTTTCCTAATCCAGAATTCGCATTTTGAGAACTTTGCATAAAGTTTCTCAGCTGACAATGTCTCTAATACTTGTCTTAGGTCCTGCCCATGTTCTTCTTTACTCTTTGAGTAGGTGACTATGTCATCGATGAACATAATGACAAATTTGTCCAGGAAGGAACGACATACTCGATTCATTAAGTCCATGAACACGGCAGGGGCGTTGGTTAGTCCGAACGGCATCACTACAAATTCATAGTGACCGTATCTTGTTCGGAAAGCCGTCTTGGGAATATCACCTTCTAGGACTCGTAGTTGGTGATATCTTGATCTCACATCGATCTTGGAAAAATAGTTTGCTCCTTGGAGTTGGTCGAACAGATCGTCTATTCGTGGTAGGGGATACTGGTTCTTGATGGTAAGTTTGTTGAGTTCTCGGTAGTCGATGCACATTCTGAACGATCCATTTTTCTTTTTCATGAACAACACTGGTGCTCCCCAAGGTGAGAAGCTTGGTCAGATGAATCCTTTACTGAGGAGTTCGTTCAGTTGACTGGACAGTTCTTGCATCTCTGCTGGGGCTGCGCAATACGACACTTTGGCCACAGGGGTGGCTCCCGGAATTAACTCGATTATGAATTCGACTTGCCTTACAGGAGGTATTCCCGGAAGATCCTCAGGAAAGACATCAGGAAAGTCACATACGTCGGGCACACTCTTGACATCTTCTACTTCTGGTTTCATATCTACGACATGAGCTAAAAATGCGTGGTATTCCTTGCGCAAGCACTTCTGAGCCTTGATACAGGAGATAATGCAAAGGGTGGCACTAGGCTTATCGCCATAAATAATATGGGTTTCGCCATTTGGCAGGTTAACGCGAACGGCCTTTTCGTAACATAAAATGTCCTCACGATGAGAACTTAGCCAATCCATGCCTATGATGACGTCGAAACTTTTTATTGAGACTAGCATGAGGTTGATTGGAAAGGATCGATTGTTTAATGAGAGGGTAAAGTTTAAGTATATTTCCTTAGCGCTTTCTGTTTTCCCATTAGCCATTTTTACTAAAAACGTTTCACTTAATGATTGAGGGATTTGTTTGAGTAGGTTTTTAAAACTATGACTCACAAAACTCCTCTCCGCTCCACTATAAAATAACATACATGCATATGAGTTATCGAGGAGAAACGTACCCGTAACAATAGTGGGGTCTGCAACGGTTTCCTCCTGACCTATTGCGAACACTCAGCCACTTCCTCCAGTATTCCCATTGTTTGCTTTCGGGCAGTCCCTTCAGAAGTGTCCCATTGCTCCACACTCGTAACAAGTACGACCTACTCCCACAATTGCAGTTGGCGCTGCGGGTTGGGTTGGTTCCTTGCAGAAGCGGACTGTGTGTCCCTTCCGGTTGCACTTGGTGCAATGCATCTCACGGCAGGGTCCGTTGTGATAGAAGTTACACCTATTGCACTTCGGCAGATGGCCAACGTATGACTTCGTTGGTGCGGGGGTGGTAGGGACAGTAACAACGTGAGATATCACTAACTGTTGCCTCTTGGGGTTCTCTTGTGGGGTTTGCCCCTTTCTCTTGTTCCAGGGTTTCCTTCAGTCCTCTACCTACTTTGGTGGGTCAGCAGTAATTGCGATAGTACCCTATTTAACCCCGTAATCGATTAGTCGTTGAGCCAGGCGCTTCGCGTTGTTGAATATGACTGGGTTGGAAGCCAAAACTTGCCCTTGAATCTGGGGTGACAGCCCCCAGATGTATCTTTCCACTTTCTTTGGCTCTAGGTTGACCATTCCCGGGCATAGGGCTGACAAATCACTGAACCTGGCAGTATAGGCGGCTAGGTCAGAACCAACCATTTTCAAGTTCCATAGTTCCTACACCAGTTTTTGAATTTTGCCCCTCAAGCGGTATTCTTCTAACAGTAGGACCTTCAAGTCCTCCCAGCTCATGGCGTTGGCGACTGGAAGAGATACAGATTTCACATGGCCCTTCCACCATGTGAGGGCTCGGTCTGTGAAGGTACAAGCAGCAAACTTGACCTTCCTTATTTCTTGGCATGAACGGATTTCAAAGGCTGTCTTGGTCTTTTCAAACCATTGCGGGATCGTAAGTTGGAAGTGGTGGTGTCGGTGTTGGTGTCGTGTTTCCGCATGCTGACTTACGAAGTGTCTATCCGACGAAAATCTTGTAATTCCACTTGAAGAAATCGAGTTGCATGAAAGTCTTAACTTTGTAGAGGAACCCGTCGAGATCATGGATAGGGAAATCAAACGAACTAAACAAAGTCGCATACCAGTAGTGAAGCTTCGCCGGAATGCTAAGCGAGGACCTGAATTCACTTGGGAGCGAGAAGATTAGATGCAACAAAAGTACCTGCATCTTTTCCTTGGTTCATAAACTTTTGCTTTGTAATTAATTTCAGGACGAAATTCCCTCTAACGGGGGGCTGATGTAACAACCCGATATTTTCAGGTCAATGTAACGACTAGAAGTCAACTATTGTAATATCTTTGTGAATTAATAAAATAGCGTCAAAAATGAAAGGCTCAAAAAGCTCAGTTTGAGTATACTAAGTGGTAGATATCGTGTCTAGGTTCCCGAAAATATGAAGAACAATAAAATCCGAGTTGTAACGAACAAGTTATGACCAATCGAAGATCCGTAACAATACTGGTAAAGCGCTGTTAAGCCTAAAATGCGAAATCTCAATAAAATACCTTTCTGACTCAGGTATCTAAACGAAAGTCGTAGATTATACTAAACTATGATCGTGCATCAAAAGAACGTCTAAATTTGACTTCGTATGAGAAAGTTATGATTTTTCTAAGTTTTGGACATAACAGTAGACAGGTAAAAACTCGAAATAGAGATCGAGAGATTTTTGGCCGAAACAACCTAAACGATAAACAAATTTCTCAACAATAGTACCACAACGGTGACAAGTCTGACGAAAAAAAATGTCAGATGAAGAAGTTATGGATTTTTAACGGACTTTTCATGTCCCGGCCTGTTAAAACTATATAATTAAAAATAAAGTCAAAACTAGCCGACAGAGTCTAAATGAAAGTTGTAGAGCATAGTCTCACCTACGTGTGGATATAAAGAACGCGAAAAACGGAGCTTGTACGCAAAAGGTACGTAATTTAGAAGTTGGAAAAATCATAACTTTCTCATACGAAGTCAGATTTGGACGTTCTTTTGATGCACGATCACGGTTTAGTGTAATCTATGACTTTCGTTTAGATACCTAAGGCCGAAAGGTATTTTATTGAGATTCCGCATTTTAGGCTTAACAGCGTTTTACCAGTATTGTTACGGATCTTCGATTGGTCATAACTTCTTCGTTATAACTCGAATTTTATTGTTCTTTATATTTTTGGGAACCTAGACACGATATCTACCACTTAGTATACTCAAACTGAGCTTTTGAACCTTTCATTTTCAACGCTATTTTATTAATTCACGAAAATATTACAATAGTTGACTTCCAGTCGTTACATTGACCTGAAATATCGGGTTGTTACATCCAAGTGGGAGACTGTTGGGTTAGGTGTCTATTAGGTCATATTTTGTTGGTTTGGGCTAGGAATTCATTTGTATAGGTCTTGTTAGTCTTTGTTTGGGGTGTTTAGAGTTTGTGGTTGGGTGAATCGAAAACAAGATGTTTTCAGTTCATTCTTGCTTATACTCCTTCTTGTTCTTATTGATTATTGCTTGTTCTTGTGTGTGATCACTAGCTGGGTCCAGATTTGGGGACTTATAATTGGTATCAGAGCCATACTAGTGTCAAAATTGTTCAAGTTGTGTTTTCGGTTGGAGTTATTCTTAATTTTTTTGATTGTCAAGATTGGTTATTGAGTTTCTGTTGTTGATCATGATTTCAAGGCCAAAGGGATTGAAAATCTACTTGAAATCATCTGTTTTCATCAAGATCTGGGAGTTTTCGGCTATAAACTGTTCATCAATTTTCGGCTGTAAATGTGTTTTTGGCTGTAAACATACTGAGTTTTCGGCTGTAAACTCTCTTTGACTGCAAACAACCTGTTTTCAACTGTAAACCGCTCTTTGACCATAAACTACTTTGATCGTGAACTATTTTCGGCTGCAAACCCGTGTACTGTCGTAAACCCCTTTTTGGCCATAAACTCATTCGTGGCTGTAAACTCAGTTTTCTGTTGTGCTTTCTTTACAAGTTTTGTTTTCAATTAATTAAGAAAATTAAAAAAAATGGAACCACAAAACAGTGCAATTCATCAGCAGTTGGACTCAATTATGGGAACTACCACAAGAATTCCATGTCTACTGTTTGCTGAAGGATTTCCTGAATGGAAATGAAGAATCGAAAATTACATCAAAATGAAAGATTTCAAGATTTGGTGCAACATTCTTAAGGGTCCTGTTAGAATCAGTACTACTCTTGAAAATGGAACTGTAATTGACAAAGAGTTTGAAGACTACACATATGAGGATTTCGGAAAAATAGAAGAACAGGAAAAGGCTTTGGTAACTCTAACAATGGCTTTATCCCCTGACATTGCTCAAGGATTCAGGGAATATACTTCTGCCAAAGCACTTTGGGAAGCACTAATAGAAGTCTATGAAGGAAATGAAGATATGAAATAAAGCAGACAAGACATGCTTTGTCAGAAGTTCAATTTGTTTAACCCTATACTTGGGGAATCTCTTGAGGCTTAACTCCAACGATTCATTACACTAACCATTGAAATGAGCACAACTGGAATTTCTGTGCCACGATCTGAGATTAACAAGAAACTGTTGAATTCTCTTCCAAAATCATGGGACATGAACATCTCTGTCATCAAGAAAACCTAAGATCTCAACCGACTTACTCTGGCAGAAACAATGCTTGTCATTAAAGCCTGTGATTTGGATGACAAGCAAAGAGAGATAAACCATCTGAAATCCTACTTAACAGCCAATTTGGGAATTTCATCAAATAATGCATTTTTATCATTTACAGTTCCACAATCACAAGCTTTCAGTGCTACACAAACTCTACCTTTCTCTACACCACAACCACAATTCCATGCTACTCCATCATCCATGCCTTACCCACATTCAGCCTCCTCCTCGAAAGCTCCTGCAAATGTTTCAACTCCAAAGGAAACTGAAGCAAATCTAGCTCTAGGATCTGGTCTTGTAAACTGCTACAATGCCTTCATAGATGGAGACTTGCCTCCCCAAATCTCCTTTCCTGACCTTGACCAGATTCACCCTGAAGACGTTGAGGAAATGGATATTACCTGGCAGATTGCCATGGCAATGTTTAGGGCCAAACAATTTGCCAAGAAAACAGGAAAGTGTTGGAATAGTGTCTAAGGCTGCAACTATATTAGGCAAGTATTTGACCCGGTTGTGCATGGTCCTTTTGGGTTGCCTTCACCATAGCAACTTGATAGCATGATTTATTAAGAGAGAGTAAATATTATTAATATATATTATGAGAATAATATATAAATAATAATACATTGTTATTTGATTAATATAAGTCATAGAATTAATTAGAATTAATTTGGTTACTTAAAGAGATTAATTAAATAAGAGGGTATAAACTGTCAATTGTTTGATAGTTAAACTTTAGACTGTAAATCCATATAGATATGGATTGGACGGATTCTAGAAGCTAAGGATTGCTTCAAATCGTCCAAGAGTTATCTAAGGAATGGATTTGGATAGCATTGAGAGAAGATTATCCAATTAGGGTTTAGGTTGTAACCCTTAAGGAGTCTACAAGTATAAATAGACCCTATGGCATAAGGAATTCGGTACTTCACCTAAAGTAGAGGAGCCCTAGCCAAATTCCTCCCCTCTCCTCTCTCCCAAATCATCCTCCTTACTATTTGGTGTTTGTAAGCCATTAAAGGAGTGACAATTGTGACTCTAGAAGCTCCAAGACAACAAGATCAACAAGGAATTCAAAGGTATGATTCTAGATCTGGTTTATCATTGTTCTTATTCCTAAAGAGTCATTAGAAGTCTTGGATTCAAAGCATGTTTAATTAGAAAGCCTAGATCCGAGCATTAGGGTTTTGCATGCGCACATAGGAAAGTTCTTATGGCTAAAACCCATCAGTGGTATCAGAGCCTAGCTTGGTTTTCATTAAATTGTTGCTTAATTTTCTGAAACTAAACTGCAAAATTCGATTTTTGTGTTTCTGAGTCATGGACTCGGCGAGTTCCAAAGTGGACTCGGCGAGTCCAAGCGTCAGGAATGGCCAGATTCGGGATTTCTTCATGATTATCTTATGGAAACTTACCTTAATCATATTAGATCAACCCTAATCCCATTTTTTGATATATATGACTATTATCTTGATCTAATTAAAGATATTTATCAACTAATAAAATATTTAATTTCCTTATATGATAATTAATTAATTATTTTGATTATTTTGGTAATTATCTTGAAAGAAATCTTGAATAAATCAAATATAGATAATTAGGAAATTAATTGTTAATTGAAATTATTTGTTATTTGATCCTCCATGTTTTTAATGTTTAAAACTTGTCCTCAAGTTTTGAAATTTATATTTTGTGATTAAAAGTTTTAATTTAGACAACTTAAATTTCAAACCCTAGATTTTAAAAGGTTTAAAATACAACACTATACTAATATAATGTTACAAGAATAATATATATATCTATATATATATATATATATATATATATATATATATATATATATATATATATATATATATATATATATATATATATATGTATAACTAAAATGCTAGTCTTACCGTTAGTAGGTCTCATTCACGAAGCCGATCTATAAGGTGGGTATAAGGTTGCGGCCTATAAAATGGCGCTTAATGGGTGTACTCTCACACCCACCGCTTGCTTGATCGGTGGAGGGTCGTTAGCCGAACGGATAGGATAGGGCAACCTCATCCTCTCATTAAAAGTATAATAAGTAATACAAAGTAACTACACATTTTTAAAATTTCCCAATCTTAGTTACTTTAGGTAAAGTGAATTGATGCAATCCCATGAAATTACACTTTGCACCCTTGCTAAGAAGTTAGTGGAGCGTGTGTGGTTTACCGGCACACTAATTGGTTCTAAGCAAAGGTGGCAAAGGGTGATTCATTGTTTATCATAGTTCGATGGAGCGTGTGTGGTTTACCGACACATCGAATAGGTGATTGTTACAATGAAGGCACCATGTGAATTTGCATGGTAATTCACACCCGCTTGGTGATCCTCGGTATGCCAGTCACAAACAAGAGGGGCATATCGAGATTTAAACATGCCATTGAATAGTTTCAATGAATCTCATCCGAACCTAGGAATTCTCAATACATTTAGGACTAATAGTTAAGTTTTTGTGATGGAGAATTAGTGAATCCTCATTCACTTACCTTCAATTTATATGCATGTTAGATTACGGCATCCCTTTTCTAATATGTAAATATTATTGTTGGATCCTAGCCCTAATTTTTCTTATTGGGTGATAATTAGGGATTCTTATTCTAATCTATCTTTGTCCTTTTTCCTTTTGTAGATGCCAAACACAAACAACGCTGCTTCTAGTTCTTTCACGTTGATGAGGCTTTGCCAAAAGGTCACCTTCGATGGAACGTACTTTAGCGAATGGATAAGATACATTCGCACCATTACTCGCTATGAGGATAATGAGTATGTCCTCGATGAGAAGCTCGAAAAGATCAACCCTGAAATCGCTACTCCGACTGAAATTACCGCTTTTGAAACTCATGAGAGAGATGCAACGAAGGTACATTGCATCATGATAGCCACCATGAACTCCGAATTCCAAAAGTCCTACGAGGACATGTACCCATACGAGATGCATCAAGACTTATTGGAGAGATACCACCAGAACGCGAGACAAGAGCGTTATGAGATCTTCACCAACATGATTTCCGCTAAGTTGGGTCATGGAGAATCTCTTACCGTGCACCTGCAAAAGATGCAAAGGTATGTCGACCGCCTTCGCAAGTTAAATGTTGACTTTGGGGAAGACATGGCGATCGACATGGTGCTTCACTCTTTGCCTCCGATGTACAATCAATTTAGGATGACCTACCACATGAACAAAGAGGAGGTCACCCTAAGCAAACTCCAAGGTTTCTTGACGGTCGCTGAGAGCAACTTCAAAGACAAGTCTGTTGCACCAACTCCCAATCCACCCGCTGCTCCTGTCTTGGCTATTGGTCAAGGAAAGGGAAAGAAGAGGAAGGCTTCGTCCAAGAGCTATCGCAAGGTTAAAGCCCGAGATGGTGCCTCTTCTAGTGGGACCAAAGTTGATCCCGCTAAGCCCTGCCCTAACCCTAAGGAAGCAGAGTGCCACCACTGCCACAAGATAGGACATTGGAAGAGAAGCTGCCCAGAGTACATGCAACCAATCAAGGAAGGAAAGATCAATCCATCTTTCGTAGGTATATACACAATTAAATCTAACGATTCTAATCATGCTATTTCTTGGGTTCTTGATACCGGTTGTGGTTACCACATTTGTTCTAATGTGCAGGGACTAAGAAGAAGTAGGGATGTGGAGCAAGGAATGATCAATCTAATCATGGGGAACAGAAGATCGACGCCTGTGACCAAGATTGGTGTGTATTCTTTAGTGCTTAGGAATAATTGATGGATTTTAGCCATAAGAACTTTCCTATGTGCGCATGCAAAACCCTAATGCTTGGATCTAGGCTTTCTAATTAAACATGCTTTGAATCCAAGACTTCTAATGACTATTTAGGAATAAGAACAATGTTAAAACAGATCTAGAACCATACCTTTGAATTCCTTGTTGATCTTGCTGTCTTGGAGCTTCTAGAGTCATAATTGTGACTCTTCTAATGGCTTACAAACACCAAATAGCAAGGATGATGATTTGGGAGAGAGGAGAGGGGAGGAATTCGGCCAGGGATTCTCTACTTTAGGTGAAGTACCGAATTCCCTTAGCCATGGGGTATATTTATACTTGTAGACTCCTTAAGGGTTACAACCTAAACCCTAATTGGATAATCTTCTCTTAAGGCTATCCAAATCCTTTCCTTAGATAAGCAATGGATGATTTGAGCTATCCTTTAGCTTCTAGAATCCGTCCCATCTATATCTATATGGATTTACAGTCTAAAGTTTAACTATCAAACAATTGACAGTTTATACCCTCTTATTTAATTAATCTCTTTAAGTCACCAAATTAATTCCAATTAATTCTATGACTTATATTAATCAAATAACAATATTATTATTCTTTATATTATTCTCATAATATATTAATAATATTTACTCTCTCTTAATAAATCATCCTATCAAGTTGCTATGGTGAAGGCAACCCAAAAGGACCATGCACAACCGGGTCAAATACTTGCATAACATAGTTGCAGCCTTAGACACTATTCCAACAATCTCCCACTTGGATAAGTCTAGTAACTATATGCACAAGTACAATTCGGTTTGCAATCGTAGCTCTCAAAG
This sequence comes from Lactuca serriola, assembly GCF_051521515.1. Taxonomy (NCBI): domain Eukaryota; kingdom Viridiplantae; phylum Streptophyta; class Magnoliopsida; order Asterales; family Asteraceae; genus Lactuca; species Lactuca serriola. The sequence continues at coordinate 170,884,392 of NC_136415.1, read as the reverse complement.
ACGCTGTCAAACTCTGATCTTATCAATCTTGTCCTTTAGATAAGGGATCGTACAGTCCTCTGTTAGATATCATGCTGACAATCCTATGGAATGGTTAGTCAAGCGTTTAGGTTTCTCAATCTCTGATTTATTTGAAATAGAACTTAATGGAACAAATCAATTCAGTTCTGACCGGGCCCGACACATAATTCAAATCAAATCATCGAGCGGCCGAGATATCGTTTTTACCTTCTTAGATAAATGTTACAGATAAACTTCGACTTATATGCATTTACTTATTCATTAACCAACTATACACAACAATGCGTTTTATAACACCGAGTTACTGATGTGTTTTCGCATTATCAGTGTACATTCAATTAACAAATAACAAACCATATATCTAGGTTTTAAGACTATATGATATTATCGTCTTGCGATCACCCTTTTATATCATATTCCATAAGGTGATTCCAGCAAGCGCGGGTTTGTTCCAATGCTCAAAACTAGTTCATAAGCACTCATGAATGTTGCATCAACCCTTTGCTATGTCTAACACCATTTAGACAATCTACACACCAATTCATGACAATCTTCATTCATATCTACTTCCAACATATGAATGATTGTGGACAATTTTAACAATTCGATTATTCCTAACAAACTCAATTATTCTGGAAGTCAAAACATGCAAAGTGAAACAATAGTTAAACAATTAACATAAGATAGTAACATTACTCATAAATAAAACTCCTTTATTTTAAACATCAAATGTTAATTACATTTATCTATTACACGTTTCTAATACTATCTAATCTATGATAATATCATCCTTCAGCCCAATACTCCTAGCATGCTGCAAGTGCTTAACCCTACTCAGTCCCTTTGTAAGCGGATTTGTTGGGTTATCTTCTGATGATATCCTCTTCACTACGAGTTGTCCTTCTTCTACACGATGTCTAATGAAGTGATATTTTCTGTTGATATGTCTTGATCTACCATGATCCCTCGGTTCCTTGGTCAAGGCAATCGCTCCTTCGTTATCACAGAAAATCTCCATGGGCTCCTTTATGGCAGGTACAACTCCAAGATCACCGATGAAGTTCTTTAGCCATATTGCCTCCTTCGACGCTTCGCTCGCTTCAATGTACTCTGGTTCGCACATTGAATCAGCTACGGTTTCCTGCTTGGAACTCTTCCATGTTACTGCTTCTCCATTCAGGGTAAAGACCCAGCCCGACTGTGAACGGTAGTTGTCCCTGTCGGTCTGAAAACTGGCGTCACTATACCCTCGCACCTTCAAGTCATCACTCCCTCCGAGGACTAAGAACCATTCCTTCGTCTTTCGAAGGTACTTAAGGATATTCTTCACCGCAATCCAGTATGCTCTGCCAGGATTCCCTTGATATCTGCTAACCATGCTCAAAGCGAAGGCTACTTCAGGGCGAGTACAAGTCATAGCGTACATGATTGAGCCAACTGCGGAAGCGTATGGTACTCGGCTCATTTTTGCTATCTCAGCTTCGGTACTCGGACTTTGAGTCTTACTCAACTTGGCATTACTTTGTATCGGTAATTCTCCCTTCTTCGAGTTTTCCATACTAAAACATTTTAGTACCTTCTCTAAGTAAGTATTCTGACTAAGTCCAATTAGTCTCTTACTTCTTTCTCTTACTATCCTTATTCCCAAAATGTAAGAAGCCTCTCCGAGGTCCTTCATAGCGAAGCACTTCCCGAGCCAGGACTTAACCTCCTGCAGAGTCAGGATGTCGTTTCCTATGAGTAATATGTCATCGACATATAGAACGAGGAAGCTTACTACACTCCCACTGGCTTTGACATATACACATGATTCATATTCGCTTCGTACAAATCCAAACTCTTTGACTTTCTCATCGAAGCAAAGATTCCATTTGCGAGACGCTTGCTTAAGTCCATAAATGGACTTCTCAAGCTTACACACTCTATTCGGATGCTTCGGATCCACAAACCCCTCTGGCTGAGCCATGTAAACATCCTCAGCCAACTTTCCGTTAAGGAAAGCGGTCTTGACATCCATTTGCCAAATCTCATAATCATGAAATGCGGCAATAACTAGCATCACTCTAATAGATTTAATCTTTGCAACTGGTGAGAAGGTCTCATCATAGTCAACTCCGGGAGTTTGAGTAAAGCCCTTCGCAACCAATCGCGCTTTATATGTGTCTACGTTTCCATCCACGTCAGTTTTCTTCTTGAAGATCCATTTGCACCCAACGGTCTTACGTCCGGGCACATAATCAACCAAATTCCAAACTTGGTTATCATACATGGATTGGATCTCGCTATCCATTGCCTCTTTCCATTTTGTAGACTCTGGGCCTGCCATGGCTTCCTTATAGCTATTAGGTTCATCAAGATTTATTAGTGTACCATCACTAATATACGTGTCCCCTTCGGTAGTAATATGAAAACCATAAAACTGGGGATGAACTCTAACTCTATCGGAGCGTCTAAGAGGTAAGGACTCGTCAATCGGTTCAACCGGAGTTTCCTCCTCGGGTTGAGTGCCAGCGGTAGAGGTTCCTTCATCTATCGACTCTTGAATCTCTTCAAGCTCAATTTGCCTCCCACTGTCTCCTTGGCCTATGAGTTCTCGCTCTCGGAAAACTCCTCTCTCACAACAAAGACAACATTGTCCTTCGGTCAATAGAAGAGATATCCAAAGGATGTCTGCTGGTAGCCGATGAAAATACATCGCTCACTTCGAGGTTCGAGCTTGTCGTGAGTATCTCGTCTTACGAAAGCCTCGCAACCCCAAACCTTGATATGTGCCAACGAGGGAGCTTTCCCTGTCCATATCTCGTGAGGTGTTTTGGCAACCTTCTTAATAGGGACTCGGTTAAGGATATGGGCAGCAGTCTCTAAGGCATACCCCCAAAAAGAGATAGGTAGTGAAGCACGACTCATCATAGAGCGAACCATATCCAATAAGGTTCGATTACGCCTTTCTGCCACACCATTCAACTGCGGTGTTCTAGGAGGCGTCAATTGTGAAACTATTCCGCACTCCTTGAGATAATCGTGGAATTCAAGACTTAGGTACTCTCCTCCTCGATCGGATCGAAGCATCTTGATTTTCCTGCCCAATTGATTCTCCACTTCATTCTTGAACTCTTTGAACTTTCCAAAGGTTTCTGACTTTTGCTTGATTAAATAGATATACCATATCTACTATAATCATCGGTAAAGGTCACGTAGAAGCGGTTCCCATCCTTCGTGGTTGATCTAAACGGTCCACATACATCGGTATGTATTAGGTCCAATAGACCCTCACCCTTTTCACACGTACTTGTGAAGGGTGACTTAGTCATCTTTCCAAGTAAACAAGACTCGCATGTGTCATCTTCCCTAAGGTCGAATGACTCCAACACCCCATCCTTTTGGAGTTGGGCTATGCGTTTCTTGTTGACATGTCCAAGACGACAATGCCACAAGGATGCTTTATCCAAACTAGTGGAAGAATCTATGTTCAAAACATCATTTCCTAAGTTATCAACAATCATAACAGTTTCATAAATTCCATTACATGGTATAGCTTCAAAGTAAAAGACATCATTTAGATAAGCCAAAATAGAACCATTCTCATTATTAAAAGAAAATCTAAAACCTTGTCTATATAAACCATGAAATGAAATGATGTTTCTAGCCATTTCTGGCGAATAGCAACAATTGTTCAAATCTAAACATAAATTATTCCTAAGCACTAAAGAATAAACTCCAATCTTGGTCACAGGCGACGATCTTCGGTTTCCCATGATTAGATTGATCCTTCCTTGCTCCACATCCCTACTTCTTCTTAGTCCCTGCACATTAGAACAAATGTGGTAACCACAATCGGTATCAAGAACCCAAGAAATAGAATGATTAGAATCGTTAGATTTAATTGTGTATATACCTGCGAAAGATGGATTGATCTTTCCTTCTTTGATTGCTTGCAGGTACTCTGGGCAACTTCTCTTCCAATGTCCTATCTTGTGGCAGTGGTGGCACTACGCCTCCTTCGGGTTAGGGCAGGGCTTAGCGGGATCAACTTTGGTCCCACTAGAAGAGGCACCATCTCGGGCTTTAACCTTGCGATAGTTCTTAGACGAAGCCTTCCTCTTCTTTCCCTTTCCTTGACCAATAGCCAAGACAGGAGCAGCGGGTGGATTGGGAGTTGGTGCAACAGACTTGTCTTTGAAGTTGCTCTCAGCGACCCTCAAGAGACCTTGGAGTTTGCTTAGGGTGACCTCCTCTTTGTTCATGTGGTAGGTCATCCTAAATTGATTGTACATCAGAGGCAAAGAGTGAAGCACCATGTCGATTGCCAGGTCTTCCCCAAAGTCATCATTTAACTTGCGAAGGCGGTCGACATACCTTTGCATCTTTTGTACGTGCACGGTAAGAGATTCTCCATGACCCATCTTAGCGGAAATCATGTTGGTGAAAATCTCATAACTCTCTTGTCTCGCGTTCTGGTGGTATCTATCCAATAAGTCTTGGTGCATCTTGTACGGGTACATGTCCTCGTAGGACTTTTGGAATTCGGAGTTCATGGTGGCTATCATGATGCAATGTACCTTCGTTGCATCTCGCTCATGAGTTTCAAAAGCGGTAATTTCAGCCGGAGTAGCGATTTCAGGGTTGATCTTCTCGAGCTTCTCATCGAGGACATACTCCTTATCCTCATAGCAAGCAATGGTGTGAATGTATCTTATCCATTCGCTAAAGTTCGTTCCATCGAAGGTGACCTTTTGGCAAAGGCTCATCAACGTGAAAGAACTAGCAGCAGCGTTGTTTGCGTTCGACATCTACAAAATAAAAGGACAAAGATAGATTAGAATAAGAATCCCTAATTATCACCCAATAAGAAAAATTAGGGCTAGGATCCAACAATAACATTTACATACTGGAAAAGGGATGCCGTAATCTAACATGCAAATAAATTGAAGGTAAGTGAATGACGATTTACTAATTCTCCATCACAAAAACTTAACTATTAGTCCTAAGTGTTTTGAGAATTCCTAGGCTCGGATGAGATTCATTGAAACTATTCAATGGCATGTTTAAATCTCGATATGCCCTCTTGTTTGTGACTGGGATACCGAGGATCACAAAGCGGGTGTGAATTACCATGCAAATTCACATGGTGCCTTCATTGTAACGATCACCTATTCGATGTGCCGGTAAAACACACACGCTCCATCGAATTATGATAAACAATGAATCACCCTTTGCCACCTTTGCTTAGAACCAATTAGTGTGCCGGTAAACCACACACGCTCCACTAACTTCTTAGAAAGGGTGCAAAGTGTAATTTCATGGGATTGCATCAATTCACTTTTCCTAAAGTAACTAAGATTGAGAATTTTAAAAAATGTGTAGTTACTTTGTATGACTATTATACTTTTAATGAGAGGATGAGGTTGCCCTATCCTACCCGTTCGGCTAACGACCCTCCACCGGTCAAGCAAGCGGTGGGTGTGATTGTACACCCATTAAGCGCCATTTTATAGGCCGCAACCTTATACCCACCTTATAGATCGGCTTCGTGAATGAGGCCTACTAACGGTAAGACTAGCATTTTAGTTATACGTATATATATATATATATATATATATATATATTATTCTTGTAATATTATATTAGTATAGGGTTGCATTTTAAACCTTTTAAAATCTAGGGTTTGAAATTTAAGTTATCTAAATTAAAACTTTTAATCACAAAATATAAATTTCAAAACTTGAGGACAAGTTTTAAACATTTTAAAACATGGAGGATCAAATAACAAATAATTTCAATTAACAATCAATTTCCTAATTATCTATATTTGATTTATTCAAGATTTCTTTTAAGATAATTACCAAAATAATCAAAATAATTAATTAATTATCATATAAGGAAATTAAATATTTTATTAGTTGATAAATATCTTTAATTAGATCAAGATTATAGTCATATATATCAAAAAATCGGATTACGGTTGATCTAATATGATTAAGGTAAGTTTCCATATGATAATCTTGAAGAAATCCCGAATCTGGCCATTCCTGACGCTTGGACTCGCTGAGTGCACAAAGGGACTCGCCGAGTCCACTATGGAACTCGCCGAGTCCATGACTCAGAAACACAAAAATCGAATTTTGCAGTTTAGTTTCAGACAATTAAGCAACAATTTAATGAAAACCAAGCTAGGCTTTGATACCATTGATGGGTTTTAGCCATAAGAACTTTCCTATGAGCGCATGCAAAACCCTAATGCTTGGATCTTGGCTTTCTAATTAAACATGCTTTGAATCCAAGACTTCTAATGACTACTTAGGAATAAGAACAATGTTAAAACAGATCTAGAACCATACCTTTGAATTCCTTGTTGATCTTGTTGTCTTGGAGCTTCTAGAGTCACAATTGTCACTCCTCTTATGGCTTACAAACACCAAATAGCAAGGAGGATGATTTGGGGGAGAGGAGAGGGGAGGAATTCGGCCAGGGCTTCTCTACTTTAGGTGAAGTACCGAAGTCCCTTAGCCATGGGGTCTATTTATACTTGTAGACTCCTTAAGGGTTACAACCTAAACCCTAATTGGATAATCTTCTCTTAAGGCTATCCAAATCCTTTCCTTAGATAAGCAATGGACGATTTGAGCTATCCTTTAGCTTCTAGAATCCGTCCCATCTATATCTGTATGGATTTACAGTCTAAAGTTTAACTATCAAACAATTGACAGTTTATACCCTCTTATTTAATTAATCTCTTTAAGTCACCAAATTAATTCCATTTAATTCTATGACTTATATTAATCAAATAACAATATTATTTTTCTTTATATTATTCTCATAATATATTAATAATATTTACTCTCTCTTAATAAATCATCCTATCAAGTTGCTATGGTGAAGACAACCCAAAAGGACCATGCACAACCGGGTCAAATACTTGCCTAACATAGTTGCAGCCTTAGACACTATTCCAACAATAATTTATGTTTAGATTTGAACAATTGTTGCTATTCGCCAGAAATGGCTAGAAACATCATTTCATTTCATGGTTTATATAGACAAGGTTTTAGATTTTCTTTTAATAATGAGAATGGTTCTATTTTGGCTTATCTAAATGGTGTCTTTTACTTTGAAGCTATACCATGTAATGGAATTTATGAAACTGTTATGATTGTTGATAACTTAGGAAATGATGTTTTGAATATAGATTCTTCCAATAGTATGGATAAAGCATCCTTGTGGCAATGTCGTCTTGGACATGTCAACAAGAAACGCATAGCCCAACACCAAAAGGATAGAGTGTTGGAGTCATTCGACCTTAGGGAAGATGACACATGCGAGTCTTGTTTACTTGGAAAGATGACTAAGTCACCCTTCACGAGTACGTGTGAAAGGGGTGAGGGTCTATTGGACTTAATACATACCGATGTATGTGGACCGATAAGATCAACCACGAAGGATGGGAACCGCTTCTACGTGGCTTTTACCGATGATTATAGTAGATATGGGTATATCTATTTAATCAAGCAAAAGTTAGAAACCTTTGAAAAGTTCAAAGAGTTCAAGAATGAAGTGGAGAATCAATTGGGCAGGAAAATCAAGATGTTTCGATCCGATCGAGGAGGAGAGTACCTAAGTCTTGAATTCCACGATTATCTCAAGGAGTGTGGAATAGTTTCGCAATTGACGCCTCCTAGGACACCGCAGTTGAATGGTGTGGCAGAAAGGCATAATCGAACCTTATTGGATATGGTTCGCTCTATGATGAGTCGTGCTTCACTACCTATCTCTTTTTGGGGGTATGCCTTAGAGACTATCGCCCATATCCTTAATCGAGTCCCTACTAAGAAGGTTGCCAAAACACGTCACGAGATGTGGACAGGGAAAGCTCCCTCGTTGACACATATCAAGGTTTGGGGTTGCGAGGCTTTCGTAAGACGAGATACTCACAACAAGCTAGAACCTCGAAGTGAGCAATGTATTTTCATCCGCTACCCGCAGACATCCTTTGGATATCTCTTCTATAGACCGCAGGACAATGTTGTCTTTGTTGCGAGGAGAGGAGTTTTCCGATAGCGAGAACTCATAGGCCAAGGAGACAGTAGGAGGCAAATCGAGCTTGAAGAGATTCAAGAGCCGATAAATGAAGGAACCTCTACCGCTGGCACTCAACCCGAGGAGGAAACTCCGGTTGAACCGATTGACGAATCCTTACCTCTTAGACGATCCGATATAGTTAGAGTTCATCCCCAGTTTTATGGTTTTCATATTACTACCGAAGGGGACACGTATATTAGTGATGGTACACTAATAAATCTTGATGAACCTAATAGCTATAGGGAAGCCATGGCAGGCCCGGAGTCTACAAAATGGAAAGAGGCAATGGATAGCGAGATCCAATCCATGTATGATAACCAAGTTTGGAATTTGGTTGATTACGTGCCCGGATGTAAGACCGTTGGGTGTAAATGGATCTTCAAGAAGAAGACCGATTTGGATGGAAACGTACACACATATAAAGCGCGATTGGTTGCTAAGGGCTTTACTCAAACTCCCGTAGTTGACTATGATGAGACCTTCTCACCAGTTGCGAAAATTAAATCTATTAGAGTGATGCTAGCTATTGTCGCATTTCATGATTATGAGATTTGGCAAATGGATGTCAAGACCGCTTTCCTTAACGGAAAGTTGGCTGAGGATGTTTACATGGCTCAGTCAGAGGGGTTTATGGATCCGAAGCATCCGAATAGAGTGTGTAAGCTTGAGAAGTCCATTTATGGACTTATGCAAGTGTCTCGCAGATGGAATCTTTGCTTCGATGAGAAAGTCAAAGAGTTTGGATTTGTACGATGCGAAGACGAATCATGTGTATATGTCAAATCCAGTGGGAGTATAGTAAGCTTCCTCATTCTATATGTCGATGACATATTACTCATAGGAAACGACATCCCGACTCTGCAGGAGGTTAAGTCCTGGCTCGGGAAGTGCTTTGCTATGAAGGACCTCGGAGAGGCTTCTTACATTTTGGGAATAAGGATAGTAAGAGAAAGAAGTAAGAGACTAATTGGACTTAGTCAGAATACTTACTTAGAGAAGGTACTAAAACGTTTTAGTATGGAAAACTCGAAGAAGGGAGAATTACCAATACAAAGTAATGCCAAGTTGAGTAAGACTCAAAGTCCGAGTACCGAAGCTGAGATAGCAGAAATGAGCCGAGTACCATACGCTTCCGCAGTTGGCTCAATCATGTACGCTATGACTTGTACTCGCCCTGATGTAGCCTTCACTTTGAGCATGGTTAGCAGATATCAAGGGAATCCTGGCAGAGCACATTGGATTGCGGTGAAGAATATCCTTAAGTACCTTCGGAGGATGAAGGAATGGTTCTTAGTCCTCAGAGGGAGTGATGACTTGAAGGTGTGAGGGTATAGTGACGCCAGTTTTCAGACCGACAGGGACAACTACCATTCGCAGTCGGGCTGGGTCTTTACCCTTAATGGAGGAGCAGTGACATGGAAGAGTTCCATGTAGGAAACCGTAGCTGATTCAACGTGCGAATCAGAGTACATTGCAGCAAGCGTAGCGTCGAAGGAGGCAATATGGCTGATGAACTTCATCGGTGATCTTGGAGTTGTACCTGCCATAAAGGAGCCCATGGAGATTTTCTGTGATAACGAAGGAGCGGTTGCCTTGACCAAGGAACTGAGGGATCATGGTAGATCAAGACATATCGAAAGAAAATATCACTTCATTAGACATCGTGTAGAAGAAGGACAACTCCTAGTGAAGAGGATATCATCAGAAGATAACCCAGCAAATCCGCTTACGAAGGGACTGAGTAGGGTTAAGCACTTGCAGCATGCTAGGAGTATTGGGCTGAAGGATGATATTAGCATAGATTAGATAGTATTAGAAACGTGTAATAGATAAATGTAATTAACATTTGTTGATTAAATAAAGGAGTTTTATTTATGAGTAATGTTACTATCTTATGTTAATTGTTTAACTATTGTTTCACTTTGCATGTTTTGACTTCCAGAATAATTGAGTTTATTATGAATAATCGAATTATTCAAATTGTCCACAATCGGTCATATGTTGGAAGTAGATATGAATGAAGATTGTCATGAATTGGTGTGTAGACTATCTAAATGGTGTTAGACATAGCAAAGGGTTGTTGCAACGTTCATGAGTGCTTATGAACTAGTTTTGAGCATTGGAACAAACCCGCGCTTGCTGGAATCACCTTATGGAATATGATATAAAAGGGTGATCGCAAGATGATAATATCATATAGTCTTAAAACCTAGATATATGGTTTGTTATTTGTTAATTGATTGTACATTGATAATGCGAAAACGCATCAGTAACTCGGTGTTATAAAACGCATTGTTGTGTATAGTTGGTTAATGAATAAGTAAATGCATATAAGTCGAAGTTTATCTGTAACTTTTATCTAAGAAGGTAAAAGCGATATCTCGGCCGATCAATGATTTGATTTGACTTATGTGCCCGGCCCGGTCAGAACTGAATTGATGTGTTCGATTATGTTCTATGTCAAATAAATCAGAGATTGAGAAACCTAAATGCTTGACCAACAATTCCATAGGATTGTCAGCATGATATCTAACAGAGGACTGTACGATCCCTTATCTAAAGGACAAGATTGATTAGATCAGAGTTTGACAGTGTCTTTGAGAGCTACGATTGCAAACCGAATTGTACTTGTGCATATAGTTACTAGACTTATCCAAGTGGGAGACTGTTGGAATAGTGTCTAAGGCTACAACTATATTAGGCAAGTATTTGACCCGGTTGTGCATGGTCCTTTTGGGTTGCCTTCACCATAGCAACTTGATAGGATGATTTATTAAGAGAGAGTAAATATTATTAATATATATTATTAGAATAATATATAAAGAATAATACATTGTTATTTGATTAATATAAGTCATAGAATTAATTAGAATTAATTTGGTGACTTAAAGAGATTAATTAAATTAGAGGGTATAAACTGTCAATTGTTTGATAGTTAAACTTTAGAATATAAATCCATATAGATATGGATTGGATGGATTCTAGAAGCTAAGGATTGCTTCAAATCGTCCAAGAGTTATCTAAGGAATGGATTTGGATAGCATTGAGAGAAGATTATCCAATTAGGGTTTAGGTTGTAACCCTTAAGGAGTCTACAAGTATAAATAGACCCTATGGCATAAGGAATTCGGTACTTCACCTAAAGTAGAGGAGCCCTAGCCGAATTCCTCCCCTCTCCTCTCTCCCAAATCATCCTCCTTGCTATTTGGTGTTTGTAAGCCATTAGAGGAGTGACAATTGTGACTCTAGAAGCTCCAAGACAACAAGATCAACAAGGAATTCAAAGGTATGATTCTAGATCTAGTTTATCATTGTTCTTATTCCTAAATAGTCATTATAAGTCTTGGATTCAAAGCATGTTTAATTAGAAAGCCTAGATCCAAGCAATAGGGTTTTGCATGCGCACATAGGAAAGTTCTTATGGCTAAAACCCATCAGAAAGAACAACTAGGGAATGAACGGAGGAATCAAGGTTGGGTTTAACTAAGGACAGCTGATATGTTTCGACTGTCATGAGCTAGGGAACTTTGCTCGTGATTGTCCGAAGCCAGATAGGAGAGAGAACCACGACAGGACGATGGTACCAGTGATGAACAACAGAGGATCAACATCCAACAATGAAACTACGAATTTAGCAGTTGTGGCTTAGACGTTTGGCTGGGAGGATCAAATTTAGGCACTGAGCATTTCAGGAGCAAAGAATGCTCACCTGTCACAGATTAGTGAATCTCCTGAAGAAAATGGTTAAAAAGATCCTCAAGAAGAAATGATGTAGGTAAAATGTGTCTTCATGGTATCTACCACACCTGAGCCTGAGAATAAAGAGGTTAGTGACAATTCTTGTTCTCAAAAATGTATTGATACTGTTAAGTTTTTGCGTGATCAAATTGATTTATTGCGTAGAGAGAATGAGGACCTTAAATATGAAGGCTATACCCTTAGGAAAGGTCAGAAACCCTTGAAAGAACAATTAGAGGCTAAAACTAAAGACTTTAGGAAACTTCAAGAAGAATATAGCAATAAATGTGCAAATTATAAATATGTTAAGGAACAACTTGCTAGCTTGACAGCTGAACTTGACACATTGAAAAACAAGTTTAAAATGCAGACTTTCATTTCAGAAAATTTGATGTGTCAAGCGAGAAAGTCGAGACCATGATTGAAAAACAATTGAAGTTTAAGGATAATCAGAAAAGGGTCTAGGGTATGATAGTGATCCTCCTCCTTTTAATCACAATTATTTGTCTATCCCTATGACTCAAGAAGACATGGACAGAGAGGCACATTTAGAGTATGGCAAACTTGTTTTGTTTGTGCCAGAAAGTAGTTCTAGGATAAAAGATACTAATGTTTCTGATTTACATGCAGATTTACCCTTAGACGAAGGCAAGCAAGCGGCTGGAAAAAGTTTTTCTGATAATAATGTTGTGTTGTAATCTGATGTTTCTTTTATGAACATTGATGTTTTTATTTCAAATTTGAAAACTAATGTTTTGGTTTCTAATGACGTTGTTGTGAACATTGATGATTCAGATGTTTCTGAACAAGTCTAGGTCTTCAGCTGATCTTAGACAAAAACCCAAGCAATCAAAACCAAAGAAAAACATTTTGAAATCACCTGTGAATATTTCTAAACCAAACTATAAATAGGTGCCCAAAATTTCAAATCCAATCACCTCAATGTCCTGTGTGTACATCTAGTGATAAATATTTTTTTGTCAAATGAAAAAGTTAATTTTGTTGCTAACAAGGGAAAACCCAATGTTTCAATGACCTAGGTTCCAAAATCTAATTAATCATGCGCATCGCGCAGGAACAGCTACGGAGGAATTTTGTCAGACCTTGGTATGTCGACAGTGGTTGTTCCAGGCACATGACAAGAGACATCTCCCAACTACATGACATTTAGAATTTTAATGGGGGCTATGTTTCCCTCGCGGGAGGAGAAGGTGGGAAGATTATCCATAAAGGAACTATCACAAACGGAGTGCTTAGCTTTGAGAATGTCAACTATGCTCCCAAGCTGAAGCATAGTCTCTTGAGTGTCTCACAGATCTGTGACAAAGGCTAATTAAGACACTTCATTGACAAATAGTGTCTCATCTTGAAGCCTGGAATCATTATCCCTGAAGAATGGATCTTGGTGAAATCGAAGAGGGATGGAAACACATACATCATCGAGATGAATCATAATATTCAAGAACAAGTCACCTGTCTTTTCTCTAAAGTCTCTGAACACAATACCATGCTTTGGCATCGTCATCTCGGCCACGCAAATTGCAAGAACCTGAATCGTCTTGCTAAAAACAAGATTGTGCATGGCCTTCCTATCAAAGACTTTATCACTTTTGAAAAATGCGTAGCGTGTGCTCAAGGAAAACATCATCTCAATCCCCATTTGCCAAAGACTGTCAACTCAATCAGCAAAGTTCTTTAATTGTTGCACATGGATTTATTTGGTCCATTCAAGGTTCTCAGCATCAACAAGAGCTCTTGTTGCCAGGTTGTGATAGATGACTACTCGCGGTTTACATGGGATTTCTTCTTATCCAACAAGAGTGGGATCGCTGATCTAATCAAGAAGTTCATTGTGATGATTGAGAATCAAACTAATGAAATGGTGAAGGCGCTTCAAACTGATAATGGCATAGAGTTCAAGAACACAGTTCTAGATTACATCTGTGTCGACAAGGGTATACTGCGTCAGTACAGTGCTGTTCGAACTCCTCAGCAAAATGGTGTTGCGGAACAACGCAATCGTACTCTGATAGACGCTACAAGGATGATGCTCTGTGATTCCAAACAACCAGTCTTCTTCTAGGCAAAGGCGATCAACACTGCTTGCTATGTCCAGAACCGTGTCTGTCACAACTAGCAATTTTGGCTAGGAAATTTTGTCCCTAGGTAAGTAAGGACTATTTTGAGATTGTGCTAACACTCCTAAGTGTTCAATACTAGATCTTAAGGAGCCATATAGTGTTAGAATGCAAATCTCTCCAAGTATAGTGAATCTCTCCCAAATTTCTCCAAGTAGAGCGAATATCTCCCAAATATCTCCAAGTATGTGAAATCTCTCCCAAATCTCTCTAAGTATGCGAAATCTCTCAAAGCATAGTGAATCGCTCCCAAATCTCTCCAAGTATGTGAAATCTCTCCCAAATCTCTCTAAGTATGCAAAATCTCTCCAAGAATAGTGAATCTCTCCCAAATCTCTCCAAGTATGTGAAATATCTCACAAATCTCTTCAAGTATGTGAAATCTCTCCCAAATCTCTCCAAGTATGTGAAATCTCTCCCAAATCTCTCTAAGTATGCGAAATCTCTCCAAGAATAGTGAATCTCTCCAAAAATCTCTCCAGGTATGTGAAATCTCTCTCAAATCTCTCCACGTATCTCAAATCTCCCTAACTACCTTCCTCGCTCGAAAACAGCTCAAAACCGAAAGAGGAAACCCCAAAAGGACCCTCTTGGTCCGGAACCCTCTTAGTCCGGACACCCTTCTAAGGAATCAGAAGGTTCTCACCCTCGGAATACCCTTGCTTCGGACCTCCCCACTGCTCCGGAAGACTTGACACCGAAAGGAATGACTCCGGAGGGTAGCGCCTGGCCTGCTTCGGAAGTACTAGCCGCCTCACATCCTCGGTCCGGACTTACCTGATCTCACACCCGATTCCGGAAGTGAGCATTGGCTTCGGAACTTGTCCAGCGCCTTCGGAACCTACGCAGCAGCTTCATAATTGACCTAAATGACTCTGGAAATTAGAAGTTGACTCTGGAATCCTTCTTATGCATCTCGGACCCTCGCAGGAACCAACCCCCACTCCGAATTTTCATTGTTTTCGGACTTTTCCACCATTCTAAGACATTTTGACGCCGGAAGTTACACCAAACTTGTAATTTTCCTATCCTAAACCCCTTAGACCCCTATTTTATGCTAAAATTAATTATTTTAAGCATATTCTTCATAAAAACAAATGGTTGGTATTTAGGAAAACCTTATCCTAAATCAAGAAAAGGACAAAAAGGATTGACTTTGTGATTTGATGAAATTCCTCATTTCCCATGCAAATCACAGTACTCCATGCTTTACCCATCAAATATCCATGCACGGACCAGCAGATCCTCATGCACCAAAGATTCCTCCCTTTTCCTTATACTCCAAAGCAACGATAGTGAGGGAGTTTAGACTCCACTTTCTCTCTCACTTTTCCCCATTTTCTCACAAAAACTCATCTTCAAGCAAGAATAGAGGATCTTGCTGAAAGGAAATTTCTCAACTTCTTCCTGAGAAATTTTAAGGTAAATTCCTCCACTCATCTAATATTTTATTATATTTTAAGATGAATCCATATTATTTTATTCATAATAATATGTGATGATCATCCTTAGGAAAGCATCCCTCCCAGGGAAGTTCCTCATCTTAGCAAGAGTTTAAGCTTGAGATCTTCAATCCATAACTCTAGACAACTCCTCAACTAACTCAAGGTGAGCTTCATACCACACCTTTTTTCCATGTTTTAATGTTTTTAGGAGAGAGTACAAGTCAAATCTTGCCTAAACTCTTAAATGACTACATATATACGTATGTTTGTATGTGTGTGAAATATTATTAAATTATTATTTAGTAACATACTCATGAACGAATGATTTCTAAATTTCACAAAGAACATAGGATACTTTGAACAAAAGAGCCTCCCAAATATTGAGTGTGTCCAACTTAACCCCTTTATCTATGCTTACATGCTTAAAGATAAAAAGTTATAAAAGGGATCTTACTAAGTGGACACCATTTCTAGTGATTTTTCGAAAATAGAAACTTTGTGATTATTTTGCAAACTATCAGGGAGTATTTTATAAATATTCAACATAAAAGTTTGCGTCAAGAAAATATACAAATAGAGCCTTTATGACAGAAAGATTTGCATGTCATAAGCGGCTGTCATAAAACTTCCAAGAACATAAGTAATGTTATATATGTCATAAAACAGAAAATGCGTGTCATAACCGGCAGTTATAAAGTTATATAAACTATAACTCTACACTTTTTCTCTTGACTAAAATGATTTTTTTTTCAATAAACGAAAAGGAACGAACACGAGCACCTAGTTAACGAGCACAATCAACGATATGTAACGAGAACGAAATTTCTATTCGATAAGAACGAGTTTCATTATTTATCTAACAAATAATGAATCTCTAACGATTACTCAAAAGGTTGTTAATATTCTAGTCAGACAAATCTCAAAATTACCTAAATATAAAAATATTAGTGTACGTCTGAGTCCTGTAAGGAGTTATAGCCAAAGTCTCCTGGAGGGAGAGCGGGAATTTGTGTATAGATCTATACGGGGTTGACACCCCGCACCTTCACTGTTCGATACAGCTAGACAGACCAGTCTTGGGTGACAAATGTCTTTTCCAAACCGAGTGCGCCTGAGAAACGCCAAAACAGGCACTCCGTCATGATTAGTATGGTTATAACGACTCACTAGAATATGTTATTTTAACTAGAAATTTATGTAAGGAAAACCTAATAAATGAATTTTGGCACGTTGTGTTGACTGTCCTACACGTGATAGGCGATGGTCTGCATTTGTTGCGTTGACTGTCCTTGTTCATCGCGTAGAATGTCCACAATAGCCATGTGGATTGTTGCTCCTAACAAGTATAGAGTCATAATACTGCTATTTTACAAATTAAAAAGCGTAGGACTCTACAGAAAACGAATTTCTACGATTTCGATAACGATAAACTAGAACTTACGATTATTTTATGGCAAAAGATATAGGATTTTTGGAGAAAACGATTTTCTATGATTTTGATAACGATAAACTAGACCTTACGAATATTTTATAGCAGAAAATATAGAATTTTCTAGAGAAAACAATTTTCTACGATTTCGATAACGATAAACCAGAACTTACGATTATTTTGTAGCAAAAAATATAGGATTTTCTGGGGAAAACGATTCTTTTACGATTTCGATAACAATAAACTAGAACGCACACACTCAAATTTTACTCGATAAGAGGAACATGTTTTTCAACCATATTTCCTTTTTGAAAATAAGGGATTTTTCTTGAGATGGTTGATTGTTACTATTTAAAAGAACTATTCTCGGACACAGCTCGCTTTTACAAATCACACTACTTTTCAAAATCACTCCTTATAAGGATGAACAAAAGTAATGACATGCACACCTATATTCATGATTTTCAAGGCACGACTTCAAACGATTTTATAGAAAATAGTTGATTTTCTGAAAGTACAACGAGAACGATTCTAAACAAGTGTAAACTATTTTGTACAAAAATGCTTATGAACTCACCAACTTTTTAGTTGACGCTTTTCGAAACGACTTGTATTCTCAGGGATCTAGTAAGCAAGAAACAAGGGACGTTGATGCAACACCATTTAGTTGTAGTTTGGATTCTTTTCTACTTATACAACTTTTGTGTAACTCGAAGAACAAATACAATTTGTAAACTATATAAGTTTGTTATCTCAATGTATGATGTTTGGATTGCTCTATTTCATGTATATTCAATTGTTATGATACTGCACAATGAAGTCACCCGCCTCCGGACGTTTCTGCCGTCTGGTCCGGGGGTGTGACAGATTGCTATCAGAGCATTGTTTATAGTGAACTGGTATATTTAGCCATACGAGATATACAACTATAAATACAATGAGACTAAAACAAACTCTGCCTAAAAGTATACTTTAAGAAGATAAGTATTTTATAAAAGTATACACAATTACTAACCCATTATCATAACGAGAAGCAACCAAAAGTAACTAAGGGTTGAACGCTACAGTGAAACCTGGGAAATTATGTAATCATATCTGGGATCAATATAGCCTGATCAACTATATTTATTTGAGATATGACCGACATGTGCTTGGGAGTGATGGTGGTGTTGCAACAAATCTAAAACCTAACAACTATGCACACAAGAGAATACTAGAATTCGAACCTCAAGTATAAAATACTATAGTAGTATTTTAGGATATTATAAACCCCTCACACCTAAACTATCCCCGTATATCTCGAGCCGTGACTCTTGCACAAACGACGTAATTGAAATTCCTCACCTAGGCTTCTACGAACCTATCACGATGATTTACATATGGGGCAAGGAGAGACCGAAAGAAACCCAAGCAGAAAATCTAGAAATGGATCCTAAGGGATACCAAAGGATGAATCGTGAAAAGAAGAATTCCGACTAAGAACCCAGTAAGGAAGAAAGCGCCAAGGGAACCCTTGATAATCTTTGCCAACTGAGAATAAACCCGAGACCCTTTCACCATTCTCTTCCCAGATACATAAACACCCTATATAGGTACCCCTGGAATAGACATACCTAGAAACAAAACGATACCCATGCAAAAACAAGATGAGGAATTGACTCCTACCCGGTTCAGGGTGCATCTCCATAAAAGAGAATCCGATCCACAATCAACGTGCACCGAACTCCAAGAGCCAACACCCTCGCGGATCAGATGACCGTTTGGGTCAAGAGTAACCCGAATTGAATCCCTGTTTCCAACCCTCCGTCATGAAGTAATGGAGACCATATGCAAAACCCGATGTGCAATAGTGTAAATCCGATCCCCCACAAGTAACAAGAACGCCATTCCAAATGCCTTACGAAACTCCCAGTGGGACCAGAGAACTATGTAGACCATATACACTCCTTAAAAGAGGAAATGGCCATTTGGAGACCACCGCTCATAGCAATCGATGCTAGGACAGCCTTAATAGTGTAACGAACACAAAAAGGGCACCCTTAATATAAGTGGAATGGCCAAGCACTTTATGCGCCAAAAGAGGATCGCCACACTACTCACTTTAGGTTCAAAATGCCTTTAATCGCAACCAAGAGGAGTACATCCTCCAAAAATGCATACAACCAAACCCGTTAACCATATTGCTAGCTATGTGCTATGACGAAGAACTTTACGTCAGACAATATATGTTCCCACCCTCAACCATAACTGCATCATGGGGATGTAGGTTGAACCGATTAACACCAGTATGCTAGGATTATACGAGTAAACTCACCTGGAACTAACTACGAGTACTCACAAGCTCACTTTTCGTGTGCAACAGAGTTATGTCTTCTCATGAAGGTAACCAGTACCCCGACCATGCGTCGGTCTTGCGAATAGACTCCGCCACTTTCCAAGCCATTGTAACAGCGGCCGTGATAGCCGTCATGGCATACGTCAATGCCATACAACACAAATGAAGTTGGAAACAGTGTCGGTAACTCCAACCGTAACAACAACCAAGGAAAACAACAAAGAACAACTCACCCATGCACTTAAAAACCTAAACCTAAGAACAAGAAACGAAAGTTCGGGAATGAAAAAGGAGGTAGTTCGACTCAGTGTTTACTAAAAGGCAACAAGCGGGACCAATCCCTACCCCTACTAACCCTACTCCTCCCACATCGAGACAATCATACCTTGGGAACAATCCACCCTACAACAAGTGCAAATACCATCATTGGGGAGTCTGTCAGACATGTTGCTGCAAAAGGTGCAAAAAGATGGGACACACCTCCCGCTACTGTAGGTCCCCGACCCCATGCGTCACCCCAACCCTCAACCCTGAAGTAAGCCCAGTTGGGCAAACGTGCGGTGCAACAGGACATCTCAAGAGATATTGTCCAACAGAGATGACTATGAAGGAGTCAACGACTAGACAAGAGTTAACGACAAGAAACCCTACCGAGATTTTTGGTACGTTTTGAACGATCAACTTTATGTAACGAATTTTCACAGAAAGGTCTTGAAAATTGAAAACATAATCAAAAAGTATTTCCCCATAAGAGCGAATCCATAAATCACGAAGAAGCTAGATAATCCTTACTAATGGACCAGGAATGGTTCCATATGAACGATGGTATCGTATATAGTTAGGATTCCATAAACTAAGAACGTGCGATTATGCATCATTTTCTTGTCCAGGTCTAAATGTTGATTAGGACAGAACCCCAAGTCAATTACCTTTTTAAGATCCTAAGTATGTATGGTTAGGTCACATCCATTTATAGTGGAAAAACCTAGCAGAATTCAGATTACGAATTCCCTTGCCTTATAACAGCACCAAGAGCACCTAACAAGAAGAAATGAAATAGAACCAATGGTAGCAACGAAAACGAAACTAGAAACGATAAGAACACGAACACTAGAACACCTAACAAGCAGAAACAAGAAAGACCCAATGGTAATAACGAAAGCGAAACTAGCAACGATGAGAACACTAACACAAACACTAGAACTGTTGGATAAGGTGTCTAAGTCCATAACTTATTTGGTATATACTTGACCCGACCCGGCATGGTCCATTTGGGTTACACTTCACCCGAACAATTTATGGATAATTTTATGAGAGTTATACACATATGTTTATTAATATATTATAAGTTATAATATATTAATATGAAGTCATGTTATTTAATTAGTCTTAGTCTTAAATTAATTATGAATTAATTTAGAGATTAAAAGGAAGACTAATTAGATTGTGGGCTATTGGTTTTATATAGTGTGGGCTAACACTCATTTGTTAATGGGCTAGGCTTGTATGGAAGTCCATGGATGATCCATGGAGCTTTTAACCCATGGATCCTTGGAAAAGGAAAGGTCATGGGTTATTAGGGTTTCACCCTAACCATGTACACTATATAAGCATGCTTATGTTGCATGAAATAGCCACTAGGGTGTGTGCTTGTGTGTGGCCAAAAATTACAAGTGTGTATACTCTCTCAAAGTTTTCCAAGAGTTTGTGGTGATTTTTGATTCCATTTGAGGCATTCACATTATTGGTGCTTGGCCCTCAAACTCCTCAAGAATCAAACTCATCAAAAAGGTATGTAATCTCTTCTAACTCCTTTATGTTTAAAAGTACCCCATGCCATGTTAGATAGGTTATGAACCTTGGAAAATTATTATTTTGCATGTATTTAGACAAACATAGATCCAAGGTTTATTAGGGATGCATGCAGACTTAGGAAGTGTTAGATTGCTCAAAACCCAACAGTGGTATCAGAGCCTAGGCTTGCTTGTTTGATACTTGATGCAAAACAGTGGAAAAAGTTGAAATTGTTGCTGTCTGGCTGATGGACTCGCCGAGTCCATGGGGGGACTCGCCGAGTACAAGGAAAAATTCATCCTACTCGCCGAGTAGGTTCGTGCACTCGGCGAGTAGAATGTTCAGAATGCAGAATTTCGACTTTTACTGCTGGAAATGGACTAGAAACATTACCCTAAACTGTTTTGGTGTTTTAAAACTTGTTTTAGTTGGTGTAATGGTTGTTCTAATCCATTTACAATAGCATATATCAAAATTCCATGATTTTTATGTGTTCATATAACTCTTGAAATTTTGATGATCATGTTCATGTTCTTATGAATTTAGAAGATGATAGGAATTATTTGCTGAATTTTTTAGAATTAATTCTTGATCATTTATGTGTTTTAATGGAGTCCATAATTTGTTCTCAAGTTATGGATATCCAAAAGTCACTTTCTTTAACACACACATTTAACCACATAAGTTACATGAAAATGAAGAGTCTTCATTTTTATGATCCTTTAATTCATAAGTTATGAAATGAAAAGTTTTGGATAGTTACAAAACTTGCCCTCAAGTTTTGGAATTTGTAAAGTTTCACACACTTTAATAAACTTTAATTCCAACCCTTAGAGTTTTAATAGTTAAAATTCAACCCTTATACTATTTATAACATTAATGGTTAATTAATATATATATATATATATATATATATATATATATATATATATATATATATATATATATGTATAAGAATAAGTCGTTCTACCGTTAGTAGTCCTCATTCACGAAGCCGGTCTATAAGGTGGGTATAAGGTTGTTGCCTATAAAATGGCAACTTAATGGGTGTCCACTCTCACCCACCGCTTGCTTGACTGGTGGAGGGTCGTTAGCCGAACGGGTAGGACAATGACTTTAAATCCTCATTAAAAGTATAATGATTATTATAAAGTAACTAAACCTTTTTAATTCCCAATCTTAGTTATTTTAGGAAAAATGTGAACATGGTGCTAGTCCATGGAATTCACACTTTGTACCTTACCAAGTCGTTGGTGGAGCATGTGTGGTTAACCGGCACACTAACTTGGACTAGTAAGGATCACGAAGGGTGACTTAATGTTTGTCATAGATCAATGGAGCGTGTGTGGTTAATCGGCACATTGATTAGGTGATAATATTAAGGGTACCAAGTGAATTAGCATGGTTATTCACACCTTGTTTTGTGATCCTCGGCATCCCAGTCACAAAACTTGAAGGGCACAATCGAGATTGAAACATGCCATTGAAAAGTTCAATGAATCTCAAAAGAATCTAGGAATTTCAAATCCAATTAAAACCTAATAATTCATTTTGTTTTTCATGGTGGAAATTGGTGAATCGTCATTCACCTACCTTTCAAATATATTATTACTTAGATTAGGGCATCCCTCTTCTAGGTATAATATATTGTGATTGGATCCTAGCCTTAATATTACATTTGGGTGTCTTATTAAGGATTCTATATATCTAATCTAAACTTGATTTCTTCTTTCAGATGTCTTCCAACACTAATGCTTCGGGCTCTAACCCAATTGGTTCTTTCTTTCTCATGAATCTTTGTGGGAGAGTCATCTTTGATGGTTCCAACTTCATGGATTGGATTAGGAAAATCAGGATGGTTACTCGTTATGAGGACAAGGAATATGTCCTCGATAAGGAGTTAAAAGAGCTTGATGAGTCTACTGCTACTCCTGAGGAGATCGCTGAATTCAGGACACATGAGAGAGATGCTACTAAGGTGGCATGTATCATGATGGCCACGATGACAGCCGAGCTCCAAAAGTCATATGAAGATTTCTACCCTTTTGAGATGCACCAAGACCTGATGGAGAGGTACCATCAGAGTGCTCGTCAGGAGCGGTATGAAATAATCTCCTCCATAATAACTACCCGCATGAAGGACGGTGAATCCGTCACGGCCCACATGCAAAAGATGCAAAGGTATGTGGACCGTTTGCTGAAGCTGAATGTAAACTTCCCTGAGGAGTTGGCAATTGACATCATTTTGCACTCCTTACCTTCTTGTTATGACCATTTTCGTATGACATATCATATGAACAAGGAGGAAGTTTCCCTCAGCAAGCTTCAAGGACTCTTGAAGACCGCTGAAACTGGTCTTAAGGGCAAGGCGGTTGTTACCTCTACTACTCCTACTCCAACATCTACCCCTGTTTTGGCTATCGGGAAAGGCAAAGGGAAAAAGAGGAAGCGCCCTTCGAAGGGTACCAAGGGAAAGTCTCTTGAAGGCTCCTCATCGAAGACCAAGAGCGGTTCTGTCACTCCTTCTGCCATTCCCAAGGATGCTGATTGCTACTATTGCCTGGACAAGGGGCACTGGAAGCGAAACTGCCCTAAGTACTTGCAGGATCTAAAGGATGGGAAAGTGAAAACCACCCATGCAGGAATTTACACAATATTGTCTAATTACTCAACATATTCTAACTCTTGGGTGCTTGATACAGGATGTGGTATTCACATATGTTCTGATTTGTAGGGACTAAGAAGAAGTGAGGATGTGGAGCACGGGAAGATAAACTTGATCATGGGGAATATGAAGGCTTCACCTGTTTCCAAGATTGGAGTTTATACTTTGTTTCTTAATAATGGGTTAACATTAGATTTGATGAATGTGTGTACTCGTCTGAAATGGCGAGGAATATTATTTCTTTTCATGCTTTGTACAAACAAGGTTTTACCTTTTCGTTTGATAATGAATGTGGTGGTATTAATGCTTTCTTTAAAAATGTGTTTTATTTTAAAGCATTACCTTGTGATGGTGTGTATGAAACTGTGTCGATTGTAGACAACTTAGGAAATAATGTGTTGTATATTGATTCTTCTACTAGCCTAGATAAAGCATCATTGTGGCATTGTCGTCTTGGACATGTAAACAAGAAACGCATAGGCCAACTCCAAAAGAGTGGAGTCTTGGAGTCATTCGACCTTAAATCGGATGATAGTTGTGAATCTTGTCTACTTGGAAAGATGACAAAATCACCCTTCACTGGAACTTGTGAAAGGGGTGAGGGTTTGTTGGACCTAATACATACTGATGTATGTGGGCCATTCAAAACCGCCACAAGGGATGCTAATCGGTATTATGTGACTTTTATTGATGATTTTAGTAGATATGGGTATGTCTACTTAATCAAACATAAGTCAGAAACCTTTGAAAGGTTTAAGGAATTCAAACAGGAAGTAGAAAATCAATTGGGCAGGAAGATTAAGATGCTTCGATCCGATCGAGGTGGTGAGTATCTTAGTACCGAGTTCCTTGACTATCTTAAGGAGTGTGGGATTGTCTCACAATTGACTCCTCCAAGGACACCACATCTGAATGGTGTAGCTATGAGGCGTAATCGAACCTTGTTGGACATGGTTCGCTCTATGATGAGTCGAGCTTCGCTACCAATCTCTTTTTGGGGGTATGCCTTAGAGACTGCCGCCCATATCCTTAATTTAGTCCCTACAAAGAAGGTTACCAAAACACCTCATGAGATGTGGACTGGGAAGGTTCCCAATTTAGACCACGTCAAGATTTGGGGTAGCAAGGCTTTCGTGAGGCGTGAAACTCATGATAAGCTCGAACCCCGAAGTGAAAGGTGTATTTTCATCGGCTACCCACAGAAATCCTTCGGTTACCTCTTCTACAGACCCAGTGAAAATGTGGTCTTTATAGCAAGAAGAGGGGTCTTTCGTGAGAGAGAATTTATAAGCCAAGGAGACAGTGGGAGGCAAATTGATCTTGAGGAAATTCAAGAAGCAATTGGTGAAGGAACCTCAGACACTAGCAATCAACCTGAGCAGGAAACTCCTGTAGAGCAAGCTGACGAGTTTGTACCTCGGAGGCGTTCCACACGGGTTAGGAACACACCTTCGTTTTATTATGGCTTTCATATTACTACGGAAGGTGATACGTTTATCAGTGATAATACACTGGTAAATTTGGATGAACCTAGCAGTGTTAAGGAAGCCATGGCAGGCCCGGGGTCTGCTAAATGGAAGGAGGCAATGGACAGCGAGATACAGTCCATGTATGACAATCAAGTTTGGAACTTGGTTGACAATGTACCAGGCCGTAAAACAGTCGGGTGCAAATGGATCTTCAAGAAGAAGACCGACATGGAAGGAAAAGTGCATACTTATAAGGCTTGATTGGTTGCGAAGGGTTTTACTCAGACTCAAGGTATTGATTATGATGAAACCTTCTCGCCGGTAGCAAAGATTAAGTCTATTAGGGTTATGCTAGCCATTGCTACATTTCATGATTATGAAATATGGCAAATGGATGTCAAAACCGCTTTCCTTAATGGAAAGCTGGCTGAGGATGTGTACATGAATCAGCCGGAGGGTTTTGTCAGTGTAGAGTACCCTAATAGAGTATGCAAGCTTGAGAAATCCATTTATGGATTAAAACAAGCATCTCGTAGCTGGAATCTTTGTTTCGATGAGAAGGTAAAAGAGTTTGGCTTCTCGAGAAGTGAAGATGAGTCATGCGTGTATGTCAGAGCTAGTGGGAGTATAGTTAGCTTCTTGGTACTGTATGTGGATGACATACTACTTATAGGAAATGACATCCCAATCTTGCAGGAGGTTAAGTCCTGGCTTGGGAAGTGCTTTGTTGTGAAGGACCTAGAGGAGGCTGCCTATATCCTAGGGATAAGGATATTAAGAGAAAGGAGTAAAAGACTAATTGGACTTAGTCAGAGTACCTACTTGGATAAGGTGTTGAAAAGGTTCAACATGCAGAATTCCAAGAAAGGAGATTTACCGATCCAAAGCAATGCCAAATTGAGTAAGACACAGAGTCCGAGTACAGAGGCAGAGATAGCTGAGATGAGCCAATTACCGTATGCTTCCGCTGTTGGCTCGATCATGTATGCTATGAATTGTACCCGCCCTGATGTGGCCTTTGCTTTGAGCATGGTCAGCAGATATCAGGGGAACCCTGGCAAGGCTCATTGGACCGCGGTAAAGAACATTCTCAAGTACTTGCGGAGGACTAAGGATTCCATCCTTACCCTTGGTGGGAGTGATGACTTGAGAGTATTAGGGTATAGTGATGCTAGTTTTCAGACTGATAGGGATAACTTCCGCTCTCAGTCGGGTTGGGTCTTTACCTTAAATGGAGGGGCAATTTCTTGGAAGAGTTCCAAGCAGGAGACGGTGGCTGATTCGACTTGTGAATCAGAGTATATAGCAGCGAGTGAAGCAGCGAAGGAGGCGATATGGCTGAAGAACTTCATCGGAGACCTTGGAGTTGTACCAGCTATTAAGGAACCTATGGAGATTTTCTGTGACAGCAATAGTGCGGTTGCCTTAGCCAAGGAACCAAGAGATCATGGCAGATCCCGACACATTGACAGAAAATATCACTTCATAAGACACAAGATTGAAAAAGGACTCCTCGTGGCAAAGAGGATATCGTCGGATGAGAATCCTGCAGATCCCCTTACGAAGGGACTGACGAGGGTTAAGCATTTTCAGCATGTGAGGCGTATTGGGCTGAGGGATGATATTAGTTTTATAGATTAGATAGTTTTCCTGAAACTTGTAAAATGTAATCGACGTTTGATGATGAATAAAATTTGTGATTTATTTATAAGTAAAGTATTACTGTCATTGTCAATTATTTACTATTGTTTCAGTTTTGCATGTTTTGACTTCCAGAATAATTAATTTGTTCAAACCTCCACAATCGGTCATACGTCGGAAGTAGGTATGAATCAAGATTGTCATGAATTGGGTTTGTAGATGGCTAAAGGTGTTTAGACATGGCAATGGTTGCTGCAACGTTCATGAGTACTCATAAGTTATGAGTATTGGTATAAACCCACGCTCACTTGTATCACTTCATGGAATTTATCTCGAGTGATCGTGAGACGATAATATCATATAAATCTTCAAACCTAAAGATATGAGTTGTTACCTATGAGTTGGTTGTGCATTGATTGCACGTAAACGCATCAGTAACTTGATGTTATAAAACGTGCCTTTGTGTACAATTCAACAAGTACTAGAACAAGCATATGAGTCGAAGTTTATCTGTTCCTTCTAGAAATAGAAGCGATATCTGGGCCCCTCGATGATTTTGTGTTGACCCATGTACCGGGCCCGGTCAGAACTAAACTGATGTGTTCAGTAAAGTTCTTTGTCAAACAAATCGGAAATCGAGAAACAACTGCCAGACAATAAGCAAGACATAGTTCCATGTGTTTGTCCGGCTGATATCATGAGAACAGAGGATTATATGATCATTTGTCTTAAAATGGCGCTTCATAGTTCAACAGAGTTTTCGAGAGCTACGATTGCTGGTTGGTTCCTGAAGTTATATAGGCAAATACAGTTATTAGACTTATCCAAGTGGGAGTCTATTGGATAAGGTGTCTAACTCCATAACTTATTTGGTATATACTTGACCCGACCCGGCATGGTCCATTTGGGTTGCACTTCACCCGAACAATTTATGGATAATTTTATGAGAGTTATACACATATGTTTATTAATATATTATAAGTTATAATATATTAATATGAAGTCATGTTATTTAATTAGTCTTAGTCTTAAATTAATTATGAATTAATTTAAAGATTAAAAGGAAGACTAATTAGATTGTGGGCTATTGGTTTTATATAGTGTGGGCTAACACTCATTTGTTAATGGGCTAGGCTTGTATGGAAGTCCATGGATGATCCATGGAGCTTTTAACCCATGGATCCTTGGAAAAGGAAAGGTCATGGGTTATTAGGGTTTCACCCTAACCATGTACACTATATAAGCATGCTTATGTTGCATGAAATAGCCACTAGGGTGTGTGCTTGTGTGTGGCCGAAAATTACAAGTGTGTATACTCTCTCAAAGTTTTCCAAGAGTTTGTGGTGATTTGTGATTCCATTTGAGGCATTCACATTATTGGTGCTTGGCCCTCAAACTCCTCAAGAATCAAACTCATCAAAAAGGTATGTAATCTCTTCTAACTCTTTTATGTTTAAAAGTACCCCATGCCATGTTAGATAGGTTATGAACCTTGGAAAATTATTATTTTGCATGTATTTAGACAAACATAGATCCAAGGTTTATTAGGGTTGCATGCACACTTAGGAAGTGTTAGATTGCTCAAAACCCAACAAGAACACCTAACAAGCAGAAACGAGATAGACCATGGTAACAACGAAAACAAAACTAGTAACGATAGGAGCATGAACATAAAATGCCTTGTCTCCTCAAATCGATGTAACAACGAGGATTCCAATGTCATCAGTTGACACGGAAAAACTTGATCCTCACCTTACAAACCTCGAGCTCTGCCAATAGACTTTCTTCCTACTCCGTCGGGTAATGAAACTCTTTCAGCCGGTAACGGCAAATCCCTAGTAACCAGACACCTAAGTCCTGGTGTAAGAATTGCCACCCGCTCTTACCTAGCCCCGATAAAGATTTAAAAATCATGGAGCAAAAGGCATTAAGGGAATCCAAAAGGCTTCCAACCTTCCTCCAAAGGTTCCCAAAACCTCTTGGAAACCTCAAACAAGTGCTAAGCGAAAATAGAATCACCTCGACTCCTGGAAACACCTTAATGACCAAACACCCAACACCACTTAGCATGGTCACAAGAACAAATGGTGTCTGATCATAAGATCGGCATATTATGTAAAGGAAACATTATACCCAGTCCCTAAACGCAAGAGCACCTATCTAACTCATAAGGGGAGAAAGACGAAATCGCCATAGACACCACCGACTATGATTAAGCCAAACAAAACCCATCCTCAAGGATCGATACTCCCTACCCCGAATCGGAGACACGATTAATCAACAGCAAGGAACTGGAGAAGGCCAACCTACCACTAGTTGGAAAGACCCTAAGGAGGAAACTCCTAAGATAATCAAAGACTCGTGAGGTCAACCACATCACACACAAACTCAACCTTGGTAAGCATAGCACCAACTCTTAAGGCCCCGAAAACTCTACTTCTAGGACACCAAGATCCCGATCCCTAGAAGACCATTCAAAAGGCCTTGCCAAGAAAAGGCCCGATGACCCCTAGTCTCCGATTAACCTAAGAGCACAGTTTAGACATTTTACATCCCATGTATTCAACACTCACAAGTGTCAGACCACCGAAAATCTAGAAAATTCCACCTGTCGAGGTCAAGGTAAACACGAACCCACACCCCGAAGAGAAGCATGTGTAGTGGACATTGACAAAGTTGGATGCCCACTTGCTTCTAATCAAATATTCATATGACAACAACTACCACTCGAGCCTAGGAGTTGCACCCCTCAAGGCCCTGTGTGGCCAGGGGTGCAGATCATCTGCTGTTAGGCTGAGATGGGAGATACCCAACCAGCAAGATGACAAACACTCAATAGCACACTCCCTAGACCCAAGATTACTCGCGAAACCACAAGAAGGATAGTCAAAACCCGAACACGACCCAAACATCGTATAAGTCAACAATAGAACTATACAGATAGCAGGTTAAAGCCTAAAAATACCAAGTAGGGATCAGGGTACTATTTAAGAACTCCCCTCGAAGAAGAGTAAGTCAAATCAAAAGGAAAAGTGAACTAAACTCCTAATGCACCAGACCCTTCGAGATCCTCGCATAGATCGGCCCGGTAGCCTACCAACTCCAATTACCCTCCGAATTTAGTAATGCACACCCTACATTCCATGTATCGAACCTAGAAAGTGTCTATCGTACAACCCTCCCAGTCCCACTAAACAAGACTAATGCTAACTAGAACCTCCTAGTCATTGATCCGCCTATAAAGACATTGAACGGGAAAGTTAAGAACACAAAACAAAGTCGCATCCCTATTGTGAAGGTTCGAGAGAACGCTAGGCATGAACCGGTATTCACTTGGGAATGTGAGGACTAAATAAATCAAAAGTACCCTCACCTATTTTCACATTCATAACCCTACCCTTCGAAAGAATTTTGGGACGAAATTCCCTCTAACGGGGGGATGATGTCACAACTAGCATTTTTGGCTAAGAAATTCCGTCCCTAAGTAAGTAAGGACTATTGTGAGATTGTGGTAATACTCCTAAGTGTTCAATATTAGATCCTAAGGAGCTATATAGTGTTAGAATGCAAATCTCTCCAAGTATAGTGAATCTCTCCCAAATTTCTCCAAGTATAGTGAATCTCTCCCAAATCTCTCCAAGTATGTCAAAATCTCTCCCAAATCTCTCTAAGTATGCGAAATCACTCTATGAATAGTGAATCTCTCCCAAATCTCTCCAAGTATGTGAAATCTCTCCCAAATCTCTCCAAGTATGTGAAATCTCTCCCAAATCTCTCTAAGTATGTGCAATCTCTCCCAAATCTCTCCAAGTATGTGAAATCTCTCCCAAATCTCTCTAAGTATGCAAAATCTCTCTATGAATAGTGAATCTCTCCCAAATTTCTCCAAGTATATGAAATCTCTCCCAAATCTCTCCAAGTATGTGAAATCTCTCCCAAATCTCTCCAAGTATGTGAAATCTCTCCGAAATCTCTCTAAGTATGTGAAATCTCTCCAAGAATAATGAATCTCTCCAAAAATCTCTCCAAGTATGTGAAATCTCTCCCAAATCTCTCCAAGTATGTGAAATATCTCCCAAATCTCTCCACGTATCTCAAATCTCTCTCAAATCTCCCTAAGTACCTTCCTCGGTCGAAAACAGCTTAAAACCGGAAGAGGAAACCCCAAAAGGACCCTCTTGGTCTGGAACCTCTTGGTCCGGAACCCTCTTGGTCCGGACTCCTCTTGGTCCTGAACCTCTTGGTCCGGACTCCTCTTGGTCCGGAACCCTCTTAGTCCGGACACCCTTCTAAGGAATCAGAACGTTCTCACCCTCGGAATACCCTTGCTTCGGACCTCCCCACTGCTCCGGAAGGCTTGACACCGAAAGGAATGACTCCGGAGGGTAGCGCGTGACCTGCTTCGGAGGTACTAGCCGCCTCGCATCCTCGGTCCGGACTTACCTGATCTCGCACCCGACTCCGGAAGTGAGCATTGGCTTCGGAACTTGTCCAGCGCCTTCGGAACCTACGCAGCAGCTTCGGAATTGACCTAAATGACTCCAGAAATTAGAAGTTGACTCCGGAATCCTTCTTATGCATCTCGGACCCTCGCAGGAACCAACCCCCACTCCGGATTTTCATTGTTTTCAGACTTTTCCACCATTCTAAGACATTTTGACGCCGGAAATTACACCAAACTTGTAATTTTCCTATCCTAAACCCCTTAGACCACTATTTTATGCTAAAATTAATTATTTTAAGCATATTCTTCATAAAAACAAATGGTTGGTATTTAGGAAAACCTTGTCCTAAATCAAGAAAAGGACAAAAAGGATTGACTTTGTGATTTGATGAAATTCCTCATTTCCCATGCAAATCACAGTACTCCATGCTTTACCCACCAAATATCCATGCATGGACCAGCAGATCCCCATGCACCAAAGATTCCTCCCTTTTCCTTATACTCCAAAGCAACGACAGTGAGGGAGTTTAGACTCCACTTTCTCTCTCACTTTTCCCCATTTTCTCTCAAAAACTCATCTTCACGCAAAAATAGAGGATCTTGCTGAAAGGAAATTACTCAACTTCTTCCTGAGAAATTTTAAGGTAAATTCCTCCACTCATCTAATATTTTATTATATTTCAAGATGAATCCATATTATTTTATTCATAATAATATGTGATGATCATCCTTAGGAAAGCATCCCTCCCAGGGAAGTTTCTCATCTCAGCAAGAGTTTAAGCTTGAGATCTTCAATCCATAACTCTAGACAACTCCTCAACTAACTTAAGGTGAGCTTTATACCCCACCTTTTTTTCAATGTTTTAATGTTTTTGGGGGAGAGTACAAGTCAAATCTTGCCTAAACTCTTAGATGATTACATATATACGTATGCTTGTATGTGTGTGAAATATTATTAAATTATTATTTAGTAATAGACTCATGAATGAAGTATTTCTAAATTTCACAAAGAATAGAGGATACTTTGAACAAAAGAGCCTCCCAAATTTTACTCGATAAGAGGAACATGATTTCTAGGGAAAACGATTCTTTTACGATTTCGATAATGATAAACTAGAACGCACACACTCGAATTTTACTCGATAAGAGAAACATGATTTTCAACCATATTTCCTTTTTGAAAATAAGGGATTTTTCTTGAGATGGTTGATTGTTACTATTCAAAAGAACTATTCTCGGACACAACTCGCTTTTACAAATCACACTACTTTTCAAAATCACTCCTTATAAGGATGAACAAAAGTAATGACATGCACACCTATATTCATGATTTTCAGGGCAAGACTTCAAACGATTTTATAGAAAATAGTTGATTTTCTGAAAGTACAACGAGAACGATTCTAAACAAGTGTAAACGATTTTATACAAAAATGCTTATGACTCAGCAACTTTTTAGTTGAAGCTTTTCGAAATGACTTGTATTCTCAGGGATCTAGTAAGCAGGAAACAAGGGACGTTGATGCAAGACCATTTAGCTTTAGTTTGGATTCTTTTCTACTTATGCAACTTTTGTGTAACTCGAAGAACAAATACAATATGTAAACTATGTAAATTTGTTATCTCAATGTATGATGTTTGGATTGCTCTGTTTCATGTATATTCAATTATTATGATACTGCACAATGAAGTCACCCACCTCTGGACGTTTCCGCCGTCTGGTCCGGGGGTGTGACAGTGTCCTGATCAACAAAGCCTAAATGAAGACCCCATATGAACTTTTGTACAATCACAAGCCATTAGTTGCTCACTTCAGAATATCTGGATGTTCTTGCACCCTCCTTCACCTAGAATCCAACCTCAAGTTCAACTCGAAGGCCGATGACTTCTACTTTGTGGGATACGCCGCACACACTGCTTATTGTGTATACAACAAGACCACCAAGTAGATTGTGGAATCTTTCGATGTGCTTTGGCTGGAAGAGAATGAGACAGATGTCCGAGTCGGTCCTGACTGGTTATTTGATTATGCTTCTTTATTTAAATCATTTAATGTGTTTTCAAATGATGTGTCAGGTTCTTGCTTAGGTATGAAGGTTGTTATTGAAGATGTTGTGTACAGACCACCTTTGGTGCCTCCTACGACTCGTATGGTGGATGAAGCTGTTCCAAGTACTTCTTCAGGTTCTCCAAGTCAAAGAATCAATCCTGATGCTGAAGCCACTCCGCTTACTCCTGCTGAAAGAGAATTCAAGACCAGAGATACTTCTGCTGCTACTCAATCTTTCATGGAGCTTCTCTTTCCTAAATCAATAGCAAATGAGTACATGGTAAGGACCTCTCACGGTTCTAGATCGTCTAAGGAGGATGATTCAGCAGATGATGGACTCCTCAACATCAACAACCTTCCTATCACAATCAGTGACATCAGCCATGAAATTCCCACCTGACTTCAACGTGATCATCCGATCGAAAACGACATTGGTCAACTAGGCGACGGAGTTAAAACGAAAATTCTGAGTGGATATGTCAACTCTTATCTCTACTCTTGCTTCATTTCTCAGATCGAGCCAACGAACGTGGAAATGGCACCGAATGAGGCTAGTTGGGTTGATACGATTCACGAGGAACTTAATCAGTTCGATAAATTTAGGGTATGGAAGCTGGTTGAGCTGCCTAAAGGAAAGAAGTCTTTGGACATGCGTTGGGTGTTTCGTAATAAGGAAGACGCTTATGGGGTGATTGTGAGAAACAAAGCACATCTAGTTGTTCGTGGGTTTCGGCAAACCGAAGGCCTTGACTGGTGGATTAATGTCTAAGTCCATAACTATAATTGGTAAGACTTGACCTGACCCGGCATGGTCCATTTGGGTTGCATGGCATCGGGACAATTAGATTGACCAGATGAGGAAAAAGGATACTGGTGATTTATATTAATATATTATAAGTTCTAATATATTAATATATAATCGTATTATTTAATTAGTATTGATCAAGAATTAATTTATAATTAATTAAGTGATCAAAAAGGAACTAATTAAATATGGACTCTTAGATATATATGTGTGATGGGCCAAGTTCATTTAGGTTGGGCGAAGCTTTCATGGATAGTCCATGGAGTGTTTAACCCATGGATCATATGAAATTAAGGGTCATGGGTTTAACCCTAATCACCACATTATATAAAGATGTCCTTGGTTAGTGAAATGGGCGCTAGTGTATGTACACAAAAGGGCAAGGCCGATTTCACTAGCGAGAACCAAGGTATCCTTATTCTCAAGGTTATTCCAAGTGTTCATCGTGTTGTGTGAAACATTTGAGGTGTCACACTTGGGGCACAAGGCACTCAAGCTTCATGAAGACAAGTTACAACAACAAGGTATGTATTCTAACTTGTTTTATTACCCAAGTATCATAGATTGTGTGCTTGATAGGGTAATACCTTAGAATATTCATATTTGCTTGTATAATAGAGAAAACATAAATCCAAGGTATTTAGGGTTGCATGTATACTTAGGAGTGTTAGAATGCTCAAAACCCAACAGTGGTATCAGAGTCTAGGCTTGTTTTCTTGTTATGCTTGCAAAATTGGCTGAAAAATCGATTTTTGTGTTGTCTGCTTAGCAGACTCGCCGAGTCCATGAAAGGACTCGACGAGTCCAAGTGCAAACTCATCCAACTCGTAGAGTTGGTTCATGCACTCGACGATTTGGACCCCCTGACAGCATATCTTCGAGTTTTAAAGCTGGAATTGGTCTAGAATCATTACCTTAAGCTGTTTTGGACTTATAAAACCTATTTTTCAAAGTGGCAATGATTATAGTAAACCAATTTCAAGGCTAAAATCAAAATTTCAAGTTTTATTTATGTTGTTGTAATTCTTGAAATTGTTGATATGGTTTGTTCATGCTTATGAGTTTTTTGTAGATCATAGGAATTATTTACAAAAGTGTTTGTTAGCTAATTCTTGATCTAAATGTATTTTAATGGAGTCCATAATTTGTCCCCAAGTTATGGATTACCAAAAAAAATTTTTGTTACCTTGTTTTATGAGTTATTTTAGATTAATGAAAAATATGTGTTATTTGTTTTCAATACAAATTAATCTAAAAGTTGTTCATAAAATGTGTTTTTGTAACTTGTCCTCAAGTTATATGAGAAGTCACATTTATGAATCTTAAAGCAAATGTCTTAGGTTACAAAAAATGAAGAGTCTTTTCTTATAAATAGTTGTTATGGTTCACTAACTTGTCCTAAGTTATAGATGTCCAAGAGTCTCTTCATTAAAAGTTTTAAAGCTTTAATTAAACTCATAAGTTATGAAAATCCAAGACTTTTGAATAGTTTCAAAACTTTCCCTCAAGTTTTGGAATTCGTAAAGTTTTCCCATGAATACTTTAGTTCCAAGTTTAGCCCTTAGAATTTTAAAAGTTAAAATTCAACCCTTATACTTTATAATATTATAAGTTAATAATATATATATATATATATATATATATATATATATATATATATAAGAGCAAGTCGTCTTACCATTAGTAGGCCTCATTCACGAAGCCGGTCTATAAGGGGGTATAAGGTTACTGCCTATAAAATGGCAATTTAATGGGTGTCCACTCTCATCCATCGCTTCCTTGACTGGTGGAGGGTCGTTAGCCGAACAGGTAGGACAAGGACTATAATTCTCCCTTCATTAAAAGTACTAATGATAAATATAAAGTAACTAAATGTTTTTATAATTCCCAATCTTAGTTACTTTAGGAAAATGTGAATAAGGTGTTAATCCATGAAATTACACTTTGCACATTGTTTAAGTCGGTTAGTGGAGCGTGTGTGGTTAACCGGCACATTAACTCATATTTAACAAGGTAGGCAAAGGGTAACTTAATGTTCATCATAGTATCAATGGAGCGTGTGCAGTTAACCGACACATCAATTGAGGGATAAACACTTAAGAGTACCAAGTAATTTGCATGGTTACTTCACACCTTTTTTTGTGATCCTCTTCATCCCAGTCGCAAAACCTGAAGGGCACACTCGAGATTGAAACATGCCATTGAACAATTCAACGAATCTCAAAAATTCTAGGAGTTTCAAGTCCAAGTAAAACCTAATTAAATTATTTCGTTTTCATGGTGGAAATTGGTGAATCGTTATTCGCCTACCTTCAAATATTCTATAGCTTGGATTACGGCATCCCTCTTCCAAGTTCTAAAATATTGTGTTAGGTCCTAGCCTTAATATTTCATATTGGGTGTTATATTAAGGACTTTAAATCAACTATTTTGAATATCTCCCAAAATGTGTCTAGTTCAGACATCTATGATCTTCCCAAATCTCTTGGAACTTCATTTCCTCCACCTCCTCCAATTATTCTCCCTAACCCATAAGTTCAAGGTCACTCAAGCCCTAATGGCAAGCAAAGTCTATGTGTGCTCACATCTTGGAGATGAAGTCCCATATTGACAAGCCGGGAGAGTTGGGTGTCAAAGTCTTAAGAAAGTTGGATGTTCAATCACTTTCTAAGTCATATAATGAGTTCATTTGGGACTATTATGAAACAGACTATGACAAGACCCTTAATGATCTTATCTACTTACTTGGTGCTGCTGAATCAAAAATGATTTGAGGACTAGTAAAGCAAATTTGATTAGAAGATTAGCTTTCCAAACCTTCAATGGCTATTGACAATGGTTACATTGGATACCCAATAAAAGCTTTCTCTTCCCAATTGAAAGGGATTGGCCATAGTCAACTTGGTTGACCAAATGCTAAAGAGAAAGGCTAAGTCTGAGATTATCCCATGTACCATTCTCAAAGGTTCCATATGGTTCTATTGCCAAAGGGAAAGGGCATTGGTTACGAAGCTGCCAAATTTACCTGAAAGATCATAAGGCTGGTAAAGTCAATAAGTTTGACTCTACTTCAGGTAAAGTCCACTATCTAACTCGATTAAGTTTCTATTCTGAGTGTCTATTACATGATGTGATTGTGACATCCCCAAAATCACGGCCAGAAAAGACCGATTTCGTTTATGCTTTGTTTGAAAATCATAGTAACATTTTAAATAAAAGTGATGCGGAATTTGTCCCAAAACAAAATATGATAAAGATTTATCAAAAGCATTTCCATAGAAATGTATTTCATTAAAAGACTTGGGATGTCATGTTCGTACAGATCAACAGCAGAAACAGTACAATATAAGCCTTACTACATTATTTCATATCTACAGGCCTATATCCGTAATCCCTCATCCAAACATCATATCTATGCTCAAGCGCCACTACCTGTAATACATAAAACTGAGTGAGTCAGGCTTGGGAGCCTGGTGAGCACATAGGGTTTTCAACCCACAATAAATAAGTTTATTAATTTCATCAATCAACAATAACCCGATTACCCATTCCCGTTATCATCGGGATGGACACTACTGCTAAGGGGATTCCTTAACAATAAATGTCCTAAAGGCAACCATGTGGGGGATCGAGTACACCGGTGAACACATCGTTCACAAACACCTACAGGTTGCGAGCCTGCTAGTGTTCCACTGGACTATCTAGAAGAGTCCGTGGTCGTCATCCATACTCCGCTAGATGACAGAATCAACAACATCAACATCGAGGCATCTCATCATTTTTTCACACATCACCTATTACATCTACCCATGTTTTACCCCAACATTTTCGTAGATATAAAATACATATACATTTTAAATCATTGAAAACATATATAACAATGTTCATCCAGCATAGATAGCAAGTATTCAGATAATATACACACATAGCACGTAATTTATATAGAATACTTCATATTTATGTGTAAGCTGAAAGTAACTATGCACTCACCTGAAAGGTGGTGACTCAGCACTCGGACAGCGCTTCGATACTCTCAAAATGATTTTCCTTCGATAAAACCTAGTACCAATACCACTAGGGTTTAGTCTAACGATAACCGCGACAAATTAATTAGTCTGACTATTATTATTATTATACAAGCGTTAATAACACTCAATATAACTCATAATAAAAGCCCAAATAATTATTTTAAGGACCTAATAACATTCCTATAATTATTTGAAAGCTATATTAAAAATTGCGTAAGTGTAGCTCACTTACAACGAATTTTGTCGAAAACCAGAACTTAATTGGAGCAGCGTTTCGAAACCGAAAGACTCCTTTTCTCGGGACTCCGGGAGCCTCGGGTCTTCCTTAGGGTGCTAGTGGGTTTTTCTAGGGTTTAGGGGGGGGGGGGGGTTGGGGTTGTAGAGAGAGAATGGAATTTGTTGTGAAAAATGAAGTTGCCTTCGACCCTTTATATAGCCTGCGAGGCCTCGGTACGCTGGGCGTACCTCGGACCTACGCTGGGCGTAATGGCTCGGATAAGGCTTCCAGGTCGGATATAGCTGGCTTCGTACATCGGACGGATAAGGGCGAGGGTACGTAGGGCGTACCGACTTCGGACGCGGGGCGTAAAGCGAGGGCAGGTGTCAAGATCCAAAGCGAGGACCGTAGGCCGCAAGTGACGGCCGGGATCGTGCCACGTCATCAATCTCGCACCAGGTTTCGCATTTTCGAGTCCCAACTTCAAAAATTCGTATCTTCCACATACGAGCTCCGTTTTTGACGTTCTTTATATCCACGCGAAGGTGGAAACGTACTCTACAACTTTTAGACTCCGTCGGCTAATTTTGACTCGATTTTAATTTTTATATTATTAACAGGCCGGGACAGGATTGGTCCGTTAAATCCTCATAACTTCTTCATTCGGCGTCTGTTTTCGCCCATCTTTTTCTCGTTACGCTACTTTTAACGAGATCTTCGATTCTCGTTTAGGTCGTGTCGGCTAAAAATCACTCGATCTAATATTCGAATTTCAGGTTGTACACTGCTAATCCGAAACTTCGAAAAATCATAACTTCTTCATATGAAGTCAGATTTGGGCGTTCTTTTTAACGATGTTCTTAGTTTAACATATTCTACGAATTTCGCTTAGAGCACTAAGGCTAAATCTCGCTCTATCGTAAATTCACTATTTACGCTTCCCGGTATCGTGCCGGTTCCGTCACGAAACTTCAACGGGCCATAACTTCTTCATTATAACTCGGATTTCGGCGTTCTTTATATCCCCGGAATCCTTGTTTCGACCACTACAACTTTTTATAAAGATATCAGGTTTATCTCACACTTTAATTTTAACGCTTATTTTTATTCTTTATGAATTATACATTTATAATTAAATAATAAGCACAATAACACACATAATTCACATAATACTCAAATATTTCATCTTTATTACTTCAAAAAGATTTACAATAGTTGACCTAGACTATTACATTGACAAATATGCTTAGCCCTGAAACCCGGGCGTTACAATTCTCTCCCCCTTAGGATGATTCCGTCCCGGAATCTTGCATCAACAAACAGATGTGGATAGCGATTCATCATGTCATCCTCTGTTTCCCAAGTGAGATTCGGCCCATTCGAATGTTTCCATCGGACTAGCACTAAGTCGACCATCTTGCGTCGTAACTTCTTAGTCTTACGGTCAACAATTGCCTCAGGCTCTTCGATCAGCCTTGTATTTTCATCCATCCTTAACTCTGAGATTGGAATTATGTCGGGAACATCTCCCGCGAATTTCGTCAAATAACACACATGTAAGGTGTTATGAATACCATTGAGTTCTTCGGGTAGTTCCAGCTTGTAAGCTTGGTTTCCAATCTTTTGAAGAACTTTGAACGGTCCAATAAACCTTGGACTCAATTTTCCTCGTTTCCTAAATCGTATAAGTCCCTTCCATGGTGAGACTTTAAGCAAAACGGAATCCCCAACTTCAAAAGTCATCGGTCATCTTTTCTTGTCAGCATAGCCCTTCTGACGATCCTGAGCTGCTAACATTCTTTCCCTAATCACCTTCAACTTTTCAGCAGTCTCATGGACTATCTCAGGGCCCATAAACTGCTTCTCTCCGGCTTCAAGCCAACAAGACGGCGTACGACACTTCTGTCCATACAAAGCTTGGTAGGGTGCCATCTTGATGCTCAAGTGGAAACTGTTGTTGTACGAAAATTCTACCAGAGGTAAGTGCTCGTCCCAATTCCCTTGGAACTCGAGGGTACATGCACTCAGCATATCTTCCAATGTCTGAAACGTTCTTTCGCTCTGACCATCAGTTTGCGGATGGTAAGCAGTACTCCAACATAACTTTGTACCCAACTCCTCTTGTAGACTCCTCCAAAACCTCGACGTGAAACGACTATCATGATCAGATACAATTGTAAGAGGAACATCGTGAATTCTTACTATCTCTTTCACGTAAGCATTTGTGAGCTTATCCATAGAGCACTTCTCGTTGGCTGCTATGCAGTGTGCACTCTTGGTGAAACGATCCACGACTACCCAAATCATGTCGTGTCCGTTCTTCGTCCTGGGTAGTTTGGTCACAAAATCCATGGTGATGTCTTCCCATTTACCCATGGGTACAGGTAAAGGTTCTAAACTCCCATACGGTTTCTGATGTTGTGCCTTAACTCTCGCACATGTCACACACTCGGCCACATACTTAGCAACATCGAGCTTCATCGTCGGCCACCAGTAGTAGGGTTTTAGGTCCCTATACATTTTAGTGCTACCGGGATGAATCGAGTACATGTGTGCTTCTTCCATCAGAAGATCTCTTATTCCTCACGTCTTAGGTATCCAAATCCGATCTTGGAATACCTTCAGTCCTCGACTGTTTGTACTGAACATTAATGTTTTACCCAAACGTTCTTCCTTTCGGTCATTCTTCTCTAAAGCTTCTTCTTGAGCTTTCCTGATACTTTCCACAATCGTCGAGACGACTTCAATTCTTAACGCTCTTGGCCTTTTCTTTTCAAGGTTGTCTTTCCGACTGAGAGCATCAGCAACAACATTTGCTTTACCGGGGTGGTAAAGTATCTCACAGTCGTAGTCCTTGAGTAGTTCTAGCCAGCGTTGTTGCCTCATGTTCAACTCCTTCTGATTAAAGATATACTAGAGACTCTTATGATCAGTGAACAACTTGCACTTCATGCCGTAGAGATAATGCCTCCATATCTTTAGAGCGAAAACTACCGCTGCCAACTCCAAATCGTGAGTGGGGTAGTTCTTTTCATGCTCTTTCAATTGTCGAGATGCATATGCTATCACCTTTTCTCTTTGGGTCAGAAC
The DNA here is from genome assembly GCF_051521515.1 of Lactuca serriola. Classification (NCBI taxonomy): domain Eukaryota; kingdom Viridiplantae; phylum Streptophyta; class Magnoliopsida; order Asterales; family Asteraceae; genus Lactuca; species Lactuca serriola. The sequence goes on along the minus strand of NC_136415.1, from coordinate 170,843,010 downwards.
GTAACCCAAACCGACTCCAGAAGCGTCACTATAAACTGCAAAATCTTCAACTCCATCGGGTAGAGAAAGTATCGGTGCTTCACATAACTTCTTCTTTAGCTTCTTGAATACCTCATCGTGTTTTTCACTCCACATATACGTAGCTCCTTTATGGGTCAAAGCTGTTAACGGAGCAGCTATCGAAGAAAAGCCTTGGATAAATCGTCGATAATATCCGGCTAATCCTAGAAAGCTTCGAATCTCCGTGGGACTTTTCAGACGGTCCCACTTCATTACAGCTTCGATTTTTGCTGGGTCAACCATTATCCCTTCTTGGTTAACCACATGACCCAAGAATTGGACTTCTCGGATCCAAAAATCACACTTAGAGAACTTGGCGTAAATCTTCTCTTTCTTTAACACTTCCAACACTTCCCGTAGATGCTTGCCATGCTCCTCTTGGCTTTTCGAGCAGATCAGAATGCCGTCGATGAACACTATCACAGATTTATCGAGGAATGGTTTACAAACCCTATTCATCAAATCCATGAATGCTGCTGGAGCATTGGTTAGTCCAAACGACATAACCAAGAACTCGTAGTGTCCATATCTCATTCTGAATGAAGTCTTCTTGATATCTTGATCTCTCACTTTCAGCTGATGATATCCCGACCTAAGATCGATCTTTGAGAAGTAGCTCGAACCTTGCAGCTGATCGAATAGGTCGTCAATGCTCGGTAATGGATACTTGTTCTTCACTGTTGCCTTGTTCATCTCTCGGTAGTCTATACACATTCTCATGATTTCGTCCTTCTTCACGAATAACACCGGAGCTCCCTAGGGTGATGAACTAGGTCGAATGAAACCATTGTCCAACATCTCCTGGAGTTGCGTCATGAGCTCCTTCATCTCCGTCGGTGCTAATCAGTAAGGTGCTTTTGCTATCGGTGTTGTTCCTGGTAATAAGTCGATACGAAACTCCACTTGCCTATCAGGTGGTAATCCGGGAAGATCTGCAGGAAAGACTTCCAGATAATCACACACAACCGGTATATTCTACACCTCTTTCTTCTCCTTCTTAGCATCGATTACGAATGCCAAGTACGATACACATCCTTTGGACAAACATTTCCTGGCTTTCATCAGGGAGATGATTCCAGAATTCACTCTGTGTTTGTCCCCGTACACCATAAATGATTACCTTTCTAGGTGGGTTTACCTTTACTATCTTCTTTCGGCATTGAATCTCAGCATCGTTGGCGCTAAGCCAATCCATACCCAAAACGATGTCGAAACCGTTTAACTCTACGGGTAATAGCTCTTCGTGGAATTCGTTTCCGTTTAGGTCAATGACGATGCTCCTAATACGATTACTAACAGGTACGAATTTGCCACTGGCAACTTCTACAATCAGGGTATTATCTAGTTTTTCTACATGCAATGCTAATTTCCCACCAAATTTATGCGACACAAAGGAGTAGTTGGCTCCGGAATCAAATAGTATATTCGCAGGCAAACCATTTACAAGAAAGGTACCCGAAGCGACGTCTGCTGCCTCCTTCGTAGCCTCGAGTGGTATGTTGGGTCTTCCTGCCTCCTTCTTCTTTGGGCAATCCTTTAAAATGTGCCTCTCCTCATTGCACTCATAACATACCTTCTTAGTGAACGTGCATTCGTTGGCATAGTGCCAGACTTTCCGCATTTGAAACAGGTGACCCCTCCGTCACACTTCCTAGAGTGCTTCTTCTTACACTTGTCACACCACTTCGCTTCTGATCCTCCTCCTCTCGAAGCAGACTTCGAGAATCTACCCTTCTTACCAGACCTTGAGGATCCGTCAAATTTCCTTTTCTCTCCCACCTTCACTCTCTCCGGACCCTTCTCTCGTATCTGGGTCTCCACATTCTTAGCGGCCCAGATGGCGGCTTTCAGAGTGGTAGTTTGCTTGACCATTGGACCGAAGTCCGCTGGTAATCCGAGGGAAAATTTGTTAACCTTGCAGAGTTCAGTTGGAACGAGGTGAGGAACAAGCTTCATTTTCTCAGTAAAGCTTGCAGCGTATTCAGTAACGCTCATTCTTCCCTTCTTCAGATTCTGGAATTCGTTGTTGATTTCCAGAAGATCCTGCTCAGAGCAGTATTGCATCTTCAACTGTACCAGAAAATCCTCCCACGACATCTTGCCTACTTCACCTTTGGGCATTGAATCAGCTAGTAGCTTCCACCAGCTTAGCACTCCAGATTTCAACAGAAGAACCGTGAGAGCGGTCTTCTACCTGTTGCTACACTCGCAACTCTCAAACATCGTCTCTATTTCAGAGATCCAGTTCATGACTTCCACCGGTGTCGGGCTTCCAGATAGACTCGGTGGCTTGGATGCCATGAAATCCTTGTATTTGCATCCACGTCCGTCATTTCCCCCATCCTAGTGGTTTTGCCTAACTATCGGTGGGTTGGCTTGACCAACAGTCCCACTGTATTTTTCCTCCTCAGTCTGCCCTTCGTTCAACTCGGGCTGTTCGATCTGAACAGTCCCTTCCTCTCGATTTTGCTGGAGCAAACGTCTGGTTTCCTCCATTTGACGATCCAACATCGCCTGGATCATCGCTTGCACTCCGGCCATCGTAACTGGCTCAGGTGCAACTTCTTCAACAACAGGTATTTTCTGAACCACTAGGGGTTGATTCCTATCTCCATTTGCGTTCACGATTCCGCTACGGGTCCTTGCCATCTTGATCTATACACCGAATAAGGCGAATTGAGATCTTTATTTAGGATAGACGTTTAAATCGTCCTCATCACTCCGAAACGTTTACATGCTAGTTCTAATATCGTAGTCGTACGTTCAGAATCCTAAACACATAAGGTTTCCAGATCTGGTCGGCATCAGACCATAGATCCGAACAAATAACAGCATATCATGCACAAAGCATTTAGCACATAAAAGCATTTTAGGCACAATTCCTAAAATAAGCTAGTGCTCACACCTCACAATCATCGCTTAACATTCTAAGTTTAAGTCTAGAAATCCTACAAATTCCTAGTTCTCTTAAACTAATGCTCTGATACCAACTGTGACATCCCCAAAATCACGGCCAGAAAAGACCGATTTTGTTTATGCTTTGTTTGAAAATCAGAGTAACATTTTAAATAAAAGTGTTGCGGAATTTGTCCCAAAACAAAATATGATAAAGATTTATCAAAAGCATTTCCATAGAAATGTATTTAATTAAAAGACTTGGGATGTCATGTTCGTACAGATCAAAAGCATAAACAGTACAATATAAGCCTTACTACATTATTTCATATCTACAGGCCTATATCCGTAATCCCTCGTCCAAACATCATATCTATGCTCAAGCGTCACTACCAGTAATACATAAAACTGAGTGGGTCAGGCTTGGGAGCCTGGTGAGCACATAGGGTTTTCAACCCACAATAAACAAGTTTATTAATTTCATCAATCAACAATAACCCGATTACCCATTCCCGTTATCCTCACTTTACGTCCCTAAACACCTATCATAAGGGACCTAGTCTAAGGATCATCATAGGGATGGACACTACTGCTAAGGGGATTCCTTAACAATAAATGTCCTAAAGGCAACCATTTGGGGGATGGAGTACACCGGTGAACACATCGTTCACAAACACCTACAGGTTGCGAGCCTGCTAGTGTTCCACTAGACTATCTAGAAGAGTCCGTGGTCGTCATCCATACTCCGCTAGATGACAGAATCAACAACATCAACATCGAGGCCTCTCATCATTTTTTCACACATCACCTATTACATCTACCCCAGTTTTACCCCAACATTTTCGTAGATATAAAATACATATACAGTTTAAATCATTGAAAACATGTATAACAATGTTCATCCAGCATAGATAGCAAGTATTCAGATAATATGCACACATAGCACGTAATTTATATAGAATACTTCATATCTATGTGTAAGCTAAAAGTAACTGTGCACTCACCTGAAAGGTGGTGACTCAGCACTCGGACAGCGCTTCGATACTCTCAAAATGATTTTCCTTCGATAAAACCTAGTACCAATACCACTAGGGTTTAGTCTAACGATAACCGCGACAAATTAATTAGTCTGACTATTATTATTATTATACAAGCGTTAATAACACTCAATATAACTCATAATAATAGCTCAAATAATTATTTTAAGGACCTAATACCATTCCTATAATTATTTGAAAGCTATATTAAAATTTGCGTAAGCGTAGCTCACTTACAGCGAATTTTGTCGAAAACCGAAACTTAATTGGAGCAGCGTTTCGAAACCGAAAGACTCTTTTTCTCGCGACTGCGAGATCCTCGGGGCTTCCTTAGGGTTTGGGGTTGTAGAGAGAGAAAGAAACTAGAGAGAGAATGGAATTTGTTGTGAAAAATGAAGCTGCCTTCGGCCCTTTATATAGCCTGCGAGGCCTCAGTACGCTGGGCGTACCTTAGACCTACGCTGGGCGTAATGGCTCGGATACGACTTCCTGGTCGGATACAGCTGGCTTCGTACATCGGACGGATAAGGGCGAGGGTAAGCGGGGCGTACAGACTTCAGGCGCAGGGCGTAAAGCGAGGGCAGGTGTCAAGATCTGAAGCGAGGACCGTGGGCTGCAAGCAACGGCTGGGATCGTGCCATGTCATCAATCTCGCACCAGGTTTCGCATTTTCGAGTCTGAACTTCTAAAATTCGTATCTTCCACATACGAGCTCCGTTTTTGACGTTCTTTATATCCACGCGAAGGTGGAAACGTACTCTACAACTTTTGGACTCCGTCGGCTAATTTTGACTCGATTTTAAATTTTATATTATTAACAGGCCGGGACATGATTAGTCCGTTAAATCCTCATAACTTCTTCATTCGGCGTCCGTTTTCGCCCATCTTTTTCTCGTTACGCTACTTTTAACGAGATCTTCGATTCTCGTTTAGGTCGTGTCAGCTAAAAATCACTCGATCTAATATTCGAATTTCAGGTTGTACACTGCTAATCCGAAACTTCGAAAAATCATAACTTCTTCATACGAAGTCAGATTTGGGCGTTCTTTTTATCGATGTTCTTAGTTTAACATATTCTACGAATTTCACTTAGAGAGCTAAGGCTAAATCTCGCTCTATCGTAAATTCACTATTTACGCTTCCCGGTATCGTGCCGGTTCCGTCACAAAACTTCAACGGGCCATAACTTCTTCGTTATAATTCGGATTTCGGCGTTCTTTATATCCCCGGAGTCCTTGTTTCGACCACTACAACTTTTTATAAAGATATCGGGTTTATCTCACACTTTAATTTTAACGCTTATTTTTATTCTTTATTAATTATACATTTATAATTAAATAATAAGCACAATAACACACATAATTCACATAATACTCAAATATTTCATCTTTATTACTTCAAAAAGAGTTACAATAGTTGACCTAGACTATTACATTGACAAATATGTTTAGCCCTGAAACCCAGGCGTTACAGTGATTGGGTCACATGTTGATGTTTTAAGAATCAAAGGAAAAGTGAAGGAAACTTAAAGAAAGAGTATGTTGAATCTGACCGCGAAGATGGATTTCTATCACTTGATTGAAGATCGGATTCTTGAGCTACTCTTAGGAGTTACAATAGATTGCTAGGAAACATGTAATAACATAGTTTTCATTTAAAGTTGCATTGTAAGGAAAAGTTTTTTCCGCATTTTATGAATAAATAAAAGTTTTTTTTACTTTATTTTATATCTCCTTGCAATGGCATTTATGAAAACTTGATGTTTCTATGTTTCTAGCAATATTGAAAATATGAATTTGATTCTTTCATTTGTGGTAGTGTCTAAATTTACTAAATAAGGAAAGATTCTCATCACCCAAGTTTTCAGTTGGATTGAAACTTAGAATCATACAAGTTGTATAGTATGATGAATGAGAACTTTCAAGCTTTGGAAAATTAAGACTAGTTCCTTGATCACATTTATATGTGAGTCAAGTGAAGGAGTAAAGGATCGAGTACACATTCTTGTGAACTGATCAAGTCCACCACAAAACATCTATAAGACTATTCGTCATGATTTACTAAAGTTTAGTAAATATGGTTACACTTAAAAGTTTAAGTGTAATTCTGATACATTAGAAAAAGATATAATGTATGGCAGAGCGAATAAGAAGAATCAAATTAGGTAGAAAGATAAAAGTTTCTCAAATCTAAAAAGATGGTAGAGTATTTTAGTATCATTTTTTGTGATCATCTTAATGATTAAGAAACCATATCACAATTAGTCCTCTAAGGAAATCTTAGTGCATTCTTATGACTAAGAAGAGGAATCTTGAATTGTTGGAATGGTTAAATCAAGAAGATGAGTGTAACGTCCCAAAAACATAGTCCCAAAAATTTTGTTTAATTAAATAATAAAAACTATAGTCGATAAACCTTATATAAAAATCATAAGCAATGTATCTCAAAATATTATAACAACTATCAAGTATATTAGAGTATAAACATCCCAGGCTGAACAAATGGGGTGTGCACTGCAATCTTCCCAAGCTCCTCTTTTCAAAGCTGAGTACCTGAAACCAAAAACTGAAAATTGTAAGCACAAAGCTTAGTGAGCTCCCCCAAACTACCACATACCATACAATAACATATAAAGCACATATTGGGCCTTGTCCGCTGCATCGGACCGTAATCCGGAAACTGCATCGGACCAAAGTCCAGAAACTAACCACGGCCTTACCCTCTGCATCGAACCGAAGTCTGGAAACTGCATCGGACCGAAGTCCGGAACTAACCAAGGCCTTGCCCTCTGCATCGGACCGAAGTCCGAAAACTGAATTGGACTGAAGTCCATAACTAACTGCATCAGACCGAAGTCCGGAACTAACTGCATCGGACTGATGTCCGGAAATGACTAGGACTTTGTCCCCTGCATCGGACCGAAGTCCGGAACTGACAGAACATAACATAGCATAAACATATCAACTAGCATGAACACATATACTGCATACTGCATCAGACCAAGGTTCGGAACACATAACACAAAACATGCTTGAATCACAAAGACATCAAGCAATCTAACTACTGCATCGGACCAAGTTTCGGAACTACTGCTAACTAAAAGGGCTGGCATTGTGGCCGTAGACCCGTTCCTACTGGAAGGAAACTCACCTCACACTGTTGACGTTCTGTAAACACAATCTCATACTGCTGAAGTCCCGCAGAGTCAACCTTAGCTGCTATATGACAGATTCCCGAACTGTCAACACCAAAATAACACCCAATTAATAATTGGGTTCTAACACATAACTATAAATACATACTTTGGGTAATTACTACATTACCCCTAGCTTGGCTTACCCAAGCCCAAGGCCCAATCCATAGGCCCGAAGTTAACTAGGGATCAAAGCCCAACATATGGCCCAATTTTCCAAATTGGGCCCAAACCTCTACATGGACTTTTCTTAAGGCCCAATTGCTCAGTCCAACATGTCTCATTCTACGGGCCCAATATCATACAACCAACTAGGCCCAACTATGGCCCATTTATGGCCCAATTTTCCAAATTGGGCCCAATCCTACATATGGGCCTTACCCTAGAGCCCAACTAATTACACTAGCCCATTTGATTATTCTTGGATGGCCCAACACCAAGCCCAAGTGAAATTGGGGTTTCACATAAATTGATAATTAGGGTTAAGTGTTTCTCACTTAACCCATTAAGGGCTTAACTCACTAAGGACTTAATCCATTAAGTCCATTATTTCTTAGATTAATTTCTGCCAATGATTGTTATTTAATATTTCACTTATTAAATAAATCTCGTGTGTGTCCTGATAAATTCTCAATATTAGGATTTTCTCAATTAGTCCATTAAGAACTTGATCCATTAATTCATTTACTCTACTAGATAAATGGCATTGAATAGTTTGGGCTTAATTCACAATCCAATCCCAATGGACCACAAGTGGGCCCAATAAGTCTAAGACCTAATACTCATAATTAGGATTTTCCACCCAAACATGGTCCAATAGGCCCAAAACCAATATCTAAGCCCATTAGGGTTTGCTAGCGGGGCACCATCCACTACCACCTCGGGTAGTGGTGGTCGATGGTGGCTCACGGCGGCGGCCACCACCTTACGGTGGTGGTTATTATTATTTTTATTATTAATCAAAGATAATTACAATTACAACACTTTTATCCAAATTAACACACACACTAATTAATACACACACTAACTAACACACACACATAGCCACACCATGGTGGCCGCTGGTGGTGCTTGGCGGCAGCCACCACCTCAAGGTGGTGGTGGTGGGGTTTTTCATAGAATTTCCGACTGGGAATGCTAATGCAACTCCATATTGATTCCACACACACCAACACCATATTGCACACACACAGCCACCACCTCACGGTGGACGGTGGTGGCAAAAGTAGACATTCATGGCGGCAGCCACCATGGTGGTTGCTTGACTTTCGGCCATCTACACACATGCAAAAGAACTCGATACGTCAACACACCTACTCACAAGCACCCACCCAACAAACTCAGTTGATCCCTCCTGCTGGTGGTGAACCTCGATCGGGGCATTGAAGGAAAGGTTTGCTGCTGTGGAATAACATCAGGAGCGAAAGATGACTAGAAAAAAGCACCGGTTACAGCTGAGGGCGGCTATGAGCATCACCAGAAAGAAAACAAGAAGGAGGAGGACGGAGGAAGGTGGCAACGGACTCACTCGGCAGTCATGTCGTCAACTGCACTTGCTGGAAGGTAGGAGCTCTGCCGCTCGGCGACTTGACTGGTCGAAAAACAAGCAAAGAGGGAGTCGCGGCTGGGAGGGTGATCGAAGGATGAAAAAAACCAGGTGGTGGCGATGCAACAGTGGGTCTCCGACCTATATCCCAAATCAATTGGAGCAGCAGCTTTCGTCTTCTTCGGTAACCCGGTGGCAAAGTATTGGTGGCTAACGGCAGTCGACGGGCATCCCGAAGTTGATCGGAAAAATGAGGAGAAGGGGGAGCGACGGCTGGGAGTCACAAGGTGGCGGCTAAAGAAAGAATTAGAGTTAGGTTTCTCATATGGCTTATATACCCGTGACTATTATAACTTATTTCCATAATATACACTTCCAGCTCCCCCTTCTCTTATTCCTTTCAAATTTGCTCCATTAGTTACCCTTTAGACCCCGGCTCCTAAAATTCTTTACAATTCAAATCTGAATTTTATGAATCAACCCTTGACTTCATAAATACTTACAAAACTAATCTGAAATTTACACTTTTAACCCTCAACATCTAAAATTCTTCGCAAATCAATATGGAACTTACATTTATTAATTTATTTAAATAAACGGGGCGTTACATTGAGTCATACTTTGTTCCAATATAAGTCTTAGAGTCATACTCTAAGACGGTAAGTTGAGTGACATATCTTAAAAAAAGGTTTAAAACATTTGTCAAATGTAAGAGTAAAAGTATCCTACTCTTGTACATTTGAAATTAGTAAGGTGTGATGTTTTGGATAAAACAAATACCAATTGTGTGAAGTGTGTGTCTTGATAAAGAATCCAAAGTATCTCTTGAATATTTGGTAAGTGAGTCTTATGTGTCAAGAGGATAGTGGGAGTTTTAAAGATCCTGAAAAGAATTTCAAGATCTAATCAAGAATAAAAAAAACTATAGTTTAACACTAGCACACGACGTGAAGTTTATAACCTATCGTGTTGACATATTTCTATTTCTGTGCCCATTCCAGTTAAAGTTGGCTTTGCATATGAGTTCTTAGAGTTCTCAATTGGTTGCATATCAACTTGGAAGCAATGGCAGGCCCTTGTGCTGCCAGGTGGCAAGAAATTAAGATTGAGTTCAGTCCATATAAGTTTGGATTTGTCATTATCCTTGTCTTGTGACTATGGTTTTAAAAACTCACATGGATAAGAACACATACACCATAAAATCTAAGGGTCATAAGGTTTCTCTCCGATTCATGAAAATGATGGTGAGGAAACACTTCCACCAAGTAGATTTGAAGCAGATAGCAAAGTTCTAAACAATTGAGACTATGATTATGGCATCCCTTTTCATATTTCTGAAATTGTTTAGACACACATGTGAGCTATCTAAGATAAGGTGTATGATTTTGATAAAGTCTTATCAAAGCAATCTAGTATTGACTTCTAGAAGTCCAGTTGTTTTCTGGATACATGTCAAAGCTAGTGGGAGCATAAGTGTTATGCTAATAATCATCATGTTAGTGGGAGCATGATAATTATGATAAGTATTGCAAGTTAGCAATGTTAATTATAGAAAACAAAAGTTTCAATTAGGAAAACATTGTTTAGATATAATGAAGGGAGAGGAAATTCTACTTCACTTCAAATCTAAAAGCTTAGATTGATGGTTTAATCCTACTTAGTCAAGGATATATATATGAATTTCATGTTGGGATGGCTCTGCTGGATTAGTGTCTAAGCCCGTAACTATATTTGGTATGTACTTGACCCGGTTGTGCATGGTCCTTTTGGGTTGCCTTCTCCAAAGCAACTTGACAAGGTAATTTAAGGAGAGAGAGAGAGAGAGAGAGAGAGAGAGAGAGAGAGAGAATATTATGGTTTATTAATATATTATAAGAATAATATATTAAAGGAGAAATCATATTTATTTAATTAGTATTCGTCATAAATTAATTAGGAATTAATTTGGTGACTAAAAGAGATTAATTAAATAAAGGGGTATAAACTGTCAAATGTATGATAGTTGAGTTTTGGGCTGGGAAACCTAATGGAATATAGGGGGAACGAAATTATTATGGGGATCCATCATATTTTCGTCTAAGGCCTTATTCCAGAAGGTTCCTTAGGCTGCTTGGTGGTTAAGCTGTCTGTTAGGGTTTAGACTGAAACCCTAGCAGCCTGCAAGTATAAATAAGACCCCTAGGCTATGGAAATCGGCTACACTTGCTTCTAAGAGAAGCCTAGGGCAGATTTTAACATCTCTCACCCTCTCTCATATTGCCTTCTTGCTTGTGTGGTTTGTGAACCATTAGAGGAGTTACAATTGTGACTCTAAGCTTAAGATCAAGAAGATTACAAGGATTCAAGTGGGACCAAAGCAGGCCCTGCTAAACCCTCCTCCGAATCCAAGGAAGCAGAGTGCTTCTATTGTCACCAAAAGGGCCACTAGAAACGAAGCTGCCCTCAGTATCTGCAAGATATAAAGGATGGGAAGATTAAGCCCACCTTTATAGGTATGTATTCTATTAAATCTAATAACTCATCATTTGCTACTTCATGGGTTCTTGATACAGGGTGTGGTTAACACATTTGTTCTGATATGCAGGTCCTAAAAAGTAGTACGGAGGTGGAACATGGAAATATAAACCTGATTATGGAAAACAGAAGATCGTCGCCTGTGACCAAAGTCGGTGTTTATTCTTTAGTGTTGAGTAATGGGTTAGGGATAGATTTAAACAATTGTTGTTATTCGCCAGATATGGCAAGAAACAAATTATTTCATTTCATGGGTTGCTTATACAAGGTTTTAGATATTCTTTTGATAATAGTAATGGTTCTATTAATGTTTATTTGAATGGTGTCTTTTACTTCAATGCATTACATTGTAATGGGATTTATGAATATGTGATGGTTGTTGATAATTTAGGAAATAATGTTTTGAATATTGATTCGTTGACTAGTCTAGACAAAGCATGCTTGTGGCATTGTCGCCTTGGCCATGTCAATAAGAAACGCATAGCCCAACTCCAAAAGGATGGAGTGTTGGAGTCATTCGACCTTAGGGACGATGACAAGTGTGAATCTTGTTTACTTAGGAAGATGACCAAGTCACCCTTTATTGGCACTTGTGAAAGGGGTGAGGGTTTATTGGATCTCATACACACCGATGTGTGTGGGCCCTTTAGATCCAGCACAAGGGATGCTTGCCGCTTCTACGCGACTTTTACAGATGATTATAGCAGATATGGATATATCTACTTAATCAAGAAAAAGTCTAAAACCTTTGAAAAGTTCAAAGAGTTTAAGAATGAAGTGGAGAATCAGCTGGGCAGGAAAATCAAGATGCTTCAGTCAGACCAAGGAGGAGAGTACCTAAGTCTTGAGTTTCACGACTATCTAAAAGAATGCGGAATTGTTTCGCAATTGACGCCTCCGAGGACGCCGCAATTGAATGGTGTGGCGGAGAGATGTAATCGGACCTTGTTGGACATGGATCGTTCTATGATGAGTCGGACTTCGTTACCAATAACTTTCTGGGGGTATGCCTTAGAGACTACCGCCCATATCCTTAACTTAGTTCCCACCAAGGAGGTTACCAAGACTCCTCACGAGATGTGGACAGGGAAAGCTCCCTCGTTAGCACATATCAAGGTTTGGGGTTGCGAGGCATTCGTAAGACGAGAGACTCACGACAAACTCGAACCTTGTAGTGAGAAGTGTTATTTCATCGGCTATCCGCAGAAGTCTTTTGGCTATCTTTTCCATAGACCGAGTGACAATGTTGTCTTCGTTGCTAGAAGAGGAGTTTTCCGAGAAAGGGAATTGATAAGCCAAGAAGACAGTGGGAGGCAAATTGAACTTGAAGAGATTCAAGATCAAAGCGATGAAGGAACCTCTGACACTGGCACTCAACTTGAGGAGGAAACTCCTGTTGAACCTGTTGACGAGTCCTTACCTCTTCGACGTTCTACTAGGGCTAGTGTTCCACCCCGGTTGTATGGATTTCATATTACTGCTGAAGGGGATACATTTATTAGTGATAGTACACTAGTAAATTTGGACAAACCTAGCAGCTACAAGGAAGCCATGGCAGGCCCGAAGTCTTCTAAGTGGAAAGAGGCGATGGACAACGAGATTCAGTCCATGTACGACAACCAAGTTTGGAATTTGGTTGATAATGTACTGGGTCGTAAGACAGTCGGGTGCAAGTGGATCTTCAAGAAGAAGACGGACATGGATGGGAAAGTGCATACTTATAAAACGCGATTGGTTGCGAAGGGCTTTACTCAAACTCCCGGAGTTGACTGTGATGAGACCTTCTCACCAGTTGCGAAGATAAAGTCTATTAGGATAATGCTTGCATTAGCTGCGTTTCATGATTATGAAATATGGCAGATGGACGTGAAAACCGCTTTCCTTAATGGAAAGTTGGTTGAGGATGTTTATATGAATCAGCTAGAGGGTTTTGTCGATGCTTAGAGTATGCAAGCTTAAGAAATCCATTTATGGATTAAAACAAGCGTCTCGCAGATGGAATATTTATTTTGAAGACAAAATTAAAGAGTTTGGCTTTCTGCAAAGCAAAGATGAATCTTGTGTGTATGTCAAAGCCAATGGGAGTATAGTGAGCTTCCTCGTATTGTATGTCGATGACATACTACTCATAGGAAACGATGTACCAACCTTGTAGGAGGTCAAGTCCTGGCTTGGGAAATGTTTCGCTGTGAAGGACCTCGGAGAGGCTGCTTATATTCTGGGAATAAGAATAGTAAGAAACAGGGAAAAGAGACTGATAGGACTCAGTCAAGATACATACTTGGATAAGGTATAAAGCATTTTAGTATGGAAAGTTCCAAGAAAGGGGAGTTGCCAATCCAAATTAAGCAATACCAAGCTGAGTAAGACTCAGAGCCCGAGTACAGAGGCAGAGATAGATGATATGAGCCGAGTACCTTACACTTCTGCAGTAGGCTCTATCATGTACGCTATGACTTGTACTCGCCCTGATGTGGCCTTCGCTTTGAGCATGGTCAGCAGATATCAGGGGAACCCTGGTAGAGCCCATTGGATTGCAGTAAAGAATATTCTTAAGTACCTACAAAGGACCAAGGAATGGTTTCTAGTCCTCGATGGGAGTGATGACTTAAGGGTACGAGGGTACAGTGACGCTAGTTTTCAGACGGATCGGGATAATTACCGATCGCAGTCGGGCTGGGTCTTTACCATAAATGGAGGAGCAGAGACTTGAAAAAGTTCCAAGCAAGAGACCGTAGCTGATTCAAGGTGCGAATCAGAGTACATTGTGGCGAGCGAAGCGTCAAAGGAGGCTATATGGCTAAAGAACTTCATTGGAGACTTGGATTTATTCCATCCATAAAGGAGCCGATGGAAATTTTGTGATAATGAAGGAGCAGTTGCCTTAACCAAGGAACCAAAAGATCATGGTAGATCTTGACATATCGACAGAAAATACTATTTTATCAGACATCGGGTAGAAGAGGGACTCCTCGTTGTGAAGAGGGTATCATCAGAAGAAAACCCAGTAGATCCCCTTACGAAGGGACTGAGTAGGGTCAAGCACTTGCAGCACGCTAGGAGCAATGGGCTGAAGGATGATTAAGTTTGGATGAGATAGGAAACGTGTAATAGATAGTTTGTACTTAACATTTGATGAATAAATAAAGTTGTGTTATTTATGAGTAAAGCTACTATCTGGTGTTGGTTATTTATCTATTGTTTCAATTTTGCATGTTTTGACTTTCTGAATGATAGGATTATTCAAACAGTCCACAGTCGGTCATATTTTAGAAGTAGATATGAATGAAGACTGTCATGAATTGTTAGTAGATTGTCTAAAAGGTATTGGGCATAGCAAAGGTTTGCTGCAAAGTTCATGAGTTCTTATGAATATGATTTGAGCATTGGAATAAACCCAAGTTTGCTGGTATCACTTTGTGGTGTTTTACCTTAAGTGATCACGAAGCGATAATATCATATAGTCTTAAAACTTAGAGATATGGTTGTTGTTTGCTGGTTGGTTATGTATTGATGATGTGTAAACGCATCAGTAACTTTATGTTATAAAACACATTGTTGTGCATGATTCAATTAGTGAATAATGGATGCATATGAGTCAAAGTTGATCTGTTCCCTTTATTCTATGAGAATAAAGGTGATATCTTGGCCACTCGATGATTTGGTTTGACTTATGTGCCAGGCCCGGTCAGAATGAAGTTGATGTGTTCAACTAAATTCTATTTCAAACAAATCAGAGATTGAGGAACAAATGTTGGACGATAAGCATTGTCAGCATGATATCTAGAACAGAGGATTATACGATCCCTTATCTGAAGGACATGTTCATCAGAGTTGACAGCGAAGTATAAAAGCTACGATTGCTAATTGGATTCTGAAGTCATATGTGAGATATAGTTACTAGACTTATCCAAGTGGGAGACTGTTGGATTAGTGTCTAAGCCCGTAACTATATTTTGTATGTACTTGACCCGGTTGTGCATGGTCCTTTTGGGTTGCCTTCTCCAAAGCAACTTGACAAGTTAATTTAAGGAGAGAGAGAGAGAGAGAGAGAGAGAGAGTATTATGTTTTATTAATACATTATAAGAATAATATATTAAAGGAGAAATCATATTTATTTAATTAGTATTCGTCATAAATTAATTAGGAATTAATTTGGTGACTAAAAGAGATTAATTAAATAAAGGGGTATAAGCTGTCAAATGTACGATAGTTGAGTTTTGGGATGGGAAACCTAATGGACTATAGGGGGAACGAAATTATGATGGGGATCCATCATATTTTCGTCCAAGGCCTTATTCCAGAAGGTTCCTTGGGCTGCTTGGTGGTTAAGCTGTCCGTTAGGGTTTTAGACTGAAACCCTAGCAGCCTGCAAGTAAAAATAAGACCCCTAGGCTATGGAAATTGGCTACACTTGCTTCTAAGAGAACCTAGGGCCAATTTTAGCATCTCTCACCCTCTCTCATTTTGCCTTCTTGCTTGTGGGGTTTGTGAACCATTAGAGGAGTTACAATTGTGACTCTAAGCTCAAGATCAAGAAGATTACAAGGATTCAAGCTACTTGAAAGAGGTAAAACACTTAGATCTGTTTTCTTTATGATAATTTTGAATTATATATGATAGATCTGGGTTTGTAAGTCGTGGATTCAAAGCATGTACAATAGAGAAACCTAGATCCAAGCATTAGGGTTTGTATGAGCACATAGAATTGTTCTTATGAATAAAACCCATCAGGCTCAACATAAGGAAATTCTATATATGGGTCTATTATTTGCGTTCTAAAATTCGATTATGATTATGGCATCCCTTTTCATAATCTGAATTATGAGAACTTGGCAAATAGAAATGTTGTAGCAAAAGACTGGTTTAGAATCATGTCTTTATGTGAGACATCATGAATCGTGTCCCAGTTGCTTTGGGTATAGGATCGATTGCATGTGCTAGGGCATTAAGAAGGGAAAAGGTCTAGAATTGGATATGACTAAAATGATTAAGCAGTTGTCGAGGACGATCTAAGGTTTAACAAAGATTGGTTGCTCAGGGACAGTTGGAAGTATAATGTTAATTTTTGGAAGGGCCATATTTACATATTCTGAAAAGAGGCAACTCTTGTTCAGAAATGATAGTCAAAATGCGAATGTGGGAAAGAGGAAGTTGTTTAACAAATCTGTGTAATATTTGGAAACTTAATGCAAGAAGGATGTTTCCAAGGAGTTGATTCCCTTTGGAATGCTCTGTAATGTTTGTTGTGAAGTCTTTGTGACTTTGTGCATAATCATTACAAGAGGATCAATGCATATAAGTTTAGAATCTAACAGATTTCGGTAAATGGCATGAATTTGGAATTCCTGCATTTGTGGTAAGGATTCAGGAGTGTGAAATGAGAATCATTGGAATTATGTTCAATCGATCTATTTCACAAAGTAAAGATCATAGACAAACTTAGTATGAATACTTGGTGTATGACATCACTAGTGTTTAGAAACACATAGTATGCATGCTTGGAGCATGGGACAAATATTGTTTTAATTCAAGTATAAAGTTGATAGTTTGAAACAGTATGCAATAAATGATGGGTAATCAATATGGTGATAAATAAAAGATGTTTTATTTATATTCATAAGTTTTGAGACCATATTGGATTCGATTATTCTTGTGTTTCACTTTGCATGTTTTGACTTCCAGAATAACTAGGTTGCTCTTCCTGATTGACTAAGTTATTCAAACCATCCACAGTCGGTCATATGTTGGAAGTAGATATGAATCAAGAATGTCATGGGTCGGCTTGTAGAGTTCTAAGATGTTGGACAAAGTGGTGCTACAACACTCATGAGTGCTCATAAGTTCTGAGTATTGGATTCAACCCACGCTCATCAGAATCACTTCATGGATTTTATCATGAGTGATCATGAGACGATAATATCTTATATTCTTCAAACCTAGAGATATGATTTGTTACTATGAGTTGGTTATATATTGATCGCACGAAACCGCATTAGTAACTCGATGTCATAAAACGTGCCTTTGTGTATGATTCAACAAGTAGTAGAACAAGCCATATGAGTCGAAGTTTATCCATTCCTTTTACCTTCGGGTTAAAAGCAATATCTGTGGGCCCCTCGATGATTTAATGATGATACATGTGAGTGCTTGGCCAAGCCAGGACTGATTTGATTTGTTCAATCAGTTAGTCGTCATGAATCGGAAATCGGGAAACAACAGATGGACAGAGAGAATGATTATAATCCATGTCGCAGTCCATATGATATTTAGAATGGAGGAATATATGATCCCTTATCTAATAGACAAGTCATTGACAAAGGTCAGAGTTCATCGGCAAGGTCAGAGTTCGACAGAGGCTTTTGAGAACTACAATTGCTAGTCGGGTTATGAAGTCATACTTGCAATAATAGTTTTAGACTTATCCAAGTGGGAGACTGTTGGATTAATGTCTAAGTCCATAACTATTATTGGTAAGACTTGACCCGACCCGTCATGGTCCATTTGGGTTGCATGGCATCGGGACAATTAGATTGACCAGATGAGGAAAAAGGATACTAGTGATTTATATTAATATATTATAAGTTCTAATATTCTAATACATAATCATATTATTTAATTAGTATTTATCAAGAATTAATTTATAATTATTAAGTGATCAAAAAGGAACTAATTAAATATGGACTCTTAGATATATATGTGTGATGGGCCAAGTTCATTTAGGTTGGGCTAAGCTTTCATGGATAGTCCATGGAGTGTTTAACTCATGGATCATATGAAATGAAGGGTCATGGGTTTAACCCTAATCACCACACTATATAAAGATGTCCTTGGTTGGTGAAATGGGCACTAGTGTATGTACACAAAAGGGCAAGGCCGATTTCACTAGAGAGAACCAAAGTATCCTTATTCTCAAGTTTATTCCAAGTGTTCATGGTGTTGTGTGAACCATTTGAGGTGTCACATTTGGGGCACTAGGCACTCAAGCTTCATGAAGACAAGTTCAAGAACAAGGTATGTATTCTAACTTGTTTTATTATCCAAGTATCATAGATTGTATGCTAGACATGGTAATACCTTGGAATATTCATATTTGCATGTATAATAGAGAAAACATAGATCCAAGGTATTTACGGTTGCATGTACACTTAGGAGTGATAGAATGCTCAAAACTTAACATTGACTACACTAAAGTGTATGCTCCTGTAGTGTGCCTTCCTGGATTATGCTTCCTACATGGGGTTCACCGCTTATTAGATGGACGTTAAGACCGCCTTTCTATACGGAGCTGTGAAAGAGGAAATTTATGTTGATCAACCTCATGGTTTTTTCAACTCAAATTTTCCAAATCAGGTCTACAAATTAGACAAGGCTCTGTATGGGTTACATCAGGCTCCTCGAGCTTGGTATGCTACTCTAACAGATCATTTGCTTGAGCATGGTTATACCAGAGGCACGATTGATCAGATGCTCTTCATCAAGCATGTGGATGCCGACCTAATTCTTGTACAGATATATGTTGATGACATCATTTTTGGGTCGACAAGCTTGAAGCTGTGCAAAGAGTTCGAGGCAGTTATGAAGAAGAGGTTTGAGATGAGTTCTTTGGTAGAAATGACCATATTCTTGGGGCTACAAGTTCGACAAGATTCAACCGGAATCCTTTTGCATCAAGGAAAATATGTTGAAGACATGCTTGAGAAGTTTCGGTTTAAAGATTCTAAAGTTGCCTTGACACCAATGGTTGAACGACTCTTGTTGACTCCAGATCCTGATGGATAATCCATAGATCAAACTGAGTATAGATCGATGATCAGATCCCTGATGTATCTAACTATGAGCAGACCCGACATCATGTTTGCAGTCTGTCAATGCGCTCATTATCAGGCTAATCCTAAACTCTCTCATTTAATTGTTGTCAAACGAATTTTTAGGGATCTCAAAGGTAGCCTAAAACTAGGTCTTTGGTATCCTAAAAATTCTGATTTTGATATATATGCATTTGCTGACAACAATTATGGAGGTTGTGAACTTGACAGGAAATCAACTTCAGGGGGATGTCAATTCCTAGGAGAGCGTTTGGTGTTGTGGCAATGCAAGAAACAACAACCTGTCTCAACCTCAACAGCTGAGGCTGAATACATTGTTGCCTCTTCTTGTTGCTCTCAAGTTATCTGGATCCAACACCAACTTTCGGATTACGGTTTGAATTTTCTGGAAACCCAATCTTTTGTGATAATGATGTTGCAATCCAAATAGCTAAAAATCCTGTCCAACACTCCAAAACCAAGCACATCGACATCATAGTTCATTTCATTAGAGATTGTTATGAGCGTTCGCTTATCCGTTTGGAACAGATTCACACTGATAATAATGTGGCAAATCTGTTCATCAAACCGTCCAACAAAGTTCGATTCGATGTGCTTGTGGGCTTTCTCAAAATGATATGTTTTGAAGACTAATTTTTTGTTTTAGGTTAGTTTAAATTTGTTCATTTAATTTCCTTTCTCTCTATGCACAAATTTAGGGGGGAGGGGAATAAAAACAAAACAAAAATCATAAAATATAAAAATCCAAAAATATGTTCTAATGGAGGTTGTCTGCTTGTAATTAGTTAGGAAGTGATATTAACCAAGTGATAACAGGCAATATTAATTTGTGTAAGGTACCAATGCTGAACTGTGTAGGCTCTATGTTCAATGTGCTGATAGGCACTAAAGATTTAAATGGACCAGACTAGGCATAAACTGACATTTAAAAGGACTTGACAAGTATTGACTTAGATAGTTTCGTTTGGTCTGACAATACGACGCTCGGGTAGATTGAGTGGTGAGATATACATGGGAATCTACTGGCTACACTAAAGTAATATGTATCTAGAACTAAGGCATAACTTTTCCTCGATGTATGACGCATGTCCTTAATTCCGGTACTGATAGGGCGATTGGGGAATTCCGATAAAGTAGGTATGTAGAAGGTTATTTTCTTGCTTTCTTTCTGTTAGTCATATGTTGCCTCCTCTCCGTGATTGGAAGAGATCCGACCTGGACTGCAACATATGCAACTCTATCTCTATGCATCTTCTTATTTATGCAATTCTTTCTATCTGTTAGTCATATGTTGTCTCCTTTGTGTGATAAGATTTTTATCCGACCTGGAACACAACATATGCAAAATTCTATTTCTCAATCCCTCTAATTCAGTTAGTCATATGTTAATCCCTCTACGAGATTGGTAGAGATCCGACTTGGGAATAAGACATATGCATTTCTAAATCTATCTTCTTCCTTAATAATTGTCAGCTCATCTAAAGTAAGTAGTATTTTAGAAGTCCTTGATTACCGGGGTATATCAGGAAGTGGGAAACACATTCTAGTACATCTAAAATTGAACATCTAATAGGTTGTTTGTAGATCTCGCTGCTAAATTTAGGTGGACAACAATATCATTGGTCGTTGTCAGCTAAAGGGTCCCTCTAGGAGTATTATTTAGGTATATAGGTTCAAAAGTCTTGTTACTTGTAGCATGTCCAAATTCGTCACAATTTTTTGTATTTAAGTGGACCACAATATCGGCGATTGACCAGATCTATTCATGAAGGTGGAGGTACTGAAAAACAGATTAAGGCTGTCTTAAAACCTTAATCCCAAAATCATAAAAATAATATTAGCAATGGTGCAGAGAAATTAGTATTATTTTATTTATATTTTTATTTATATATTTATTTATATTTATATTTTTATTTTCTAAAAATTAAAAATTAAACAAAATTAATTTAGTTTAGATTATTAGATTTTATTTTATTTTATTTTTAATTTTAGTTTTAAGTCGTCAAAATGTCTTCATTTTTATTAAAATTAGATGTATTGGGCTTAGACTTGAGGCTTTTGGGGTTGCAGCTCATGGTCTATGGGCCGGAAATGGTATAGAGTATGTAAGGTTCGGTTCCCGGCTGAAAACCCTTCACCCTCATTTTTCAGTTTACAGTCGTAAACCCCTTCTCAATTTTCTCTCGACTGTTTGTCAATCCTCTCACCGATTCACCATTTGTTTGCGTTATAATCTGAAAGTGGTCCATGATTCTTATAGGTACTGCAAAGGCGACCCTCACAATGTTGAATCTAACTTGAATCGATCCTGTTTTGTAGGATTTGGAAGAAGAATTGTTTTTCGGCATCGAACTGCATTTACAGCCGCAAACCATTCATAGTCGTAAACCGTTCACAACTGTAAATTCATTTATAGCCATAAACCCATTTACGGATGTAAACTTGGTTATTGCCATAAAAATGTTTTTTGTTTAAATCATATTTCATTAAGGCCTAATCAATTTGAGAAAGTTTAATTTTAATGGATTAAATTCTTGATTTTCTCACTTGGCCGGTTTGATGCAAAACAAATGGCTGAATTGAAATTCTCAGAGAACCACAACATTGCTGCTTATCTGTTTGATCCTCCGGCAGCACATCAAGAATTTAGGTCCATGATTCATGGACTTAAGAGATGTTACATTGCATATGCTTTCACGTCGAATCCCATCATTTATCAAGACTTAGTGAAGCAGTTTTGGAACAAGGCTTCTGTGAGTAAATGAGAAGATGAAGAAGACACGGTGGAATATGTTATTCAAGGAAAGAAAATTGTAGTGTCGGAGCAAACTATTTGTGAAGTGCTGCAAATCAATGACCAGCTAGGGTTTCAAGCTGAGATTTCTATGAAACAAACTAAAGAGATTCTTGAAACAATAGGCTATGAAGGAGTGTTTCCACCTACCTTGAAGAAGTTGTTGCCTCCTTACTGGCGATTTCTTGCTCAGTCCTTCGTAATTTGTATCTCAGGCAGGAAATCTGGTGCTAATGAGATTTCCCTATTGAACACTGGTGCTATTGCTGCTCTTGCCATGGGTCTTGAGTTCAACTTTTCAAGATACGTTTTGATGATGAGAAATCTAGAAGGAAAAAGGAAGGACAAATTTATGATGTTCCTAAGGTTTCTCCAGATGATATTTAACAGTAAAGATCCGGAGTTAGAAAGAAGAGATGAAACTTTGGACTTGAAGTCTCTGGGTGCTAATACTTTTGGTCTCATGAAACAAATCTGCAAGGGTACAAAATTTTTATTCTAAGGAAAGTAGCCACTGGAGAAGTTTGGCCAGTTTGTGGATATCAGTGAAGCATCCGAATCAAAAAGCTCCTCAGACAATGAAGATGATGTTATTACCGCTTCTCAGCATGAAGAAGACCTTTTTCCTCCCGTTGCAATTGTTACCGAGGAACATGTACCGATGACTAATGTGGAGGTAAATGATGATGATGATGCAAATGATGATGATGAAGGTGAAGATGTGATTAATCTAGGAGATAATGTACTTGACTTTGATGAGGATGAATTACTCTTCGACTTCGAGCAGGGTGATTATTTCAAGCCAAGTAATGAGGAACTCAATGCATTTTTGATGACGTCCATGATGTTGTAAAACCTACAATGGAGACTGAGGGAGTTGCAAAAGTTCTCAAAGTGCCCCCTCCAACAACTGATTAGATGGCCGACACTTCAACTAATATGGATTCAACTATAAGGATTCTTCCCCTTACGGTTGCTACTCCAAACACTTTGCCATCTGAAGGTGATGTTAGTATGACACAAGCCTCTCAGCCTCCACTCAAAAGGAGAAGAGTCAATCCAAGGCCAAGAGTGCTGATTAGGGAACAAGCTTCGCTGGCCCAACAATCTTTTGCAACTGCTACACCGACCTAAAAAGCCCATGTTTTGAAAGAAGGACCAAGTGATGTTCGATCTTCGTATGAAGATGGGAGTTCTTCAATTCCTAGGGGTTCTTCTCCACCACAACCTGCGCATAATCCTGCCTCCAAGAGGCTTGCCAGTTTTTTGGCTCAACAAGATTCTTACCCTTTAACTCGAGGCAAAGGGATATCTATAGGTGAAGGAAGTTCAGGGGGAGCAAACCCATCAATTTCTGAGCTCAAGGAGGAGATTGGTGTTTTGAATCAAAAACTCATTGAAAAAGATGTTTTGATTGGATATCTCGGCATTCGAGTTTCTGAGATTGAGGAAAAAAATTCGCTAAAATCAAAACTAATCTCTGACTTGCAGCTCAACCTTGGAGCCTTGACCGCTGGTTACTTCGAGCTGAAGAACAAACTGATAGCAGAGTTTGGTGAAAAATTCAAAGCAACTGTCAGAGAACCAAATGAAGCCGAGACCTATCTCAGGTCGCCTGTCCATTCAACTCAACAAGATCCTCTTGTTAATCCTCCTCCTGTCGGAACCACAAAAATTGTTGACCGATTTGAGAAAGAACCAGCTCAAGCCAATCCAAGAGTTTTTCTCAAACAAACTCAGAAACAGGTATCTTCACAAAAGAGGGAGAAGTGGCTCTTCACGACAAATTTAGATCAAAATGTTCGTGGAGACCAGCCCCAACTGACTATGACTAAGCTCGGAAAGAAGCGGTTTAGAGATAAGTATGGTGACCGGTCAGGAATTCTAATGTGGGGTTTTCATGACAAATTAAATTGTTGGTTGGTAAAGCGCAAGACCAGAAACGTGGAGTATTATAGGCACAAAAATGATTTTTCTTCTTGGACGAAGGTGGACCTCACTAAACTTGCCGATGCTCCATTTTCAAACCCAACTCATGATCCACGAGGAACGAATTTCAAACTCTTCTTGGAAAATCAAGTAAAGAGGATATTCAATGAAATAAAGATAGTCGAATCCTTCAAGAAAAGAGCCAAAGATGTTTTTGACCCTAAGACCAACAAGAGCTTCAAGATCGTGATGTGGCCTTCTATAATGCAGATGACACAAATTCCTATTGTTAAGAATTTTTGTGATGGATCGTTGAACAATATGGAATACTGGGTTTTGATGAAGCCATAGCCTCAACTTTCATCAAATTCCCGGATGGTGTTTTTCGTATCATTGATAAGAAGGATTTGCTATAGTTTGGTGAACAGGATATTCACACTTTAGCTCAAAATCAAATCTTATGCAAGCATAAGATTCTAGGGGTTGCTGCTAAAGAATTTACAAGCATTATCGATGAGATTATTGAAAAAAAGATGTGGCTAGGGGCGATGGGAAGGTTTGACGTGCTGGTCATTGAGAGAGACTAAATTCATGCTAGCCTCAAACCAAGGGGGAGACTGGTAGGTCATATTTTGTTGGTTTGGGCTAAGCATTCATTTGTATAGGTCTTGTTAGTCATTGTTTGGGGTGTTTAGAGTTTGTTGTTGGGTGAACCGAAAACAAGATGTTTTCGGTTTAGCTGGTGTTTACGGTTGGAAGGTTGTTTGTGGCCGTGAACTCGTTTACGGTTCATGTTCCCTATATATAGTGTCAGTGTTTTCAGAATTAGTGTTCGGTTGTGTGTGTGTATGTGTCCATTGTACCAGACATTTGCGATTCAATAGAAACATGTGCAATTTGGATCATTCTTGCTTCTACTCCTTCTTGTTCTTATTAATTATTGCTTGTTCTTGTGTTTGATCACTAGTTGGTTCTAGATTTGCGGACTTACAGTGTCTAAGCCCATAAATATAATTGGTATGTACTTGATTTGATAGTAGCATGGTCTTTTTGGCTACCTTCACCATAGCAACTTGACATAATGACTTTTGGAGAAAGAGGTTATTTAATGATTTATTAATATATTATAAGAATAATATATTAATTAGAAATCATATTATTTAATTAGTATTTAATCAGAAATTAATTTGGTATTAATTTTGGGATTAAAGGAACTAATTAAAAGTACGGGGATTGATATTGCAAATCAATGATAGTTACAGTATTGGGCTGATGGACTCCCTTTGTAAGAGTTGGACGAAATCTATAGGAGGCCCTATAGAAATCGTCCAAGGCCTTCTAGAATGTGGGTTCATGGGTTGCTTAGATCCTAAGCAAGGATTAGGGTTTTCACCTGAAAAACCCTAGCAGCCATAGCTATTTAAAGACCCTCAGACCTCTCAAATTCGACACCTACTTCCCAAGAGAAACCCAAGCCAAATTTATGCCCTCTCTCTCTCTCTCACTCGTCCATTGCTTTTGGTGTTTGTGACTCCATTAGAGGTGCAACACTTAGGGCACTAAAGCTTTCAAGAGTCAAGATCATCTGTGGAATCCTTGTTATTACGAGATAACAAGCAAGGTAACATTCTAACCCTAGTTTCATATTGAATTTCGAAATTATATGCTAGTATTAGGGTTATTGATTTGGAAGATCTATTTGTATGTATAACTAGAGAAAAACTTAGATCCAAAGCAATTAAGGTTGCATGAACACATAAGAATGTTGTTATGCTCAAAACTCATCATTTACTACTATGACATTAGAATTTGAATATAATTGATAAGTTAGACATGAAAACAAGTTAACAACCCCATATGGATTCTCTTATTCGAGAGATAATTGATAGTGATAATGTTAAGGTAACTAAAGTCCCCACGAAAAATAAAGTTATGGATCCTCTAGTTAAGCCTATTTATCATGTTGTACATGAGCGACACATGTGTAAGATACGAATACAAATTCTATCTCCTTGGACGTAGCATGACTAGGTTAATAATATATTATAACTTCTAATATGGACACTGTGAAACTTTTTTTGATTTAAAGTGTTAAACATCAGTGTAATTATGTTTAAGTTAATATTTTATTATGTATGTTTAAGTATCTTCAAATTTTTAAAAGATCATTCTAGATGTCTGTAGAAATTATTTGTTATAGTAATCACAAAGGAGCTCTAAATCTATTGTTAAATATCAATTGATATCTACTAGATGTGGGCTGCGCAAAGTAGAGGCAATAAATAGCTCTTTTGACGAATAATTTTCTTACATGAAAATAATTATTAGATTTTATTATTAGTTATTATCTTATAAACAATTACCACTTTTAAATAAAATATTTATTTTTAGAACGTATATTTATATTGTTTCTTTATACATTTAATGTAAATTAATTATTGTCGGTGTTTAATTTAAGAAAAATAAACTAAATTATATAGATGAATTTAATATGTTAAAATTGTCATTTTTCTCCATATTAAATTTTTAATAACCTGCCTTAATTATATCTTCAAAATTTTGGCAACTATTAATGATTTTGTTATGCATAATTGATTTGTATAAAAAAATTTGTATCTTATACCTCTTAAAATTCAAGATATGAGTAATATGTTTTATAATATAGTATAAGATTATATGGATATGGAAAATAGTTACACGGAATTCGCTACTTATTGCTAAAAGAAAATGTAGGACACTACATGGTAATGAAATCATTTCATGGATTAAAATCAAAAATTAATTATCGAGTAGTTGCATTATATTTTCCTTAGACCTTGGATGCCTAACTACAATCTCAACACAAAAATATGGTAGCTACATATGTTCGAGGACAAACGGAAGCATGTATTGAAATATATACAGTAAAATTAATATTTTCCTCTTTAATTTAATAGATGTTGACAGAACCTCTCAATGAATGGTATTGAACAAATATGCATAATCTTGCTCAAATGTTGTGACACTTGTCTCAGTGATAATTCTTAATCGAGAAACAAAATTGTTGAGTAGACAATGTTGGTTTTGATCCATGTTTTATGCTTGACACAAAACATCATATAGACAAAGGTAAACATGATAGACCGATCTTAGTTCACCATATGTTAAATAGCTATGAAAGACAATTTAGTCGGTTGAAATGGGTGACAGGGGACCTATAGCTAGAATTACTTAAAGTCTTTGACTTCGCTAGAATGTTATATCTTGTACAAACATAATGTTGTCAGTGTAGGTACATAATTAGTCATAATTTATTTACATTACTACCATATTATCAGCTTGATCATATTGGGTTGCCAATAGAGAATACGGTGGATGGTATGATATTATCTAGTATTAAATGATCTCTTATAAAAAGCTATAACTTTGAAGCATTTAAAAGAATAAAGAAAAAATTAATTATTAAATAACAAGAGGAAAATTGGATGGGCCTTGAAAAGGCCCCTTTAATATTTTGGTTAGGAGAGGATATTTTGTCCATAACATGAATAAGGGGCTCAAACCTCTTATTCGGGAAACTTTGTATTACTTTATATGAGATTATAAAAAAATACTTGATTTGATATTAACTAGTCGGTGGATTAAGGTTAAGAGATTAATCGTCTAGGAAGGGATTTGATTTGATATTAACTAGTTGGTGGATTAAGGTTAAGAGATTAATCATCTAGGAAGGGATTAATAGGGGAATATATGCCTCCGTTTGTTGAAGTCCAATTTCGATTAATGGTTTAATACAACATGTACATTTGCGTATGTATTGGTTTGAAGGTAGGAAGTTAGTAATCGGTAAATGGTCAGATTATTGTTAGTGGAATGTTATTTGTTAATGGTCACCATGTTGGTTAATTGATTTTTCTTGAAAATGAAGAATTAATCTTAGTAGCTTGTTTTATATCAACTTAATTTTTGTCTTCTCCATTAGAAACGTTTCCTGTTTGCTTGATTGATTACCTTACCTAGATTATATTTCTGATGAGGTTGGTTGGATAATATTGACAAATACGCTCCATTTCTATATTCATTGTCTTATTGTAAAATAAAAGAACAAGAAAAAGAAGGAAGTATCCCGTATTGGTCAAACAATTTCCTATCCGATCTTATGTCCACCACTCATAATAATACAAATTATAAAATTTCTCAGCATTAAAAAATGGGTATCCTGATGATGACACAGACAGAATTTTATTGTTTATTTGTGATACAATATAAATAAGTAAATAGATATTCGATATAGATATATATTGCGTGCAGGCAACCACCACCCACTTCCGGTCTCTATCTTCCAATTTTCAATTAAGAAGGTTACGTGCCTTTTGTAGACTAGTCCCATTATCACGTCACTCATTGCTTCATTTTTACTACCCTTTATATTCCTACTGAATTTCAATGGTTTTCATATTGTTCCTAACATTTTTCCTTGTTAGATTTACAATTCAATCATTCTGTTGTGTTCTGTAGCAGTTGACCGTTTTGGGGTTGGTAGTGATTATTAACAAGTTCGATAAAGGTGAAATTTATTCTATATTCACATCCTTAAATATTGTGTATGTTTCGAATACGAAATATTGTGACTTTTTCTAACATCAGCTAGACACAGTCTAATTGCTTAAGATTTAGGGTTCGATGTCGGATTCCAATGTACACAAACTAAATGTTTGAATCTACCATCATCTTTAATTTGTATAAAATCTCTTTTAGAAGGAAAATGAAGACTCCATATATTTTATACCAATCTAACTACTATTCATGTGTTTCATGAGCCTTGTTAGAGTCCCAAATGAGGTAGACAATGTCATATTTACCTCAATATATGTTGCAATCTACTTTCTTTGCTCAATTACTATTTTAGAGAGAACACTCTGGACGTATCATATACAAGTGTATCATATATACGAGTCTAACTAAAGTTCAATTTACTTTGATCAAATAAACAATGTTTAATTTGTTGTTTATTTGTTCATCAAATACTAAAACCCCTGAAATTTGAAGCAAAAAATCTAGAAAATGCGACACAGACTAATAAAAATAGAGGAATAATCATCGAAGGCAACAAACTGTATTTGATAAGTTTACGTATTATACAAATTACAACAATATTAATATACAAAAAGCAAAAAAGAAAACACCCAACAAAACATTTTCAATGTATTACAAATTAAGGGGTGGGTAGGGTAACCCAGCCCCATAAAAATCGAAAAGAAAGAAGAAAGAATAACAAATTTGTCCAAGTAAAATTTGTTTACAGATGCATGCACAGAACCTTTAATTTAATTTTCACAAATCATCGATATCACACACCACCAAATCTTCAGCTCAGCAAGCCTTTGGTGGCTCAGTTGGGGCTACTTCCTCGGTCTTGACTGGGGTGGTTTCTGGTGTCTTCTCAACCTCCGCCACCACCACCACCTCTTCTTTCTTCTCTTCCTCCACCACAATCTCTTTCTCTTTGCTGCTTGTTTCTTCCACCGGAGCTGCTGCTTCCGGTGCTGGTGTAGCCTCCTCTTCTTTTTT
This sequence comes from Lactuca serriola, assembly GCF_051521515.1. Taxonomy (NCBI): domain Eukaryota; kingdom Viridiplantae; phylum Streptophyta; class Magnoliopsida; order Asterales; family Asteraceae; genus Lactuca; species Lactuca serriola. The sequence continues at coordinate 170,813,662 of NC_136415.1, read as the reverse complement.
CTCTTCGACTACAATGAATGTTGACACCTTCTCAAAAACAAAGAATATGGGTCCCTCCACCAAGGTTGGGCCGAATTTGCAGCAAGCTTCATGAGCTGGTTTCGATCCAGGAAATTCTAACACAACAAAATATTAAAAAAAAATTATTAAATTAATCATATTAATGAGTGATTGCATGTTTAAAATAAATTAATTTAGTTTGTAATTTACCGATTTTAGAGAGTTCTTCAAGGAACTTCTCAACACCAGTAGAGACCTTTTTCAAGGTGCCCTCCTTCTTCTCCTTCACCACTGTCTGTTTACATATTCAATAAAATTCGTTATAGTTTTGGGTGATATTATACTAACAATTAATGTTGTAAGAAAAATAGTAATATGGAAATTTGAAACTCAATAATTGAGTCCAATCATGAGTGTCGTTGTCTTTTTATTATAGCTTATATTTATTAAGTAGTTGCAAAGCAAAACTTGATTTTTCTTTTATTTAATTATGTAATATTTGTTCTTTTATTGGTATAAAAAATGAGAAATTTAAGTATCTAATTTAAGTGAAAGCAAGTTAGTTATACAACTATAGACAACCTTGATTTCATTTGCAGAAGCTTCATAGATTTCAATGACTTTAGCTTGGAGTTCACTCTTCTTTTCTTCAAACTCTTTGCTGTAATCCTCCTGAATATACATGTGAATTATTTTAAATATAAAAATTTGTTATAAGAAATCAATAAAAAATAATCAAAGATACTAATTAATTACCTTAGCGTCATCGAAGGTCTTGCAAGCTTCTGCAGCAGCCGTCTTCTTAACGTTGTTCTTCTCGAAAATCTTCTTGAACTTTGGTACCACTGTTGATTTCCAGTAACCCATCTTTTTCTTCAAATATTACAGTAGACCTAATCCACCAACCATAGCCATAAATATATTATAATCCCATATTTAAAGAGTCACCATGCATATGTTTTAAACCCATAATTTTACTGTTTTGGACAAATTAAGGATTCGAATCCACATGCTTTCTCACACTTACGTATACAAAAGATGGATGAGATATCTTTAAAAATAATATAGGAGGTTGTTTAGTATATTAAAACTTTGAATTGAAGAGATCAAAACCACACAAAGGAATATGCGTACGTCCTACCATATTTGTTTGTCAAGATAAAAGCAGCAGAAAAAATATCCATGATGGCACACAAAGAGCTTTGGATGGAAACAAAAAAAGAAAAGATACCTTTGAGAGCGCAAGTGTCTTAATTTCTGATGAAGATAAGCAGAAGATGAGAGGAATTTTGTAATTGAGTGGTAAGCTTTGTGATCACAGGTTATATCAGCTCTCCAAACCTTTGCCCTTCAACTTATTATATTCTTCTTTCATTATTAAACACCCCCTCTCCAATTGTAATTACAATTATGCCCTTCAAATCATGTCATCATATCTTCCTTTGTCATATTTAATCTTTTTGCTTATATTTATATTTATGCTAATATTTCGTGTCCTATTTTTCTTATCTCATATTTTCCATATCTAATTGTATTCCCCCCAAAGATTTAAAAACCGGTTTGAACCGGTCGGTCGAACCGGTTGGACGGGAAACCGGGGGATGGAACGGTTCAACTATCATCGATTTTACGTCGATTTCTGAACCGGATTGAACCGGACGATTATTTTAAAAAATCACGGTTGAACCGGTCAAAATAAATCCGTTGAACCGGTTAAACCCAATAAAAATCAATGTTTTAAAAATCGTTTTTTTAGTTGAACCGGTATGGTGACCGGTTCCCGGTCCGGCCGCCAGGTTAACCGGTTTATATATATATATATATATATATATATATATATATATATATATATATATATATATATATATATATATATCATGAATTTGACATTTACAAGTTCAAACATTAAAAATACATATAAAAATAAGTGGTAGATCAATATAAATAAATTAAATTAACACATAGCCATAAGTTTTAGTATTTTACATCAATTCATATACGTCAAAAAAAGAAATAAAGTATAATACCAAAACAAAATATAGTTTTAGATGAATACAAACACATCAAAAAACTTTATAACATTTACCATATGTTTTTATTTAGAAAAAAACTAAATAGATTTTAAAAAAATCACTAAAGTTTATTATGCAAATAGTTCTTTTCCATATAGTTTTATTCGGTTTAACCGGTTCAACCGATTTATTTTGACCGGTTCAACCGGATTTTTCTAAAAATCGGCCGGTTCAATCTGGTTCAGAAATCGACGTAAAATGTGTGATAGTTAAACCGCTCTCTCCCCTGGTTTCTGGTCCAACCAGTTCGATCGACCGGTTCAAACCAGTTTTTAAAACATTGATAAAAATATATGGAAAAAACCATTTGCATAATAAACTTTAATGATTTTTTACAAATCTATTTAGTTTTTTTCTAAATAAAAACATATGGTAAATGTTATAAAGTTTTTTGATATGTTTCTATTCATCTAAAACTATATTTTATTTTGGTATTATATTTTATTTTCTTTTTGACATATATGAATTGATGTAAAACACTAAAACTTATGGCTATGTGTTATTTTAATTTATTTATATTCATCTACCACTTATTTTTATATGTATTTTTAATGTTTGAACGTGTAAACGTCAAATTCATGATATATATATATATATATATATATATATATATATATATATATATATATATATATATATAGAAACCGGTTAAACCGGGAACCGGTCATCATACCGGTTCAACTAAAAAACCGGTTTTTAAAACATTGATTTCCCTCCTCCATTTTCGTCCAATAATATTAACCAATTTAAATTAAGAGTTCAAGTTTATTAACAAGGTGTATATCTTCATTGAACAATTTAATTCTTGTGCACGAATATATAATTATAAAGTTAAAATAATTATTTTAACAAATTGTGATTTAATGTTTAAATGAAAAATAATGTTTTAAAAATCCCGACTAAATCCGGTTAATCACCGATTAGTCCCTAGGTGCTATCCGACCGACTTGAAACTGTCTACCGATTACTCTATGCCTACATGACAAGCAAAGGAGTATCAAGCAATAAAATTAACATTTTGAAAAATTCTATCTCAGTAGAAAATATTTAAGGATTGATTAATTAGTTATTTATTAATCATATTTATCTATTTTTCATGATATTTGTGATATTTAGAAACTTTGTTATGATGTTAGTCATACTTAATTTTTTTTAATTGAAAAAATTAGCAATTTAGGGTCCATGATTAATCCCCGCCAAACTGATTAACACTTTAATCTTAGTCAACCGACTAAGGCTTCGTTTGATACGAATCTTTCCAGGTCCAAGCAGATATTTCTGACTGAATGGACCAGAAAGACTGTTTGATTTGCACAAAAGAATAATCTTTCCCGGTAAGATATGTCTTTCCCAGAAAGCCCCAAAATCATATCTTTCTGGCTGAATAGGCTGGAAAGACAATTATATACCAAACCCCGCCTTTTTCTTTCTTTATTGGATTATTAATTTTTTTAAATAACTTTTTTAAAATTAATTTTTTATTGAATTATTATTTTTTTTCATCATTCAGCACTGTCAATCAGATGTACAATCAAACATCATAGTTTCTTTCCCAGTCATAAAACTTTCCTTGACAGCACTTTCCCAGACAGAAACTATCAAACGGGACCTAACTAAAGTCGAGCGTTTTTCACAACCTTGCTATTAGGTTTATTAACCCGTGCAGTTTTAAATAATTGGTTATGTCTACCATTAATTAATAATTTTATAGACCATTTTAAGTTGTGTAAAATGTATATCTAACGTATGTTGATATGTATATATAACAAATAATAAATATATATAAAAAAAAATAACCACTACAACTTTTGATGATTTTAAAGACTGGTTTAAGTTGTATAAATTATATATCAAACGTATGTTGATTTCTATATATAACGAATAACAAATGGTATGAAAAAACATAAAAAATACTACAACTTCTAATAACATAAAAACATTACAAAATCTACTACAAAAATTATATAAAAGAATTATTGAACACTTATAAATCATACAAAAAGAATATATAAAGATGAACATATAGTTGATATATAGAAACAATATTATCTTAAGAAAAACTTGTAAAGCTATAATCATTGATGCAACAAACTTTTTTTCAATTCTTCATATTTAAATCACAAATTTCTTCAAACACTTGATTTTTGTTAGCAAAACTCACTTTTGTACTACTAATGTAGTTGAAATGTGTATAAAGAGAGGAAAATAAAAGAATCCTTACTAATTAGTAACAATAAGTTCAAAAACTTTTGATTTTTAGTGACTAATTGCTTTAAACTTGAAATAATAAGTACACATAAATTAGAAAACTTTTGAGTTATAGGGAGAGTTACAAATAAATTTGATGCATGTAAATTTGTCTCTATAATATATATATATATATATATATATATATATATATATATATATATATACTCCCTACGTCCGAAATTAATTGTCCACTTTTGACTTTTGAAATCTTTTTTCTTCAACATTTGTTAGTTATGATTAATTATTTTCGCATGTGACGTGCGTAGACTTGTTTGGGATTAAAGATGATATGCAAATTGGGAGTTTTCTTCTTAAGAGTATTCATAAGTTTTCTTCTATTATTTTTTTAATGTTTTCATAAGATTTCGTCTACTAAATTTTATCTTTAGATGCCAAGTTTACTCAAGATGAAATTGAATATGCAGTTTGGGATTGTGATAGTAATAAAGCTCTGGGTCCCGACGGATTTACTTTTTCCTTTTTTTAAAATATTGGAAGATTGTCAAAGATGATGTGTATAGACTTGTTTTGAGTTTTCAGAATTGTAAGTATATTCCTAAGGGTTGTAATTCTTGTTATATATCTCTTATCCCCCAAAGTTCATGATCTGAAGTAGACTGATGATTTTCGACCTATTAGTCTTATTTGGTGACAATATAAAATCATTAGTAAACTTTTGGCTAACCAGTTAGCTGCAGTTATTGATTCTATAGTTAGCGTGGAACAGACGGCGTTTATTAAAGGTCGTCAGATTCTTAATGGACCTATAATGTTGAATGAGATTATTGCTCATCCTAAGGTGGCGAAGAAAAAATTTATGGTTTTAAAGGTCGGTTTTGTAAAGGCTTACGACTCTTTATCTTGGGGTTTCCTTCTTGAAGTTATGAGTAAAAGGGGTTTTAGTAATTTAAGTTGTTCTCGGATTGGAGCAGTATGAAGATCATCTAGAGTTGCAGTTCTCATTAGTAGGTCTCCTATGGTGGAATTTGGTGTGTAACAGGGTCTTAGACAAGGATATCATTTTGTCTCCTTTTCTTTTTGTTAGTGCCATGGAAGGATTTCACGTTTCTTTCGTAGAAGCGAGAAGAGCATAGGTTTATAGGGGTGTTAATATCGGTTCTTCAGGTTTAGAAGTTTCTCATCTTCTTTATGCTGAGGATACAATTATTCTTTATGACTGGGAGGTAGAGAATGTGCATAAAACTATAAATATTCTTAAAGTTTTTCAATTAGCTTCCGGTCTCTAAATTAATTTACATAAAAGTAAATTAATTTCTATCAAAGTTCAGTTTTAATTCATCCAATCGGTTGTTGATTTCATAGGATGTAGTGCTATTTGAATTCCTTTTGTTTATCTTGGTTTGCTTATAGGTGGAAATATGAATAAAATTGCTTCTTGGAAACTAATGACTAATATATTTGTAGACAAATTATCGACTTGGAATGTGAAACTACATTCTATTGGAGGTTGTATTACACTTATTATGGTTGTTATGGGTAGCTTGTCTGTCTATTACATGTCTATTCATAAGGTTCCTGATGCAGTTATTAAAATGTTAGAATCCTTACGGGCTAAAGTTTTTTGGGGTGTGGATATTAGAGAAAAAAGTGCATTAGATTGCTTAGAATCGTGTTTTCTCTTCTATGGAAGCAGGAGGTCATGGGAATGGAAGTCTTTTTGCTTATAATTATGCTTTATTGTTTAAATGGCAATGTCAGTTTTTACATAATCCTAACGCTTTGTGGGCTAGAGTAATCAAAGGTTATCATGGAGTTAGATTGGCTGAAGACGAATTTTGAATCGTGGTAGAAGTGTTAGCCTGTGGATCAATATTTATAAAGCTATGGATCATCTAAAGATGAAAGGTATAAACTTGGGTGATTTTTTTCATATTAAATTGGGAGATGGTTTAAATACTCGGTTTTGGCTAGATAATTGGATGGGCTTCGTTTTGTTAAAGAATAAATATCCTAGGTTGTTTGCCTCAGAGGTGTTCGAGACAAAAATTATTGGAGGCGTTTGGGAGGGAACCAAGAGGCAGGGTCATGGCTACACATTTTTTGGAGTTATGTTCAATGTTCGACGAAGTAGTTCTTTTGGATGTCTCACATTCTTATGTTTGGGATTTAAAGATTGATGACTATTTTTCAGTGTCTTCTACGAGAATTTTGTTGGATTCTACTTTATTAGGATCAGATCATTGTCATACCATATGGAATAATCTTATACCTAAAAAAGTGAATGTGTTTCTTTGGAGGATTGCTAAAGATAGGACACTGTCTCACTTGTGTCTTTGAGACAAAAGGATTGATCTTGATTTGGATCTTTGCCTGGTTTGTCTACAAACTAGTAAATCTTCTTAACACCTTTTTACATCGTGCACGTTTTTACATCCTATTTGGAGTAGAATTTCTTTATCGTGGGAGATTTCAGTCATGAATTCTATTTCAGTGCATCATTATTGACTTGGCCTGATCCTATGCATCTTAATTCAGAGGCCAAGAAGAATTTTGATGCGGTAATTGGAGTTATGTTTTGGAGCATTTGGCGATTTTGTAATAATCTAGTGTTTGGAAAGAGTAAACCTAGAAAAGATGAAATGTTTGATGATATTCGGTCGTTGTCCTATTTCTAGGTTACTAATAGACGTAGGAAATTTAGAATATCTTGGGATTGTTGGTTGTCTTCTCCCAAATTGGCTTGTAACTCCGTGTAATATCTAGTTTCTTGCTAGTAGTTTTTTAATAATATCTTTATGTCATTCAAAAAAAAAAAATTCTCATGTGTTGCCATAAAATCCTCTAAATTTAAACAAAATGTTCGGTTATGCTTAATGACTGCTTTTTGGTGCGCTAATGTCTAATATAAGGGGATGTATGTTAAATAAAAAAAAACCTTCATTCTTAGTAAGAATCTCCTACCAATGTTAAACACAACACATTATCTTGAAATGGTGTTCAGTAGAAGTATAAAAAGAAATCATGTTCAATCTGGATCCTAATAAGAAGAAGAAGTTATGTTTAAATTCAAACGCAATATAGAAGCCATATACAAAATCGAAATCCCATCATGTTCCATAACAAAACCCAAAAATGAAGAAGATTAAAATTGATCTAAAATTAGAAGAAGACAAAATCATGTTCAGTAATTAAACCAACAAATTTTATAGACACAATAAAGACTTTGAAGCAAATTAGATGTAATGATCCTAGCTCGAGAATTTAAAGTTGTGAAGGCCATTTGACGGTAGTGATGGAAAAGGAGAATTGACCAGAGTTAGAGGCCTGATCCTAACTCCATAATGTGAAGTCGGATTACCACAACAGAACTGATCGAGAATGGTGGTCAAGAATGAGGGTTATATCGATTGTAAGTTTGAAGTAAGTTAAAGATGCATACATTGAAATTTAGCAAGAACTAGGGTTTTCAATTTGACAAATGGGGGAAAGGAGGAAGCATAATGGTAGGGGAAAGAAAATGATGGATAAAGAGAGTAAAAGAGAAGGGGGGTGAAAGAGGTGGTAAGTATCAATTAAAAATGATATAAATATCTTTTTGCATGTATAAATAATTATATACACAAACTTTAAAAACCATAAGATCAAAGATGATAATTATTTTGACTGTCACTTTAAACTAACAATAAAGACCAATCATAAAAAAATTTATGTTGTTTCTAATGTATAATTCATATGTATGGTTTGGTTACTACACTAAATATTTGAATTTTTATCTCAAATTTGTTGTTTTTTGTAATTATTTTCTCATTATTACTTTATTTTTCATTTGCAATTTCTATTTTGACATAATCATTTCAGAATAATTATGATAAAAATAAACCTTTAAAATACAAGAATAAAACTTGTTAAATAGGTTTTTTTATAAATGCAAAAGTTTAGAGAAATAGATGCGTATCTACTCTAACCATGAATATATTTATATTGAACCAATTGCTTCGATGAATGTTGCAATCATGGTCACATAAAGATAAAGACAACGAAAAATAAATATTTTCCAAATCAAAGAAGAAACGTAGTATGACTTTTCTTTTTGTTACAAATTGGTTTAAATAATACTTATTATACTTTTTTAAGATTTAGGAAAGCTTATAACTAACTTTATATATATATATATATATATATATATATATATATATATATATATATATATATATATATATAATTAGATATAGAGAGAGAGAGAGGGGGGGTCAATTGAGAAAAAAAAAGGTTGAGAATGGAGGAATCATTCTCCGCCAATCATTTATTTTTGCCGCAAAAGCCTCAAACGTACCAGCGGAAATGGGAAAGAAATGCACATGTCTTTTCCAACAAAACATATTTCCTTAAACTATGCTAATCATTACCTTAATATATACAAAACATAGTTTTTTTCATTTTTTTTTTTTATTTTTATAAGCTATTATTATCAAAAAATGATTTTAAATATACCAAAATTCATGATTTTTTATTCTCTACAAATAGACATTCATATTGATATAGTTTTAAGATAAAATAAAAAATTTATTTTTTTATATTTTCAGCTATCGTTATTCATAAGTGAATAAAAATGCATCAGGTTTTATTACAGTACATTCGTTATTCAGTCATGATTAAAAATTATGATTTTTTTTTTACAATTTAAGTATCATTCATATATGAATATTGCATATGATAAACATAGTATATTCATATTTTAATATTGGACGATTCATTCACTTGTGAATATTAACATAGTATATTCACTTGTGAATATTAACATAGTATATTCACTTGTGAATATTAGATGATATATTCACTTATGAATATTAAATGATATTTCATATGTGAATATTACATAGTATTACATGGTATATCGAATGTGAATATTACATAGTATATTCACTTGTGAATATTAGATGATATATTCACTTATGAATATATTACACAGTATATTCAAATCTGAATATTACAAGGTATATTCACTTGTGAATATATTCACTTATGAATATTTGAAGGTATTTTGACAAATATATATAATTTTTATATGTTATTCACATATGAATAACATACAGACTTACATATTTGTTAATAATCATATACTCATTCAGGTGAGAAAACATATTCATATGTGAATATAATGTGGTAATTTAGTTACATATTTATGCATTTCGTCAAATAGTTGGAGTGCATACAAGTTAACTATTTTAAAAATGTTAAAAACATCAAGTTATCAATTCCAAATCATCATATACTTCCAATTTCGACTTCAAATGCGACATCCTATGTATGATCGATTTCTCGTTTTGATTTTGATTTCCGAAAGTCCGATTGGGAACCTGTGAGTACCGATTCTAAGTACTTCAATGTCGACCGTGACTGCGAGTCCAGAACTCCGATTCCAATTTCATGAACAACAAAGAAATTCCGATTCCAACTGATTTCGTTTGCGAATCTGGGAAATTCCAGTTCCAAATCCGTTATGAACATTAACAAATCGATGAAATTGATGAATTTGGGTTGCAGATCTGTCTTGAACGGCGAACCTCCCAGCCACGAATATCGATGATTGATTAACACTAGATGACATTGATGATGGTTTAGTTGAAGAAATCTGGATGATTGTTGAAGGTTTGAGGAGAAATTTTGATGATGAACGAACTGTTATCGAGTTCTCTATAGTTACGTATTTGAGATTGAAAGTTATTAACGTATTTACAAGTTTGTCACCGTGTCTTTTTATACTTAAATTAAATGAGTGGCTGAGAATGATTCCCCCATTCTCAACGTTTTTTATTTTCTCAATTGAACCCACCTTATATATATATATATATATATATATATATATATATATATATATATATATATATATATATATATATATATATATGGTGAGGTTCAATAGAGAACCATAATTAACCAAGAAACCAATCTTTTTTTCAACTTTTAGAACTTATTTTTTATCAAAAAAAAAACTAAAAATACATAAATTCATAACTTTTTATCCTTTTTCCAATGATATCAAATTCGAAAAAAAATCGTAAAATCACAATGTGAATCTTTGAAAATTCGCAATGTGAATCTAAATTCACATGGTGTATCCGAAAAATATATTTAACATTCACAATGTTATGTTATGAATTTAGATATATTTAGTTTTTTTTTCGATAAAGAATAAGCTCTAGAACTTTAAAAAAAAAAATTGGTTCCTTTGAGAACCAATAATTATGGTTCTCTATTGAAATTTTCCATATATATATATATACATATATATATATATATATATATATATATATATATATATATATATATATATATATAAGGAGTGGTTCAAATGAACTCAAAAATGTTAAGAACCCTACGAACCATCTTTTAAAATGTTTTCATTAAGATTATTTTGGATAAATCCAACATTTATATTGTATTAAACATATTTTTCCACTCCTTAGCTTACAAACTACTTGCCACTTGTTGTCGGACCACAATCTGACCATCATCGGATTGTCGCCAGACTAACATTAAATTTAGTAGCATTTTTCTGCTTGTATTCACAGCTTAATAGAACAAACATTGTAGTTTCCATTTCTTTGGTAATATTTTTTATTTTTCCAGCCAAAATATACAACTTTTTTGTAGAAAATAAAATTATGTCTTGAAAAAATCAATTGTCCTTTCTCTAAATTGTAGAATTTTTTTTAAATAGATCGTGTATAAGAAATATTCACAGTTTAAGATACAATATTCACTATTTAATAAACATAATAATTTACTAATACACACTTTAATATTTTCATGCATACATTCATTCATATTTTAACATAAATTATATATAAAATATACAACTTAATATAGTCCAATTTTAGTTTAATACATATAATTCACAAAGTAACATAATACAATCCATTATACACTAATTCACATATTTAAAGAAGTCAACCTCAAACTCCCTCACCACCACCATGACAAACTACCACACGTCACCACCAACCACTCGTGCCACCGTCACAATCATCCTTCCTTCCAAATCAGATTTGTATATAAAATTATTGGTTGACAGCTTAAGTACTATTTTCACCATTTAATAAACAGTTATTCACTTATTCAGAGTTTAATTTAAAATAATTATAAACACTAATACATTCTTACATACATAAAAGCTTATTAAAATTTCACAACTTAATATAGTCAATTCACAGTTCAGTTCACAGCTTAATATAATAAATTCACAGTTTAATACACAAAAATTATACATTCACAACCATATTCGCAACTTAAAACTTATATGTATACTTTCAAATCTATAGGCTATTGTTTCTTTTAAAGTTTATTTACACAAATATTCAATGCTTCTTTCTTCTCATATGTCAAAAGCAAACAAAAAATTAATAAAAATTCACAGCTTAATACAATTAATTAGCAGCTTAATACACTCAATTCACAATTTACTACAGTCAATTGACAGCTTAATACAGTCAAATCACAGTTTAATACTCAAAATTCACAGCTTACTACAATAAATTCAAAGTTTTATACAAAAATTTATACATTCACGACCATATTCTAAACTTAAAAACTATATTTCAAGATTTAATTCACATTTTAAAAAAAAAAAAAATTTAGGTCTCTTGTCCACAATATTTACATCTTAAAACCTAATTGATTGTGTTGAAACATTTCATCAGATACATTATGTGCACCACACAAATTCTCAGATTCATAGAACATTTCAAAACTCTAATTCACAGTTTAACAAAACAATTTAGGACTTTCATTCATAGTATTCACAATATAAAATCATATTAATTCACTCATTCAAATTAACTAACTTAAACAAAACCAAACAATAGCTCAAACATTAAAACATCACAGTTCATAGCTTAAAAAAAATCAAAATTCATACATATTATTTAAGAAAAAACTAACATAATAACACACATTCTAAATTGAATTCACAACATAATAGCCATAGAACACAAACTGTGAATAAAAATTTGATGCAAATATTATAACAAATAAGAGAATAAACATGGATTAACAACTTAATAGCAGAAAAAACTACGATTAACAAAAGTAAACAACAAATGAGAGATTATAACATTAAATTCACAACTTAACGAAAAGAAAAAAAAAAGTTAACAAAAAGCAACATACCTTATGTGTTTCACCAGATATTAGAGATAAATAGATGAAGGGCGATTTGGCAGTGTTTCACAGAGCAACGAAGCAACAAAAATGGTGGCAGTTGACGACGGTCGGAGATCTGGTCGTAGTCTCGTCACAGCTCTGTTTGATTTCTTCAGATCTTGTGGCAACTAGGGTTTCAGTTGCGAACATGGTTCAAAACGAAGAACGAAATCCATATAAACAAACAATCTTAAGAGGTTTTAGACTTAAATAACATGAATGAAATCAGATCTGAAGGTTTCTAAACTAGATCTGAAGGAAATCAGATCTAAAATCGCAAGCATGAACAAAGAAACGACACAAAATCATGGAGACGAAGCAGATTTGGATGGGTAGCATAGATACGACAATAATGGCGCAACTGGAGGTGGTAACATGTTGATGTCGACGATAATAACAATTGTACATGTTGGAGGTTCGGCGGTGATGTTGGAATCTCGAATAGAAAGCGGTATCTTCAACAATGGTCAGTTTCACCTGAGATCTGATGAGATCTGATGTAGATCTAGAAAGATCTGATGTAGATCTAGTGATTTCTTATGTGGATCTGGTGAGATCTGTTGGAGATTCACTAAATATCAAAAAAGGTGGTGATGATTTATGATGATGGCGGTAAAAAGTCACCGGAGGAGACGGTAGTAGCGATAGTGTTGTCAATAGAGGAGACGGCAGTGCTAAGTCGTCGGAGCAAAGTCACCGGTGACAAGGGCGGCGGAAATGATGGTTGTTATCTTATGAAGGAAGAAGCAAAGAGGAAGTAATGTTTGAAGTCTGGTGAAAGAAAGACCTGATGATGCTTATGTTAGAAATATGAAGTGATGTTGCCCAAAATACACTTATTGCTTTTTGGACATTTATCAAAATAAAAAAAATCAAAATATTTGAAAATACTAAAATTCTCATAATTATAACTTAAAAATAATTGGTTCTTAGATTTTTTAACTTTTAGTGGTTCTCATTTGAACTTTTATATATATATATATATATATATATATATATATATATATATACATACATACATACATACATACAAGTATGTTCATACGAAAACAAAAATAATTTGTGAAAATGCGAAAACATATTTTATATTATAAAAACCAAACACATGTACTTTAGAAATTAAATTTATTAGCAATAAATTAAAGATTATAAGTTTACATGGGAGGATATTATGGTAATATAGATTTAAAGGTGGTTTTAACAACCTTTTTTTCATGTCGTTAACCACTTTTAAATTCAAGTTTTCATAATAAAAAAGTCAAAAAACATGTTTTGCTAATATGAAACAATTTCTCATGTATCATCGATTATCATCATGTAGTTCAAAATTTGGATGGTTCTTGTCCAAAATATAAGGTTGAGGCAGCACAATCTCATAGCTTTTCCTTGTTTTCGCGTATTCGCAAATTATTTGTATTTTTGCATGAGCCCTCACTATATATATATATATATATATATATATATATATATATATATATATATATATATATATATATATAGAAAAGTGAATATACATTACAACCCTATCTAAGATTAGGTACTTAACCTCCTCAAAATACGTCGTTTTACTATATAAAGATTGCGATTAAGGGATTCACGATTAATACTTGAAGATGTAGATTCAAGATCGATGCAATAGTTTTGATAAGGAAGGAAGAATATTGATTATCTTCGACCTTCGTGACAATAATGTTCACTAGGGTGAAGTAATAAACGATAATGGAGGAAAGAAAAGACGGACGATAAAATGATAATGGAGGAAAGAAATGTTATTGAGGATGGTATATTTAACAACTGAAAACCAAACCAGGTATATTTATTAAGTTAAAACGACATATTTTAGAGGTTTAGTACCTAAGCTTAGGTAGGGCTGAATGTATATTCCTTATCCCTATATATATATATATATATATATATATATATATATATATATATATATATATATATAGGGATATATATATATATATATATATATATATATATATAGGGTTAAGTTCAATTGAGAACACTATTTAATGTGAGAACGTGAGAACACTACTTTATGTTACTATTCTACTATTAATTTAATATGTATAGTGTTGTAGTAATTATAATATGAATATATTCAATTTTATATTGCTATTCTACTATCAAAATTATATATATATATATATATATATATATATATATATATATATATATATATATATATATATATGTAGTAATTTAGTAAATTCTAATGTAAATGTTAAATATGTGATTGTTCATATATTCGGTGATGAATAATGTCATAAAGTTGTACATAAAAAATTTTAATGTGAATATTAATGTGTGATTGTTCGTATATTTGTTGATGAATAATGTCATATTGTTGTATATACAAAATTCATAGTAGAATAGTAACATAAAGTAGTGTTCTCACGTTCTCACATTAAATAGTGTTCTCATTTGAACTTAACCTTATATATATATATATATATATATATATATATATATATATATATATATATATATATATATATATCATTACCTATATGTTAAAGGAAAGCTTTCATGTCCACATCGATAGCTTCTTCTATCCACCAATAGGGAGTCTCGGGGGTGGCCGTTTATAACGTATATGACTTCCGTGTGTTATGATTACTTTAAACTGTTGTCATCATTACCCCATGAGAATGAAAAAAATCAAATGTCATCCTTATCTCAGGCTAACGCATGCAGAAGACTTCAACGTGGGGTTTGCTTCCTTGAAGGCGTTAATTTAAGCACTTTTCCACCTCCTGCTTCTCTTTTACTGCCACCTTGTTTAATTGTGGTCGATTCACTCTCTCCATATTTCTATGTTAATGAAACATGTGCTTAGTTGTAAGGACCCAAAACTCTCAAATCTATACCTTTATTTGTGCATCTTTAATTAAGATTATAATTTAGGGTTCTCAACAAGTTTCTTGGAATTTTCTTCTCAAGAATAAACTATATGCAAAGCAAGTAATTAGGGTTCTATGCTTGCATCTCATTCCCATCAGCGCACGAGAAGTCGATCAAGTTAAGTACCGAAGTTCTTATTAACCCGTTTGTTATCTAGGGATTTGATTTTAGTTTTTAATAGGACAGTTGAACTAGAAGAGAGATCGTTGCCATGGATGTGTATGTTGGTTCTCTCTTCTCTTGATTGTCTTCCTATTTTTCTATGCCTCCCTTCCCTCCGTCTGTTGCTCAAAAATCCAATAACACGGTAACTTCTTTTCGACTTGCTAAATTGAAGAGCATGGATTTAAATCTCCTTAAATTGACACCTTTGCTATACAATCCCCCAAAAATCTATCTGCATATCCTCTCGTGTTCTTGAACCCAAATCTTCTCCTATATGCTTCAGGTTTGAACTTCTCTATTTCTTACTAACTGATTGTGTTTTGTTTATTTAAACTTATTGTTGTTTTGTTAAGGACATTACATATCTCATCTTCTTCTTCGACTGTAGCTTGGATTGAAATGTGTAGCCATCAGAAAATAACATGATATATTTTGTTGTCATGGTTTTTCTTCACTGCATTCAAGTAAGATTTATATTACATACGAAATAATTAGTTTCATTGGTGCAAGTATCGACGCAAAACAACCAATCACATCCACGCACCAGATTATTGCATCAAAACACCCACGACGGATTGTTAGAATTCAAATTAACTAGATTAAACCAAATTCAAACACACCTTTATTTTAACTTCATGGGACAAAAATTGATGAACTATCAAAATAATAGTCTAAAGGATTTCTGAAAAATGTAGAAACAAAAGTAAAATATGTCGGATCCTCTTTGTGTTTGAATGTTTTTACCAATTGAACTATTTACTTGAAATAGTTGAAAGAAGTCGAATACCTTTTTTGGCATTTTTTGGGAATTGATTACATCAGTTGTTTTTTTACTCCTATTATAATGTTAGTTTGTTTCTTATCTAATCGATATATTAAAGAGGTGAGTAGTGACATCGCCACGGTCCAAGGCAGCTGACTTACTGGCTGGCTTAGCCAAGGTGATCAACTTTAGTTTGTTTTTTGGCTAATGGGTACACTTACTAATTCATGATCTTGCATGTCTAAAATGATTTTTTTACTCTATGTGTGACGATCAATTATTCTAATAGACTTGCTAGAATGGTCCCATCGGAAGACCAAAGTTGTTGATCAATCTGTCAATTTTAAACAAGTTTAAACATAATAGTAGAATGTGTGCACCGTTATTGTATGGAAAGAAGGCACACGGAGATAAACTAGGCAAAAGTGAAAATTGAAATAGGAAAGCCTTTGGATCATTGATTTAAATCAATTACAAGTGAAGAATATCTCTAGGGGAGTAAGCTTTCTCATATTATTTATCTAAAGTTCTTTTTTGATAATTTGTTTATTAACAAACATAATTACTTTTGGTTTTTGATATCCACATGTAATTTATTTATCATTTCTTGTTTGAAAACTTATGGTGATTAGTTACAGTCTTTTATAACCAGCTAAGTACTCTTTTCAGTTTTATGATTTTGACTTATTGGGTTTTAAGGAACCTTGTACTTCATATTAAGTTGTGCAAATGATAAATTTTGATGGAATATATGACAAAGAAAAAGGTGTTTATACTCCTTTTTATTCTCATTTCTGAAACCCCTTGTATTACAAAAACGCCTATAAATTCACAACTTTTACAGTCAACATATATCTTACATAAATGACTTCCCATGAAAAACTATGGGGTAATATATTTAGACATTTTTCAAATTTTAAGTTAAACTTCTTACCTATTCTATTCTTATTAACCAAAATTACCTTCCAAATTTTTTTTAAACATTTAAAACTAACTTAATGATAAATTCTTTAGGGCCGTGATTATCACGACTCGAGTAAGTTTCCTAGTGTATATATATATATATATATATATATAATAGGTTTATTCTCATTTTTTTCGTCACTCAATTATTGTAACGCCCGTAGATCCGGGCTAGTCAAATTAGTGGCAATAAGTGTCGAAAATGACTTTTCGGCAAAATATTATTTAGAATAAATAATCTTAACCAAGCTGTAGTATATGTTACATGGTTTCCGTACATATAAAGACCGTCGAAATCCGAGCCATAACGAAAAAGTTATGACCCGTCGAAGTTTTGCGACGGAACCGGCACGATACCGGGAAATGTAAATAGTGAATTTATGATACAGCGAGATTTAGCCTTAGAAATCTAAACAAAAGTCGTAGAATACGTTATACCGAGAGCGTCCATAAAAAAAACGCCCAAATCTGACTTCGTATGAAGAAGTTATAATTTTTCGAAGTTTCGGCTTAGCAGTGTACAGCCCGAAATTCGAATATTAGATCGAGCAGTTTTTAGCTGACACAACCTAAACGAGAATCGAAGATCTCGTTAAGAGTAGCGTAACAAGAAAAAGACGGGCCAAAACGGATGTCGGATGAAGAAGTTATGAGAATTTAACGGACCAATCCTGTCCCGGCCTGTTAATAATGTGACTTTTAAAATAAATCAAAACTAGCCGACGGAGTCTAAACGAAAGTTGTAGAGTACGTTCCTGCCTTCGCTTGGATATAAAGAATGTTAAAAACAGAGCTCGTATGCGAAAGATACGAACTTTTAAAGTTTAGACTCGAATTTGCGAAGCTTGTTGCTCGATCGATGACGTGGCACAATCTAGACCCTCCATCGCTGACTCGGTACCCACTTCGGATGAGTGACACGCCACCTTCGCATTACGCCCCACGTCCGAAACGAAGTACGCCCAACGTACCTCGCTCTTGTGCGGTCCGAGACTTCGCCACGTCGCACCACCGAGGACCCACCACCTGGCAGTCCTATCCGAAGAACGCCCAGCGTAAGCATGCTGAACGCCCAACGTTATGTCCGAACTTCGGCCTATAAAAGGCAGCGAAGGCTGTCGAGTTTCATGCACCAAAATCCTTTCTCTCTCTAAGGCCCCGAACCACTCCTAAACCCTAGATAAAACCCCTAGCACCCTAAGGAAGTCTCGAGGCTCCCGGAGTCCTGAGAAAAAGGGTCTTTCGGTTTCGGAAACGCTACTCCAAGCAAAGCCCGGTTTTCGATAAAACCCGTTGTAAGTGAGCTATGCCTACGCAATTTTTAATGTAGCTTCTAATTAATTATAGTAACATTATTAGGACCTTAAAATAATTAGTTGGGCTATTATTATAAGTTATATAAGTATCGTTTAACGCTTATATAATAGTGATAATAGTCAGACTATTAATTTGTCGCGGTTATCATTAGACTAAACCCTAGTGGTATTGATACTAGGTTTTGTCGAGGAAAATTGTTTTAAGAGTTACGAAGTACTGTCCGAGGACTGAGTCACCACCGTATAAAGTGAGTGCATAGTTACTTTCATCTTACACATAGATATGAAACATTTTATATAAATTACGTGCTATGTGTGCATATTATCTGTATACTTGTTGTCTATGCTAGATGAATGATTTTATACACATTTTAAATGATTTAAATTGTATATGTGTTTTATATCTACAAAAATGTTGGGGTAAAACATGGGTAGATGTGATGGATGGAATATAAGTTGGACGATGAGTTGAGAGGTGTTATAGACCACGAGGTGAGGGTGAGAGGTGAACGATGTGAGAAGCCTTTTCCCAAACGATGGCCCCGTCATTCAGCAGAGTATGGATAACAACCACGAACTATTCTAGACAGTCCAGTGGAACACTAGCAGGTTCGCAACCTGTAAGGGTTGTGAACAATGTGTTCACTCAGTGTACTCTAAACCTTGGTGATCATGCGGACTTGATGCCTAAACCCTGGTGATCATGCAGACTTGTTGCCTAAACCCTGGTGATCATGCAAACCCGGTGCCAAAACCCTAGCGACTATGCAAACTTAGTGCCTGTTGTATAAATTCTAGTGACTATGCAGACTTAGTGCCTAAACCCCGGTGACGATGGACTTTATGTCGATTCCTTAGGATGATCCTTAGGAATGTATGAATGAGGAATGGTTAATTCTTAGGGTAGATCCTTAAGAGTAAAGAAGATTATGGGGATGGGTAATTGGGTTGATTGTTTGATTGTTTGAACATACTAATTATATTATTGTGAGTTGAAAACCCTATGTACTCACCAGGTTTCCCAACCTGACCCACTCAGTTTATTTATATCACAGGTGTTGATATGAAGTCAAATTACACTGAGAGATTAAAGAGATCACTAGTGTAAATAAATGTAAGTTTCGTTTATGCTTATGTTTATGTATTGACGATGACATCCCAAACGTTTTAAAATGAATAAAATATGTTTCTTCGAAGATGTTTTGATAACGTATTTATCGTGTTATTATGGAAATAAATTCTGCAACATTTTTATGAAAAAAGTACTCTGATTTTTACAAAGCATAAACAAAATCGGTCTTTTCTGACCGTGATTTTGGGGATGTCACAATTATATCCCCTAATTAAAGTCATGTTACTTGTCAATCTATTGATTCTCCATTTCAAATTTCAAATTTTAAATTTCTCACTCTAATTACATTAAATTAATAACATCAAAAGGAAATTAATACAAATGATATGATCACGTATTTATTTAAATCAACGATTATAATTTTATATAACTAAAAAATATCTCTTCATTAATAATTCATTTAAAATAATTTATTAATAATTTTGAATTTTTACTATAAAAGTTTAGTTAAATTTGGAACCGTGGTTCCCACAGTTATAAAATAGTATATATATATATATATATATATATATATATATATATATATATATATATATATATATATATATATATATATATATATATATATCAGTGTTGCAGAAGTTGGCCTTGGTGGCCAATTAATCGTTTGGTGGCATTGAACCGATGATGATTAGGATGATTGGCAGAAATTGATCAAACTCGGGCTTGGCTGTCCTCGGCGGTCATAGGGGGAAATATTTAAAAAAATCAAATTTTTTTAATTTACAAATATTACACCAAAATTTAAATTTTCAAATTATCAAGTTTACAATTTTCAAATTTTAAAATATTATACCAAACTTTTTAAAATTTTAAATTTTAAAAATTTTTAAATTTAAAATTTTCAAATACTTATTTTTTTTATATAATTTTATTAATAAATAAGGCTCACCGATTAATCGATGATTAATCCCCGTCTAGTCCGATTAATCTCTTATCACGAGTCGATCGTCGAGGTACCGACGAACTATTTTCACAACATTGGTGTGTGTGTGTGTGTGTATATATATATATATATATATATATATATATATATATATATATATATATATATATGCTTATGTTATTTTGTTTTTACTAACTATTGTGTGCCAGAATGTACAAATCTGGATCATCGGATGAAATAGAATCAAAGATCATGATCTGTAGGTCTATGATATTACAATAAGATAACGTATACCGTATAATCACTAAAATTTCAGCATAAGGGCATTTTAGTCAATTAACCTATATTAAAAAAAGGAAATTTTTGAATTTTTATGGATAATTAATTCCTTTATTTTTAAAAATCTGAACATTTTAAGTTAATTCAAATTTAAAAATCCGATTTTATTCTGTCAGAATGACAGAATGCCAATCATAAACTAGTATCGGTTTCAGTTTTTATTCTGTCAGAATGACAGAATAAAACCATAAACTAGTAAATATATTTTCAAATTTATTCTGTCAGAATCACAGAATGCCAACCATAAACTAGTAAATATATTCTGAAAGAATACACAAAATCGATTCTTGAACTAATAATATACCAAATAATTACATTGTATGATTGTGATTTATTGAATAATAAAAACATTCTGAAAAAATAACAAGTGTAATTCTTAAAAAATAACAACATTTTTAAACGGTGAGTTTGATCATTCTTTGATTCATTATTCAAGCCTTTCCCATCAGGTCTTCAAGCCATTCTTCAAGCTACTTCTATCACAAATTCATTTCAAATATTTTGTAGTGATACACTTGTAACAACTGCACATTAAACATATAAATAATTAACTACTATTCTATTAGAATACAACAATAATATTCTTACAGAATAAACTATTCTTGCAGAATGGTTTTGAATATTCTTAAAGAATTTGTATTATCAAGAATATACCCAACAAATAAAGCATTTGAAATATAAATGCATGAAAAGATCATGTTAACACAAAAGGTGACTAAGAAAAAAAACAATTAGAATATATAAACCATCTTCGTCTCATAAGTTTTTTGTTGTGAAAAATGATGATCTATGAAAGCACCAGGATAAGGACTCCCTGTATGTATTCCAAATACATTATATTCCTATTCAGTTTCTCTTTACGTATAAAAAATCGTGTTACAAGAAAGAAAAGAAACCAAATATCCAAACCACATGGAACACAGTAAAAGGACAATTAGTAGGAAGAAGACCCTCCAAGGGTAAAAAGGTCCAAATAGATAGTATCTATCCCATTAGGTGTAAAAAACCACCTTTGTTTGCACCTACAACTTGTGTAAATTATTGCAACAGAAAAGATGTTCATGTGTTTGCATTCTAATATGAAAAAAAAATCCCCAACTTAACTCTTTTCATGCAAATTCTGAAAGAATATCAGTTTAACTCTTTTCATCAAAGACTAATGACATATACAACTACACTTAGAATAATTCTTAAACAATGCAATTGACACATTCTTTTTTGAACAATATAACCAATTTCTTAAAGAATGGTGAACAATATGTTATGTACTCTTATAGATATAATATGTTTCTTTATTTAAAAAATAAAAAAGAAGAGTTCATTGAGGCATTTAATCGAACGGTGTATGAGCATACAGAATATGCTACTTTAGTAAGAACAAAAATTATTGTTGCTTTTTCTAACTTTGGAAATTCAGGGGGACTTTGCCCTACTTTGAATTCAAAGTTTTCCAGTAGCAAATGGATTCAACTTACAATATAAGAAAAATGGTTGCTTTCAAAGGATTTTTCAACGCCACATTAAGTCATCGACAATTGCAACAAAAAAATCAGTTATGCATCATAATAAGAGAACAAAGACCAGATAGGGAGAAGAGAGACATTACAGTGGATTTAGAACCCCTCTCATGTACTCTTCTATCAGAGTTAGGGGAAATCAGTGGTGGTCAGAATGAGAAGATCGGACTTGAAAATCGGCAAATTGGGGTTTTCTTCATTGACTAAGTCGACGGTGGGTTGTAAGGAGGACTCAACCTCGCTAGGATGAAGAACTGGGCGACCACTATTGGTGCTTTCGCCGGCAACAAACAGTTTCCGGCCATCTTCAATTAAACAGTCGGTCTCAGGGGGAATCGGTGGTGGTCTTTTTGGGCTTGAAGAAGAAGAAGAAGAAGAAGAAGAAGAAGAAGC
This sequence comes from Lactuca serriola, assembly GCF_051521515.1. Classification (NCBI taxonomy): domain Eukaryota; kingdom Viridiplantae; phylum Streptophyta; class Magnoliopsida; order Asterales; family Asteraceae; genus Lactuca; species Lactuca serriola. Next base: position 170,790,796 of record NC_136415.1, on the reverse strand, counting down.
GGTGAATCAGAAACAATGGTGAGTACGGTTTAGGGCTAAATGTTCTAAATTTATATTTGCTTCTTGTGTGATTTCAAAAATATTGATTATCTACCATAATTAACTATGCAAAGATTACTATAATACTCTTAAATGATTTATTTAATTATTTATTTTTTTCATAAGTTCCTATTGGTGCATTCATGCACACAATAATTGCAAGAAACATTTGAACCTCTCTCTCTCTCTCTCTCTCTCTCTCTATATATATATATATATATATATATATATATATATATATATATATATATATATATTCACACCCCAAAACCGGAACGGCAGAAACGTTCTGGGGTGGATGACATCATGTCAAGTATCACAACATATGCAGTATAGTAATCAAAGTACAGGAACCATTGCATTAATAGTAATAATTTTACATAGTTTACATTTCATAGCAACATCAAAGTAATATAAGGAATAATATAGATGCAACTCGGTATTAGGTTGTCTTCACAAAAGCTCTTGGGATGTACCTGTCTATCGCTAACCTGAGAATACAAGTTATTTTGAAAGCGAGTATCATCATTTTATAATGCTGGTGAGTCCATAAGTATTTAGTTTCATTAGTATAAATACACATTTTTTATTCAAAATAACTTTATGAAAGATAGTAATTTAGAATCTACGGTGTATTAGCGTCCTTTCCAGAAAATCCTATATTTTCTAAATAAAAGCAGTCTTCTACCAAGACCCGACCGATTTATGTTTTAAGGAGTAGTTTTCCCCAAATTACTATCATTACCAAATACAGAATTGACTTTAAAAGAGTAATGAGAAAATCCCAAGTGAAAATACTAGGGGAAAAATAATATATATACCTCAGCAGTAACACTGCTGACTAAAACAAGAGAAAACATAGACTCCAGGAGAATATCGAATGAATGATACGCCTGGCTCAGTCTAACAAAAGGAAGCACAGACTCCAGACAATATCGAATGAACGATACAGCTAGCAAAGTCTAAAACAAGAAAATACGGACTCCAGACAGTATCGAGTGAACGATACAACTAGCAAAGTCTAAAACAAAGGGTGAATGTGAACCCGTATGTAACCATGCTGATCGACGATAGAGTATCCGATGACCCTCTAGGTCACGTGTAGAGGTAGTGGCATTAGAGGTAGTGGCATTATGTCACCCAATGGCCTTACCGGCGCGGACTATAGCTAGTAGTCTGGGTGTGGGAGTGTCAGTCCCGTATAGATCTATACACATGATGTTCGCTCTCCTCCCCGGAGACTCTGGTTACACGGTGTTGGGGCAATGAGGCGTCGTAGAGGGAAATAGTGTGTCACATTCTAGAGATAGAGATAAAGATAGAGATAGAGATAGATATAGAGTCTCCTAACTATTCCTATAATAGTTACTAGGGTTCTAGAAACATGAACAATAGAAGGATGCCTGTACTACTCAAGGCGATGAATTTGCTGAGAGAGAGGGCTTTTATGTCCATACATGTATACATGATATATAATTAATGTTTAAACGACCTTCAGACGGATAACCGATACGCACCAGACCACATCCCAACAAGGAAAAGGAAATAGGGCGAACTAGCCTTCCTAAGTCCTTTAAACATTATTTATATAACTATACAAATATAGGCATGCATTTAACGAAATAGAAGCATAGAAGAAAACTTTGGTAAAACCTTTGGAAGACTTTAAAAATAAGAATTTACGACTTGATGTCATTTTATAAAACAAGCTTTGAAAACCTTTGGAAATCCTTTGAAAAACCTTTCATAACAACTTTGAAAAATGATTTGTATAAAACGGTTTAAGTGAAGAAAACATTTGATAAGACATCACGAATGGGTGTCTCTTAAGTAAACAAACTTTGAAAAACTTTGGATAACCTTTAATGATCTAAAATGAGATATTCATCTTTAACAAGATTCAAAGCATGATTTTGAAACCTTTAATCTGGATAAACAGTTTAACATGCAAAAATCTATTTTGCTATACAGTTATTAATCACATGTGATTTATCCAATAACTGTACAGTTCAACTTGTATTCCCCCCCTATAAAAGCAGTTAAAAACGTTTAAAAGGTTAATTCAGGGGTATGAACTCACCTGCGGCGAGTGGATCGGATGGAAGTGTCGGTCGAGTGATCGGTGTCAAGTGAAGACTTGAACACACTTAATGACCTAGTAACATATGAAGACATATGTTTACATACAATTAGTGATTATAATACTAATTAAACACGTATAAGCATCCTAATGTGCGGAAAAACACTTTGGTCAAGTGCTAGGAGGCTATTGGGTTGCAATAAGGGAGTGTATGGCCTAGTTCGGGAGTTTACTCTTCAAGAGTAAACTCTTTATGGAGATTTTGGCCCTAAGACCATATCCCCATGAGTTTACGGCCGTAAACTCATGGGTGGTGTGTTCTTGGATGCTCAAAGGTCTTATATCACTTGTAGAATTAGGCTAAGTTCCAATCTAGGGCATAGGAAGGGGTTAAGGCTCCAAATGAACCATTTAAGGGAGTTCACGGCTGTAAACATAGAGTTTACGGCCGTAAACTCTCACTTGGTCCTTCAACTCATGATTTAAGGCCCTAAATGAAAGAGTATAAGGTTCTATGCATTTTTCCAAGCCAAAGGGGGAAGTTAGGGCATCATTTGGCCTTTTAAGGGAGTTTACGGCCCATGGACCAATCCTTGGGGGGTTTTACGGCCGTAAACTCCTAAGTCCATAGTTTCCTTGATGTTTAGTGCCCCTACTTCATTGGTGGTTGATTCTAGACATTTACCCAAGCCATAGGAGGTGTTTAAGGGCAAATTTTAACACCTTAAATGGTGTTCACGGCCCTTGAAGAGGGGTTTACAGTCCAAGAGTGTTCTTGGGCCGTAAAATCATGTTTACTCTCCATATGATGTGATTTTGGGGTTCTAATCTTATACATGCAAGTCCACAAGTCATATCTAAGCCCTAGGAGTGATTTAGAAGGGTTTTGGGGCTTCAAAACCCCACTTATGGGTGTTTGCGGTCCAAGAGAGTTCTTGGGGTGTAAACACATGATTTTGCCACTTTTGGATGTCTTAAACACGAATTTGCATGTTCAATGAGCTAAACAACAAGTTAGGGTAGATCACTTACTAGTTTGGGACTTAAAAGAGGCGTTTTTGGATCGAAGGCAACTTGCAGAGAGAGAAAGTAGAGAGAGAGTGTAAAAGTTTCAAATGGATTCTACTCACCCTTATATAGGGTTTGAGTTTGTGGCTCGGAGGAAATCTACCCGATACTGACGTTAAACGGGGCTTTTGGTCGCCCGATTAAATGGTCGTAATTTGACTTCGTTGTAACTAAAAGTTTTCAAGTGAATATTGAGGATGTTTCTAATTTGTTTCAACCCTTATGAAGTCATAATAAAAGTCCCAATTTAATTAACCTAATCCAAAAGGTTAACGGACAATTTAATAAAGCGAGTTTTATTAGCGGAAGAAGAGGTTAAAATGACGGGATAAATTTCGGATTGTCACACACACACACACACACACACACACACACACACACACACACACACACACACACACATATATATATATATATATATATATATACCAAATGACACATTTCTAAAGTAGTAGCTGTGTTTTTTCTCATTGATTTTTATGATGACAAGTATCATCCTTCCCCTTCATTCCCATTTAATTTATTTAATGTAATTATCCAAATATTTTATCAATTTCAAATTTAAAAGTCGAATTCATTGCTAGGCTCTCGAACTTTTTGATTTTTTTGATTTTTTTGAAATCCTTTCTTCCCATGTACAATATAAATTGATGAGAGCTTATTATTCATTTTGAATTTCAAAATTGTTTGATTTGTGCGTGGTTTATTTTTTTGTCTTCCACTTTTGTTTGATTTGTTGCAGAATCAACAACTTTTCAGCCAACATCACAGTCGGGAATCGATCTTCAATCATCACTATAAAACTCCCATGCACAGGCTTCCAGCAAGCCACCACCTACAATAAACATTTATTTTAAAATGTTATTTTATTTTAAAATGTTTCGGTGTCATTTTTTTCAGTTATTGATTTTAATTTGAATTTTATGGATCGGTTATTTTAAGGGTTTAGTTGACTTGGGTAAAATGATGGCTGCAATGTAGTTAATAGGTTTAAACCAAATCTTCAGGAAAATTCAAATTTCATCAAATGTATGCTTAATTTTAAAAATATTTATTTTATCAAGTAATTGGATTTTTAACTTTTATTTAATCAATGAAAGTTATGATTGATTTGTTTTGCTCAAATTTTGTATTTACATGCAATATGAACTTTGAGAGAATTTGCATGCAATATGAACTTTGAGAGAATTTGCATTTGAGAAATCTTTTAAATACAAGTGTACGGTTTCATGATCTCCCTTAACATTAACAAAACCCTTCAAATTTGTAATATTTTACTGTAATACTTTTAAAGACTCATTTATTAAAATAAAATACCATCCTACATTTATGGTCATATTTCATACCTGTTCAACAGTGTAAATTCATTCCTATTTTAACATAAAATTTATATAATATATAGAACTTAATATAGCCTATTTTTAGTTTAATACATAAAATTCACAACATAATATAATACAATTCGTTATATACAAACATTTATACATAAATCATTCATATTTAACACATAATTCATTAAAAATTATCAACTCAATACGATCAATTTGCAGCTTAATATAATAAATTCAAAGTTTAATGCATAAAAATTTTACATTCACAACCATATTTTGAACTTAAAACTTACATGTATACCTTCATATCTATAGGCTAGTACTTTTTTCAAATTTTATTAAACAAATATTCTAAGTTTTACATGCTTTATTCAAAACTAGATAAAATTATATATGTGTATAATGCTTCTTTCATCTTATATTTTAGAAGCAAACTAAAAAATCACAACTTAATACGAGTTAATTCATAGTTTAATATACAAAATTCACAACTTAATTAATTCATAGTTTAAACAGTAAATTCACAGTTTAAAGACAAAATCACAGCTTAATACAAAGTAATCACTTATTAATAAAATAACTTTATAGTTTAATACATAAAGTATGCATTCACAACCATATTACTAACTTAAAACTCTTAATACATTCAACTGACAGTTAATACACAAAATTCACAACTTAATACAACAACTTCAAAGATTAATATATAAAATTTGTAGCTTAGTATAGTCAATTAGCAGTTTAAAACAAAAATTTAATAGCTTAATGTAGTCAATTCACATTTTAAAATAAAAATATAACAACTTAATACAAAATTCACAACTTAATACAACAATTTCACATTTTAACACACAAAAGTATGCATTCACAACCATATTATCAACTTAAAACTCTTAATACAGTCAATTCACAGTTTCATACACAAAATTCATGGCTTAATGCAATAAATTCACATTTTAATTCAAATTCACAACTTAACAATAGTAAAAACTAAGATTAACAAAAGTAGACGACAAATAAGAGATTAAAATATTAAATCTACACATTAACAGGAAAAAAAATCAAAAAACAAAAAATAAAATTGCATCATAGAGATCTATAAACAGATGTAAGTTGAAAAACAAGTAGAAAACAAAATTCACTACAAGAAAAAGACCCTTTTACGACGCGCAAAACACGACGCTCTTTGATTTATGTTACGCATTAGAGAGCGACATTAAAAAAGTGTCATCTCTTCAAAAAATTTAAGGATTTAGGTCGCGCATTACTGAGTGCCCTTAAATTAGTGTCTCATGTAAAAATATTAAAAACACGGAGGGCACCTATAATAAAAAGAGCGTCCTCTACAAATGTCGCTTTATAATTTTAATAAACGCGTGTTTCTGGGACTCCTTGATAGGTAAGGGGGGAAACTAAATCCCCTAAAATTTTGAACACCCGCTTCCTCTTCCTCTCTACTCTCTACACCCGCCAAATTGACTTCATTCTCTCCCTTCTTTCTCTCTGCAAACCCCTTCCTCTCTGATCGACTTTCACTTCCTTCTATGTGCAAACCCTAATCAAACATAACACATTTGAAATAGTAATATCTTCTTTCACAAAATAGAAGATTGATCGAAGAATGATTTTCTTTTGATGAATCGGACATCACCAACAACAATAGCTTCCATCACAATTTGTGTTTGCTTTCAGACTCCACCATTACAACATCGCACCACAACACCAGCCCTGAGCCACCATCACACTGCCTTCGCAACAGCCCAGAACCACCACTACACCACCATAGGTCTTTCAACAAACCCTAAAAAGTCGCGATCAGTTGTCGCTCTACAGATTTAAGAGTTTTGGTTATCGTGGATATTTTCGATGTTCCTCTTCTACTATCAACTCTCTTAGTTTTCGCTGTTGGTATTGGTGGTACGACGGCGTAGGTTGCCAGTGGCGGTGACCGGAGACGTTGTGGTCTTCAGGTCTCGCAAATCGATTGCAGGGTAGGCAAGACCTCGTTGATGGATCAGTATCCTGTATAACTTAGATTTGTTAGGGTTTATTCGTTTTTACCATTCACCTCTATTCTCCCTTTAGTCTTCAGGTGTAACAATCAAATAGGATCCACAATGACATCTTTCATGTCTCTAAAAATCCAACAAGTTGAAATTTTAGAATACATCTAGCTCGTGTGATATGTGCCATTGTTGGGGATGATTATTATTGTTTGCCCTTAATGTTCAACTTTAGATATGTGAACAAGAAGTTTAGCAATCAATACAAGGCAACAGTAGGAGTCGATTTCTTAACAAAAGAAGTGGAATTTAAGGATAGGCTCTTCACTCTACAGGTTATTTGTTACTGATTCTCATTTACTGAAGGGCGCTAAGAATGTCCTTAAAGTACAAGTTGGAGGACCAAATCTGTAATTTCGTATTTAGTGATTCTCATTTGTTCAGAGCCTTGGAGTTGCTTTTTTTTTTCGTGGTGCAGATTGTTGTCTTCTTGTGTATGATGTCCAACTTGGTGTTTGCCTCAAATGTTCAACAATATGGATCGTCTTCTGCTGATCCCTTTACTTCTAAGAGAAAATGATAACTATTGAAGATTTGAGGGCGTCGTTGGATTCCTTTGTCAACAAGTACGTGTCTTTTATACATTTCTTGTTTATACGCAATCCTGTTGAATAAAGTTCAATTTTTACTCTTATTTAGTTTATTTGGTTAATGTGATTTAATGATATTATATAGTGCAAAAATGAGGAAGAAGTTGTTGTTGTGATTGCTTATGAACTTGGTCACTAGAAACTGAATCACACAATGTACTTCTTCATTGCTGTTCAGGTGTGCTGACATTTCTTTATTTCTTATAATTTTAACAATACAAATTTCTAATATATATATATATATATATATATATATATATATATATATATATATATACACACATAGTGGCTTAGAATACGGTTAAGAGGGAATAGAATACAGCTTAAATACGTTGTATTCCATTTATAGCATAAAGTACAGTTAACGAGAGGTTAGAGTACATCGTATTAGATTAAAGAGTAGCATGCCTATTAAAAATTAAAAAATTAATTACATCGTTTTGTTCTTTAAATAAATAGATCAAGTACTTTAAAATTTTAATGCCATACATCGTTTGTTAACTTACCTAAAGGGTATTTTCTGTAATTTAACAATAAGGGTAAAGGGTATTTTCTGTAATTTAACAATAAGAGCAGTATGGTCATTATGTACATAAGTTAGTCAGTTAGATTTTTTTTTGTACACAGGTATGTATGGTCATTGTAAACGGTTCTTTATTCAAGTTAACCTTTTAACTTTCTGTTGTTGGGACTTTCATTTGTGTATTGATCTTCTCCATTGTAACTTTTCAGAATTATACAAGTAACAGGGATATGTTGGGCTAGTGTGAACAGATTGGTATGCCAATCATGGATTATATTTTATATTTTTATGTATATATTAATACCTTTGAAAGCTCTTAATTTTAAAAGTAATCTTGCAGTTCTTCTTGGAGCTCATTTGACTTCCCTGTTCACCTTGAGGCATTGTATTGCTACTGCATTGTCAAATAATGCTTTTCTAAAAAAAGTACATAATATAATACAGTTAGTTTTGGATTTGATACTCAACCAGTTCTCATTGGACTCGTATTATTCCAGGTAGACTGATATTTTGATTTAACTATAAATCTTAATATTATTCTCAAAGTATTGGTTGTTGGGGTAAATTTGTTATGAAATGCCCAAAATGCCCCTAACTATCTAACATAACAAACTAGTAATATTAAATGCCCCTAACTCCTCTACACTAATAAGATGCTCCTAGAATTTCTATATATTGTTTAGATCATCAATTCAAATGATTCAAATGAATCATAACTTAGGATTTCTAGATCCTAACATAATTGGTCATATCTAATCACATGCAAATATATGAGTAGCATGATGTGGGATCTTTAGATAAGTCAAAACAGACAGCAGCTCAAGATCTTTTGTGTTTCCAGTGTAAGCTCTTAATATGCTTTATTTAAGTGCTAAAGTTCATATTTCAGAAAGAAACAGCTCTTAATATGCTTGAGTTAAAGCATGATAAATTTGATTAAGTTTTCAGAAAGAAACAGTTCTTTTAAATATTTTTTAGTTTTTTTTGTCATTTTGTGGCTTGATAAATTTGATTAAGTGGCTAACCTATTTTTCATTAGGTTCATGTATTGGGTGCTGGTGATTTTTAGTTGGGCAAGATTGAAGTTCTCAGGGATCAAAGAGCTGATGATATCAGATTCAATATTTTTGGCATTCCCACTTATTGTGCTAACCAGCGTGAGGTTGATACTCATGTATCAGATCATTAATGCAATCATGAGTGGGAGAGATGTTCTTGTGATCATGGTTGCTAGTGGAGGCAAAAGTCTATGCTATCAACTTCCATCTGGTTTACATCATGGAATTGCTCTTGTTGTTAGTCCTTTACTTTCTCTTATTTAGGATCATGTGCTTATTTTTGTTTTTGTTAATATTCTATATCCTTTACTATTGATTACCTGATTATAAACTCTAAGATTTTTTTTGCTTTAGGTCATGGGGTTAACTGCATTAAGGATCCTAGCATCTATGCTTACCTCACCAACTAGTGAAGTTTATATACAAAGCTCTTGAAAAGGGAGAAGGGGATCTTAAAGTATTGTATGTTACACCAGAAAAAGTCTCCAAAAGCAAAAATTTGTGTCAAAACTTGAAAAATGCCACCATGCTGGACGTCTTTCCTTGATCTCAATTGATATACACTCACACTTTTTTTTCTTAGTTTTTATAAAGAAATATAATTTTGAAAATTTAAATTTCATATCTTTTTGAATTTTCAGGAAGCACATTGTTGTAGTCATTGGGGACACGACTTTCGTCCATATATATATATATATATATATATATATATATATATATATATATATATATATATATATATATATATTTGAATAATGGTAAATGAATATTCGATTAGTTTGTATACTTTTAACTTTTAATATCTGCTAGCTGATTTACTTGATATTGCTATATGAAATGTTACAGGTCATCAAAACTTTACTCCCATATCCTATGAAGAAGGAGCCTTTACTTGTTGAAAATATACCAATCTACAAACATGCTACCAATCTCCTCTGCTATGGCTGAAACTTGTGCCTTAATTTTCAGAAAATCTACAAACAGTATATAATAAGTTAGTTTCAACAAGTAACTGTTACATACTACTTTGTTCTATTCTTATTTATAATAATTCACTCTTGTATTTTTCTGTCTAGTACTTTATCTAATCTGTTAACTTTACTTGCTTTCTTTTTTTAGAGTTTATACAGGGTCATTCATGACTTCTCTTGATTTGCAGGTTTGTTAAGTTCATTTTGTTTTCTGATGCAAAAAAAGTGACTAATATCTTTGTGTTAGTTGTGTTGTGGTGTAGTTAATATTGATTATTGATTAGTTGATATTGTACAACTGACATGATTATTGATTAGTTGATATTGATTTGAATATGGTTGATTCCACTCTCATACATACCATGTGTATTATTAATTAGTTGATATTGATATTGTACAACTGACATGATTATTGTGTAGGATTTCTGTGTTGTTCTTGATAAAGAGTTGGGATTGATATTGAAGCTAAGAGACATGATGAAGGGTTTTAGAGCTTCTTCAGACACCTTAATGACAAGTTATTGAAACAAGAATGTGCCCCTTTATAGCAATGTAGTATTAGGTTATATTGTTAGGGAAAACCTCTTAATAATAATGTAAATTTAATTTATATATTGTAAGAAATAGAATTGTATGACATTAAATTTTATGCAATGTATTGTAATTTTTGTATATGGTATTTTATTTTTATTATGAGACATTAAATGAAAATTTAATTTAAAAACTAATAAATATATAAATATTTTTTTCAAACATTTAAATTTACGATACGCAAAAATGTGTGTCATCTTCATTTATGACATGGCCTTTCTTGACAGGGGCTTTCTTGATACGCATTGCGTGTCATTAACACGCGCGTCGTAAGGTCACGACACGCGAATGCGTGTCATCTTTCTTTATGACAAGGCTTTCCTTGATACGCATTGCGTGTCGTAAAGGCGCGTCGTAATTGCGCGTCGTAAATGAGCGTCGTAAATGCGCGTCGTCTCTCTTTATGACAGGGCCTTCCTTGACGCGCATTTGCGCGTCGTCTGAGCCTTTTACGACGCGCAATGAGCGTCGTAAAAGGCTGTTTTTCTAGTAGTGATTTCTCTGCATACCTGATTTTGATTGAAGATTTATCTATAAAAATCATTTTTGATGCAAGCCACAATAAAATGCACTAGATACACTATAACACCAACCACCTTAGGGTCAAAAATTAAACTTTTATAAAACCATAATTGGGATGTACCAAGTGGTAGATATCATAACGAGGTTTCCAAAAATATAAAGAACACTAAAATCCGAGTTATAACGAAGAAGTTCTGACCGATCGAGGATCCACGACAATACCGGTAAAACAATGTTAAGCGTAAAATACGAAATTCCAATAAAATACTTTTTAGCCTTAGGTATCTAAATGAAAGTTGTAGATATCATTAAACCGCGAACATACATAAAAAGAACGCCCAAATCTAACTTCATATGAGGAAGTTATGATTTTTCGAAGTTTCTGACGTAGCAATAGACAACTAAAAACTCGAAATAGAGATCGAGCGACTTTTTGCCAACAAGACCTAAACGACAATTGAAGATCTCATCAATGGTATTACAACGGTAAAAAGTCTGACGAAAATGGATATCGGATGAAGAAGTTATGGATTTTTAACGGTCTTTTCCTGTCCCGGCCTGTTAAAAATATAATAATAAAAATAAATCAAAATTAGCCGACGGAGTCTAAACGAAAGTTGTAGAGTGTAGTCTCACTGTAAAAACGTAAATTTTCAAAACAATTTTTTTCATTTCTTTAAAACATAATTTCATTCAAGACAAACCATAAAATCCAATGTAACATGGTCATAATACAAAACATATCAATCCCAAGATCAATCATATCCCAATTCGCCTGTATGTGTGTGTACGAATCATGTCGGGGCCTTCCCACGGTCCTCACTAGTACCTGAAACACATTACACAAAAACACTGTAAGCTAGAAGCTTAATGAGTTCCCCAATATACCACTTACATACATACGCCTTTCCAGGCCATACTCCACACGACCTTCCGGCCCATGTGTCTCAGGGGACATCCGTCCCAACCCGGTAAACCTTCCGGTCTTACCCGTGTCGACCTTCCGGTCCATAACTCCCTGACCTTCTGGTCCACATTATAATGCCTTCCGGCCCATATCAAGCATAGCATACATATCACATACATAGCGCATACGAAACAGGCAACTCATAGCATACAATGCATATATCTCATAGCATACCAGACCTTCCGGTCACACATAGGTACCCTTCCAGGTACAGTATAGTGAGAAGACTCACCTCAGTTGTCTCGATAAATCCCTGACTCGGTAGAAATACGATCTAGCCTCCGCCTAATCACATAAGGTAAATATTCTCATAAATATACCTCTCGGGACTAGACTCAACCCTCTCTTAGCACCCTCAGAAGGGCAAAAGACCATTTTACCCCTCTTTGACTCAAAGGCCACAATGTTGACCAAATCCTAGAAGTCAACGGTCAAACTTTGACCCAACTCGTCGAGTGCACTTGGGCGACTCGGCGAGTCTGCACGTGTCTACTAACTCTTTAGTCTCGCTTGGCACGTCGAGTTCCTCCCCTTGCTCGACGAGTCACACCTGGCATGCATCGCGGGGCCACCCCAACTCAACTCGCCGAGTCTCAAGATCAACTCGACGAGTTCCGCGTTGAACTCCAGTCCTCTAATCCCCCCCCTGACCCACTAAGTTATTCCCCAAACTCGGCAAGTCCACTCACTGAGTGATTCACGGGAAACCGTAACCCTACTCGCCGAGTCTGCCCTTGCACTCGGCGAGTTCATGCCATGCACAAACTCAAATGACCTCCTGAGGTTAGATCTGTTCCTTGAATCCATAGATCTGACCTTCCCAAGCCTGATAAACATGTAAAGTTCGAATCTTGACACTCATGGGACGTCTAGGAGGCATCCCTTGATGATTTAGCCCCAAAAGTAACATCCTTAGCTCAACATCTCCATATCTCAACATAAAGCAAACTGAGATAAGCTCTATAGACCACTATGGGTCCAGACCTGAAGTTTCAAAGTGAATAGGGCCATATCCTCACAATCTTCTCCCAATAAAGGTCATAAAACTGTACATCTATGGATTCCTTCCACAAAACAGATTAAGGGGCGATATAATACCTCAAAGATGAAGTCTCTTGCTCGAAATCCACAGATGCACAACCTCCTTGGTCTCCTCTAAGCTGGAAACACCTCCTTCTTGCAAGAATCAACCACAAAGATCACGAAATGGCTCCTATCCTCTCACAAACGCTCTAGCTCCTTTAGGGTTTCTCTCTGGGGTTTGGTAGCCGCAAATGACGGCCCTAAGGGCCTTTAAATAGGTCCCAAACCCAGGAAATTAGGTTTCATTAAACAGCATGGACTCGCCGAGTCCACCTCATGAACTCGCCGAGTCCAGCCATGAACCCGAATAAGAATCCGTGACCCTACTCGACGAGTCTGAGCACCAACTCGCCGAGTCCCCTCACAACCTCCAAAAATTAAAGAATAAAATAATATACCTGGGAATCCGGATGTTACACTCACCTACGCATGGATATGAAGAACGTCAAAAACGGAGTTCGTATGAGGAAGATATGAGTTTTTGAAGTTTATTAAATAATTAAAATATTAAATTTAATTCTAAATACCCGATATTATCCGAGCGAGGAGGAGTCACCGGGCTGATCCGAGTTACGCCCAGCGTACCCTCGTACGCCCAGCATACTCGGGTGCTAGGCCTCGGTTCGTCCACGTCGCCCCTACGCCTCTATGCCCTCCCATCAAATGCTTCGTCCGAGGATGCAGTAAGCGATGACGCACGAGTACGCCCCGCGTAACCCCGTATGCCCAGTGTACCGAGGCGGTTCAACCTCCTATAAAAGGGGTGTGAGGGTTCCAGGAAAAATTTCTCATTTCTTCTCTTTCTCATGCCGAAGCTTTGAATTTAACCCCCCGAAGCCATCCTGGCATCCCGGTTTTCATATCCAAGTTTGGAAGGAAGCTTTACGCTCCCGAGATTCCCGAGAATCCGGAGAAAAATCAACTTTTCCAGCCAAAGTTCTGCTCGATTCTTCTCTCGACTACTTCAAAACGACCACTTCAATCAAGTGAGTTCATACCCCCCCCCCCTTTTATACACCTTCAAATACTTTATAATGTACTTTTAATACATTTCGGGGGAGAATACAAGTAAACACCCGGTTAATCCCGAGTGAAAACGTGAAAACTCTTGTTATACTTTGCATGCATTAGATTTATACAAAATGCATAGTATCCATGGTAGCCATCCTTGATAAACCATTTTATACATTCAAAGAACTTATGATTTATGCTTTGTCAAACATTGTGGAAGAGGATAAACATTGCATACAAAACTATTATTTTAATACAGACTTATTTGAGAATCCGTGAGACGATTACGTCTTCAATGCTACCTTTTTGTTAAAAGGTACTACCTAGAGTCCTGTCTATTATAACCAAAGTCTCCCATTTGGAGAGTGTGTCAAATGTGTATAGATCTATATGGAAGTCATGATCCCGCACCCTGACTGTTAGCTACAGTCTTTTGGGTGACAGTTTGACATAACGTTTCGACGCCTGAAGACGGTCGCCACAGGAATATTATGTTTAGTATGATTATAAAACTCACCGGATAGACAATTATTATGGTATTCTGATTTTATGAATGAATAGCTATTAAAACTATTCTTCATCTAACGAGTGTGATCTTCTTATAGCTTTATCATATAAAACTATGCCTCAACCTTTTAAGCATGTCAGTTGCTTGCGATTTTCGGTCTTGGACATTAGAGACTGCCTGCCACTTTAGGAAAATAAGGGATTTTCCTGTATCCAAAACAATCAACTAATAGGAAAATAAGGGATTTTCTTGGAAAACGCACGAACTTTGGAATGGCATACATTTTCTCAAAACCGCTTATGAACTCACCAACTTAATTGTTGACACTTTTTCTTTGAAATAACATGTATTCTCAGGGAACCGCTAAGCAGGTTTGGAAACCAACTTTTGGAGATTAACTCTCTGACGTTAATTACTTCTTTTGAAAGATGTTTATGTATTTACCTTTTGATCATGTAACAAATACAATTATGTAAACATTTTGAAACCTTTATATGTATGGTGGTGTGTACTTTCCTTACTATTCAATTGTTATGATACTTGACATGACGTCCTCCGCCCCAGAACGTTTCCGCCGTTCTGTTTAGGGGGTGTGACATACACCAAATTCATACATGAAATGAATCGAATAAATTAGATCAGATATAGATCTGGTGTTAGGTAGTAGATTTGGCATTCAGAATTTTATCAAGCTCGATATCTGTTTTGTCGGTCGTAGGGCAAAGCGGCAAGATTGTTCATTGGTTGTAAGAGAAAGACGTGGGTGGTAGTTAGCCAGATCTAATATGGAAAAAATAAAAATAAAAAAACATATAAGATCTGGTGACATCTGATGTAAATATGGTGAGATTAGTTGTAGATCTTGTGGTTTACCGGAGATTAGAGAGAAAAAAGAGATGGATGCGGTTGTATACCCTTAATTATAAGATAAACATAATTACCAGATCTTGATTTCTAGTCTTACGTTAGGATTGTGATCATAAAATTTTCTAAATTACCATAATGCCCTTATTATTTTTATCCATTTATGAAAACTTAAAAAAAAAAAACAAAGATTTTAATTTGACAAGTATACCCTTAATTATAAGATAAAAATAATGGTTCTTATAGTTATTAACTTTTAATGATTCTCTTTTGATCTCACACACACACAAAATATATATATATATATATATATATATATATATATATATATATATATATATATATATATATATATTCCATTAAAATTCTAAAAAGTAGAGATCTTAAAGTTTAATGTCAGCAACATATTTCTAAGAATGATTATTTAAGGGTTGTAACTAACTAACTATTGACTAAAATACATTACAAAATGAATTTATCATTAAAATGACCAAGCATTAGAGTCTTATATCTAAATTTAATCAATGTGTAAAAATCGGTTCGAACCAGTCGAATCAATTGGACCGGGAACCAGAGTCTAGATCAATTCAATAACGACCAATTTTATGTTAATTTCTAGACTAGATAGAACCAGACACTTTCTTTAAAAATTCAGTTGAACTAGTGTGATAAACCGGTAAAAAAAACCATTCAAACGGATTTAACGATCTTGGATAGTTGAATGTCACTCAGCTCGTTAAAAACAACCTATCCCAAAAGAAAATTGGGTTGGCTTTTAGTTCAAAAATTAGTTTCAAAAACATAAGATTTAGCAATTGAAGAATTTATATTTTGAATAAAATAAAAAAGTTTATACCCACCAAGGATCTTGTTGCAAAGTTTGGAAAAAAAAAAGCACCAAAGATGAACAAGTGTTTAACAACCTTTGTACACTTTAAATCCTTAAGGAGGCTTGGAACTTGATGAAGAATGTGAAACCTTTGAAACACCAACATGAAGCCAACTTAATATAGATGCTAGTCAAAAATCTTAAGCTTTAAGTCCATATCCAAATATGACTAAAAGAGAGCAAAATGCAAGCAAGTAATCTTCTAACACTTCTTTTCAAGAGAGAATATGAAAGAGTATGAGGGAGCTATGGTTTTGGTGAGTAAAAAAGAAGGGATGAAAGCCTTCATAAAGCTATATCATTACCCAAGGGTTCTTAACACTTTAAGCACTCTATATCCTAAAGCCTACATGTATCCCATGTCTTTTAAGTCATGCTTACTTTCTCTTATTATATTTAAAAAAGCATGTCTTGTTTCCTAGAAACTAGCTCATCTTTTTTTATAAATAAAAGAGAAGAGGAGTTTATAAAATTCTCGTAACTCTTTATTAGAAGTAAACTTTAACTTGTAGGTAAAAGCCAAAAATGTCTTTCTAGTCCAAAATAATGTACATGACATAATAAATCATACCATATGATATATATTATGTTACTTGCTAATGACAATTAATATTTCCATGAAATAAATAATTTCCAATTAATTATAATAGTTTATCGAACATTTATTAAAACCAATTTCTAATAAATAATCAATTATATCAATTTGTTAGTGTCACCCATTAGTATCACATGTTAATTAGTAATATCACTTTAATATGATTCTTCAGCATACAATATCTTTCAATCTCCCACTTGCGCAAGATTCATATTAGACTGATATAAATAGTGGTGAACGTCTAGCAACATTTCACTGCCCCCAACAACATACGAATTTGTGCCATTCTATCAACTCCCACTTCCCAGTAGCCTAAGGCTTCAATTGGTGTATAAGATAAGTTTATCAGTTATCCCTTTGCTACAGACATCATGTTGAACATGAGA
Source organism: Lactuca serriola (assembly GCF_051521515.1). NCBI lineage: Eukaryota > Viridiplantae > Streptophyta > Magnoliopsida > Asterales > Asteraceae > Lactuca > Lactuca serriola. The sequence goes on along the minus strand of NC_136415.1, from coordinate 170,773,657 downwards.
TGCAGATCGCTATCAATCTTATTAGTTGTTCAACTTTTGGTAAGACGCCTTAGATGTCCAACTCTCAACACATAAGAGGAACAAATCCCATCTTGACTACATAAGACTCTTGCATAGTTCACAATATACCTAAAAATGGCTTTTATAATTTCCCGGTTAAGGACCAGCATTTGACCATATCAAAGCACAACACTTAGTACGCTTAAGTCCCACTATGTATCTCAGGTGTTAAGGATACAAAGATAGTACCTTTTAATCAATTATCATTCATGATAGTGATCCATGAGATGATCTTGATGCGAGTCAGTTCAATACTAATTCTCTGACACGTACATATGAAACTTGGTTACAACCACTTGCCTACTTTCATCTAGTGAGAGTCAACTAATCCAATTCATATTAGTCTTACTTTATAATTGCTCCCGCAATTATAACCGACTATGAACCTTTAGAATAATAGCATTATTCATGGATTAAACATGTTAATATAGAACATAACAAGTATTAATCTGATGACTATATCCCAATATATCATAACATTAGCTAATAGTTGTTGTTATAATGTTCCAATATCTAAATACTAAATCCAAATCAAAATCCCATTTCTACAATAATAATGTCTTACAACTGAAGTGAGACCATTCATACTTAGTTCAAAAGAATGACTTTATCAATGGGTCTGACAAAATTCAATATGCGTGAATTCTGTGAATAGTATCATCTCCATACTTAACTTTACTCTAAGTATAGTTAAATTTCGTGGAGAATATGATTGGTGTTTTTTCATGACATAGAGTCTCTTAGCTTGATTAAGTATACTCTCGAAGTCACAAGATTTCTATGTGATCCTGGAATGGCAGAGATCAACATAGTTTTTCAATGATCTCATTCATCCAACCATATTTGAATTCAACTTCTCAAGTAGTGTATTCTTATTTTGTTGTAGATTGTGTCATTATGTTTTGCTTGAACCTCATTCCAACAAGACTTACTATTCATTCCATAATGAAGTTAAAATCCAATTATAATTCATAATCATTTTATATCTGTTTAGAAATTAACGTCTTGTGTAACTCTTTCCATAAAGATCCTTTCTAAACTGATTGTCTCACATACATTCTCTTAGTTCTTCTAAAGTACTCTTAGAATGCTCTCTTAGTCATCCAGTAACTTAACCATGTATTCAATTAGTATCATATGACATGCTTACAACATGATCAAATACCATGTCCTATGCATAATATGGCGTAAATGATGAATTCATTTGCCAAGAAAATAGAATATAAATCATTTCATCTAGTTCAAGCCTATGAGCTATGTACTTTTGAGGCTAGCTCAAAATGGTGCCATATGACAATGTCAAGAATTCTTTAAAAGAATCTTATGTCTTGATTTCTTTCAAGATATTGCCAATATATGTGTAAGGACATGAAACCTTTAACATTCATTTTATCTATCCCTTATAGATTTCACATTCCAAGAATGTATCTTCTCCTTCCTAAGACTTTCATTTTAGAAACACTTTTCGAGTCAAGGTGAAAACGACCTTGCTTAGTCAGAATGTGATTTCAAATGATTAAGTGTATATCATTCATACAATATTAGGATTTTCACTATGCTCCCACTAGTTCTTAGTAAACACACATGTTCTATTCATTTTGATATAAAAACATACCTTGTGGTTTTACATAAAATGATGATTGTAACATTGAATTGTTTGCTTTATATCCACAAAGTGGATCTCAAGCTCTACAAATTTTGTTAGGACAACATGGATTAAGAAAACCTCCAGGCTAATCTATATAAATATCTTCCAGTAGATGTCTATTAGAAAAAGCGGTCTTTCTTGAAATCTATTTAATATATCTTGTATTAAGAATATGAATTTACAGGAAATAATATTCTTGTTGATCTAATCATAACAACTTGTGAAAAAGGTTTGATCATAGTCAATGTCATGAGTATGATGAGGACCATAGTCAATGACATGAATATGAGAAAATCCTTTTACTACAAGTCATGCTTTGAATGTGCATGGTTATCCATGCAATTTATTCTTTCTAGAAGAATCATTTACTCTTTCTAGCCTTGTTATTGTGAGAAATTTTAATCAAGCCGATACTTGATTCTCATACATGGATTACATCTCATGATCATGACTCTAAGTCATTTATCAGATTCGAGATATGATATAACATCTTGGTATTTAATGGATTTTCCAGAAACCATCAATAAAATCTCATCAATGAGAGATTCCACATTTCTCAAGTCATAGATGATTTCTACCACTAATGCGAACAATTTGTGTTTGTGAATAGCGATTATTCAGGTTTAACAATCTTTGTTAAAACTAGTACCAACTATTACTACATAAGGTTATGGTTCTTGAGCTGCTTCAAGTTCCATGTACCTCCCACTTGCTTTGTCATTAGAAGCATGTTTTTTTCTACTAACTTAGCTTTCACAAGAATAAGAGAACCTATTCTTGGTGGGTTTGCATATAAAAATCTAAGCCATGTTTAGATTATTATATATAAAAATATATATTTAGTAGATTTTTGGGTTTAGAAGCTTTAGTCCAACATCGACTTCAAATCCATAAAACATTAAGTAAGATGAGGATGAAGCGCTTCTATACTAAGTCTTATAAAGTGTTTAATCTACTTATTTGTTGGTATTTGTACTCAATGTACAATTAATAGTGTTATATGTGTTATCCCAAGGAAATAAAAGGAGGATATTTCTACCGATTAGAAAGTAAATCATACCAAGTAAGATTTAATTCATCCTTTATTATTAAGGTGTAACACCTGTTTATTTATTAAGTTGAATAAATAAATTATTATATACGCAGGGTGTGGTTTCAAGGAGAATATTGGCATAATTCAGTAATTGGTGGTTAAAAGTGTGAGTTCCGAACTCAGTTTGTAAATATTTATGAAGACAGGGGCTCTGTGGTAATTATTTGGATTTAATTTGAATGGAAAAGAGGTGGAATGGCTGAATATGTCATAATTAGGATATTAGGGGCTGTTTAGTAAATTATGGAACTTATTTTGTAAAGGAGTTACATGTATGGGGTTAAAAAGGTAAATTTTGGATTTACTTTGGAAAAGACAAGGGAAGGAGGGACCAATCTTGTCAAAATCGGATAGAAGTTATAGTGGAGACGGGTTTAAACCCGTCACTAGCCTCCCCTCCCATAAACATGGAACCCTAACCCTAATACTCAACTTATTCTCCAGCCGCCAACCTCGTGTCCAGCCGTCATTGTCGTCGGAGTCGCGAACCACCGGTCGAAGCGCTGCTATCTCCGTTTCGCTACCGGCGAGGGAGAGAAGTCGATGACCGTTGCTGTCGCACCTCTACCCTTCTTCTTCTCCTTCTGTTCTGACTCCGTTCGTAGATGTTCATGGTGGTCGTCGGCGCCTCAACTGCCCTTGCTCCTGACGTGACTTCGCAGCAGTCGTTCGCCGCTGCTACTGTCACCGTTCCATGCGGTGGTTCTGCTATGTTTTGGATGCCTCCGCCACAGTGAGGATAGCTCTTTCGGGTGGCTTCTTTGTGTTGTATCTCATGCAGTGGGTGTATCGACTTTAAGCCGTGTGTGGGAGATATTGGATGGAAAACGCATGAAGACCACCATGGCAGCCAACCATGGTGGCTGCCGTCATCAACACCGCCGTAGAGCGGCTGTCATCGCCGCCTTTCCATTCCTGTCGCCTCAAGATTGCCAATGGGGTGCGTTTTTGTGTTCAAAGTGGGTTGTGTGTGCTAGGTGCTGCTGCTATAAGACGAGAGGTGTATGTGAGTGGGTTTAATTAGCCGGAAAAGCCACCACCACCACCGTGAGGTGGTGGCTACCACCATACACCGCCATGTATGTGTGTTTTTAGTGGGTGTGTGTGTTTTTAGTTGAGATTCACCATTATAAAGTGTACTAGAAAGAAGAATAATGAAAAGAAATTGAAAACCACCACCTTAGGGTGGTGGCTGCCGCCACCGGCCGCCATGTCGGGTGCTGGTGTGCTTAGTTGTGTTGGGATTGCTAGTTTGGGGATGTTTGGTCAAGGGAATAAAACCCTAATGGGCCTTGAAACCCTAATAGGCCCAATGAGGCTTAATGGGCATAAAAGCCCAAACATGTGTCTAATGGGCTTAATGGACCCTAATGTATCCAAGGACTTAACTAATGGGCCTATTGGGCTAAGATGGGTTGGAAACCCTAATTAGGGTTTAGAAAACCCTAATATTGGATTTATGGGCTTGAACTTATTGAGACCCACTTGTGGGCCATTGGAATAATGGAATTGTGTGATTAAGCCCAATCACACCATATGACTTATTTAGAAGAATGATGGACTTAATGGATTAAGTCCTTAGAGGATTAAGTCCTTAATTGGTTAAGTAGGAAACTTAACCCTAATCATCATTTTATGTGAAACCCTAATTTCACTTGGGTTTATTATTTGGCCTTTCAATTGGGCCTTGATGATTGGGTTGTTAATGGGTCATCCAAGGTCAAGCAATTAGACTAGAATAATTTAATGGTCCTACAGTAAGGCCCATGTAAGGGGTTTGGGCCCAATTTGGAAAATTGGGCCATAGTTTGGGCCTTAATGATTATATGATGTTGGGCCTTAGAATGAGACCATGTATAGGCCTAAGCCCAATTTGGAAAATTGGGCCATGTGTTGGGCTTTGATTCCTAATTGACTTTGGGCCTATAGATTGGGCCTTGGGATTGAATAAGCCAAGCTAGGGGTAATGTGGTAATTACCCAAAGAATGTACTTATGGTTATGTAGTGGAACCCGATTATTAATTAGGTGTTATTTTGCTGTTGACAGTTCGGGAATCTGTCAGCCAACAACTAGGGTTGAGTCTGTGGGACTTCAATAGTGTGGGATTGTGTATACGGGACTTCAGCAGTGTGAGGTGAGTTACCTTCCGGCAGCGGTGGGTCTACGACCATAATGTCGGCCCACCAGTAGGAATTGTATGTTGGATCTTTGTGATATCATCTAGGTTTGCTACTACCTGATATGTTATGTGCTAGTATGATATGATGTTATATGCTAGTAGCAGTAGGGGAGATAGTCCCCAGGATTTCCGTACATTAGTATTGGAGTGTGGGCAGAGCCCATACCTCATAGTTGAGATTGATTATGATATATGCTTGTATGATAGAATTGTTTATACACGTTGTCTGTGTGATACTTGTATGTTATGGTTTAGTAGCTAAGTGTGGGCGAGGCTCGTATCTAAGAGATAGTGAAGTGTGGGCGAGGCTCGTATCTCCCAGCTAGCTGAGTGTGGGTGAGGCCCGTATCTCAGAGATAGTGGAGTGTGGGCGAGGCCCGTATCTCCCAGCTAGCAGAGTGTGGGCGAGGCCCGTATCTCCATGAGTGTGGGAGAGGCCCGTATCTCCTATCTGTTCATTATATGTGTATGGTATGTGGTATGATAGGGGAACTCACTAAGCTTTGTGCTTACGGTTTATAGTTTTGGTTTCAGGTACTCGTTTTCAAAGGAAAGGACTCGGCTTGATCGCAGCGCATCACACTATGTTATCCGCACATGAGATCTTTGGGATTACACTCTGATATGGTTTTATGATAATATATTTTGATTACTGACACTTTGGTTTGACACGAGATATTATTATGAATATTTTTATACTGATGGTTTTATATAATAACTTATTTAAAAAAATGAATTTTTTGGCCTTGAAAATTGGGATGTTACATAAGGCCTTAGATGGTTCTTACTGGTTTGTATCTCAACTTTTGAAACCTTCAATAAATATTTCACAATTATGCTTTACCACATAAAATATAATTAAAACTACTATAGTTGTTAATAAAGTTGATTTGGTATTTTATCCTTAATCTCAGACATTTATTAGAAAGGAAGTCATACACCAAAGTGTATAGTTCCTTAATTATTTTCTCTACACCTTAGTGAAAATAGCATTAGGAATCCTTTACATATAAATAAGGTTCACATATGTCAAATAAACTACATTATTTGCCTTAAAAGATCCATTTCTTGAAGTTGGAATATGTGAATGACATTTATATAATAAAGATAACAATGTCAAAGATGAGTTCGATTTAAAACTAGTTTAAGTCAAATGTGCTTGCATATAGAACTTAATTTTATATATAAAAATGTTGATATTTACTTTACAAATCTATTAAGAGATCTAGTCTCATAAATCGAAGTTAATCATTTCAGAATATGAATATTATCGTTAGGGAAAATGATTGAGTAAATTATCAAACATTTGAATAAAATATCTGAGACATAAATTTAGACATGCTAAATTAAAGCATACATTGTTCCAAAACAGATATTGTTTTACATTATAAGTACTTTATATTCTAAGCATAAATTATAAGCTAAACTCTGAGAGTGTAGTTCCAACTTGGTTGTGCTCAACTGGTTACTCTTCAACAATTATCTGCAAGCCATTTACAAATATTAGATAAACATTAAGTACCAAGTACTTAAGTGTTATATGAAAAGTATGAGTTCTATCTAGTAGATACTAGAAGTACTAGTCTCTTCAAGACTTTCTTTCCAAATAAGAGGAACATATTCTCTTTTAGTGTCCAGATTCACCACAAAAGAAACAAGATCCATCTATGTAGGCTTTAGTATATTTCTTGGGCTTAAAGGTGTTCAGTGCATAAAACATAGGCCTCTGGGATCATACAAGGTGATTTTTTTTGGCCATGTACCTTTCCTAGTTTGATGTTAGAGACATCTTTAGCATCACAGTGATGCCTTTACTAGGTATCATGTTCAGGCTTATTTCTCAAAAAAAAATAGTTTAGGACTAGGACCTTTAAGTGTATACAATTTCATATCTTTCACAAGATTGTCTCTTAAGACATGAACCTATTCACTGAAGTTGTATCTAGTGAATGCTATTGTTTCATTAAGTCATTAAATAAAATGACAATTCATGATAACGAGAATGAATTATTTAACTACAAAATTTTAACAAAATTCATTTAGTATTTTCAATATTTAATCTTTAATACTTAATACCCTTTTAGTTTCCAAAAACATTAATTATCAAAGTCTAGGATCTAAGTTTCAAAACAAATAAATGGTTAGGTATCCTTTATCCCATCCATTTGAATCCAACCCGGTAGATATCGATTGTTTATTATATATTGCTATATAATTCCTAGATTTATGGGATCTCTAATAACAAGTTTAATTATACATGCTTGATCTCATTTATTGTCACACCCCAAAACCATGAATGGCGGAAACATTCTGGGGCGGAGGACGTCATGTACAGTATCACAAACAATGAATTTCATACATGTGTGTTCTGTCAAAGATATAGACACCAAAAATATACATAACAAAAATAACAGATGAGTCTTGAACGAACTCCATCTTCTCAAAAGCCTGGCACTAGGGATGAGCAAAAGGACCGGGGAACCGGCCGGAACCGGTCCCGGAACCGGAACCGGTCCCGGAACCGGCACCCGATGGAACTGGTCGGGCCGGGACCTATACTATAAATTTGTGATTATTTGGAACCGGGACCCAGAAAGAACCGGTTATTGGAACCGGCCCGGCTAGAAAACCCTATATTGACATATTGTTGAATCACGTTGCTGTCGACTTCTGCTTGCTTCCCATCTAGTCGCAATCTCTCACGTAACAAAAAAAAATCGCACACGGCCACGATCCCAACTCCCCAACCCTACTGGCTATCATCTTCATCAATTGGCAATCGGCATCTCTTCATTCATCATCATTCAATTGAATCAATTCTTCATCTCCAAGTTTCCATCGATTACAAGTTTCCATCTCCAATTTTAAACCGATCTTCAATTCTTTATCATCCTTCATTGATTTTCATCTTCAATTGCTTCAATGATTCAAACTATGGATGTCCATGAAGATCAAGTAAGAGCATATATTTATATTTCATGTTTTAAGATTATATATTTCAATATTTGCTTCAATGCTTCAATGATTCTCCAAATAATGGCATGCATGCAAGCTTTTTTTCTTTGCTTTTGTTGTATCCATTCCAAATATATGCATTGTTATCCCTAGTTAATTAAAAGATCTTGATTCTTGATCATAGTCTCATAGTGGAGTACTCCTTTACGGATGAAAGGTTGTACATATAATATATGTTTCATGTTTTAAGCTCCATTTAACAATGTACTTTGTAGACATACATGCAAGATTTTTGTTAGATTAGTTTATTGTTTATAGTATGAATGTAATTATGTAAGATTGTCAAAACTACGAATTTGTTTAGTACATTTGTTATATAATTAATGTGTAAAATTGACAATGTAGGATTTAGATGGGTTACCAAATGTACCATCATCAAGATACCGAAACTCGGATGTTCATGATGCCAATATTGAAGATGGTAATCCGGCTAATTGGATTGGAAAAGACTTTGATGATCAAGTAAGATTAGCATTTAGCTCATTAGCAATATTTACCTTTCTTGCAATCTGTCCAAATTTTGAATTGTTCATAACTCATTCAATTTAACTTGTTTTGACCTGAATCTTTTTCCTACATGTAGATTAGGATTTTTAGTTGACTTTAGACTATAAAAACGCTTAATTTGGTTAAAAATTGAATGAGTTACAACCCCCGCAAGGAAGGGTGTCAAATATGATTTTTTTTTCTAACAGCAATAGAACGTGATCTGATTTTGTTGTTCAATTGTGCATAACTCATTCAATTTAACTTTTTTTGACCTGAGTCTTTTTCCTACATATATATTAGGATTTGTAGTTGATTTTAGACTATAAAAACGCTTGATTTGGTTAAAAATTGAATGAGTTACAAGCCCCGCAAGGAAGGGTGTCAAATCTGATTTATTTTTTCTAACAGCAATAAAACGTGATGTGATTTTATTGTTCAATTGTGCATAACTCATTCAATTTAACTTTTTTTGACCTGAATCTTTTTCCTACATGTAGATTAGGATTTGTAGTTGAGTTTAGACTATAAAAACGCTTAATTTGGTTAAAAATTGAGTGAGTTACAAGCCCCGCAAGGAAGGGTGTCAAATCTGATTTTTTTTTTTTAACAGCAATAAAACGTGATCTGATTTTGTTGTTCAATTGTTCATAACTCATTCAATTTAACTTGTTTAGACCTGAATCTTTTTCCTTCAAGTAGATTAGGATTTGTAGTTGAATTTAGACTATAAAAACGTTTGATTTGGTTAAAATTTGAATGACTTACAAGCCCCGAAAGAAAGGGTGTCAAATCTGATTTTTTTTTTTATATTTATTTTTCAGCATTTAAACATAATATGACTTATTATATGTTTTATTTTGAGAATATAGGATTATGGAGAAGATTCAGAAGAAGATTATATAGAAGAAACACCGGCATGAAATGTCATACCAAGTGATGAATCAAACCAAGAAGAGGAGCCACAAGAACAACAACCTTCAAAAAAACGAAAATTTGCAACCCCACAAAAACGAAGACAGCCAAAAAAACCAACACAAACAAAAAAACCACCACCACCACAAAAACGAACACAAGAAAAATACCCAACAAAACCAAAACCCAAAAACAAAAAAAAAGACTCAAAAAGAGTTAAGGGACCGGATTAACCCAATTAGACGAGGTGAGGGTAGAGATAATTGTACCACTTCTGTTTGGAAATACTTCGAGGTAGAATGGATAAAGGAGGACGATGGAATTGAAAGAAAGTGGGCTGAATGTAATTATTGTTTACATTTACTAGCTGCGGATCCAAACCGGAATGGGACAACTTCAATAAATAAGCATTTTAATGGGTGCAAGTTAAATCCAGACAACATACCGAAAGAAGTTGATGACAAACAACAAAAGTTGTCATTTACGAAAGCTCCTAATGGTGAGGGTCATGTATACACATGGAAACATGATGATACTAGGATCCAACTTGCCTTGCTAGGCCTTTTCACCATCGGCGAACTACCATTTAAATTCATTGAAAACGAGGCATTCATAGAATTTGTGAACGCCCTTAATGGTAGGGTGAAATTGCCTTCAAGGCATAAAATTTCTCGTGATGTTGTGTCATTCTATTTAATGGAGAGGCAGAAGTTGTACAAACATTTGAGCAACCCCAAAACATCCATCCACTTGACAACCGACACGTGGACATCTTCGTGTCAAAAGATAAATTATATGGTTGTCACGGCCCACTTCATTACCGAAGATTTTGTCATGCACAAAAGGGTAGTCAACTTTAGAGAGGTTGATACTCACAAAGCTGAAGACATGGCCCGGGAGTTGCTAATTTACATAAACGAGTGGGGGATGAAGAATGTCATGACGATGACCGTTGATAATGCCAAGACAAATGACGCGGCAATCAACATCATTGTGAAAGAACTACCGGGTATTTACGAGAATGGCAAACAATTTCACATTAGGTGTATGGCTCATATCATAAACCTAGTTGTGAAAATGGGGTTAAAACACGAAGTTTATCATGTAAATAACCTACAAGATGCGGTGAAATACATTAGAGCCTCCCCGCAACGGATCAAGACCTTTAAACAAGCCATGAAGGATGCGGCTGTAGAAAGTCAAAGGTTTTTGTGTGGTGAAACTCCAACAAGGTGGAACTCTACCTTTGAATTGCTAAGATCAGCATACGATGTGAAAGACGCATTTCTCGAATATAGCCATCAAGGTAAATAAAATCAAATATATTTCAGCACTAAAATTAGCAATATTTACTTTTTTAGCAATCTGTCCAAATTTTAAATTGTGCATAACTAATTCAATTTAACTTGTTTTGACCTGAATCTTTTTTCTACATGTAGATTAGGATTTGTAGTTGAGTTTAGACAATAAAAACGCTTGATTTGGTTAAAAATTGAATGAGTTACAAGCCCCGCAAGGAAGGGTGTCAAATCTGATTTATTTTTTTCTAACAGCAATAAAACGTGATGTGATTTTGTTGTTCAGATGTTCATAACTCATTCAATTTAACTTGTTTTGACCTGAATCTTTTTCCTACATGTAGATTAGGATTTGTAGTTGAGTTTAGACTATAAAAACGTTTGATTTGGTTAAAAATTGAATGAGTTAGAAGCCCCGCAAGGAAGGGTGTCAAATCTGATTTATTTTTTTCTAACAGCAATAAAACGTGATGTGATTTTGTTGTTCAAATGTGCATAACTCATTCAATTTAACTTGTTTTGACCTGAATCTTTTTCCTACATGTAGATTAGGATTTGTAGTTGAATTTAGACTATAAAAACGCTTGATTTGGTTAAAAATTAAATGAGTTACAAGCCCCGCAAGGAAGGGTGTCAAATCTGATTTTTTTTTCTAACATTAATAAAACGTAATCTGATTTTGTTGTTCTTTTTTGTAGATCCAATGTTTCAGAAAACTGTGGGAAGGGTACCATCACATTCAGATTTTGAGATGATTAAAAAGATGATGGAGTTCCTTAAGAAGTTTAAGAAGAAAACTGAAAAAGTTTCGTGTTCAACAAAGCCTATCTTCCATACGTATACCCGGGAGATCCTAGATATAGAGCAACATCTTAGGAAACATGAAACCAACCTGGATTTTATGTTTATGGTACCAGATATGAAAGATAAATATGACAAATATTGGGGTGACTACGATACTATAAGTGATTATGTCTTCTTTGCGACATTGTTAGATCCTCAATGCAAGTCAAAGTTTATGAAAGTTGTTTTTACCCAAATGCTTAAAGCCAAGAACAAAGATAAAAAGATGTCCGCTGATGAGATAGAATCCAAAGCACGTGCAAAGGTTATTGATATCGAATGCAAATTGGACAAGTTTTTCAAGACATACTTGGAAAGGTCAAACATGACCTCAACGTCTCAACAAGAAACTCCCGAAGAAGTTGTTAATTTTGATGACGAAAACGAATTCTTTGGAAGCTATATGACTTCGGGAAGTTTCCCCTCGACATCATCAGAAAGTCAATTGCAACGATACTTAAACGAGGACCCAATCGGATTTGACAAAGGATATGATATCCTCACATGGTGGAAAAATAATGCGGTGCGGTTCCCGATCGTTGCTCGAATGGCAAGAGGTATCGACCTTCTTTTACTCTAATTTAAAATTTTAATTTATAAATTTGTGTCGTGTATTATACACTAATTTGTTTATTAATAGATATTTTGGGGATGCAAATTTCCACCGTAGCATCCGAATCCACATTCAGTAACGGTCGTCGAGTAATTATCGACTACCGTACTAATTTGTCCGTTGTGATTGTGGAGGCATTGATATGCACTCAAGATTGGCTAAGAAAGAGTAGCTTGCCTATATATGACTACGATGAAGTGCACGATGTGTTAGCTGACGATGACCTCGCTATCGGTAATACACTAATACTTGTTACATCTTATTTTTAACTTCTTATTAGTATTTGTTACATTTTAGTAAGTAATAACAATTTTCTTTTGTATTATATATAGACATTGTGGATGCTATACACAACTTGAAGCTAACGGGGAAGAGATCGGGGAATTAGTCAAAATGTCAAAGAAATGTTGGAATCCACATATTCGACTTTGTTTTTTTTGTTGGTGAAACTTGGAAGTATATTTTGAAGTGTGTTTTGAATGTTGAATGTTTGAATGTTGGATACTTAATAACATAACTTTGACGACATCCACGTTTAATTTGCTTGTAATAATTTAAATAAAAGATCCATGGTTAATTTGCTTGAATGTTGAATCGTTTATTAAAATGTTGATTATTTACTAGTATTTAAACATCCACTTCTTCATAAAAAACCAATAAAACGCAAAGTAATTTAGTCGTTGGAATTACTCGAAAAACCGGCAAAAATCAGACCCGAAAAACCAATAAAACGCAAAGTAATTTAGTCGTTGGATACATCAAAATTTAGCCGGTTCCAAACTCGAAAAACCGGCAAAAACCGGACCCGGCACTGGAACCGGTAGAACCGCCGGGCCGGTTCGGTTCTTCATTTTGGCCGAATCCGGTTCCCCGGTCCGGTTCGATTCAGGCCGGTTCGGTTCTTTTGCTCATCCCTACCTGGCACATATACCTGTCTAGTGGTGACCTGAGAATACAAGTTATTTTGAAAGCGAGTATCAGCTTACAGCTGGTGAGATCATAAGTATATTAATGTATGACTTTGTATGAAAACGTTTGTAAAATGTTTTTGTAAGATGTTTTGTACAACGTTTTGTATAATATTTGAACTCTCCTAGAAAACCCTATGTTTCCTACTAACTGTAGCCTTCTACCAAGGCATCTAGTGTATGTGTGTATGTCTCTTGATAGAGTGTGTGTTTTCCCAATTCGGACTATCATTAACCAAATTTATAGTTTATACATTACCGTGCATCGTGTGAATATTCACGAAGTGAATGTAAATGGGAAAATATTATCGTACCATAATATTTGTAATAAGTGACTACCGTGGTACTAACTACCTTAAAACAAAAGGTGTTCCAAGTAACATGTGATCGACCTGTATCCTGCTACCGACTTTAGTAAAACGACGATGTAAGACGCCGTAAGAAATGACATTTGGCACCCGTAAACTTGCAAGTCCCACTGTAGCGAGCAGTAAGGTGTAGGATAGTCAATCTAGTATAGATCTATACGCAAACTCATACGCTCCCCAATTAAGGAGATTCGGGATACAATAGCGGTCATGGCAGGAAGTGCCATGACCCGCTCAACGGTTCACATAACTTCATGAATGTATATGTAATGAATGTGCTAACTGAAAGTGTAATCTTTCTCTTTCTAGCCTGTATGTACTGAAATGTTCTGCGTGTGCTAGCTGTAATGTATGTTCTCTTTATCTAGCATGTATAGTAATGTACTGTGCGTACTAGCTGTAATGTACTGTATGTATTACTCGTACTGACTCATGAATGAACTGACTCATTGTATGTTTCATTGTTCTAGTAATAGTAATTGTATCTTCCTATGCTACCCCTATGGTAACTTACTAGTGATGTAACTGGTACGTATGAACATGGAAGTATACCCTTGCTACCCAAAGGTACCGAATGAACTGGAAGGACCTTTATGACTATATATGTACACATGATAAATAACTAATATTTAAACGACCTTCGGACGAGTACCCGATATCCCACCAGACCACATCTCAAGCGCGAAAAGGAAATAGGGCGGGCAGGCCTTCCTAAGCTTTTTAAACATTGCTTATATAACTATACATACCTAGACATGCAATTGATAATAAGTAAAACAAAGTTTAAGTAAATGTATCTGATAAGTAAAAGAGTTGTAAAACGGTTTAAAGCAAAACAGTTTGATAAACAATTTGAACAATAAGGAAATCACTGGTTTTGTAGTTATTAATCACATGTGATTGATGTAATAACTATAAGTATTTGACTTGTATTCCCCCCCCCCCCATAAAAGCATTTAAAAACATTTAGACCATTGATTAAGGGGTATGAACTCACCTGTAGTGAGTGGTACGGATGTACTAAAGATGTAGGATTGCTAGGTGTCAAGTGAAGTCTTGAACACACGCTATGATCCTAGTTAACATATAATCACACATATGTGTACCCAATTAGATTTAAACTACTAATTAAAATTGTTTAGACCTCCTAGAATATGTTAAACACTTATAATAGGTGTTATTAGCCCTAAGGATTACATCTAAGTTGTTGTAGGACCCGGCTAGTGAGTTTAGGGTTCGAAAGGACCTTATACATGAGTTTACTCTTCATTTAACCCCACACAAGGAGTTTACGATCGTAAACCCTTGTGTTTATGGCCGTGAACTCCCAAGCTTGGTGTTATTTTGTGTTTTGAGGTTCTAAATGATCCCTAGAAGCATTCCAACTTGGTGGATTAATTCTTGGAAAGGTTTAGGGCACTAATAACCTCCTTTGAGGAGTTTACGGCCCCAAGGCCAATTCCTTTGGAGTTTACTGCCGTAAACTCACATGGAAGAAGTGTTTTTATGCTTTCAAGTCCCAATCTCATGTAGGATAGGTTCTGTACATTTATCTAAGGCTAATGAAGGCGTTAGGCACACATTGGTGCCCTTCCTTCATGTTCACGGCCCAAGAACCTTTTCCCTTAGAGATTGCGGTCGTAATCTCTCTTTGGGAGGGGTTTTTGATGTTTTAAGGTCCCTCAAATAACTAGGAGTAAGTCTAGGTAATTGTCCAAAGCTTTAGGAGTGTTAAAAGCACTCTTTGGTCCTTGTTTTTGGAGTTCACGGTCCAAGAACTTCTTGGGCCGTGAACACCTAAACTTTGGTGTTTCTTTGATGTTTTCTCGTCTTAAATACACCTATATACAAGCCTAAGTTCGTTATTTATAAGCCTTATATAAGAGTTTACTCCCCAAGATGTTCTTGGGCGGTAAACTCCCGAATCTTGCAGTTTTGCTATGTACTCTATGTTATTAAACATGTTATAAGCCATATAACACAACTAGAGAAAGGTACTCACGATTTGGGATGAAAACCCGAAGATCCGTGAGAGAGAAAATGGCTTTTCTCTAGTTGGAAATGTCAATAATGAATGAATATGGCTCAAAATTCTATATATAGTCCTGAGATTTTTGGCAGAAAATATATTATTCCCGTAATGAACTCTAATGTAATAGAGTTTTAGAATAACAGAGTTGCACAAAACCCTAATGCATCCACTCTCCTGATATCTCCTTAAGTGTAAATCCGGAAATACTCAAACTTATACGGGAAAGTCTGAAAATTTACTGTGACTGCTATAACTTCTATTGACTTGATAAAGTTCGTACAGAATGGAAATTTCGGGTTGTCACATCATCCCCTCCTTAGAAGGAATTTTGTCCTGAAATTAGAATTTAAGCAAATAATTAGTTACAAAAAAACTAGGTAAAAAGACGAGGATATTTCAGTTTCATCTGATCCTCACGCTCCCAAGTGAATTCCGGTCCTCGCTTGGTGTTCCAGCGAACCTTCACTATCGGGATACAACTTTGTTTCGTTTGCTTGACCTCTCGGTCCATGATCTCTACTGGTTCTCCACGAAGTTGAGGCTCTCGTTGATCTCGATCTCGTCGAGTGGAATAACAAGAGTCTCGTCGGACAGACACTTTTTCGAGTTCGATACGTGGAAGGTAGAATGTACGTTACTGAGTTCGCGCGGTAAGTTAAGTTTGTAAGCTACTGGGCCGATTCTTTCAAGAATCTCGAAAGGCCCAATGTACCTTGGATTTAGCTTTCCACGCTTTCCGAAGCGTATCAAGCCCTTCCAGGGGGAGACCTTCAATAGAACGCGGTCGCCCACCTGGAATTTCAACGGTTTCCTACATTTATCAGCGTAGCTTTTCTGTCGGTCTTTGGAGGCTTTCAATCGTTCACGGATCTGAACGATCTTCACCGTCGTTTCCCGTATGATTTCCGGACCTGTGAGTGTGCTTTCGGGAATTCGTCCCTTAGCTAAATGGGCATCACCCACCTCAGCCCAGCACAGAGGGGATCTGCACTTTCGGCCATAGAGGGCCTCGAATGGGGCTGCCTTTATGCTCGTGTGATAACTGTTGTTGTAGGAAAATTCGACAAGGGGTAAATGAGTATCCCATGCTTTCCCGAAGTCTATCACACAGGCTCGTAACATATCTTCCAAGGTTTGGATAGTTCTCTCACTTTGGCCGTCGGTCTGTGGGTGGTAGGTTGTACTCATGTCCAGCCTAGTTCCTAAGGAACTTTGTAACGACTGCCAGAACCTCGAAGTGAATCTACTATCTCTGTCCGAGATAATGGATAAGGGAACACCGTGCAGTCTTACAATCTCTCTAATGTAAATTCTTGTAAGTTTCTCCATCTTGTCTGTTTCTTTGATCGGCAGGAAGTGTGCAGACTTGGTCAGCCTATCGACGATGACCCATATGGAATCAAGTCCACCCACCATCTTAAGCAACTTGGTTATGAAATCCATAGTTATCCGCTCCCACTTCCATTCCGGTATCTCAGGTTGTTGTAGAAGACCGGAGGTATTCTGGTATTCGACCTTGACCTTTGCGCAAGTAAGGCATTTACTCACGAAGGTAGCAATCTCTGCTTTCATGTTAGGCCACCAGTATAACTTTTTGAGGTCCAGATACATCTTATCTGATCCCGGGTGCCCGGAATAACGAGTGTTGTGCGGCTCGTTCATGACCAAGTCTCTGAAACCACCTAGTTTCGGGGTCCAGACCCGGTCCATGAAATAATAAGCTCCGCCACCCTTAATCTCTAAGTTCTTATCCATCCCTCTTAGGGATTCACCCGCCACATTTTCAGGCTTCAAAGCGTCAAGCTAAGCTGCCTTAATTTGTGTGGACAAGTGTGAATGGATAGTCATAGTCAATGATTTGGCTCTACGACCAGAATACTCCTTCCGAATCAGGGTGTCAGCTACTACGTTGGCTTTACCCGGATGATAACGAATTTCGCATTCGTAATCACTGAGTAGCTCGACCCACCGTCGTTGCCTCATGTTGAGCTCCTTCAGGTCGAATATGTGTTGTAAGCTCTTGTGGTCTGTAAAGATAGTGCTTTTCGTTCCGTACAAGTAATGTCTCCAGATCTTCAGAGCAAACACAACTGCTCCTAGTTCAAGATCGTGGGTTGTGTAGTTGACTTCATGTGTCTTTAGCTGTCTCGAGGCATAGGCGATGACCTTACCCCGTTGCATCAGAACACATCCGAGCCCTTGATTCGATGCATCGCAATAGACTACGAAGTCTTCTATTCCTTCGGGAAGGGATAGTATCGATGCGGTGCACAAGGCTCGTTTGAGCGTTTGGAACACTCTTTCCTACTTCTCTTCCCCATCAAAGGCCATGCCCTTCTGGGTCAGTGTTGTAAGAGGTTTCACTATGCAAGAGAAGTTCTGAATGAACCTGCGATAGTAGCCAGCGAGGCCTAGAAATTGAAGAATTTCTATAGGCGTCTTCGGTGCTGACCAGTTCTCAATGGCCTTGATTTTGGAAGCGTCCACGTGTATACCCTCTTCGCTAACCACGTGCCCTAAGAATTCGATTCGCCGTATCCAAAATTCGCATTTCGAGAACTTCGCATAGAGCTTCTCCGAACGTAATGTTTCGAGGACTTGTCGCAGATGTTGACTATGTTCCTCCTTACTTCGAGAGTAGATAAGTATGTCATCGATGAAGACGATGACGAACTAATCCAAGTAAGGACGACACACCCTATTCATTAAGTCCATGAATACAACGGGTGCGTTCGTCAATCCGAACGACATCACTATGAATTCGTAGTGCCCATAACGAGTTCGGAAGGTTGTCTTTGGAACATCCTCCCCTAGCACTCGTAGTTGGTGATATCCGGATCTCAAGTCAATTTTTGAAAAGAAGTTCGCCCCTTGTAGTTGGTCAAACAAATCGTCGATCCAAGGTAAAGGATAACGATTTTTGACCGTCAGCTTGTTGAGCTCCCTGTAGTCAATGCACATACTAAACGATCTGTCTTTCTTCTTGATGAACAATACTGGAGCTCCCCAGGGTGAGAAGCTTGGTCTTATAAAGCCCTTGCTGAGCAGTTCGTTAAGTTGACCGGACAGTTCTTGCATCTCTGCAGGTGCTAGACGATAGGGCGATTTGGCTACTGGGGTAGCCCCTGGAACTAAGTCGATTTGGAACTCCACTTGACGTTGCGGAGGTAATCCTGGGAGTTCTTCTGGAAATATGTCGGGAAATTCGCATACTATTGGAATGTTCTGAATGTCCTTCGTTTCTTGGCTCACATCGACCACATGAGCAAGGAATGCACGACATTCCTTTCGCAAGAATTTCTAAGCCTGGATGCTCGAGATGATACGAAGGTTCGTGCCAAATTTGTCGCCATAGACTACTAAGGTTTCGCCAGACAGCAGATTAAGGCGAACAACCTTTTCGTAACACATGATATCGGCATGATGGAGACTCAACCAATCCATGCCGATAATGACATCGAAACTTTTAATTGAGACCGGCATAAGATCGATAGAAAATGAATGGTTATCTAAAGTTAGGGTACACCCTACGAATATACTGCTAGTGCTCTCTGTCTCCCCATTAGCCATTTCTATAGTGAACGGTTCATTAAGTTCTCGTGATTTCTGCCTAAGTAAATGAGCAAATTTTTGGTTCACGAAACTCCTCTCCGCTCCACTATCAAATAGAATGCATGCATAAGAGTTATCGAGGAGGAACGTACCAGTGACCACTATAGGGTCGGCAAACGCTTCCTCATGGCCTATGGCCAGAACTCTTGCCGCTCCACTGGCAAACCCTGCCTTCGGGCAGTTTCTTTTGAAGTGACCTACTTCACCACATTCGTATCAAGTTTGGCCCGCTCCCGCACTGGGGGCTTGGTTGATTGGCTTCGCCGGAGCTTTACAGAAACAGGTTGTGTGCCCCTTTCCGTTGCAGTTCAGACACTGCATCTCCCGGCATGCGCCGACGTGATGGAAGTTGCACTTGTTCCACTTAGGCAAACTTCCAGAGTACTGCTTTACCCGAGCAATAGCGGCAGGGGCTATCGCAGCATGTACTGCCACTACCTGCCTCTTCTTGGCAGCCTTAGTCTTCTTCTTGTCATCCCAGAACTTCCGCTTGGGGTCAGCGGTCCTTGCAGGTTCTGAGATGGCCAGGGTAGTTGTCGCGGCCGGGGTACGAACCCCATGGTCTATGAGCCGTTGTGCTAATCTCTTGGCACTATCAAATGTAGTGGGGTGTGATGCCAAAACATTTCCCTGGTATGGAAGCACCAGTCCCCATATGTATCTTTCGATCTTCTTTCCCTCTGAAGGAATCATGTTGGGACAGAGGGCCACCAGTTCACAGAACCTGGCGGTGTAGGCGACTACGTTGGAGCCCTTCATGGTTAGGCCCCACAGTTCTTCCTCCAGCTTTTGGATCTCGCCCCTCGAGCAGTATTCCTCAATCATGAGGTCTCTCAAAGTTTCCCAGCCCATAGCATTAGCCACTACAAGAGATAGTGACTTAACATGGCCATTCCACCATGTTAGGGCTTTGGTTTCAAAGGTGCAAGCAGCATACTTCACCTTGCTCTCCTCGGGACAAGAGTAGATTTTGAAAACCGATTCGGTTTTCTTGAACCATTGCGAGAGGGCAATAACTCCGCCAGTTCCCTTAAAGGACTCCGCCAGTTCCCTTAAAGGACAATGGCTTGCAGTTCGTGAAGTCCTTATAGGAGCACTCTCTCGAGTGCACAGGAGCTTCCATCTAAACAGACTGAACAGGGGTTCCTCCTCCAGTGGAACCCGATGAATGATATTGAGCCATGGCTATAGCCACAGTCGCAGCTACGGCAGCATTTAGAGTTGTCGTATCGAACTGAGGAGTAGGTGGTTGAGGAGGTGGAGGAGGTGTTGTTTTGTTATTGAGATTTCTCCTTGGATTTCTGCGAGGCGGCATCTTTGATCTATAGTTTATGAAGATGAAACGTTGATAAGATTTCAATGGAAGGAGTGACGAGAATAACTCATGGACTAACTCTCCATAGCCCAAATGATACGATTGAATGGAAATCTTAAAACAATGAAATGATCACATTTGGATAATAATTCTCATAAGAATAGGTACCTGTCAATATTACTGGAATTACAGATGTAATAAGTTCGAGAAAAACGGCCAACAGAAATAGGCCTTACATCAACCAAAATGGGAAAATTATGACAAAATTACAACCTAACCAAGGCCTACCAGGCCTATGATTTACAAGATAGAGAATTAGACCAGAGTTTTTACATAACTAGGTTATATCCAAAAGAGAGAAGTTGTTGAGAATCTATCGGCGACGAGAACTACCATGGATATAAAGAACGTCGAAAACGGAGTTCGTATGAAGAAGTTATGAATTTCCGAAGTTTATTAATCATTTTGTATTTATTTTTAATTCAAAATCGAAGGTATTATCCGAAGCCGTGTCACCGGTGTAATCCGGAGTACGCCCCGCGTACGAGGTTACGCTATCGCGTAACTCCGATAGTGTCGACACTTCGGATGACGCATGCAATGACGATTTCGGACGCGTACGCCTGTACGCCCCGCGTACGCCTGTACGCCCCGCGTACTCCGAGGTTCCAGCCTCTATATAAAGGATCCGAAGGCAGCCTTCTTTGTTGTTCAATTTCTTCTCTTCTCTCTAGTCTTTTGCATCGTTTTTCGTGCCGAAGCTACCCCGAAGTCCCGGTATTATACTCTAGCCCCGAGGCAAGTCCCGAGACCCCGAAGATCCCGAGAAGCGCGGTTCCCGAGTCGAAGCTCTGCCCGCGAGAAGTTCGATTTTCGAAGAGATCTTCCAGATCTGCTGTGGATTACTACTTCTATAAGCCGTAGTGCTGTCGGATCGTCTTCTGATCAAGTGAGTGTGTAGTTATTTCTTCTAATACAATAATACGAAGTATTTTATATAAAAATACGTGCTATGTGTATATATTTGGTTGTGTTATGCGTGAATGAGTATTCACTCTCTTCTATCTTATAGATCTGCTTATTTCTTTATGAGATATGTGTTATGTGTGTGTGTGCCTCATCTGTTATGAGATATATGTGTTGATTAAAGCATGCTATACAGGTTTTCTTTAAACTACGTATGAAAATATATATTTTATCTACAAGTATGTTGGGTAGAACATGGGTAGATAGTTGGTGTGTAATAAACAGATGAGAGGCCTCGTTGTTGTTGTTGTTGTTGATCTAGTTATTCAGCGGAGTATGGATAACGACCACGGACTCTTTCTAGACAGTCCAGTGGAACGCTAGCAGGTTCATAACCTGTAGGTGTTGTGAACGATGTGTTCACCGGTGTACTCTATCCCCCTCATGGTTGCCTTTAGGATATCTATTGTTGAGGAAACCCCTTCGCAGTGATGTCCGTCCCGATGAAAATCCTAGATTAGGTCCCTTGAGATAGTTGTTTTAGGGACGTAAAGTGAGGATAACGGGAATGGGTAATCGGGATAGTGTTTGGTTGGTGAAATTAAATATAACTTATTTATTGTGGGTTGAAAACCCTATATGCTCACCAGGCTCCCAAGCCTGACCCACTCAGTTTTATTTGTATTACAGGAAGTGGCACAAGGGCGTAAGATGGATGGATCATCTTGTTGTTTTGTTTACAAGTCTGTATATGTATATATTTGTCGAATGACTTGTAATGTTTATCGTTTATGCTTTATGGTCTGTATCGGAACATGACATCCCGAGTTTTGATTATATAATGAAATGCATCTCTTGATGAAATGCTTTGATAAATATTATTTTATCATGTTTTGTTTTGGGAACAAATTCCGCAACCCTTTCAAATCAAAAGGATTTACTCTGAAAATATTTAAAAGCATAAATGAAAATCGGTCTTTTCTGGCCGAGATTTTGGGGATGTCACAGTTGGTATCAGAGCATTAGTTTAAGCGAACTAGGAATTTGTAGGATTTCTAGACTTAAACTTAGAATGCTAAATGGAATGATGAGATGTGTGTCTGTTGGATTTTAGACACGAGCACTAGTTTATTTTAGGAAAGTTGCCTAAAATGCTTTATGTGCTAAATGTTATATGTTGCCATATATGATATTATTTGTTCGGATCTACGGTCTGTTGCCGACCGGATCTGAAGGTTTATGTGTTTAGGATTCTAAACGTATGTATACGATATTAGAACTAGCATGTAATCGTTTGGAGTAATAAGGTGAAATTATTCGGTGTGTAGATCAAAATGGTGAGAACGAGGAGTGGCGTTGGAAACGCGGATGAAAACAGGAATCAACCGCCAGTGATTGAGCAGATACCTGTTGTAGCAGCAGCACCAGAACCAATAACAATGGTTGCGGTGCAAGCCATGATTCGGGCTATGCTAGCCGAACAAAGGGAGGAGATGCGACAAATGTTGCATAATAATAGGGATGAACCTGTCATACCTATTGAGGAACCTGAATTGATTCCCGAGCAATCGGAGGAAGGGAACAATAGTCGCATGGTGAGTCAAGTTGGGACTCAAGAGGAACGAAGGAACGATCCAGAAAAGAGAAACAACAAGGATGGGCGTATGTACAAGAATTTCTTGGGCGCCAAACCGCCAAGTCTTTCTGGGAGCCCAAAGCCTGTTGAGATAATGGATTGGATCTCCGAAATGGAGATGGTATTTGAAAGTTGCGACTGTAGCAACAAACAGAAGACCGTATTTGCGGTTAGACAACTGAAGACTGGGGTCTTGAGTTGGTGGAAGTTGTTGGCAGATACTATGCCACGAGGAGAAGCCCTGAAAATGTCATGGGAGGAGTTCTTGGAACAACTGAGGGTGCAGTATTGTTCAGAGATAGATCTGATTGATCTGAACAATGAGTTCCAAAACTTGAAGAAAGGGAAGATGAGCATAGATGACTATGCTACTGCATTTACTGAGAAGATGAAGTTGTTTCCGTACCTAGTGCCGACGGAACTCTCCAAGATTGAGAGGTTTGCTAACGGACTGCCTGCTGACTTTGGTCCGACAGTCAAAATGGCAACCACTCTGAAAACGACTGTTCGTGCAGCTAAGAATGTGGAGGCCCAGCAGAAGGAAAAGGGTCTGGAAAGAATAGATGTTGGTGAAAAGAGGAAGTTCGATGGAACTTCAGGGTCCAACAAGAAAAACAAGTTCTCGAAGTCTGGTTCGAGGGGAGGTGGAGGTGAAGCGAAATGGTGCGACAAATGTAAGAAGAAGCATCATGGAAGATGTGAGGTGGCGAACACATGCTACAAGTGTGGAAAGCCAGGGCACTATGCCAATGAGTGTACCCTCACGAAGAAAGTTTGCTATGGTTGTGGTGAGGAGGGTCATATGTCGAGGGACTGCCCGAAGAAGAAGGAGGCAGCTAGACCCAACATTCCGCCAAAGCCAAAGGCGAGAGCATTCCAGATGACACTGGAAGCTGCTAAAGATGAAGCTGATGTCGCTTCAGGTACCTTTCTCGTTAACAAATTGCCTGCCCAAATTTTATTTGATTCTGGAGCCAACTACTCCTTTATATCGCATGAATTTGGTAGAAAGCTAGCTTTGCCTGTTGATAGACTAGATAATGCCTTATTAGTCGAAGTTGCTAGTGGCAAGTTTGTACCTGTTAGCTATCGCATGAAAAACATATTAATTGATCTGAATGGGAATAAGTTCCACGAGGAATTATTGCCTATCGAACTTAATGGTTTCGACATCGTATTGGGAATGGATTGGCTTAGCGCCAACGACGCCGAAATTTTATGCAAGAAGAAAATAGTCAAAGTAAACCCGCCTGGGAAAGATTCGTTTATGGTGTATGGAGATAAACGCAGAGTGAATTCTGGAATCATTTCATTGATGAAAGCCAGAAAATGTTTGACCAAGGGGTGTACATCGTATTTAGCATTCGTGATTGATGCTAAGAAGGAAAAGAAGGTGATGCAGAATATTCCAGTTGTGTGTGATTATCCGGAAGTATTTCCCGAAGATCTTCCTGGATTACCGCCTGATCGACAAGTGGAATTCCGTATTGACTTGTTGCCAGGAACGACGCCAATTGCAAAAGCACCTTATCGATTAGCACCGACGGAGATGAAGGAACTAATGATGCAACTTCAGGAGTTATTGGACAAAGGTTTCATAAGACCTAGTTCATCACCCTGGGGAGCTCCGGTGCTATTTGTAAAGAAGAAAGATGGAAGTATGAGAATGTGCATTGATTACCGAGAGCTGAACAAGGCAACAATAAAGAATAGATATCCGTTGCCGAGGATTGATGACCTGTTCGATCAATTGCAAGGTTCGAGCTATTTCTCGAAGATCGATCTTAGGTCAGGATATCATCAGCTAAAAGTAAGAGAGCAAGATATTGAGAAGACTGCATTCAGAACAAGATATGGACACTACGAGTTCTTGGTTATGTCGTTTGGACTAACCAATGCTCCAGCAGCGTTCATGGATTTGATGAATAGGGTTTGTAACCCGTTCCTTGATAAATCCGTGATAGTGTTCATAGACGACATTCTGATTTACTCGAAAAGCCAGGAGGAGCATGGCAGACACTTGCGAGAAGTGTTAGAAGTCTTGAAGAAGGAGAAGATGTATGCAAAGTTCTCCAAATGTGATTTTTGGATTCGTGAAGTCCAATTCTTGGGTCACGTGGTCAACCAAGAAGGGATAATGGTTGATCCAGCAAAGATCGAAGCTGTGACGAAGTGGGAACAACCGAAAAGTCCCACGGAGATTCGAAGCTTTTTAGGATTAGCCGGATATTACCGAAGGTTTATCCAAGGCTTTTCTTCGATCGCTAGTCCATTGTCAGCTTTGACCCACAAAGGAGCTACTTATGCTTGGGGTGAGAAGCATAAGGAAGCATTTGAGAAGCTAAAGGAGAAGCTATGCGAGGCACCGATACTTTCTCTACCCGACGGAGTTGAAGACTTCGCTGTCTATAGCGATGCGTCTGGGGTTGGATTGGGTTGTGTTTTGACCCAAAGAGAAAAGGTGATAGCATATGCATCTCGACAGCTGAAAGAGCATGAAAAGAACTACCCGACTCATGATTTGGAGTTGGCAGCGGTAGTTTTCGCTCTGAAAATATGGAGGCATTACCTCTATGGCACGAAGTGCAAACTTTTCACTGATCATAAGAGTCTCCAATATCTCTTTAATCAGAAAGAATTGAATATGAGGCAACGACGCTGGCTAGAATTACTTAAAGACTATGACTGCGAGATACTTTACCACCCCGGTAAAGCTAATGTTGTTGCTGATGCTCTCAGTCGGAAAGTCAATCCCGAAAGGAAAAGGCCAAGAGCGTTGAGAATTGAAGTTGTCTCAACTATTTTGGAAAGTATAAAGAAAGCTCAGAGCGAAGCTTCTGAGAAGAATGACAGAAAGGAGGAACGTTTGGGCAAAACGTTGGTGTTCGGTGTAAACAGTCATGGACTGAAGGTGTTCCAAGATCGGATTTGGATACCTAAGACAGGAGGAGTCAGAGATCTTCTGATGGAAGAAGCTCACAAAACCATGTACTCGATTCATCCGGGTAGCACTAAAATGTATAGGGACCTGAAACCCTACTACTGGTGGCCGACGATGAAGTTTGATGTTGCAAAGTATGTGGCCGAGTGTGTGACTTGTGCGAGAGTCAAGACACGACATCAGAAACCGTACGGGAGTTTAGAACCTTTGCCTGTGCCTATGGGCAAGTGGGAAGACATTGCTATGGATTTTGTCACTAAACTGCCCAGAACAAAGACAGGTCACGACATGATTTGGGTGGTCGTTGATCGATTCACTAAGAGTGCGCATTTCATAGCGGCCAGGGAGAAATGGTCTATGGAGAAGCTTGCGAATTCTTACGTGAAGGAAATTGTGAGGCTTCACGGTGTTCCATTGACGATTGTGTCAGATCGTGATAGCCGTTTCACATCGAGGTTTTGGAAGAGTCTACAAGAGGAATTGGGTACCAAGTTGTGTTTAAGTACAGCTTACCATCCGCAGACTGATGGTCAGAGCGAACGAACGATACAAACACTTGAAGATATGCTGAGAGCATGTACTCTGGAATTCCTAGGTAATTGGGATTAACATTTACCGTTGGTAGAATTTTCCTATAATAATAGTTTCCACTCGAGCATTAAGATGGCACCTTACCAAGCTTTGTATGGACAGAAGTGTCGTACGCCGTCTTGTTGGCTTGAGGCTGGGGAAAAGAAGTTTATGGGACCGGAGATGGTTCATCAAACTGCTGAAAAGTTGAAAATAATTAGGGAAAGAATGTTAGCGGCTCAGGATCGTCAAAAGAGCTATGCTGACAAGAAGCGGAGACCGATAACTTTTGAGGTTGGGGATTCGGTTTTGCTTAAAGTCTCGCCGTGGAAGGGACTTATAAGATTTGGTAAAAGGGGAAAGTTGAGTCCAAGGTTTATTGGACCGTTTAAAGTTCTTCAGAGGATTGGGAACCAAGCTTACAAGCTCGAATTACCCGAAGAACTGAATGGAATTCACAACACTTTTCATGTGTGTTATTTGAGGAAGTTCACGGGAGATGTTCCCGACATAATTCCAATTTCCGAATTGAGAATTGATGAGAACAAAAGGTTGATCGAAGAACCAGAGGCAATTGTTGACCGAAAGACTAAGAAATTGCGACGCAAGATGGTTGGGTTAGTGCTTGTCCGATGGAAACACACGAATGGGCCGAATCTCACCTGGGAGACGGAGAGTGACATGATGGGTCGCTATCCGCATTTGTTTGTTGATGTGTGATTCCGGGGACAGAATCATTCTAAGGTGGAGAGAATTGTAACGCCTGTGTTTCTGGGCTTGCCATATTTAGCAATATAATAGTCTAGGTTAACCTTTGTAACCCGTTTTGAAATAATAAGAATGTATTATTTGAGTATTATGTGTTTTGTGCTTAATTGTTTAATTATGTGGTCTGATTAATTAAGAATAAAAAATAAGCGTCAAAAATTAAGTGTAAAATAAACTTAATATCTTTGGTTAATGTTGTAGTAGTCGAAACGAGGTTTCCGAATATATATAGAACGCCCAAATCTGACTTCGTATGAGGAAGTTATGATTTATCGAAGTTCCGGCTTAGCGGTATACAGCCTGAAATACTCGAATTGAGATCGAGCGGTTGTTAGCCGAAGCAATCTAAATGAGAATCGAAGATCTCATTGTTGGTATCGAAGCGATAAAAAGTTAGGCGAGAACGGACGTCAAACGAAGAAGTTATGAATTTATAACGAAAGTTTCTGTCGCGACCTATTAAAAATAATTAATAAAAATAAAGTCAAAATTAGCCGACGGAGTCTAAACAAAAGTCGTAGAGCGTAGTCTCACCTTCTCTTGGATATAAAGAACGTCGAAAACGGAGTTCGTATGAAGAAGTTATGAATTTCCGAAGTTTATTAATCATTTTGTATTTATTTTTAATTCAAAATCGAAGGTATTATCCGAAGTCGTGTCACCGGTGTAATCCGGAGTACGCCCCGCGTACGAGGTTACGCTATCGCGTAACTCCGATAGTGTCGACACTTCGGATGACGCATGCAATGACGATTTCGGACGCGTACGCGCTGCGTACGCCTGTACGCCCCGCGTACTCCGAGGTTCCAGCCTCTATATAAAGGATCCGAAGGCAGCCTTCTTTGTTGTTCAATTTCTTCTCTTCTCTCTAGTCTTTTGCATCGTTTTTCGTGCCGAAGCTACCCCAAAGTCCCGGTATTATACTCTAGCCCCGAGGCAAGTCCCGAGACCCCGAAGATCCCGAGAAGCGCGGTTCCCGAGTCGAAGCTCTGCCCGCGAGAAGTTCGATTTTCGAAGAGATCTTCCAGATCTGCTGTGGATTACTACTTCTATAAGCCGTAGTGCTGTCGGATCGTCTTCTGATCAAGTGAGTGTGTAGTTATTTCTTCTAATACAATAATACGAAGTATTTTATATAAAAATACGTGCTATGTGTATATATTTGGTTGTGTTATGCGTGAATGAGTATTCACTCTCTTCTATCTTATAGATCTGCTTATTTCTTTATGAGATATGTGTTATGTGTGTGTGTGCCTCATCTGTTATGAGATATATGTGTTGATTAAAGCATGCTATACAGGTTTTCTTTAAACTACGTATGAAAATATATATTTTATCTACAAGTATGTTGGGTAGAACATGGGTAGATAGTTGGTGTGTAATAAACAGATGAGAGGCCTCGTTGTTGTTGTTGTTGTTGATCTAGTTATTCAGCGGAGTATGGATAACGACCACGGACTCTTTCTAGACAGTCCAGTGGAACGCTAGCAGGTTCATAACCTGTAGGTGTTGTGAACGATGTGTTCACCGGTGTACTCTATCCCCCTCATGGTTGCCTTTAGGATATCTATTGTTGAGGAAACCCCTTCGCAGTGATGTCCGTCCCGATGAAAATCCTAGATTAGGTCCCTTGAGATAGTTGTTTTAGGGACGTAAAGTGAGGATAACGGGAATGGGTAATCGGGATAGTGTTTGGTTGGTGAAATTAAATATAACTTATTTATTGTGGGTTGAAAACCCTATATGCTCACCAGGCTCCCAAGCCTGACCCACTCAGTTTTATTTGTATTACAGGAAGTGGCACAAGGGCGTAAGATGGATGGATCATCTTGTTGTTTTGTTTACAAGTCTGTATATGTATATATTTGTCGAATGACTTGTAATGTTTATCGTTTATGCTTTATGGTCTGTATCGGAACATGACATCCCGAGTTTTGATTATATAATGAAATGCATCTCTTGATGAAATGCTTTGATAAATATTATTTTATCATGTTTTGTTTTGGGAACAAATTCCGCAACCCTTTCAAATCAAAAGGATTTACTCTGAAAATATTTAAAAGCATAAATGAAAATCGGTCTTTTCTGGCCGAGATTTTGGGGATGTCACACCTGTCTAGTGGTGACCTGAGAATACAAGTTATTTTGAAAGCAAGTATCAGCTTACAGCTGGTGAGATCATAAGTATATTAATGTCTGACTTTGTATGAAAACGTTTGTAAAATGTTTCTGTAAGATGTTTTGTACAATGTTTTGTATAATGTTTGAACTCTCCTAGAAAACCCTATGTTTCCTACTAACTGTAGCCTTCTACCAAGGCATCTAGTGTCTGTGTGTATGTCTCTTGATAGAGTGCGTGTTTTCCCAATTCGGACTTTCATTGACCAAATTTATAGTTTCTACATTACCGTGTATCGTGTGAATATTCACGAAGTGAATGTAAATGGGAAAATATTATCGTACCGTAGTATTTGTAATAAGTGACTACCGTGGTACTAACTACCTTAAAACAAAAGGTGTTCCAAGTAACATGTGATCGACCTGTATCCTGCTACCGACTTTAGTAAAACGACGATGTAAGACGCCGTAAGAAATGACATTTGGCACCCGTAAACTTGCAAGTCCCACTGTAGCGAGCAGTAAGGTGTAGGATAGTCAATCCAGTATAGATCTATACGCAAACTCATACGCTCCCCAATTAAGGAGATTCGGGATACAATAGCGGTCATGGCAAGAAGTGCCATGACCCGCTCAACGGTTCACATAACTTCATGAATGTATATGTAATGAATGTGCTAACTGAAAGTGTAATCTTTCTCTTTCTAGCCTGTATGTACTGAAATGTTCTGCGTGTGCTAGCTGTAATGTATGTTCTCTTTATCTAGCATGTATAGTAATGTACTGTGCGTACTAGTTGTAATGTACTGTATGTATTACTCGTACTGACTCATGAATGAACTGACTCATTGTATGTTTCATTGTTCTAGTAATAGTAATTGTATCTTCCTATGCTACCCCTATGGTAACTTACTAGTGATGTAACTGGTACGTATGAACATGGAAGTATACCCTTGCTACCCAAAGGTACCGAATGAACTGGAAGGACCTTTATGACTATATATGTACACATGATATATAACTAATATTTAAACGACCTTCGGACGAGTACCCGATATCCCACCAGACCACATCTCAAGCGTGAAAAGGAAATAGGGCGGGCAGGCCTTCCTAAGCTTTTTAAACATTGCTTATATAACTATACATACCTAGACATGCAATTGATAATAAGTAAAACAGAGTTTAATTAAATGTATCTGATAAGTAAAAGAGTTGTAAAACGGTTTAAAGCAAAACAGTTTGATAAACAATTTGAACAATAAGGAAATCACTGGTTTTGTAGTTATTAATCACATGTGATTGATGTAATAACTATAAGTATTTGACTTGTATTCCCCCACCCCCCATAAAAGCATTTAAAAACATTTAGACCATTGATTAAGGGGTATGAACTCACCTGTAGTGAGTGGTACAGATGTACTGAAGATGTAGGATTGCTAGGTGTCAAGTGAAGTCTTGAACACACGCTATGATCCTAGTTAACATATAATCACACATATGTGTACCCAATTAGATTTAAACTACTAATTGAAATTGTTTAGACCTCCTATAACATGTTAAACACTTATAATAAGTGTTATTAGCCCTAAGGATTACATCTAAGTTGTTGTAGGACCCGGCTAGTGAGTTTAGGGTTCCAAAGGACCCTATACATGAGTTTACTCTTCATTTAACCCCACACAAGGAGTTTACGATCGTAAAACCTTGTGTTTACGGCCGTTAACTCCCAAGCTTGGTGTTATTTTGTGTTTTGAGGTTCTAAATGATCCCTAGAAGCATTCCAACTTGGTGGATTAATTCTTGGAAAGGTTTAAGGCACTAATAACCTCCTTTGAGGAGTTTACGGCCCCAAGGCCAATTCCTTTGGAGTTTACTACCGTAAACTCACATGGAAGAGGTGTTTTTATGATTTCAAGTCCCAATCTCATGTAGGATAGGTTCTGTACATTTATCTAAGGCTAATGAAGGCGTTAGGCACAAATTGGTGCCCTTCCTTCATGTTCACGGCCCAAGAACCTTTTCCCTTAGAGATTACGGTCGTAATCTCTCTTTGGGAGGGGTTTTTGATGTTTTAAGGTCCCTCAAATAACTAGGAGTAAGTCTAGGTAATTGTCCAAAGCTTTAGGAGTGTTAAAAGCACTCTTTGGTCCTTGTTTTTGGAGTTCACGGTCCAAGAACTTCTTGGGCCGTGAACACCTAAACTTTGGTGTTTCTTTGATGTTTTCTTGTCTTAAATACACCTATATACAAGCCTAAGTTCATTATTTAACAAGTGGAAGGGACTAGGCATCATATAAGCCTTATATAAGAGTTTACTCCCCAAGATGTTCTTGGGCGGTAAACTCCTGAATCTTGCAGTTTTGCTATGTAATCTATGTTATTAAACATGTTATAAGCCATATAATACAACTAGAGAAAGGTACTCACGATTTCGGATGAAAACCCAAAGATCCGTGAGAGAGAAAATGGCTTCTCTCTAGTTGGAAATGTCAATAATGAATGAATATGGCTCAAAATTCTATATATAGTCCTGAGATTTTTGGCAGAAAATATTTTATTCCCGTAATGAACTCTAATGTAATAGAGTTTTAGAATAACAGAGTTGCACAAAACCCTAATGCATCCACTCTCCTGATATCTCCTTAAGTGTAAATCCCGAAATACTCAAACTTATACGGGAAAGTCTGAAAATTTACTGTGACTGCTATAACTTCTATTGACTTGATAAAGTTCGTACATAATGGAAATTTCGGGTTGTCACATTTATGCCTCGGAACTTTCTTGCTTAGGTATCCTTTATCATAAAAGATTTCCGATCAAATAATCAAATTTTGAAAAACATGTGTATCGGCCTATAACTTGGTTATAGAAATCGCAAAGACACCCCGACCATCAAAAGATAACACTAAGCAGTTAATTATCATTTCTCCCACTAGTGCATACAAGAGATGTGCGAGTGTTCTTCAAAAGGATTGCATATGTTTGAGGTTTGTAAAAAGAGGGTCTTTTATATGTTTTATAATTCTAGTTTAAAAACATATGATATCATGTTTATTACATGCATATAATAAACCATGGTATCAATTTTCAAAAGAAAATCACTTTTAAAGATTCTATATAAAAAGCTAGTTTTTATAATTTGACGCGATTCAATTTTAATAACCGGTATTAAGTTTGAGTGCATTTGAACCTTTTATATATTTATAAAACTTCATTTTATTACTTATATATTTGGAGTTTGTATAAGTTACAAAAATCATCATTTTAAAACTTATAATTAAGTATTTCAAAATTTATCATTATTAACGTTTTTATAAAACCGGATTTTATTTTAAAATAATAACTTGTTACATCTTATTTCCAATTTTGAAAACCAAACTCCATGTGATGTTTATTTTATCCAAAATTATTTTAGTATGTGAAAAACTAATTTATCAACCACATAAAATAATTCATAAAATAAACAACACAAACATGCATAAAAATATATGTGCATAAGCATAACCAACTAATGATATTTTTGTGAGCCAACACAAAAGAGGTGAAGCCCATTCCTAAAGAGACATTTATGGGGACCAAAAATCTTCTTGTAATGTTATTGTAGAAGCTCTCACTTGAGTAAACACCTATTGCTTGCAAAAGATTAAAAAATCTTCTTTAAAGGAAAAATTCAGCCACATGCAACACTTTTCAGAAAAAGGTTGCAGAAAATGTTGCATTAGGTCAACAACCCTTTAAAGAAAAAGCTATTGTTGACAGCATTCATGACACTTTTCAGAAAATGTCATCTTTCTGCCCAACACTTATGTAGATACAAAAATTGCATTTTTGTCTTAAAAATGGCTTCAACTTCATTTCTTGTTACATCTTTGTACAAATAAATTATTTCTAAAACTAACTTGTTACTTTACAAAAATAACCAAGAAAACCAATATATTTAATTATTACGTACCATATGAATAAATAAATTATTACAACCATTTTTATAACAAAAAAAACAAACACAGCAACACAACAATCATATTGGTCATTGGCTAGTTTATGCATATTATATAAATCAACATACACATAAAACAACATTTGTTTTTATAAGACAACTTTAAATGACGAAAGATGCATGAAACTTTTCTCACATAAGAAACATAACAATTATAAAGTTGTCATAGAAAATATGTATGAACTTATTTTTTATACAAAAACAAGTTATCTATATTCTCCATAAACTAATATTTCCAAAAATCAAAAAATCTAACCAAACTTCCAAGGTGGCTTTTGATACCAATTGTTGGGTTTTAGTTCAAAACATAAGATTTAGCAACGGAAGACTTTATATTTTGAATAACATAAAAAAAGTTTATACCCACCAAGGATCTTCTTGAAAAGTTTGGAAAAAAAACACGCACCAAAGAGGAACAAGTGTTTAACAACCTTTGTAGACTTTAAAACCTCAAGGAGGCTTGGAAGTTGATGAAGAATGTAGAACCTTTGAGACACCAACATGAAGCCAACTTGATGTAGATGCTAGTAAAAAATCTTAAGCTTTAAGTCCATATTCAAATATGACTTAAAGAGAGCAAAATGCAAGCAAGTAATCTTCTAACACTTATTTTCAAAAGAGAAAATGAAAGAGTATGAGGGAGCTATGGTTTTGGTGAGTAAAATTGAAGGGATGAAAGCCTTCATAAAGCTAAATCATTACCTAAGGGTTCTTAACACTTTAAGCACTCCATATCCTAAAGCCTACATGTCTTCCATGCCTTTTAAGTCGTGCTTACTTTCTCTTATTATATTTAAAAGAGCATGTCTTGTTTCCTAGAAACTAACTTATCTTTTTTTGTGAAAAAATAAATAAAAGAGAAGAGAAGTTTATAAAATTCTTATAACTCTTTATAAGATATAAACTTTAACTTTTAGCTAAAAGATAAAAGAATCTTTCTAGTCCAAAATAATGTACATGAATTAATAATTCATACTATATGATACATATTATGTTACTTGCTAATGAAAATTAATATTTCTTTGAAATAAATAATTTTCAATTAATTATAAGAGTTTATTGAACATTTATTAAAACCAATTTCTAATAAATAACCAATTATATCAAGTTGTTATTAGTGTGACCCATTAGTATCATATGTTAATTAGTAATATCACTTTAATATGATTTTTGAGCATACAAGATCTTGCAAATTGAATAACTTGATCAGTTAGGCTATTCAAAGTGTACACAACTCGAAGGACGACGACACACACTACTACTAGACAGGACTTTGACGCACACTGAACATCGGTCCAACACCTATCTTCTCAACTTGAAGAATGATACTTCTTAAATATAATATATATATATATATATATATATATATATATATATATATATATATATGCTAGGTTAAAGTGTTTTTTACATTTATTGTTTGCTAGAATGCACCAATAGAAATTTAGTAAAATTATATTATTATTTAATTAAATAGTGATAGATATTAAATGGTTTCCATAATTGTATGTATATTAAATGATATCCATAATTATAATTTTCTTTTTATAGAAATTAATTAAATTCGTCATTAATGTCAGCAATAACATTCTTTCGGAATGAATTTGTATCTAGGTTTTTATGTCAGTAATAACATTATTTCATGACTCACTCACTTAAAATACAATAAAGTTGTATGAAATATGAAGAATGAGGGTGTATTCTAGTAGAATATACTCTCGTTCTCCTAGAATACACTCTTATTATTTTATATATGAATTCATTCTGAAAGAATATTATTATTGACATTAATGGCGAATTAAATTAGTTTCCATAAAAAAGAATCATAAATATGGATATCATTTAATGTTTACTCAATTCTTATTGGTGCATTTTAGCACACAATAGATTTAAGAAACATTTGAACTTACCTTTTATATATATATATATATATATATATATATATATATATATATATATATATATTTATATATATATAACTTTATAATATAGTTTACTGTAATATGGATTTATTTTGTAGATGTCAAATTCTTGATTATATATATTTATTTAGAAAAGAAAATTAAATAAATCTCATGGAAACCAGATTCAATCGGCAATCGAACTGGTTGAATCAAGAACTATTTATCATACTGGTTCAACTAAAAAACAGTTTTTTTAACAACTTCTTTTGTGGTGACTTGGTAAAATATGTGGAAGATATGGTGGATAACCTGTTGACTCATGTTCAAATCCTGACACTACTCAGCCCATGTGATCATGGAGGTTTGTCTGTAGTTGACTCTAAGGCATAAGACATAGGTCCATGTCCGTAGCGAGGGATTAGTCGGTGTGCGACAGCTGACCCGAAAACCTCATTACAAAAGTATTTTCCAAAAAACAGATTTTTTAAGACATCGGTTTTAACTTTTGTCACAAAAGATAAGAGACCATCGCTTGTCCAACATCACAAACACACGAAGAAGAAAATTGTAAAATAGGAATGTTGATAAAGATTCAAACAATTTATATTTTGGTATCTATCGTATATAATTAATTTCATAAATTATATATATATATATATATATATATATATATATATATATATATATATATATATATATTTCTATCAATGTTTTAAAACCAGTTCAAACCGATATTTATCATCTTGTAATATATCTCATTTTTCTGTTAAGTATAATAAACAATATCCTTTTGTTAAATAAAAGCAAAGTTTAACACTTCGCTTGAGATTTCCTATTATCAAAAGTAAAACTCCCAACATAATCAAATACAAGGTGTCATTACAAGAAAATTTTTGAACTAAATATTTGTTTAATAATGGTACATTTTGATTCTTATGAATTTAAAAATAGGAAAAAAAAAAATGACGACATCTAATGTATGCTTATTTTATTTGATATTATGAAATAAAATAAGAGATTTTAATTTTTGATGATTGGAGAAGAAAGGGTAAAATAGGAAGATGAATGGGAACTTGAAAGCTGGCACTCACCTTAATGGGTCCCACTGGTGACCTGTGAAAACTAACATTTTCCGACCTGTCCTTGGGGAGATTATCTTCCCACGTGGCTTAGCTGGTCGGAGGGTTAACTAGCAGTAACAGAACCAATCACGCCGTTAATTTCCACCGGAATCAATCACAACCACCACCTCCGCCACATGTTTTCAATGATTATAACACCAAATTTATACATGCAAGCATATTCACATCGGTTTCTTATTGATTAAAAATCCTAATATATTTGTAAATGGCTTTTTCTATATAGTTTTTGTCTTAATTAGCTGCAATAATTTTTCTACCATTATTTGATTATCTTATTAATAAAAAATTATGTGCTGTGACTATATATTTTAAATATCAGTATTGATTATATAAGAATTTCTGATATTAAACAATATATACTTCGTTTTTTAATTTCTTTCAATATATGCCTAAAAGATATTTATGACCTTACTTTTATGTATTTATCATTTAATAATTATCTTAGGAAAAGTCAAAAGAAGTAATTCCATGATAATGATTATTTATTGCAACTAATAGAGAATTACCTGGGTTAGAAAATTCCAATAGTGGAGAAACTACCCTTTCTATGTTCTAGAATTATGATTATAAACTTTTGAATATTAATGTTGGAATGTTATAGTTTTAGTTTCCAAATAATATAATTGGTATCATAAAATTTTGTTGTTTGTTTGAATATTTAGTTTTTATATGGTGGTATATATATATATATATATATATATATATATATATATATATATATATATATATATATATATATATATATATATATATATATATATATATATATATATTAAAGTCCCAATATTTCATCGATTTGACAAGAAAGTCGTAAGCTTTATTTTTTTGACAGTAAAGTCCAAATTACCGGCAGTTTTTGACACTTTTACCCTTTTTTCCCCGGTTAGCCGGTAATTAAGACTTTTTTGTCAACAAAATAAAGTTTAGGACTTTCTTGTCATATCGTCAATTAGGAATTTACTGTCAAAAAAATAAAGTTTAGGACTTTTTTGTCAAATCGTTGAAAATATTGGGACTTTAGTGTATATATAATTTTTTTGTTAGAAATTTAATGGTATGATACTCTTTAAGCATAAGAGTTATTGAAACATTCTCGAATCAGCTAGATCGTATTGAAATAATTTACGTTTGCTTCTTGTTAAATCGTTTTTTTAATCTCAACAAACTGACATTGAAAAAAATGAGATAATCAAGAAAGAAAGAACCAGGGTTATATTGGCTTTTTGCAGTCTCAAAAATGGAGAAATAAGAAACCCAAAAAAACGAAATTGCCCTTCTTTCCCTTCTTCACATTCACTCCCTTTTGACTAGGCATGTGTTGTTTGTGTTTGTATAAAGCCAAAGCAATTTCGTTTTTTTTAGGT
This sequence comes from Lactuca serriola, assembly GCF_051521515.1. NCBI lineage: Eukaryota > Viridiplantae > Streptophyta > Magnoliopsida > Asterales > Asteraceae > Lactuca > Lactuca serriola. Next base: position 170,735,804 of record NC_136415.1, on the reverse strand, counting down.
TTCTAATTTCTCCATTTTTGAGACTGCAAAAAGGCAACACAACCCCGGTTCTTTCTTTCTTTCTTGATTATCTCAACTTTTTTCAATGTCGGTTTGTTGAGATTAAAAAAACGATTTAATAAGAAGCAAACGTAAAGGATTTCAATAGGATCTAGCTGATTAGAGAAAGTTTCAATAACTCTTATGTTTAAAAAGTATCATACCATTAAATTTCTAACAAAAAAAATAATTTATACACTAAAGTCCCAATATTTCAACGATTTGACAAAAAAATCCGACAGTAAATTCCTAATTATTTGTATATGTACAAGCTTTTAAATGTTTAAAACTGGATAAATGTCAAAGATAAAAAGTTAAAAAAAAAAAAAAAAAAAAAAAAAAAAAAAAAAAAAAAAAATTATTTAAGTAGCCTTTAGATTATAATTTTTTTTGTTTAAAATTAAAGTTAAAAGTATGTGTTACTAAACAAAATTTTTCGAAACCTTTTGTTACAAGCTAAAAATTAAAAGCTTAGTGTGCACTCCTTCATTTGTAAGAAGGTTAAGATACTTCTTATATACATGTATAGTCTTTATATAAATGTATAGTCTTTGAGTTTTATAGAAAAGTATCTATTAGTTAGTTATCTTGCTAATATGTTTTATGTAATTGTATTTTTAATACATCTATTAATCAAGGTTGTAAAAATCATTTGACGGTAGCTCGACGGTCGATTGGTGTTAAGGGATTAATCGGTCTTGACGGGGATTAATCGAGGATTAATCAGGGGCCATAGATTATTAATAAAATATTAAAATTAATTAAATATTAATATATCTTAAGAAAAACAAGTACTTCAAAATTAGAAAATAAGAAAAATTGTAATTTGAAAATTTGGAAATACGAAAATATGAACATTTTGGTATAATATTTGAAAATTTGAAAATTTTGGAGTAAAAAAAGAAAGTTGGTTTTTTGATTTTTTTTTTAAATTTTTTGACTTTTTGACTTTTGTTGACCGATTAATCCCGCCAAGGCCGATTAATCCCGCCACGATTAATCCTAAATTTCCGATTAATACCCTAATCCTTGACGGTTGGAGAACGTCAAGCGATTAATCCCGATTTCTGCAACCATGCTATATATATATATATATATATATATATATATATATATATATATATATATATATATATATATATATATTAGTTATTTAACTTAAATATTCATATTATTTAGTGTGTAATTTTTAAAATGGGATTTTCAAGTTAAAAATGAATTCAACCAACTTTGAAATCAAACAAAGTATATTAAGATTTTAAATATATTCATATCATATTTTGCTAAACTTAAGTGATAAAAATGGACCTGTCAAAATTTTGGTATATCTAATTATTAGTTCAAAAATACTTATAAATATACTTATACTTATGATTTTTATGGTGATTTTTAAATGTAAAACAAATAACATACTCAATTAGAGGGATGGCTCGTAGTTAGTTTAATAATGCTATATTTTCGAAATCATTTATATAATATTTTCTTACATGTGAATTATTTCTGTAAGTTTTGTGAAACATAAGGACTAATTCTGTGAACTTTCAACATAGTGACTATTTCTATATTATTGTGAAACATAAGGACCATTTCTATTATTTTACTATTCAGTAAGGACCACTTTTGTAATTTTATGAAATGCATGGATTTTTTTTTGTATAATTTCATGAAGCATAGGGACTATTTGTATATTTTGTGAAACATATGGATCATTTATGTATTTTTGTGAAACGCAATCACTATTCTATCAAATATTCTTGTATTTCTTTCATGTTACGAAAAGTAGAGATCACCATTTTGTGAAATAGTCTATAAATGTAAAGATAGGAACACTTACTTAATTTACTTAATAAGAACCAAAAATGTACACTCTTCCTAAGATTGTTCAACTTTCATATCATAGAATGAGGTGCATAACAGAAACCTTTTTTTTTTCCCTAAATCTGGAATCTTTTTTGAGACCGAATATACGGAGGGCCGGTTTAGAGAGGGGCAAACAGGACACAAAGCTTAAAATTTTAAGGGCCCAATTTTTTGTAGTGTACACTTAATTATATAGGCTGGCCCAATAAGATATTAGAAATGGACTAAAGGCCGAAGGACTGAAGACTCGTCGACCACACAAGAGATGCACCACTAATAGACTAAAGCAGACTAAAGACACCGCAAGAAAATTTTGATGACCACCTCTTTGATTTATGTTCAAGCTCAAGGATTCAGAAATATATAACAATAGCTTTGAGAGCAAGATTTTCAGGTAAACGACCGATTTCTACCCTTTTTTTTTTTTTTTTTGTTCCAAGCCTCGAATCGAAATTGGGTTTTCCGTTTTTGTCTCAGAATCTGAAATTCTACTTATTAATTATGTTTATTACCTATTATAATTTAGAAATATGTTTATCAGATTATGTTAATACGTAAAAGAGACTAAATTATTTAGGAACATATTTACACAATGATGCCTCGACAAATGCAAAGATAATGTTGGCTACTCTATAAAATACAATAATGTAATATCAGACTTCGTCGGAACATAAGGATTTTTTATGTTGAGATTGAACTTGAAATCTTCAAATAGGATCCGCGGTAGGCCTTTTATAAATATGTCAGCGATTGGAAATCTGGAGGGTACATGAAAAAATCAAACTTCACCTCTATCCACTTTTACTCAAACAAAATGAATATCGATCTCGATGTGCTTAGTTATTTGATGTTGCACATGATTGGTGGAAACGAATATTGTGCTAACATTGTCTCAATTTACAAAAGTGGCTTTACCGTAACATCCATAAAATTCATGAAAATTTTAAACTTTTATAAACAACCCAAAGAACATTATTGTTTACAATTTAGTTTTCAAAATATATTTAATATCAGAGTTTTCCCAATATCATGAATCAAAACACGAGGAGGCGCACGATCACTTCTTCGCATTCCCGTGATCATCTGAGGTACCTGAAACATAACTCAAAACTGTAATTGTAATTGTACCAAGTTAAGAACACAATCTTCATTAATAAGAACATAGTAATTGTACCAAATTAAGAACGAAGTTATGATCTTAACTTCTCCTCCTTCCTTGGATGTTCTCACCAATTCTTTGCCTTCTTTTTCTCTGAAAATCGACTTCTGCACTCTCTATTCTCTCTATCCAACCTCCTTAATTCGTAAATACCAAGGATATATATATATATATATATATATATATATATATATATATATATATAGTTTCATGGTATTTGAACTCCACGTCGTGGACTAGAGATTCACATCGTGAATTTGAATGTATCTTTATCGGGCAAGGATTCTGACTTTCCGTGTACTCATCTTCTAGAATCGCCCATGCCACGTCGTGTAAATTAAGCGCACAACCTCAATTTAGTTTTCTCATGGGATTTTCTTTTCTTTAATTCTCCAAGCCTCCAAAGTTCCATTACTTGTCGCTTTTGGTCCTTGTTCTACAAGATTGCTCATTCTGGCTGCAAAATACAATTTATTCTTATAAGTACCACTTATCTTTGCAAATAACCAAAATATTAATCAAAATGTATTAAAATATTGCCTAAAGATGTGTATAAATATGACAATATCAAATACCCCATACTTATCTTTTGCTTGCCCTCAAGCAAAACTCATTAATTTTAACTTAAACTTTCATCACCAATATCACATAGAACAATCCATTATGAACTCAGCCATTATACCAAGACCTCAATGCACATATTTGTGTCTAAAAACCTAACAACTTCTCCAATCCTAGCTTCTCACAATCCATATGAACATTCACCCCTTAGCTTATACGACACTCATTTCTTCAAACCCTCCGAATCAATCCTCAGAAATCTTTCTTAACCTCATTGTATTTTTGTTAAGCTACCCAATCATACATAATCTAGAAATTACAACTTTTGATATCATAATGGAGCTCTTGGAATTCTTCACTTATTTGATAATTTCTCTTTAATTTCTTTGAATTCACTACCTTTTTGTTTGATTTTTGGTATCTTCAACTTTTAAATTTCAGAACTTTTGATCTTTTGATCTTTATACTATGATAGCTCCAAAAATTCTTACAAATTTTTGGTAATTTTTCTTTTTTTTATAACTCACTTTTTCTTTTCGCTCAAATCTTACATGCTTAAGCAATGGGGCTTAACTTCAACATTTACTGGTTAGAGATATTAGTCTAAGTGCAATGACTACATAAGCTCTCCTAGATAGATTTCAGGTAGAAGCTGCAAAACGTACTATGCCATAAAAACTACCAGATTATCTTTCATATCTCTTGGCTTTTCACTAGGAATGGGAAACCACAAATATACTATAACATATGTTGGCTCAATTAAACATTTGAGTTCGCATTGGATCATCCCACATGACACTAGCAACTTAATTTTAAACTATTACTAGATCCAATTTTTGGATTATTATTTTAAATCTATTTCTAAATTTTTATATTTTCTAAATTTTCTAGCAATTTAATTTTTCGCCCCCTACCTCACACTTATTACATACAATGCCCTCATTGTATGCAAAAAATAATATAAAAGCAATAAAATGGAGAAAAATAAACAGACTCATTTGGGGTAGTAGTGGCTAGATCGAATTTTGAACGCGTAGATAACTTGAACATCTTGAATATGAAGATCTTTAATTATGGGGAATGGAACTTGGACTTCACTGATACACGTGAATGTGCTGGTAAAATGTGAATCTGAGACTTTAATCTTCAACAAATGTAGTGTAGAAAATCTTCAAAGCATAATAGATTAATGTGGGAAAGCATACGCCACATTGCATGGTTGAAAGAAAAAGAATATTCAAATTTCTGCATTCAGCGTCGTGGTTTTCTAGTACACGACGTGTTGTCGTCAAAAAAATGATTTTGAAATCGCGATGTGTGGTGGGTTAACGGCGTGGATTTTTGGTCCACGTCATGTATACTGCGCTTCACAGATTTAATCTTCTAATCAAGTCTAATGCAACTTGATTATATAAACAATTGAAACCCTTTCACAATTCTTAATTTCATCAATCTCTTCTCTCATTGTTTAACTTGCTTCACTCACGAATATAACCCCACACTTAATAAAGATCATGGGTCTCGATTCTCGACTCTAAACGACTCAACTTAACTTGTAAACTCTCGTATCTCTAATTCTCTATATTTTCTTTCACGATTTTTCTGCATATCAAGCAACCAAAATAGAAAATGTGGAAGGAAGAATCATAACAATCACTAAGTCTTGTTACACAACCAAATCAAACCAAAAATAAAAATAAACACACCAAAAATAAGAAGACCAAAAATAACAAAACAAACTCAAATATAAGGATAAATATCAATCTTCATTTTCTTCGTGTGTTCCGCTCACTCTAGCTCCATCTCCTTGTGGCATCCATAACTCCTCCCAAATCGGAATGTAAGGATATTGAGGTGGCATTAAGGGAGGTCGTTCCACATTCAGATGTGAAAATAAGATGTCAATTGCTTGGTTGTGGTAGTTAACCCCCCCCCCCCCCCCCAGAAGGTTATCCAAATAAATACCCACCCGACTCTGAAATGGGTTGGTTGGTACCCCATCCTCAAATTGTTGAGGTGGTTTTTTGCGGTATGCCTCTCTCTCTGCAGGCTCTAACATTGTGCCTCCCTTTTTGCCTAGGTTGTTCCCCTTGTTCCCCTACGGGTTGCTCAACGTCTTCTAGAGGTATAACAAATCCTCCACCCGTATTCATCACTACCCGCATTACACTCAAAACTTGGACAGTCAACTCATTGTCTTAAAAGCGCTTGAGGTTCCTAATAAAATTAGGACTAAAGATACCATAGGATCGGGAAAGTCGGGTGACTAAGTGTCCTTCCGTAATAGGAATATCGGGCCTTGAATTAGACGCCTTCCTCCCCATGAATCGTGCAAGCATATAAGGGATGTCACAAAAAATGGCAGGTGTAATGATGCTCCATAAATGAAACAAATTCTGAATAGGCACCTTATCCCCGTGATTATTATGATTGATTGAGAAAGTGACAAGGCGATGCAAAAACCGGTAAACAGGAGACTGGATTTGTCCTTCACATGCATCACGAGAATTATACTCGTGATTTGAAATGGTTCTCTAAAACTGGACATCAATAACCCCTGAGGTGAAATCCCGAACACAACCTTGTAAAAATAACACAAAATATGGTGATTGTGTCTCCTCTTCGGTGTAAAGTCCCATTCGCAATGCAAACTCCCTAAGGCTACACTCGCAGTACACACCTCTCAAACGAAAAGCAAGCACCCGATTGTAGTTGGGATCGGTGGTCTTGTCTTCAAAATTCACGGTAGCGAAGAACTCAACCGATAACTCCCGATAAACGGGTTCTTGAATAGCAAAGAGATTCCCCCAACCGTTGCATGTGAATGAAAATCCAACCCCCACAAAGCATTTCGACCAATGCCTTTCTAACTCCGCGACCATCCCCACCCCACGTAACCATGCCCAATCCACAATAGGAGCAATCGCGAACTCGCGGTTGTACAACCACCCCAATTGATTCATATAACTATTTAGCATAGCTCGAGAGAGGTTTTGAAGAAATCGGTAGAACGGGTGGATACTTGACACGTCCATAGGATCTTGTTCTTATGGAACTGCTCTTTGAGGACCTATTTGTTCTTATGGAACTGCAATTTTCTGCTGGATGATGATGAGAAAGATCGTCAATAGCGATGGTCATTTCTAGTTGTACTCTATAAATTTCGCGTTTTGTCGTATGATTCTGAATGTTCTAACCTACATTCTTATGATGTATATATGGTGGTGAGTAATAGTAGATCCTGCACGAATATTAAGTCCATCCCTAGAGTACATGGATTATTTTTGGTTCCGAGATCCTTGAGTATCTAGTGGTTTCGCGGGTTCGGTTGTGCATATAATTGAATTTATGCAATAAAGATAGCACATAATTGTTTCATTGGTAAGTACCATCTTAGTACACGAAAGAGAGTCATATCGGATAGTAGGGAGGCGAAACCTGTCTGGTAGTGGTGTTAATGAAGTGGATGTGCCCTGAAGATGAGCTACTTGTCGCTCGGTGTCTCGTGGTCGTGTCTCTCAAACTGACTGTCTCGCTTGGGAGTCCCCGATCACTTCCTATGTTTGTCTCTTAGCTCTCTCAACAGCAGCTCGCATTTGGTCCATTTGATTGGGGGTGTCCTGAGCTTCGTTGTCAATGTCTCAGGTGCGCCGGACCATGACAGGGAGGGACCGGTTAGCTGGTCCTCCATGACTGAGATCGAAGAGACCTTGGTTTATACCGTAGGGTGGTCGTATCCCATGTTGGCGGCTCCATCTCCAAATATCATGTGCCCATGGGGTGTGGGGCCCTCGGGGACCATATGACCAGTCGGTACTCCGGCCATGTATGGAGGATTAATGACCTTAGACTCTGCATCCGTGTCATCATCATCATTGCCCTTGAGCTCTTTCTTCTTCGAGGTCCACCACTAGCTCGACGGGTCCATCTGCAAGTTCTTCTTCTTGTTCCTCCTCTGGTTCTTCTTCTGGGTCAAGTCACCCTGCATCCCCCCCCCCCCCCCCCCGCGACTAGGGAGATAGGGGTCTCCTAGCTAATGATACCCGGCCATAGTGTCTGCACGAAGTTGTATAAATAGTATAAACAAATAGCACACCAAATACTCCTATAGTATTTTAATTTTGTTTAGGTTTGGTTCTATAAGCTCTTTGGATAATTAGATGGTAAGTTTTTGATTCATTGTCCATCATGATTACTCCCAAACACATGTTGGTCATATTTTGAATGAATGTAGTTGATCAGGCTACATTCAACCCTAATACAACTACATAACTGCCCGGGTTTAATAGCGATGTTCAAATCCTCCAAAGGATTTTACTGTTCTTGTTGTGTTATTACTGTAAAATGCACACATAAGTATGTATTTTAATTATTATGTTCAGAGTAGTTTAGTCCCATTGTATTTATAGTTGCATATCTTGTATGGTTAGAAATGTCGGTTCACTATAAACAATGCTCTGATATCAATCTGTCACACCCCCGAACCAGACGGCGGAAACGTCCGGGGGCTTGTGCGTGACTTCATCTTGAAATATCATTACAGTGAATATAAATGAAACATAACATCATCATCACCATGCATAATATAATACAACTGTCATTGTTTACATCAAGTACAATCTTTTAAATTTCATGACCAAAACATTCAATGTGTGATGTTTAGCAGTACACAAAACAAAATCTCATATTCTTGTTGATTCTTCCGCTTAACGAGTCCTTGAGAATACAAGTTATTTTGAAAACGTCAGCATATATAATGTTGGTGATTTCATAAGCATGTTTGATTGAAAAGTTTTGTATGGTTCGTAAAACACCAGAAAATCCGATATTTTCTGTAAAGTAGTTTGAAAATAATGTTTCATAATCAAGTGTTAATGCATGTGTGTTTGCTGCTTTTGGAATGTATAAATAAACAAAAATGTAATCCAGATAAAAACCATGTATATTCTGTTGTAAGTAGAAGGTAATGTATAAATGTATTTATCCCAGAAAATCCGATATTTTTTGCTTATAAAAGTATCGTAATCATAAAATTTCCAATACCGGGTATCGATGTATGTATGTTTTTAGTATGGTCTATATTTGTATAAATATACCGAAATCTTTGATGAAGTTAGTCTCTAAGTGAGCCGTTAAAACCATGCTTGATAATGACTAATTCTCTTGTCTTGGCGTTTTCAGGCGCCAGTTTTGATTTAGGTAAGGTTTGTCTCCCTAGACTGGTCTAGTCTAGCTGTAGCAAAAAGCTAAGGCGTGGGGGGTCACCCCGTATAGATCTATACACAAACTCCCGCTCTCCTTCCAGGAAACTCTGGTTATAACTACAGGCTACGATCGTACACTCAAATGTGCTAACCGACAAGTCTTACTAGATCCTCAACTTTTCACGATTGTTATATTTTTCACCATGTTTAATGTTTACGTGTATGTTGTAAGTTTTCAAATCCAAAGGTATGTATATGAATATATGAAGTTCAATAATTATGTAGAGGTATAACTAAGATCCACTAAGTAGGTGATTTTCAGTCCAAGCCCAATTAGCATGTAAATGGACCACTAAGGCCCAATAAACATGTAAAAGGGTAATTTAGGTCCAATAGGCATGTAAATGGAAAATATTAGGCCCAATATACACTTAAATGGGCTCTTAAGGCCCATTGGCCATGTAACGAGAGTATTAGACCCAATAAAAATTGTTATTGATGTATTACGTCCATTTGTTATTATTTCATTGTTTGCTTTAGCTCGAAGTTTACCAAGACAATAAAAATATCTAATTTTTGTAATAGTGACATTTTTGGACCACTAGACCGAAAATATACATTTTAGTCATATTTTTGGAAAATTTGACACTTTAGATCCCTTAAGACTAAAAGTCTTCAAGTTATGGGCTTAATTCAAATATAATGACCATTTGTGGCCCTTTTTGGTTAAAATTTTACTTTCGGCCCAAAATTCATAAATATTTACAATTTCGGCCCGACTAAATATAATTTAACATTTTTGACCCAAATACATCTAAATGAATATTTTTAGCCCAAATATATAAAATTTGCTGTTTTCAACCCATTTTTACAAAATTTACATTTTCAACCCATTTTTAATAAAAATGACAATTTCTGCCCAATTTTATAAAAATAACATTTTTGGCCCAATTTCTATTAAAGTGTCATTTTCAGCCCCTAATTCCACAAATTTACATTTTTAGCTCAAATTTGTATCAATGATAATTTTTATCCATAAAAATCAGTATTTTTACATTTTAGGCCCAAGGAAACCGTAATGGCCCATAATATGGCCCATTATGCGAAAATTTTACTTTTAACTCCTTTAAAGTCAAAAATATCATAAAGACCCATTTTTAAAAGAAAATTACTCTTGTGACCCTTATAAAAACCAAAAATAAACTAAAAACCGTAACTTTTTGTTTATGTGCCAAAAATGGTCCCTTTTTCAAGATTTGTTAAGTTCCTTAAGGATCTTTACATGTATATCACATTCATCTCTATAGTAAGTTATATGAAGTGTTTTAGTTTACAAAAACCACTACTTTTGGTTAGAGATTTTCGAGATCTATAGTGTTTCATCACATAATCACAACTTAAATCAAGAAAACACATATATGCATGCACAAATACATAGATCTAACACATGGTGACTTGTATTCTCCCCCCAAAACAAGATAAAACCGAAAACAAGGGGGTATGAACTCACCTTTGCTTTGATGTTTCGGTTTTTGATGAAGAAGTGAAGAGGTATCGGCCCTAGATGTGTTATTGAGGTGATTTTCGAGCTCTAAGGTGTGTCTAAGAGCATGATTCATGAAAACATGGGTGTAATAAGAGTGAATGAGTTTAAAGATGAAGTATATCACTTAGATTTGCAAGATCTTACCACAAAGTGAAGCTTGACGTGATTCACGATTTTCTTGAGGAAAATGGGTGGAGGAGTGTTAGATGATCTAGAGAAGTATGGTTGAGTTTGAAAAAAGAGAGGTTGGAGAAAGAGAGAGAGAGAGAGAGAGAGTGGCCGAGAGATAAAGTGAGAGATGAGAGGGAGATAGGTTGACTCTTTAAGGGGAGTGATGTGAGAGTTGCATGGATATCCAACAAATATTTATGAGGTGTCATGCATTTAGTTGGTTAATGTTTTTTTCTTGTGTGTGGGCCGAGAGTAGGGTAAAGAGAAAGGAAAAGAGAGAAGTTGGGCCTTTACTTGAATTGTTCAAATGTATGAAGCTTAATAATATCATTTCGGCCCATTGGGCTCTTAAGGTGGTTCACGTCCCAATATGGTATAAAGGAATGGGTTTATGGCCCATTAGGGCTAATTAATTCATTTATGACCCAATAAGGCCCATTATAGTTAGAATGAATCATTCTAGGCCCACATGGTCCAGAATGTTATAGATTTATGAATTGGGTCCATTTAGAATTCAAATAGGGTTTCAAAGCCAAAAATAGTCGAATTGAATGCTTATTGGTCTGTTAGGCCCAATAAGAAAATCCTAGTCATAATGAACATTTCTAAGGTTTTCAGCCCTTAGTTGAACATATGAGATGTATTTGAATGAGCATAGAGTTTGATATTCGCTTAGAGTACAAAGTTATTATACTAGGTGAATGATTACATGAGAGTAGAATTTCCTAGCAAAAATGCTAGTTGTGACAGAATAGGTATATGCATATACGAATATATAAAGTATATTCATTATGAATAAGTATATGCATCTTCTCAAGTTATACTCAGTTGTAGGTTTGAAACCCTAATAACCTGGTTCAAACTTAGTATGGACCAGGATCCTCTTATTGGGCCTAATGGACCAGTAAACTTTCAGTTTGGCTATTTTGGGTCAAGGAACCCTAATTGGGCTTAAATTGGACCCACATTCATGAAACTACAATATTTTGGGTCATGTGGGCCTAGAATGTCTCATCTTGTAATCATGGGCCTTATTGGGCCATAAATGGTTTCATAAGCCCTAGTGGGCCGTGAACTAACTTCTTGGGCTTCATTGGACCGAAAACCCAAATTTCCTTTATCATTTTGGGCCATAAATCCATATATGGGCCCAATGGGCCGAAAACTCTCAATTTGGGCCTTAAATTTCAAATACACTCAAAAATGGCCCAAACTCTTCCTTCTCTTTTCCTTCTCTCTCTATTCTCGGTTTTGTATATAAAAAAAAGAAATATCAAGATGATAATTAGAGTATTGCCACCTAATTATTGTTTAATGCATAACTAAGCAAATTATACACCATGTCTCTAGGAAATCTCATGTTTCCATGCAACAATCTTGTCATCTATCTCTTCCCTCCCTCTTCTTCTTATTCTCGGCCCAAACAACCCACCACTACCTTCATTTTACTCTCAAACGCACTCAAACATTTCTCTCTAAGAACACTCAAAGAAACCTCCTCTATTCTTCCTAGAGTTCGTGTGTACTTGTGTGTGTCTCAAGGAAAATCTATTCAAGCTTCATACTTAGGTAAGATCATGTAAACTCAAAGTGATTTATTTCATTTTATGATAGATCCGTCCTCATGAGCACATGTTTTCATGATCATGCTCTTAAAACTTCTTAGAATTCGAAGATCTCCTCTTAAGAAGACTTCTAGGACCGAGATCCGTCTCAACCTTCACCCAAGACCGAAAAAAACAACCTAAAGTGAGTTCATACCCCCTCTTTTCGGTTTTTACTATGTTTTGGGGGAGAATAAAAGTTGTTTTGTGTATATCTATGTGTATGCATGATTGTGTGTGTTTTTCATGTCATATATGTGATTATGTGTAACACCCAAAAATTTCATGCCAATTTAAAACTTTTTCAAAATATTTAAAAACCAATCATCATTACAAAGTTGTTTTCAAAATATCTAACATCAGAGTTTTCCCAGAAACATAAAAAAATCACGAGGAGCAGTACGATCATGCCTTCGCCTTGTCGCGGTCCCCTGATGTACCTGAAACAATAAATTGAAACTGTAAGCTCGAAAGTTTAGTGAGCTCCCCCAAAATACCAACTCTATAAAAAAAATAACCACAACATATAACAATTTCAGATCAGCATGCATAATGAGCCTTCAGCCTGACTGGACCGCCTTACATGGCCTACAGCCTATTTGGACCGCTCTCGAGCCTTAGGCATGACTGGACCGCCTCGTAGGGCCTACAACCTATCTGGACCGCTCCCTGGGTATGTTGGCCGACAGCACAAAGCAGGACCGCCTCAAACCAACCCCCAGTCAACGAACATGTGCACATAAATACCATACGCTAGCTCATATCATATAACAGTCAAACCGATCTAGCATATCACTAATCATAGCAACATCCCAATAACCGGGACACAAACCTAATCGGTCACTAACATAGCAGTATCCTATAACCAGGACGTTGACCTAACCAGGTCGCTAAGCATAATCATACGATTATCCTAACTACCAGGATGTAATCAATAAACATATCATGCCATAATTTCGGTACAATATATAAAGGGCCGACCTTGGTGCCTTTGACCCTATTGATATAGTGAGGATAACTCACCTCACAATGTCGCACTGAAAATGATAGGCTCAAACTCTCGAATCACCAACACAAACTCCACCACCTATAGTTACCATAAAACCCTTTTTCCATAAATCTCCAAATTACCAAAATACCCCCAGAAGTCAACTGGTCAACCCTGGGTCAAGGTCAAAGTCAACAGTCAAGGTCAACAGTCCATGTTGACCCAACTCGTTGAGTGCAGTTCACCAACTCGTTGAGTTCTTCCTGAACTCGAGAAGTCATGAAATCCTAGGTTGACTCGTTGAGTTCCCTTATAACTCGTCGAGTTCATACGTGTCCAAAGGTTGAGGAAAACCCTAGCCGACTCTTCACCTGACTCACCGAGTCCAAGGCAATCTTCAACGGACTTGCCGAGTTGTTCATCAACTCGTCGAGTTCATGCCCATCTTCATATGACTCGCCGAGTCCCTTCAATCCTTCATCTATACGGATGCTTTTTAAGCCATGCTAAGGCTCCATATTGTAGATCCAGCTTCCTAAGGCATGTTTATCACGTAAAGTTGCATACTTTACGTGCATGCAAGGCTCTTAAGGCTCTAAATGACAAATCTAGGATTATAATGGAGTTTTACACTCAAGGAAGGCTTCATGAAGGACCAAGCTCGAAACTTTATGAACCTAGAACCCAAGAAGGGTCTAGATCTGAAGTTGCAACTTCAGATCTAGTTCATACACCACAATATCATCATAACCAAGCCAAAAATACCCTAAACTCCACCCAAATGAGATCTAGAAAGGAATGAGGTAAAGGTGAAGACTTGATACCTTCAATGATGTTAACTGAGGTAGATTTATGATCCCCACAAGTTCCTTGCTTCTAGCCACTTGTTTCTCCAAGCTTTCCTCACTAAGATTCACCTTCTAAAACTTATAACACACAAAATGAAGCACACACACGAATTAGGGTTGGTTTGGTTCTCAAAAGACTGCAAGGGGGATAAAGGGAGGCTGTTGATCCTTTACATAGGGTGCAAAACCCCAGGATTTAGGGTTTCATCTGCCAGCTCCTACTCATCGAGTCCCTCCTTGGACTCGGCGAGTAGGTCATTAAAATGTGTGGACTAACCCGCTGCTACTCGACGAGTAGGGCAACCAAGTCATCGAGTAGCCCTTGAAATCAAGAAACTTTATATTAAATCAATACCTGAAAATCGGGGCGTTACAATTCTCCCCACTTGAACTAGACTTCGTCCTCAAACTCTGCCGCGGTGAACTGTTCCGGATAATGCTCCCGCGTCTCTGCCTCTGACTCCCACGTCCACTCGGACCCCCTACGATGTTCCCACTATACTTTCACCAAAGGTATCTCCTTGTTCCTCAGAATCTTCATCTTTCTCTTCGGTATGGCCACAAGCCTCTCCACGTAATTCAGGCGCTCATTGACCTGAATATCATCCAGCTATACCACCACCTCCTGGTCCAGAATGCACTTTCGCAATTGCTAAATGTGGAACCTGCTGTGAATCCGACTAAGCTCCTCCAGAAGCTCTAACCTGTATGCCACCTTTGCCAATCCTGGTAATGATCCAGAACGACCCAATATATCGGGGACCCAATTTTCCCTTCTTCCTGAAGCGGATCACACCCTTCCAGGGCGAGACCTTCAGGAGTACCATATCACCGACCTGAACCTCTAACTCGGATCGGCGCCGGTCGGCGTAACTCTTCTGCCGACTCTGAGTGGTCTGCAGTCGCTTCCTAATTTGCTGAATCTACTCGGTAGTCTGCAAGACAACCTCTGTCCGATCCATCACCCTGTGTCCGACCTCACCCCAACAAACTGGGGTGCGACATATCCGTCTGTACAACAGCTTGAAAGGCGGGGCGCCAATGCTGGAATGATGGTTGTTGTTGTAGGCGAACTCTGCAAGCGGTAGGTGGGAATCCCAACTCCCACAAAAGTCAATGAAACATGCCCTCAACATATCCTCAAGAGTTTGAATGGTCTGCTCGCTCTGGCCGTCTGTCTGGGGTGAAATGTTGTGCTGAAGTGCAACCGCGTGCCCAGTTCCTCGTGGAACTTCTGCCAAAAACGAGAGGTAAATCTAACATCCCGGTCGGAGACAATGGAGACCGGAACCCCATGGCGAGCAACGATCTCGCGGACATATATGTCGGCCAATTTCTCGGACAACGAACTCTCCCATATGGCCAACAAGTGGGCACTCTTGGTCAAAATCAAATCCCTGTACATCTTGGTGGCCCCCGGGTGAATAGAGAAGTGAGACTTATGAGTCTCCTCCATGACTGTTTGTCTGACTCCACCAGATATCGGAACCCATACCCGACCGCACCGGGTCAATAATCCTCGGCTATCCTACATAAACTGGGTGTTCTCACCCTTGATCCTTTCTAACCTCCAGTTCTCCGGTCGCATGCCCTCAACCTGGGCATCTCTAATCAAACTCATAAGTAGAGAATCCACCGCTATCCTCATACATACCGCTGGAATGGAAGACCCAGCTGACTTGCGGCTCAAAGCGTCCGCAACCACATTCGCTTTACCGGGGTGGTAAAGGATCTTGCATTCGTAGTCTTTGACTGCATACAGCCACATGTGTTGCCTCATGTTCAGGTTTGGCTGATCCATGATGTGTCTCAAACTCTTGTGATCTGTAAATATGGTACAACGAACCCCATATAAGTAATGTCTCCATATATTGAGAGCGAACACCACCGCTCCCAGATCCAGATAATGAGTAGGATATCTCGTCTCATGCGGCTTCAACTGTCCCGATGCATAAGCTATCACCCGTCCCCTCTACATGAGGACTGCCCCTAAACCTGTGATGGATGCAACACAGAACACCACGAAATCCTCAACTCCCTCCAGGAGTGTCAAAACTGGAGCCTCGCACAACTGCTGACGGAGGGTCTCAAACGCCCTCTGCTGCTCGGAACCCCACCAGAAATCTGCCCCCTTCCTCTTCAGACGAGTGAGGGGTACTACAATCTTATAGAAATCCTATATTAATTTCCAGTAGTACCCTGCCAATCCCAGAAAGCTTCTGACGTCTGAGGGAGATTTCGGAACCTTCCACTGCATGAATGCCTTGATTTTGGCCGGGTTAACCAAAATCCCATCTTAGTTAACAAGGTGCCTGAGGAACTGGACCTCTCATAACCAAAATTCGCACTTCGAGAACTTGGCGTAGAGCCGTTCTCGCCTCAGAACTCCCAACAACTCCCTGAGATACTCCTCGTGTTGCTCTCGAGTCTTGGAATACACCAAGATAGCATCTATAAACACGATGACCGAGTGATCCAGCATTGGTCTGCAGACCCGATTCATCAGGTTCATAAATACCGTCGGCACGTTGGTGAGCCTAAACGTCATCACCACGAACTCGTAATGACCACAACGAGTCTGAAATGCAGTCTTCTCCACGTTCTCCTCTCTAACCCGAACCTGATGATACCCCGAAATCAAATCTATCTTTGAGAACCAAGATGCCCCCTGCAACTGATCAAAGAGATCATATATCATCGGGAGTGGATAACAGTTCTTCACTGTCAACTTGTTCAACTCCCTATAGTCAATGCACATCCGGTGCGAGCCGTCCTTCTTCCTGACGAAGAGGATCGGTGCGCCCGATGGAAAAATACTAGGTCGAATGAACTGCTTGCCTAGCAGTTCCTGCAGCTGCGAAGACAACTCCTACATCTCGGGTGGCGCCAATCGGTACGGCGCCAATCGGTACGGCGCCTTGGTGATAGGAGTCGCACCTGGTACCAGGTCGATTCGGAACTCAACCTGCCTCTCCGGAGGTATCCCTGGCAAATCCTTCGGGAACACGTTAGCAAATTCCCTAACCATTGGAACCTCTGAAACTGAAATCTGATCCCTGACCCGCGTATCCACCACATACGCTAGATAACCCGCACACCCGTACTGAATACACTGCCGAGCCCTGGCGGCTGAACAAAACCTTGATCCCACACTAGTGTCCTCACCATATACCAACTGTTCTCCCCCCCAATTGGGGTTCGAACTACCACTCGCTGGCCCTCACAGTCAATCATAGCACCGAACCGACTGAGCCAATCCATGCCTACAATCACACACACCTCCCCCATGGGAATAAGAATCAAGTCTATCGGAAAGGACACCCCGAAAATACCAAAATTACACCCTTGATAAACTGAAGAAGCAGAAACCCCGTGTTCGTTGGCGATAGAGACTCACAACGGACACTCTAATTCGCCCGCTGGCACACTGAACTCCCTACTGAATGATTGGGATACGAAGGACCGACTCGCCCCCAAGTCAAATAAAACCAAGGAAGGCAAAGAGTTCACTAAAAACGTACCTAATCACAGGTACAACAAATAAGTATAATACAATTATAATAATTAAAATAAAAGAGAGAAATATACCAGCAACCACATTTGGTGCTGCCCTGGCCTCCTCTGCGGTCAACTGGAAAGCACACCCTTGAGCCTTTGGAGGCTCTGCCTTGACTGGCCTCCTATCCAGTATCCTTAATGTAGCTGACGCTGGAGCCTGCCGGCCTAGCTGCGAGCTGTGGACAGTTGGTCTTCACATGACCAACCTGATGACAGTGATAGCATAGCCTCATATCCAATGCAGGGGTTGTCTGGCGACAATCCCTAGCATAGTGTCCCTCCTTGCCACACTTGTGGCACCCACTACCCGTCCGAAAAACTTCGGGATGACTCTTGCCGCAGTTTCCACAGGTGTGGCTCTACTGGCCCCCGATCCTAGCATCAGTGGTCTTAGATTGCTTAGGCGTTGGTTGCAACTGTACCAGGGCATGCCGTTGCTCCCTCAGTTGCAACTCAATCTACAACTCACGCCGCCTAGCAGCCTCCTGCAACTCCAAAAGAGTATCACATCACTGGGTAGACACAAACTGACGCATGTCAATATTGAGCATGCTAAGATAATGGGTCATCTGAGCCTGCTTGGAAGCAAACTCCGGGAAGAACATCGCCCTCTCTGTGAACATGTGGGTGATCTCCATCACCGACTCCCTCTCCTGTCTCAAACTCAAAAACTCATGTAACAGTCGTTCCCGCTCGACCCGTGGAATGTATCGGGCGTGAAACATATCCCTAAACTGCTCCCAAGTAACAGTAGCTCTCTGATCATCAGTATACGACCCAGTCTCCAATCTCCACCAGTCCTTGGCCTCAGACCTTAACAAGTTCAGAGCACACCTAACCTTTTGGTCAGTAAGACACGAGCAGGTAAAGAAACACCCCTCCACATCTAAAATCCACCTCATTGTCTTGATGGGGTCATGTGTCCCATCAAAAGTAGGGGCTTCGTGTTATCGAAGTCCCTGTACTGGAAGCCCCAAGTGGCTCCTCCTCCTCCCCCTGCCGTTGTTACAGCTAATGCAGCTGCAGCGGCAGCCGTCTCCACAAGGGTTGCGTATCCCTCGTTGAAGTACTCAACCATGGCGGTCTTAATAAACATGAACATCTCCGGCAGCTGCGCCCGGAACGCAGCAGCAACCTCATCATGCAAGATCTCCAGGATCCTGTCATCCAACTCCTCAGTACTCATCTGCACCATGGGCTCAGGTGTTGTCGACCCCCCTCGCCTCCGTCTCCTGATCCTGATGCTGAATCGGATCCAATCACAAAGCGTCTTGTCATCACCATACTGAAACATACCACAAGATATCAGATAATCCACAAAAATAACTGGAAACCAACTCCCGACTAAACCCTAGGGGTTGTGACTTCTTTGCTACGCGTATGGGTCCCGTGCTTTCAGTAGTATGGGCCCTTACTACCTTCCATACCTACCGATATTTGTCTCAAGTATCACCACAACACCCTAGCTGAATACACAACATGGCGAGCGCTCAATCCTCACTCCTAGAGGAATTCTAATTATCTCATAACTGGCCTCCCGGCCTCTCATAACCCACCCATCCATGAAACTTCCACCAACCCTACAACACTAGTTTATGCTAATCATACATAACGCTGGACCCCATAGACTTTTGAATACCTGATTCTACCCTAAGCCCTTCATCAAACAAGAACGGGAATTAAGTCCAAACCAAACATTCTCAGGCTATAAGATCTTAGTTATGTACGACTATGATGCATACACTAAGCAACTACAGTAATGATGTGAATTTCATATAAGGAAAACCCTAGGCTACCAGGCATCATGTAATCAGGCAATTCTATCATACAATTCCTAAAGATCCCTAGCCTAGCACTAGCATGTTGTTCTAACATATCACATAATCAAATAATTGTGTGGTATTTTGGGGGCACTTACTAGCTCCGGCTGATCATACACCTTGCATCCTCCTTTACTTATTTTGAAAACCATTTGAAAATTCATTTTGAAAATCTTTTCCTTGGTTTGAGACTGGAGTCACACGAGTGTTCTTCCAGTTCACTCAAACCAAGGCTTTGATACCATCTTGTAACACCCAAAAAATTTCGTGCCAATTTAAAACTTTTTCAAAATATTTAAAAACCAATCATCATTACAAAGTTGTTTTCAAAATATCTAACATCAGAGTTTTCCCAAAAACATAAACAAATCATGAGGAGTGGTACGATCATTCATTCGCCTTGCCGCGGTCCCCTGATGTACCTGAAACAATAAACTGAAACTGTAAGCCCGAAATCTTAGTGAGCTCCCCCAAAATACCAACTCCATACCAAAATAACCACAACAAATAACAATTTCAGATCAGCATGCATAATGAGCCTTCAGTCTGACTGGACCGCATCATAGGGCCTACAACCTATCTATACCACTCCGGAGCCTTAGGCATGACTGGACCGCCTCGCAGGGCCTACAGCCTATCCGGACGGCTCCACGGGTATGTTGGCCTACAGCACGAAGCAGGACCGCCTCAACCCAACCCCCAGTCAACAAACATGTGCACATAAATACCATACGCTTTCTCATATCATATAACGGTCAAACCGATCTAACATATCACTAATCATAGCAACATCCCAATAACCGGGATACAGACCTAACTGGTCACTAACATAGCATTATCCTATAACTAGGCGTTGACTTAACCAGGTCGCTAAGCATAAGCATACTATTATCCTAACTACCAGGATGTAATCAATAAACATATCATGCCATAATCCCGTTACAATATATAAAGGGTCGACCTTGGTACCTTAGACCCTATTGATATAGTAAGAACAACTCACCTCACAATCTCGCACTGAAGATGATAGGCTCAAACTCTTGAATCACCAACATGAACTCCACCACCTATAGTTACCATAAAACCCGTTTTCCATAAATCTCCAAATTACCAAAATACCCCCAGAGGTCAACTGGTCAACCCTGGGTCAAGTTCAAAGTCAACAATCAAGGTTAACAGTCCATGTTGACCCAACTCGTCGAGTGCAGTTCACCGACTCGTCGAGTTCTTCCTGAACTCGAGAAGTTGTGAAATCCTAGGTGGACTTGTTGAGTTCCCTTATAACTCGTCGAGTTCATACGTGTCCAAAGGTTGAGGAAAACCCTAGCCGACTCGCCGAGTCTTCGCCTGACTCGCCGAGTCCAAGGCAATCTTCGACGGACTTGCCGAGTTGTTCATCAACTCGTCGAGTTCATGCCCATCTTCATATGACTCGCCAAGTCGACCTTGCGATTCGTCGAGTCCCTTCAATCCTTCATCCATATGGATGCTTTTTAAGCCATGCTAAGGCTCCATATTGTAGATCCAGCTTCCCAAGGCATGTTTATCACGTAAAGTTGCAAACTTGACGTGCATGCAAGGCTCTTAAGGCTCTAAATGACAAATCTAGGATTATAATGGAGTTTTACACTCATGGAAGGTTTCATGCAGGACCAAGCTCAAAACTTTATGAACCTAGATCCTAAGAAGGGTCCAGATCTGAAGTTGCAACTTCAGATCTAGTTCATACACCACAATATCATCATAACCAAGCCAAAAATACCCTAAACTCCACCCAAATGAGATCCAGAAAGGAATGAGGTAAAGGTGATGAGTTGATACCTTCAATGATGTTAACTGAGGTAGATTTCTGATCCCCACAAGTTCCTTGCTTCTAGCCACTTGTTTCTCCAAGCTTTCCTCACTAAGATTCACCTTCCAAAACTTATAACACACAAAATGAAGCACAACACATGAATTAGGGTTGGTTTGGTTCTCAAAAGACTGCAAGGGGGATAAAGGGAGGCTGTTGATCCTTTAAATAGGGTGCAAAACCCCAGGATTTAGGGTTTCATCTGCCAGCTCCTACTTGTCGAGTCCTTCCTTGGACTCGGCGAGTAGGTCATTAAAACGCGTGGACTAACTTGCTGCTACTCGACGAGTAGGGCAACCAACTCGTCGAGTAGCCCTTGAAATCAAGAAACTTTATATTAAATCAATACCTGAAAATCGGGGCGTTACATTATGTGTTATAAACTCCATGAACTAAAAGATGAAGCTATTTTTAGAACATAACACTTATTTCAACTTATCTTATAAGGAAATGGTGTTAAGATACATACAAGTTACTTAAAACTAAGAAAATTGCATAAGAGGGCCAAAAGTGACAAAATGACCAAAAATGGGTATATTTATGTAACTCATGGTTAATAAGGGTCAAAAGGATTATTTTTTCTAAATATGGTTGGTTACAACATTTGAGACACTACAAGGACTAAAAATGTAAAAAATTTCATAATTGGGCCTTATTTGGGCTTCTCACGGCCTTGGGCCAAAATTGTGAATTTTTGGGCTTTTGTGGGCTTAAGTGTCATTTTCAACATAGTTGTGTCAAAAATATAAATTTTTGCTAAGAAAAACTCAAAATATGAATTTGTTAGAATTTGGACCAAAAAGATAAAAAAAATTATTTTCAAATGGGCCAAGAATGCATATTTTCATGAAAACCAAGCCAAAGATGATATTTTGACAAAAAGGGGGTTAAAAATATTATTTAAAAAAAAAACTAGCCTTAAATGCAAGTGTTGTTCTTAAAAGGGGCCTAAAATGTTATTTTTACCAAAAAAATGTGCCTTAATTGTAAATCTTCGGCTTAATGGGTCAAGAATGTCATTTTTACAAAAAGTGGGCCTTTTATGTAATTTTGGTAAATAGTTGAGCTAAAACAAGCAATATAATAACAAACGGGCTAATTACGTCATTCTCATGTTGATTGGGCCTTAGTGGCCCATTTATATACTTGATAGGTCCTGTATACTATTTACATGTTTATTGGGCCTTGTTGACCCATTTACATGCTCGACGGACCTTGGATACTCCTTGCGTGCTTATTGGGCCTATAAGTTACATACATGTGAAATGGACCTTAGTTGTCCTTTTACATATATATTGGGCCCGAGATATATAATCTTATTCCTTTTGAGCCTAGAAATGATTTACATGCTTAGTGGGCCTTAGTTGTCCACTTACATGTTCATTGGGCCTGGAATGTACCTTATATGTTTCTCTCCGCGTAAATTCGATTGAGGATCTAATGAGATGTGTCTGTTGACACTTATTAAGTGTACGATCGTAGCTGTAGTTATAACTAGAGTCTCTTAGAGGGAGAGCGGGGGTTTGTGTATAGATCTATACGAGGATGACACCCCACACCTGAGCTGTTCACTACAGTTAGACTAGACTAGTCTAGGGTGACAAAAACCTTACCTTATTCCGTCGGCGTCCATAAACGCCAAGACAAGCGAACTTGTCATTATCTAGTATGGTTATAACGAATCACTTAGAGGAATTAACGTTATAAAATTTACGAGAGACCATTCTCTTTTCTCTTCGGATTACTCGGTAACATACTTGCGCTGGTACTTAACCTCGGGGGTTGAGATACCAACATTCTCTTTCACAGACAACATCAGGTTGTTTGAGTTCATTCTCTTTACATTCTCTTTATATTCTCTTTATATTCTCTTTGATACTATCTCCATATTTTCTTTTCAAACAATAACACACATGCATTAATACAAGATCAGACACAAACAAATCAAACTGTTTTCAGAAAATATAAGATTTTCTGGTGTTTACAAAGTAATACAAATCATTTTCTCAAACATACTTATGAACTCACCAACATTTTTATGTTGACCTTTTTAAATTAATTTGTATTCTCAGGAAACCGTTGAGCAGGTTGGGCAGAATGATTCATGGATATTTTGTTATATTTTGTTTCATCATACTTTAACTATTTGACATGTAATACTGAAATACAATACTTGATGTAAACAATGAATGTTGTAATATTACATGTGTGATGATGATGATGTTATACGTTTCCGCCGTCTGGTTCGGGTGTGTGACATATATGAATATTATATGTTTCGTCGTTCCGGTACACTCAATCGCTTAAGCGGTAGATTTGCAATATGCGAGAATACACTTACCTTTATATTCACATATGAATATTACGTTCTTCCATCGCGCTCGTATGTTGGAGGGTTTTGCGACAAAATGATGGGTTTTGGTCCTAAGAACATCCTATGTGCTCATACAAACCCTAATGCTTGGATCTAGGTTTCTCTATTGTACATGCAAGTTATCCAAGACTATAAACCCTAATTCTAACATTCAAGTAATCATATTAACATGAGAATAGGTTTAAGATGTTACCTTGATTGTTATGTAGCAATAACAATCCCAAATCTCCTTGTATTGACTTTAGAAAGCTTAGAGTCACAATTGTCACTCCTCTAATGGTTCACAAACACCATAAGCAAGAGGATGAAGAGGAGAGAGGATGCAGGCTGCCCAAAACGTGTTCTAACCCTAGAATAAAGCTTTTCCCACGTTTTTGGGTCATAAGGGTCTTATATATAGTTAGGCAATTAGGGTTATCTAACAAGGAAACCCTAATTTGGATGCTTAATCCCTAAGCAACCCATGGACTCCTTTAATTAGGGCCTTGGACGATTTCCTTATGGTTTTCCCCATAGAATTCGTCCACTCCTTAATTTAAGACAATCCATGGCCCAAATTGCAATTATCTTATAATTACAATTCCAGTCCCTTAAGTTTAATTAATCTCTTTTAGTCACAAAACTAATTATCAATTAATTATTGACTAATATTAATTAAACAATATAATTTCTCCTTTAATATATTATTCTCATAATATATTAATAAATCATATTTAATCCTTTCTCTCCATAATTCATCCTATCAAGTTGATTTGGTGAAGGCAACCCAAAAGGACCATGCACCATCGGGTCAAGTACATACCAAAATAGTTATGGACTTAGACACTAATCCAACAGTCTCCCACTTGGATAAGTCTAATAACTATTATGCGTATGACTTCAGATCCTGATCTGCAATCGTAGCTTTCCAAAGCCGCTGTCAACTTTGATCCTATCAGATACGCGTGTCCTTAAGATAAGGGATCATATATTCCTCCATTCTAGATATCGTATGATTCATGATTTCAAATCATTCTCTTTGTACTATATCTCGATTCCCGATTTATGACGACTGACTAATTGAACAAATCAAATTAGCCCTAGCCCGGCCGAGCATTTACGTTTGTCATCACTAAATCATCGAGGGGCCCAAAGATATCGCTTTTATCCTACCTTGGATAAAAGGAATGGATAAACTTTGATACAATGCTTGCTTGCACTTACTCACCGAATCACACACAACAATGTGTTTTATAACACCAAGTTACTAGTGCGTTTACATATTCTCAATGTGCAACCGATTTGCAAGATACAACTCACACATCTCGGTTTCAAGAATATAAGATGTTATCGTCTCACCAATTACTCGTGATACAATTCATGGAGTGATCCAAGTGAGCATGGCTTTAATCCAATGCTCAAATCATATTCATAAGCACTCATGAACGTTGCAGCAAACATTTTCTTATGTCTAATACTCTTTTAGACAATCCACACACCAATTCACGACAGTCTTCATTCATATCTACTTCCAACATATGAACGACTGTGGCCCGTTCGAATAATTCGATTATTCTTAATAAACTCAATTATTTTGGCAGTCAAAACATGCAAAGTGAAACACAAGAATAATACTTAATCCCATATGGCCTCAAACCTTTGAGTATAAATAAAACTCCTTTTATTTATCACCATATCGATTACTCATTATTTGTCGTTTCGGGTAATCGACTTCTTACTTGAATTATTACACTTGTCCCATGCTCTTAGCATGCACACAATGTTTACCTATGGTTCTTACTTTGTGAAATAGATCACATTGAACACATTTCCAATCATACTCATTTCACAACTCCAAATCCTTTTTCATAAGTGTAAGAATATCAAATTCTTGCCACTTATAGAATATGTTAGATTCTAACATTTTATGCAATGATCCTTTCGTAATGTCACTGCACCAAAGTCACAAAGACTATTGCCAATGATATTACAAAGTTCTCTATTGGAGATTGTTACAAGACAATTCCTTAGATATGATGTCTCTCACTCAAAGTACATTCCTTTGAACATACTTTGCATAAAAGTTTCTAATCTAGTCATAGATTTTTCAATATTCAATTCCCAATATGGACACATTTCCATATTTTCCATATGACAACTTATTCTTAATAGAATCTTGTCTATTCGTAATAATGTCGATATGGTCCATCCAATATGGAAGCATTTCCATATTTTCCATATGACAACTCATTCTTAATATAATCTTTTCTATTCATAATAATGTCGATATGGTCCATTCAATACCATGCTTCCAAGTACTCACAAGCAACCAATCCTCGGCGAACTTTGGATTGTCCTTAGATAGTTGTTTAATTATATTAGTCAAAACCGATTCTTGTCCTTTTCCCTCTAAATGCGCTAGACATTTGGAAAATTTTAGAATGGTCAAGAATTAAAGCATTTGCAATCGATCCT
Organism: Lactuca serriola; assembly: GCF_051521515.1. NCBI lineage: Eukaryota > Viridiplantae > Streptophyta > Magnoliopsida > Asterales > Asteraceae > Lactuca > Lactuca serriola. Next base: position 170,709,766 of record NC_136415.1, on the reverse strand, counting down.
ATACTCGAAGCGTATGGGACACGATGCATAATGTTTTATTTGCTATGTTCTCAAAATTCGAATTGTGAAGAGGAATGTCGTAATCATAATCGAAATTTTAAGAACACACTATGTACCCTTGACTAAATTTATTAACATTTCTCAACCTAATCCTTTAGATTTGAAATGAAGCATAATATTCTCTCCCTTAATTATAGCAAAACAACTTTACAACCCTTACGACTTTGTAAGGTATAACTCTTGTTTTCTATAATTAATATTGCTAACTTGCAATACGTGCCTTAATAATCATACAATCATAACATTTATGCTCCCACTATCATGATGATTATTATAAAACATAACACTTATGCTCCCACTAGCTTTGACATGTATTCAGAAACAACTTAACTTTCAGAAATACAATGCTTATTGAATTTCTTAAGTTCATGTTTCTAATACTTAGTGCTTTGATAATCTTTTATCAAGGCTTCTTGAACTTATACACCTTTGCCTTAGATAGTTCATATGTGTGTCTAAACAATTGCCAAAACTCACAATTCAAATTATGGAAAGGGATACCGTAACCATAATCGAATTCGAGAATGCAATTTTACAATCACTATCTTCTTAAAAACTTTCTTAGTGAAAGTATTTCCTCACAATCATTTTCATGAAGGAGGAAATCTTATGACACTTAGATTTAAACGGTGTATTTGTTCCTATCCATGTGAATTTGTCAAAACCAAAGTTTACGACAAATTCAAACTCATATGGATCGAACTTTCTTAATCTCGATTTCTTGCCTTATGGTAGCACAGCTGCCCACCATGTCTTCCAAGTAGTTAAGCAGCTCACCCTTTCCTATCAATGTACCTTTCATTGATTAAGGTGCCTTGCCTTTTATGCGTTCAAATGAGAACTCATAGGACTCACATGCATAATAAACTCAATTGGAATGGCACAGAAACAAAATAGTGTCAACACGATAGGTTGTAAACCTCAACTCGTGTGCTAATGATGATCGATAAGGTCTATTTTGATTTGTTATTGAAACCTTTCAAGAGCATTAAGACTCCTACTGACTCCTTGACATATAAGATTCTCTTGTCAATAAACATTTCTTGACAACCAAATATTCAAGAGTTAGTGTAGTTTTTATCAAAACACTTCATAAATTGGTCTTAGTTGGTCTTTGTCTTATCCAAGACATCACAACTTTCCACATTTGATGAATGTTATAAATCTTATTAATACTTTTCACTCAATGTCACAATCTTAACTCTAAGACTTGTTTTTGGAATGAAGCATGATTGACTTCTTGATTTAACCATTTCTTCAATTCTTGATTCCTCTTCTTAGACATACAATTGTACTAAGACTCACTTAGAGGATCAATTGAGATATGGTTCTTAATCATTAAGACATATCATATAGCATAAAAGCTACTCTCCCTTCTTCTTAGAATGGAGAAACTTTTATCTTTCTGCCTACTTGATTCTTCTTATTCGTTTTGCTATTGATTTAAACCTTTTCAATCAATTCATAATTACACTTAATCTTGTAAGTATAATCACATTTACTAAACTTTTAGTAAAACATGACGAATATCTTTGTTACTCTTATGATGGACTTGATCAACACACAACTTTGTGTGCTCGATCTCCTAGTCCTTCACTTGACACTTTGTCAATGAATTAGTCTAATTTCCAAATATGAAATTTCTCATTCATTGTGCAACCAAGTTGCATGATTCCAAGTTTCTGTCCAATTGAAACTTAGGCGATGAGAAACTCTCCCTATTTGGTAAACTCTCGACTTTCCATAAATAACATAATAAGAACCAAATCCATTATTGCTAATAATAGAAACATTCAAACATCAATTTTTCATATACTCCAATGCAACGATAAACAAATAATATAAAATCAAAATTTATTTTATTGCGGAAAAATTTTGTCCTTACAATGAAATTCATTGAAAAACTATGCTAATACATCTTTCTTAGCTATCTAATTCTAATTCTAAGTAGTAGCTCAAGAATCTAATCTTCGAGAAATGCGATCAAAATCCATTCCTTCACGGTTAGATTCTGCTCACTTCTTCCCTTGAGCTTCCTTTCTTTTCTTCGATCCTACAAAACATCAATTGCAATCTTATCACATTATGTATTAAGAATCTAGAATAGAAGCTTAAAAGAGTTAGTTAATGGATTTTACCTATATTAGAGCCATACGTTTCGACTCTCCCATCTCTTAGATCTCTTAGGTAAATGGAGCAGCTTTGTCTCCAATGCCCTTTCTCTTGGCAATAAAAGCAAATTGACTCTTTTGGAACATGACATGGAACTACTTTAGACATTGCCTTTCTCTTATGATCAAACCTTTCGATCATAGCATGTCTTTCGTTGCCATCGTCTATATCCATAGAGGTCTTGAAGGCAGATTCACCAATCAACTTTGCTTTTCTATTGCGCCAAACCAATGCTGATTCAGCAGCAATAAGCATATAGGTGAGATCTATTAGGGTCACGTCGCAGTTCATCATATAGTACTCTCTTACGTACTCACTATATGAGTTAGGAAGTGACTGAAGAACCCAATCAACAGCCATTTCCTCACAGACAACAGATCCCAACATTCTTAACCTATCAATGTGTGACTTCATCCCTAGGACGTGTGCACACACCAACTTTCCTTCTCTATGTTTACTTGCTAAAAGGGCTTGAGTGATCTTGAACTTTTCAAGCCTTCGGACTTGTGGGTTAGGGAGAACAATTGGAGGAGGTGGAGGAAGTGAAGCATGATTTCTTGTTCCTCGATCGAATCGTGGAATACCATCTTCATGTGGAATGCTTGTTCCACGGGATTTGGGAAGACCATAGTTGTCGAACTTTGCCATCAACAAAACGGGAGAAAACGAATTCAAGTTATTTGATTGATTGAGTCCTTAGTAAATCACCCAAATAAGATACTAAGGCTAGGACCTAACACAGTGTTCTACAACTCGGGAGAGGGATGCCGTAACCCAAATTGCAGAACATGTGAAGGTAAGTGAATGACGATTCACTAATTTCCACCATGAAAAACGAAAAAGAAATTTTAAGTTTTAAATCTATGAAAACTCCTAGATCCTTTGAGATTCATTGAACTTTCAATGGTATGTTTAAATCTCGATATGCCCCTCTTGTTTGTGACTGGGATGCCGAGGATCACAAAGCGGGTGTGAATAACCATGCAAACTTACATGGTGCCCTCACATGTTACAGTCACCTATTCGATGTGCCGGTAAACCACACACGCTCCACCGAACTATGAAAAACATTGACTCACCCTTTGCTACCTTTGCTTAGAACCATTTAGTGTGCCGGTAAACCACACACGCTCAACTAACGTCTTCGCAAGGGCACAAAGTGTAATTTCATGAAATTGCATCAATTCACTTTTTCCTAAGTAACTAAGATTGGGAATTTGTAAAGCATTTAGTTACTTTTGTAATTCATTATACTTATAATGGAAGGTTTCATCCTATCCTACCCATTCGGCTAACGACCCTCCACTAGTCAAGAGTGTGGTGGGTAAGAGTGGATACCCATTCAATCGCCATTTTATAGGCAATTTCCTTAAACACCCCAACTTCATGAATGAGGCCTACTAATGGTAAGACTGACTTTTACTCATACATATATATAATGTTAGACTTTTAATGTTATATATAGTATATGGTATATTTTACACTTTTAAAATACTAGGTGGTCAAATTTAATAATTATACCTTTAATTCAATTAAATTGTAAACCAAAACTTTTATGGATTTATTAAACCTCTTTTAATTATACACCTTAATTAATTATAAAACCATAAGGGTGTGATTTGAACTTTTCAAAAACAATACTAGGGTTTTAGAATTTAACATTCCTAAATTAAACCTTTAATCAACTTTTAAATTCCAAAACTTGAGGGCAAGTTTTGAAACATTTCAAAACATTAGGGTTTAGAATTTAAATATACATCAAAATTAAACAATTAATCAAAATTTAAATTCCAAAACTTGAGGGCAAGTTTTGAAACCTTTTTCAAAACATTAGGGTTTCAACTATTTAAATTTCAAAACAACAAAACTTTTGAGGTCAAATTTAAACTATAAAACCTAAAGGGGAAAATGTGAAACTTTTCATAACACAAGGATCAAATAACAAATAATCTTAATTAACAATTAATCACATAATCATCCATATTTGATTTATTTAATGATTTCTTGCAAAACAATTTACCAATTTAATCAAAATAATTAATCAATTATCACATGAGGAAACAAATATTTTATTAATTGATAAATATCTTCAATTAGATCAAGAATATAGTCATATATATCAAAAAAATCGGATTTATATTGATCTAATATGATAAGGCAAGTATCCTCAAGCAAAACCAGCAAGAAATCCCAGTTTTCCCTCATTCTGAGCAGCCGACTCGTCGAGTCAGGCATGGACTCGTCGAGTCAGCATGGACTCGGCGAGTTCAGCAAGCAGATCCACAAAAAATGAATTTTTTCAACATACAAGGCATCAATACAATACAAACCAATCTAGGCTCTGATACCACTGATGGGTTTTGGTCCTAAGAACATCCTATGTGCTCATACAAACCCTAATGCTTGGATCTAGGTTTCTCTATTGTACATGCAAGTTATCCAAGACTATAAACCCTAATTCTAACATTCAAGTAATCATATTAACATGAGAATAGGTTTAAGATGTTACCTTGATTGTTATGTAGCAATAACAATCCTAAATCTCCTTGTATTGACTTTAGAAAGCTTAGAGTCACAATTGTCACTCCTCTAATGGTTCACAAACACCATAAGCAAGAGGATGAAGAGGAGAGAGGATGGAGGCTGCCCAAAACATGTTCTAACCTTAGAATAAAGCTTTTCCCATGTTTTTTGGTCATAAGGGTCTTATATATAGTTAGGCAATTAGGGTTATCTAACAAGGAAACCCTAATTTGGATGCTTAAGCCCTAAGCAACCCATGGACTCCTTTAATTAGGGCCTTGGACGATTTCCTTATGGGTTTCCCCATAGAATTCGTCCACTCCTTAATTTAAGACAATCCATGGCCCAAATTGCAATTATCTTATAATTACAATTCCAGTCCCTTAAGTTTTAATTTATCTCTTTTAGTCACAAAACTAATTATCAATTAATTATTGACTAATATTAATTAAACAATATGATTTCTCCTTTAATATATTATTCTCATAATATATTAATAAATCATATTTAATCCTTTCTCTCCATAATTCATCCTATCAAGTTGCTTTGGTGAAGGCAACCCAAAAGGACCATGCACCATCGAGTCAAGTACATACCAAAATAGTTATGGACTTAGACACTAATCCAACACAAAAAGAAATATGTGGCTCAGTGGTGGTTGCATTAGTGTAACACCCAAAGTTTTGAAGGCCAAGAAAGGAAAGAAAACCCTAACTTTAAGGGGAGACTCGGCGAGTCCAAGGAGGAAGTCAGCGAGTCCGAGCGGGATCCGGGTCGAGGAGTAAGTGACCGACTCGGCGAGTCGGCCAAGGAGACTCGGTGAGTCTGGTCTGTATGAGGAAAACCCTAAATTCGAGGCTTGGAGCCTATTTGAGCGCCTCATTCTCTTCCTTAGGGTTCCTTTGCTACCTCTTTAACCCAAAATGCCAAACCCTAGCCGCCATATCCATTAATTGAGCCAATTGTTGCCTTGAAGAGTGCATTAAAACTTGGAGAAGGAAGAAGGATCTTGAAGGTGCAGGGAGGGGGCTATAGATCTGGGATTGGGAAGATACTTCTGAGCATTTGAAGGTATTAAGTCGTTTCGCTTCCTTTAGATCTATTTTGGTTGAGAGTTTTGGGGCTTTTAGCCATGAGTAGTGATCCATTTGGGTTAGAAGCCGGATCTAGAGTTGCTACTTCAGATCTAAGCGTATTATGGTCTTGAGAAGCATAAAGTATCTGCCCTTGAGTTGATTATGGAGCCTCTTTGCCTTAAACCCTAGTGTATGGTGTATTTTGCCTAGATCTCCTTCTCTACACGTAAAGTTTGCAACTTTACGTGAGGAATAGGCTTGGGAAGGGTAGATCTACAATTTGGAGTCCATGCATGACTCAAAAGTCCTCTGCATGTATGGAGATCTGAATGGACTCGGCGAGTCCTTTGAGTGGACTCGGCGAGTAGCATGAAGATTTGGAGGAACTCGACGAGTGGGATGAACAGCTCGTCGAGTCAGATGAAGTTGGGTAGGAACTCGGCGAGTTGGATGAACAACTCGGCGAGTTAGTCGAAGATTGCCTTGGACTCGGTGAGTCAGGTCGCGAAACCCCAAACCCTTCAATTTGAGACTCGAATCAGTGAGTCGAGTGGAGACTCGGTGATTTGGACAGGTCAGGACTCGGAAATCGGTAGACTCGGCGAGTCATGGACTGACTCGGCGAGTTGAGTCGCAAAGAGAGGGACTCTGAACATATGAACTCGGCGAGTAGGGTTGACCTGGAAGGTTGAATTTGACCAGGACTTTGACTTTGGCCAGAGTTGACTTGGTTGTCTTTCGGGGGTCAGTTAGACTCAGTGTTGCATTGATATTGGTAGCTCGGGGAGCGAGTGGAGCAGGAGTTCAGAGAGTTGCCGGGCAGCAGCTAGTGGGTTCATCAGCCAGTTCAGCCAGTGCAGGTGAGTTTTGATGGGTTTTGAGCATTCGAACACTTCCTAAGTGTACATGCAACCCTAATAAACCTTGGATCTATGTTTGTCTAAGATACGTGCAAATAATTATTTTTTCCAAGGTTCATATCCTAACTAGCATGGCATGGGGAACATGATTCAAATAAAGCTAGTAGAAATACTTACCTTGTAGTTGTAGTTGATTCCTTGGAGTTTTAGAGCCTAGCACCAATAGTGTGGATGCCTCAAATGGAAATCACAAATCACCACAAACTTGGAACTTTGAGAGAATAGTCACTACTATCTTGAAATCGGCCCTCTTGCTTTACTCACCTCAACTAGTGTGATTTCAAGAACCAAAGCCTCCTTTATATAGTGTGGATTAGGGTTACATCCATGTAAACCCTAATACCCATGTCTCTTCATTTCCAGGAGATCCATGGGTTAAAGCTCCATGGAGTATCCATGGACTTTCCATGCAAGCCTAGCCCATTCCAAATAAGCATTAGCCCACACTATATAAATGTAGAAGCCCATATTTAATTAGTAATACTTTTGATCTCTAAATTAATCCTAGATTAATTATAGATCAATACTAATTAAATAATATGATCTTATATTAATATATTAGAACTTATAATATATTAATAAATCATAACTTGTACTATTCTCAAAAGCTTATCCATAAATTGTTCGGGTGAAGTGCAACCCAAATGGACCATGCTGGGTCGGGTCAAGTACATACCAAATATAGTTGTGGACTTAGACATTGTATCCAACAGTCTCCCAATTGGATAAGTCTAATAACTATAGTTGCAAGTATGACTTCAGGAACCGATCAGCAATCGTAGCTCTTTAAACTCTGTTGAACTAGAACGCGCCATTTTAGATAAGTGATCATATAATCCTCTGTTCTAGATATCAGCCGGACAAATACATGGAACATGGTCTTACTTATTGTCCAACATTTGTTCCGATTTGTTTGACATAGAACTTAACTGAACACATCAATTTAGTTCTGACCAGGCCTGGTACATAGGTAAAAAAAAATCATCGAGGGGCCTAGATATCGCTGCTAATCCTAGAAGGAACATATAAACTTCGACTCATATGTTTGTTCTACCACTCATTGTATTATACACAAAAGCACGTTTTATAACATCGAGTTACCAATGCGTTTTCGTACAATCAATGTATAACCAACTTGTAAGTAACAAATCATATCTCTAGGTTTGAAGACTTATATGATATTACCGTTTCACGATCACTCGAGATAAATTCCATGAAGTGATTCCAGTGAGCATGGGTTGAATCCAATGCTCAGAAATAATGAGCACTCATGATTGTTGTAGCCATGTCCAACACCTTAGACCTCTGCAACCAATCATGACAGTCTTGATTCATACCTACTTCCGACATATGACCGACTGTGGAGGTTTGAATAATATGATATACCAAACATAATTATTCTGGAAGTCAAAACATGCAAAAGAAATATAGTAAACAATTGACAAGTGATAGCAACACTTTACTCATAAATAACAACTTTTATTTATCATCAAATGTCAATTACAATTTTACAAATTTCAAGATTATCTAACTACTAAAATTGATATCATCCTTCAGCCCTATGCTCTGATCATGTTGGAGATGCTTAGCCCGAGTCAGTCCCTTCGTGAGGGGATTTGCTGGGTTCTCATCCGATGATACCCTCTTTGCCACGAGGATTCCTTCTTCTATTCGATGTCTGATGAAGTGATATTTTCTTTCAATGTGTCTGGATCTCCCATGATCTCTTGGTTCCTTGGCTAAGGCAACCACACTATTGCTGTCATCGAAAATCTCCATTGGCTCCTTTATAGCTGGTACAACTCCAAGGTCTCCGATGAAGTTCTTTAGCCATATAGCCTCCTTTGCTGCCTTGCTTGCTGCTATATACTCTGATTCACAAGTGGAATCAGCCACTGTCTCCTGCTTGGAACTTTTCCAAGTAATTGCCCCTCCGTTTAGGGTAAAGACCCAGCCCGACTGAGAGCGGAAATTATCCCTGTCAGTCTGAAAGCTAGCATCACTGTACCCTACAACTCTCATGCTATCACTCCCACCAAGGGTAAGGACCCAGTCCTTAGTCCTTCGCAGGTACTTAAGGATATTCTTTACCGCAGTCCAGTGTGCCTTGCCAGGGTTATCCTGATACCTGCTAACCATGCTCAAAGAAAAAGCTACATCAGGTCGAGTACACGTCATAGCCTACATGATCGATCCTACAGCTAAAGCATAAGGTAGTCGACTCATTTCTGCTATCTCAGCCTCAGTACTAGGGCTTTGTGTCTTACTCAATCTGGCGTTACTCTGAATGGGTAACTCACCTTTCTTGGAGTTATGCATGTTGAATCTTTTCAACACTTTGTCCACATAGGTGCTTTGACTAAGTCCAATTAGTCTTTTACTCCTGTTTCTCAAAATCCTTATCCTTAGGATATAGGCAGCTTCACCAAGGTCCTTCATAGCGAAACACTTCCCAAGCCAGGACTTTACTTCCTGCAGGGTTGGGATGTCATTTCCTATGAGTAGTATGTCATCCACATACAGTACTAAAAAGTTGACTATGCTCCTACTAGCCTTGATATAGACACACGATTCATCTTCACTCCTTGAAAAGCCAAATTCCTTGACTTCCTCATCAAAGCAAAGATTCCATCTGCGAGGTGCCTGTTCAATCCATAAATGGATTTCTCGAGTTTACACACTCTATTGGGGTACTCTGTACTGACAAAACCCTCTGGCTGAACCATGTAAACATCTTCAGCCAACTTTCCATTAAGGAAAGCGGTTTTGACATCCATTTGCCATATTTCATAGTCATGAAATGCAGCAATGGCTAATAGAACCCTAATAGACTTAATCTTGGCTACTGGTGAAAAGGTATCATCATAATCAACTCCCGGAGTTTGAGAATAACCCTTTGCAACTAGTCGTGCCTTATAAGTGTGTACATTACCATCCATGTTGGTCTTCTTCTTGAAGATCTATTTGCACCCAACTACATTTCGATCAGGTACATTGTCAACCAAGTTCCAAACTTGATTGTCATACATGGACTGTATCTCGCTATCCATAGCCTCTTTCCATTTAGCAGCCTCAGGGCCTGCCATGGCTTCCGTGTAGCTGTTAGGCTCATCCAGATTTACCAGTGTGTTATCACTGATAAGTGTCTCACCTTTTGCAGTAATATGAAAACCATAATAATGCTCAGGTGCATTCCTAACTCTGGTGGAACGCCTCAGAGGTATAGATTCTTCAGTTGGCTCAACAGGAGTTTCCTCCTCAGGTTAAGGGCTAGGGTTTGAAGTTCCTTCACCACCTGACTCTTGAAGTTCTTCAAGGTCAATTTACCTCCCACTGTCTCCTTGGCTTATAAACCCTCTCTCTTGAAAGACTCCTCTTCTTGCTACAAAGACCACATTATCACTAGGTCTGTAGAAGAGGTAACCAAAGGATCTTTGTAGGTAGCCGATGAAAATACACCTCTCGCTTCGGGGTTCTAGCTTATCATGAGTCTCGCGCCTCACAAAAGCCTCGCAACCCCAAATCTTGATGTGGTCTAGTTTGGGTACTTTACCAGTCCACATCGCGTGAGGAGTTTTGGCAACTTTCTTTGTAGGGACTAGATTAAGGATATGGGCGGCAGTCTCTAAGGCATACCCCCAAAATGAGATTGGTAGCGAAGCTCGACTCATCATGGAACGAAACATATCCAACAAGGTTCGATTACGCCTCTCAGCTACACCATTCAACTGTGGTGTCCGGGGAGGTGTCAATTGTGAGACAATCCCACATTCTCTAAGATAATCGAGGAACTCTGAACTAAGATACTCACCACCTCGATCGAATCGAAGCATCTTAATGTTCCTGCCCAATTGATTCTCGACTTCCTGTTTAAATTCCTTAAACCTTTCGAAAGTCTCTGAATTATGCTTGATTAAGTAGACATATCCATATCTACTGTAATCATCAGTAAAAGTCAAATAATAACGATTAGCATCCCTTGTGGCATGTTTGAATGGTCCACACACATCCGTGTGTACAAGGTCCAACAAACCTTCACCCCTCTCACAAGAACCTGTGAAGGGTGACTTTGTCATTTTTCCAAGTAAACATGATTCGCAACTATCATCAGACTTTAGGTCAAATGACTCCAAGACTCCATCCTTTTGGAGTTGGCCTATGCGTTTCTTGCTTATATGTCCAAGACGACAATGCCATAGTGATGCTTTATCCAGGTTATTATTATTCACAGAATCAATACACAATACATTATTTCCTAAGTTATCTACAACAGACACAGCTTCATACACACCATCACAAGGTAATGCTTTAAAATAAAGAACATTATTAAAGAAAGCATCAATAGAACCAACTTCATTATTAAATGAAAAGGTAAACCCTTGTTTATACAATGCATGAAAGGAAATAATATTTCTTGCCATTTCTGGCGAGTAACAACATTTATTCAAATCTAAATTAAACCCACTACTTAGCGATAAAGTATAAACTCCAATCTTGGTGACAGGTGTAACTTTCCTATTCCCCATGATTAAGTTTATCCTTCCTTGCTCTACATTCTCACTTCTTCTTAGTCCCTGCAAGTCACAACAAATATGAATACCACAACCGGTATCAAGGACCCAAGAGTTAGAATTGGGTGAGTTATAAGAAATGATAGTGTAAATACCTGCATGATTGGGTTTAACTTTCCCATCCTTCACATCTTGCTAGTACTTTGGGCAGTTCCGCTTCCAATGTGCCTTTTCATGACAATAGAAGCATTCAGCCTCTTTTGGGTTAGACGAAGGAGTGACGAAACCTTTCTTGGTTCCAAAAGAGGAGCCTTCAAGGGTCTTAGCCTTGGTACCCTTCGAGGGGCTCTTCCTCTTCTTACCCTTCCCTTTCCCGATTGCCAAGACAGGGGCGGAGTTGGTAGGAGTAGAAGTAACAATCGCCTTACCCTTAAGACCACTTTCCGCGGTCTTTAAGAGTCCTTGAAGTTTGCTGAGTGTGACCTCTTCCTTGTTCATGTGGTATGTCATGCGGAATTGATCATAACATGAAGGTAAGGAGTGCAAAATGATATCTATTGCAAGCTCCTCGGGGAAGTTCACATTAAGCTTCAGCAAACGGTCCACAAATCTTTGCATTTTCTGCATGTGGCCCGTGATGGGTTCACCATCCTTCATGCGAGTTGTTATCATGGAGGAGATGATTTCATACCTCTCTTGACGAGCACTTTGATGGTATCTCTCCATCAAGTCTTGGTGCATCTCATAGGGATTGAAATCTTCATAGGATTTTTGGAGATCCGCAGTCATAGTGGCCATCATGATGCATGCCACCTTGGTGGCATCCCTTTCATGTGCCCTAAACTCAGCGATCTCTTGAGGAGTAGCAACTGTCTCATCAATCTCCTTAAGCTCCTTATCGAGGACATATTCCTTGTCCTCGTAGCGAGTGATCATTCTGATGTTTCTGATCCATTCATTAAAGTTGGATCCATCAAAAGTGACTTTCCCACACAAGTTCATAAGAGAAAAGGAGCCACTAGGATTAGAGCCAGAAGCAATGTTGTTTGCAGACATCTAAAAAGAGAAGAAAGAAAGGGTTAGTTTAGATATAGAGATAGTCCTTAATAAAACACCCAAATGTAGTATTAAGGCTAGGACCCAATCACAATATATTATACTTAGAAGAGGTATGTCGTAATCTAAGTAATAACATATTTGAAAGGTAGGTGAATGACGATTCACCAATTTCCACCAAAGAGGAAATATTAAAAATATTTAATTTGGTTCTTAGAAACTCCTAGATTCTTTTGAGATTCAATGAACTTTTCAAAGGCATGTTTCAATCTCGAGTGTGCCCTCCAAGTTTTGTGACTGGGATGCTGAGGATCACAAAACGAGGTGTGAAGTAACCATGCAAATTACTTGGTACCCTTAATGTATTACCCTTCAATCGATGTGCCGGTTAACCACACACGCTCCATCGATACTATGATAAACATTAAGTCACCCGTTACCTACCTTGTTAAGTTCAAGTTAGTGTGCCGGTTAACCACACACGCTCCACTAACGACTTAGACAAAGTGTAAAGTGTAATTTCATGGATTAGCACTTTATTCACATTTTTCCTAAAGTAATTAAGATTGAGAATTTAATAAAACATTTAGTTACTTTATAATATTCATCATACTTTTAAATGAGAATTTATAAGTCCTTGTCTTACCCGTTCAGCTAACGACCCTCCACCAGTCAAGCAAGCGGTGGGTGAGAGAGGACACCCATTAAGTTGCCATTTTATAGGCAACAACCTTATACCCACTTTATAGACTAGCTTCGTGAATGAGGCGTACTAGCGGTAAGACGACTTTGATCTTATACATATATATATTATTATTAACTTATAATATTATAAGTATAAGGGTTGAATTTTAACTTTTAAAATTCTAAGGGTTGGAACTAAAGTTTTTAATATGACTTTACTTGTTCCGAAACTTGAGGGAAAATTTTGTAAACTTTCAAAACTTTTCATTTCTTGTAACTTATGAGTTAAATAGAGTAATAAAAATGAAGACTCTTCATTTTTCTAACTCTTGTGTTCTTTTAATGGTTTTAATTCAAGTGTGACTCTTGGTTTTCCATAACTTGAGGACAAGTTATGGACTCCATTAAAACGCATTATGATCAAGAATTAAACTACCAAGTAGGTTACAAGTAATTCCTATGATCATCTAAATTCATAAGATCAAGAACATGAATATCCATATCAAAGTTTCAAGATCATATGAACACATATAATCATGAAAAATTGATATTAGCCATTGTAAATGGATTAGAACAAACATTACACCGTTTAAAACAAGTTTTATAACACCAAAACAGTTTAGCGTAATGTTTCTAGTCCATTTCCAGCAGCAAAAGTCGAAAATCTGCATTCTGTGGCTCCTACTCGTCGAGTGCACGAACCTACTCGCCGAGTAGGATGAAGATACACATGAACTCGGCGAGTCCCCCTATGGACTCGGCGAGTTCATCAGGCAGACAACAAGTTTTTCGACTTTTTCCAATATTTTGCATCAAGTATCAAACAAAGAAACCTAGGCTCTGATACCACTGATGGGTTTTGAGCATTCTAACACTTCCTAAGTGTACATGCAACCCTAATAAACCTTGGATCTATGTTTGTCTAAGATACATGCAAATAATTATTTTTTCCAAGGTTCATATCCTAACTAGCATGGCATGGGGAACATGATTCAAATAAAGCTAGTAGAAATACTTACCTTGTAGTTGTAGTTGATTCCTTGGAGTTTTAGAGCCTAGCACCAATAGTGTGGATGCCTCAAATGGAAATCACAAATCACCACAAACTTGGAACTTTGAGAGAATAGTCACTACTATCTTGAAATCGGCCCTCTTGCTTTACTCACCTCAACTAGTGTGATTTCAAGAACCAAAGCCTCCTTTATATAGTGTGGTGGATTAGGGTTACATCCATGTAAACCCTAATACCCATGTCTCTTCATTTCCATGAGATCCATGGGTTAAAGCTCCATGGAGTATCCATGGACTTTCCATGCAAGCCTAGCCCATTCCAAATAAGCATTAGCCCACACTATATAAATGTAGAAGCCCATATTTAATTAGTAATACTTTTGATCTCTAAATTAATTCTAGATTAATTATAGATCAATACTAATTAAATAATATGATCTTATATTAATATATTAGAACTTATAATATATTAATAAATCATAACTTGTACTATTCTCAAAAGCTTATCCATAAATTGTTCGGGTGAAGTGCAACCTAAATGGACCATGCCGGGTCGGATCAAGTACATACCAAATATAGTTATGGACTTAGACACTATATCCAACAAGTTTCCCTTTGTATGAATGGGTCTACGGCCACAATGCCGGCCCATGTAGTTGTGAGTAGAAGACCCGGGGGTTAGCCCTAGGCACAGTATGCTAGTATGATATTCGGGACGAGGTCCAATGATAGAGGGCGGGTGCCCAAGGAATGGTTTATGTGATCGTTTATACTTGCTGTCTGTGTGATACTTGTATGTGCCTGGTAGGGAGGTAAGAGTGGGCGAGGTCCCGTATCTCACCAATAGCAGAGTGTGGATGGTGTTCCACATCTCAGTAGCATCAGATCAGGGGCGAGGCCCAAGTTAGGGTAGGAGTGAGGGTGGGCTGGGCCCGTACCTCACTATCAGTAGGAGTATGCACGGGGTTCCATGACTCATCAGTAGCAGGACAAGGGCGGGGCCCATAGATAGGCGAGGCCTTAGGACAAGATCCGTTAGTATGTATTTAGCTTATGTGATGTGATGTGATATGTTTATGTGCTATTATATGTTAGTGGGCGAGGCCTTGTGACAGGCGAGGCCTAAGTAAAACAGATATGTATCCGAGCGGGGCTCGAAGCCAGGCGGGGCCTGGAGCGGCGGGGCCGTTGTAGCGGACGAGGCCTAGGATAGCGGGCGTGGCCCAGTATGTGCAGTATGTGGTTATGCATGGTATGTGGTAGGGTGGGGAACTCACTAAGCTTCGTGCTTACGGTTTTCAGTTTTGGTTTCAGGTACTTACGGTAGCGGAGGAAAGAGCTCGGGGTGATCGCATGGCACACACCATAGATTAGACAGTCTGTGAATGTTTTACTCTAATAATGAACATGTGTTTTGGAATTTAATACTCTGATTATAATTGGATTGATGAATTTGCTTTAAGTAATGTTTTATTAAAAGAAAATTTTTAGTCTTGAATTTTGGGACGTTACAATTAGTTGCGGTGGTGGTAGTTTATATTTACATATGAATATTAAGTTCTTCTGTCGTGCCGGTACGTGGGAGGGTTGTGTGGAAAAAAACATATGTGGCCCAAATTTGTTCTTGTTCTCGATTGTATAATTGTTTTCATTTGAACCTTACCTATATATATATATATATATATATATATATATATATATATATATATATATATATATATATATATATATATATATATTTGTTTTTTCAACATTTACATATATGACACACTTGTATATAAACATGTATTTAAAGACTTATTGGCTTATTGGACTTGTACACATGTAATTAGTTTATCTCTACAACTTTCTCTATGTATATTTCTATAACTTTATTCAAAATGAACGTATTTGCTTCAAAATTAAATAGCCCTAATTAACCAAAAAAAATAACAATAAAATGGTAGCTATATGCAATTCTTCATTTCCTTACACATAATTGGACTCGACGTGAATTGGGTCAGCCCTAGATAGAGGAGATTGTTCACCTAGTTATTGGGCTCCAATTAATTTTTGGGTTGGATTCTAATTTCAAAAATCCCGATTTCCCAATTCAGCAATTGACGCAAACCAGAGGGTGTGAGTGAAGTTTCCGATTTTCTGAAGATGATGAAGAACCAACCAACCAATTGAATAGAATCAATCTCATAGAATACAGAGCAAAAGCAAATACACAAGTATGCCACCAATCATAACATAATCTTCTTCAAGATTATTTATCCCAAGAAATTCAACTAGAAATGGCTTTGTTGAGACTTCCATCCCAATTCCCAATACCACTTTACACCACTTCCACTTGCTCCATCTCTCAATCCACCCACATCCTCTCCGTCGCTTCCCCCCACCACCGTAAACAGTACCTGCGCCACCGCAGTACAAATACATCCAGAAGCCTTGTGGTTGTTGGTGCTAGCAAGGAAGATTCCGGGACTGAATTGAGTTTCCCTGCAGAATCTAATATCAATTCTACTTCAACCACAGCAACCACAACTGATGATGAAGAAGAAGAAGATGATGAATTTGAAGAAGACCCAGATCCGCAAGACCTCGAATATGTTTCCCAAATCAAAAGAGTTAGACTCGTTTGCTCAAAATTCCCCAAACCCATGTTTGTGTATTTTCTTAAAATTCGTCCTCGTTCTGATTGTGCAGGTTTTGGAGCTCCTGAAGAAAAACAGAGACATGCTGTTTAGTGAGGTAAAGATAACCTCTGTTTACTCGATCTTGAATCACTGAAAGCTCAAAAACATAACTTTAACTCAACTTTCGGATTATGCCAATTGATTTTATGCTTCGAATTTGTAGGTGAAGTTGACAGTGATGATTGAGGACCCTCGAGAAGTCGAGCGGAAGAGACTTCTTGGG
Organism: Lactuca serriola; assembly: GCF_051521515.1. Lineage (NCBI taxonomy): Eukaryota > Viridiplantae > Streptophyta > Magnoliopsida > Asterales > Asteraceae > Lactuca > Lactuca serriola. The sequence goes on along the minus strand of NC_136415.1, from coordinate 170,692,849 downwards.
ATCGACGATGCTGATACTCCAACGCGAGAAGAGTTAGCTGCAATTCTCGAAGAAGTTAGTCCTTTTCTATCGTTCTTCAAATGTAATTGAAATCACAGAGACCCATTAACAATCACACCCTATATATATCAGTCTGAATAGTCATCCTTCTGGTTTTAGGTGAATGAAGGGAAAATCCCGAGAGACAAGATTGCCCTTCAAATGCTGGCAGAGGAAATGGTTCAATGGCCTAATTTAGAGGTACATTTAGCAGCTTCGCGTCCAGGGTTTGTATACTGTGTTACATTTTGAGAAAAATCGAAGTATTTTTAACTGAATTCATGTGAACAAAAGGTTGAAGCAACAAAAAAGGGGAAACGGAAATCGAAATATGCGAAGGCTACAGACACTGGGATTGATCCAGAATTAGCTGCAAAGAGGCTTAACGTTGACTGGGATACAGCTGCAGAGATTGAAGAAGAAGATGGCAGTGACGAGAGTGATGTCCCTTCAGCTGTGGTACCTTTTTATTTATTTTCAATCATAGACATTCTCGTCTTTTTCACAAACAAGAGCGAATCAATGTCGTGATTTTTGTGTCATTGAGATCAACTTAGTAAAAAGTTTGTCATGTTATGTCATGTGTCAATGTGTGGTTTATTGGTTTATTGTGATTTTACCATTTTGCCATTTTGAATAATGGGAATTTTGTTTGGTGTAGGGATACGGAGCATTGTACTTGGTGACTGCGTTTCCAGTGATAATTGGTGTATCGGTGGTGTTGATTCTTTTTTATAATTCTCTTCAGTAAGAGTAAGAATATGTATTTGTTGTTTACTTTTTAGGTTAGTTTGTAATATCCAGTTGATTTGTGTATTTCATCTGGTTTACAGAGATTTTTGTGTTGTAACGATGTAAAGTTTGACATGATAATACATGATTGAAGATAGAAATGAAACCCCAATGTGATTCAGTTCATTTTGTAGTCTAAGTTTTAAGATTCCCCATAGAATCTAGTTTTGAGAGAAAGAGTTATTAACTTATTACCTCAAACCTTTTCAAGAATCTTTGCTCATTTTCACATAAAATCAAACCAGTGAAATTTATGGTTTTTTACAAATATAAAAATCCACACAATCAGTTTATTAAATTGGTTGATTTTTTTATTTCCGGTTTTTGGAAAACACCCACGAGCAACTAAAGCTTGTTAACATTAATTCAAGTCTCCTAGCTGCTACAACACAAAAATATTAGAAGATAATTGATAGTTATGTCTGTTGAGTATCAATGCAACATTGCATCAAAAGAAACTCTCTTTGGAACACAATCTATCAACACAAGTAAAATAAAGTGGAAAGCTTGGATCAAAATAACATGTTTTGAACAATCGTGCTTTGTGATTTGGAAAAATGTCAACTGAACCTTAACGTATCTTTTACAAAATGCAAACTAGGATTCAGCACTTAAACATGCTTCTTTCATCTTCTTCAGAACCATGGCAGATACTTCATCTGGTGCGTATTTCTTCTCTTCGCCATTGAACTCCACTACAACAATTGGGTTATCCGAGGGTCCTTCAATTACCTTGAAAGGCCACGACTTCATGTCTTTTTGCACTTGTGGGTCAGTAAACCTACTTCCAATTAGTCGCTTAACATCTGAAAAACATTTGAGGAGATCAATCATAGAATATGTCAATTAAACGTAAAAAGAAACAAAACGTTGATCCATATTCTTCTTTTATAAAGTCTAAGTAATTTTAACAAAAAAAACTTGCCAAAAACTGTGTTTGTCGGATTCCTTGCAATCTGGTTTTTTGCACCTTCGCCTACCAATGAAAGATGGAGTGATCTTGTTTCCTTGTTCATTAGGTATGATTTCCACCCGATTTTTTTTATGAAACCAAACTCCAGCACATGAATAAGTAGTTCCAAGATCAATGCCAATGGCAGCTCCTTTAGATCGATGAGACATTTGAACCAGAAAATAATGAAAACGGGAGGGGGGAGGAGTTTATATAAATTAAAATAAGAAATAAATATGATGGTGTTGTAGGCTAAGGCTTGATTCTTGAATATGTATGGCATCCCTTGAAACTGGATTCTTTTATATTCACAGAGTCTAAATTTGCAATTAAAGTTTATGGGACAAGAATCTAACAGTCGCCTTACTAGTTCACGACTCTACGTTATTCAAAACTACTAACATAGAAAAGGTTCTCGGTAAATGTGTGTCTCTCCAGTTTTCAGAAGGAAATTCGTCTCATCTCACACATCTCCAACGAGCCATGCATAAAGACTTGACTAATACGACTTTGGACCAAAGTCTAATCAGTTGTTTTTCACTTTTTAATTTTTATTGCTTTTAAGGCCAATTGGATCACCAATCACGGAGGACATTCGAGGTCTACGTGGCGACAACTATGATCGTGAACACCACCCCGATGGGTTGTGATCGATCATAGTCGTGGTGTTTTGTGGTGTAGACAACGAACCATAACGACGAATAGGAAACCGAGGGGTGGGTTTGACTCTCTTGACCTTTGACTAGTCGTTGAACGGCAAAAAACTTAATTTTTAAAAAATATTTCTAGTATATTTTCATAAAAATCGGATGACCGGACACATCAACATCATTATGAGCCGGTGGATGTTGAAAATGAACGACCTCTATATCGGCCGATAGGAAGAAATAAAGTAAAGAAAGCATCTCCTGGTTCATGTTCTAGCGTTATCCATCATTTTGGAGTAAAATTTGATCAATATATCCAACTAAAAGAGAACAACGTTGCGATCGATTATAATTTTGAAGGAAAAAAATTTGTCGTCATGCAAACGCCATTACAAAGTAATGCCGATTTGGAGGTTCTTAAAATGAAACTGCGATGGTGAAGATTTAGAGATATTTCTTGCCAAGAAAGAATTTGTTTTTTTTTTTCTATGTTTGACATTTTTGAGATTTTTATGTTAGTTTTTTTTTCTTTTTTTAATTTTCGGTTACCGTTTTGAATTTTAATCAATATTTTTTTTAAATTATAATGAATAAAAAACTAATCTAAAAAAATCTAGCATTTTATTATATATTTTATTTAATTTTAAATAAAAAGAACATGATGTGCAGAGGTGGATAATAGTGGATATACCAACCTAATGTGGCTATGTATTGCGATGAAATGTCGATGACATAACATGTACCATATTTTTTGGTAGTGGTGACTACTCCAGAAGGCCTGAACATCAACATGTAAAAGCCTAATGGTTAGGGGTTGGCCATTAGGGGTTGGTGGGAAAGGTGTCATGGAGATAAATTGATGTTTCAAATCTATGTTTAAGACAACAATGTGATTTAGGAATAAAGTATCTTTGCATGTTTTGGATTTTTTTTAGTTTAAAAAGTAAGGGTAATTTGGTTTAGGCCAAATGGAATGGGGGTGTTTGGCATCCTATGTGGCGGATGACATGGAAATGGGACATCTCCCTCGTGGGATGATATGCCAAAAAAACCAAGAGGTTCGCCATCATCATCATTTCTTTAAAATTGTAAGTTGAACATGTGTTGAGGTAGAGCCTTAAGTGGACCACAACACCATCACCACTACTCATTTATGCCTTACAATGAGTGTTTTAGAAATAATTAGTGGATAGCTCCATGTAACGTTGGATCACAAATATTGATTTTAGAAATAAGTTTTTAATAAGACATGTATATTAAAAAGCTTAACTTCAAATTAGGTTACAAATTATACTTATACTTTATCTATTTCTTATTAAAACATTGTATTTTATCTTTTTCATTGTAAGACATATTATTTTAAAAATCAAACCAATTTTAGCATTATACTTACCATTGAAAATCTAATCTTTATTATTATTTGGCTAACAAATAGATATAGATCATAGATCTATTTTTTCCTATTGAGACATTGTATTTCAATTATTATTTTCTATTATAACGATGTATACTGAAAAACAAATTTATGAAATTGTTCTTTGATACATGTATGGTAATGTAGTTTACTTGTTTTATTGACAATGGAAAAGCACTTAGATACATGTATACATAATGGTGATAAATATGTTGTACTGATAATTGCTAATTGTGGTTGACTCGATGACCTAACGTGACATGAGAAAAATATTATCAATGTGTAAAGGAAATTTATTAAAGTAGATCAAATTGCGAAATGCAAAGTTGAGGGGGAAAATTGTAAATTATAGAAGTATCACATAATAAAAGAAAGTGAAAAAGGTAGATTATGTACAAGAGACGAAAGATGTGTAACATTCCAAAAACCAAGTAAAATATTTTATTTTTAAAATGTATTTTCAAAGAAACTGTATGTCACCAAAAATTGTTTTACAACCATGTCAAAATCAAAATAATAATATCATAGCATCTCTCAAAACATAGAACTACTAGATGATATGTATAATCACAAATTCACTTTTCCTCGATCATTTGAAGTACCCGAAACATTTAAATCAACAAATGTAAGGAAAATCTTAGTGAGTTCCCCCAAAATACCCCACACCACAATACACATACAATTCATGCATAGATGAGCCTACAGTTTTACTGGACTGCCTGGTAAGGCCTATACTACACCTGGACCACTCCATTGGGCCTACAGTCTGACTGGACCGTCTCCTCAGGCCTATAGTACACATGGACCACCCGGGTATCATGGCCTACAATACAAAGCAGGACCGCCTCAACCCAACCACAATATGTCGACTTATGAAAATAGATAAACAATAATGAGAAAAGCAAATGTAATCACAACAGATCTACCAATCAAACAGATCACCACAAGATACCAACATCCTACACACAAGGATACATACTACAACACAAAGTATAGTGAGAAAACTCATCTTGCTGTCTAGCAGGTAAACGACACAGCTCACAAGAATCCAAGAACTGGTACTACGAGTCACCTATACAACATACAGGGACCGAATCCTTAATCTACAACCAAAAACCCTTAAGTTAACCTAAAGTCAAACTTGGTCAAAAAGTCAACAACTAGCACCCCGTTGTGACAACTCCATGACAAAACAACTGCAACCAGACCAACCGCCATATCATGGCAGCAACCCAAACAATCCATCACAAAGAACTCTTATCCACGACATGGTGAGTAAGATGCTATGCGATGGTAAATGGATTTATATAGCTTAACGGATTAAGCCCATGTATCTTGGACTACAGCACAAAACAGAACCGCCTTAACCCAACCACAATATGTCGACATATGAAAATAGATAAACAACAATGAGCAAAGCATAGGTAATTATAACATATCTACCAATCAAACAAAGCAATACATCATACCAACATGCTACACACAAGGATACATACTGCAACACAAAGTACAGTGAGAAAACTCATCTCGTAGTCTAGCAGGTAAACAACACAACTCACAAGAATCCAAGAACTAAAACTATGAGTCACCTATACAACAGATAGGGACCGAATCTTTAATCTACAACCCAAAACCGTCATTTGACCTAAAGTCAAACTTGGTAAAAAGTTCAATAGCTATCCACCCTGTCGTGGGAACTCCATGACAAAACAGTCACGACCAGTCCAGCCTCCATGCTGTGGCAGCAACCCGAAAAATCCATCGCAAATAACTCCTCCTCCACGACATGGTGAGCAAGCTGTCATGCCGTGGGAACTACCTTTTGACATCTTAAAGGATTAAGCCCTTAATCCATTAAGCCACATTCCTATCGCTTATAGAAAGCTTCCTAACATCCATTAGCCTCATAAACCCCCTTGCTTTATGGACATGCATGTCCAATGTATGTCTTGATATTGGTTAGGTCAAAAAGGAAGAAAATAAGGTTAAAAACTCATGCATGGGACCAAAAACCAACCACTATTCAGATCTGGAACACTAAACCTTAAAGGGACCTCAAGGATCCATAAATGTTGCCAACTTTATGGAATCCAACCATACAAACTAACCTAAACATGAAGAACAATGAATAAAATCCTATATTTAGAAGCATAGCACATAAAGATTGGAACTTGAAGACTCACAATGGTCCATAATATAAGCTAGGATGTGGAGGATAAGCTTGCTTGTTAGATCAACACTCAATGGACACCTTCTTTTCCTTCAAGGCACCAAAAATCACCACAAAAGCTTCAAGAAAACAAAAATTAAGGCTAGGGTTTTCTTAGTATGAAAGGGAGGTTATGGAGGCTGAGGGTGTTCAAACCCTATCCATCACATCCCTTAAATAGGGGCCTCGGTCTTGAATATTAGGGTTTTACATGCAGGTGATTGACACGTCGTGGCCAACATCCTGCCACACCGTGGCATACATAAAGAATGTGCATTCTAACGGATGAGGCCAGGACGTGGTGCTTTCCCTCACCATGGTGTGGCCAAACAAACACCATGTTTTAAAATATTTTAAAGCCAAGACTCAAAGGGGACATATACCTAGAAAGAGTGCTATAATTCTCCCCCACTTGAACTAGATTTCGTCCTTGAAATCCTCAAGTGGAAACAAATCCTAGTAGTTCTCGTGCATCTCCGCCTCAGGCTCCCAAGTGCACCACCTTGTTGCCTAAAGCCTTTGTCTTCCTATCAAGAATTACCATTGGTCTTTCTATGTAGTTTAGGCGCTCGTCGATCTGAAATTCTTCTAATGGAACCACCGCTGCATCATCTATCACACACTTCTATAGCTAAAAACCATGGAAGTGCTACGGATATGGTTCAACTCCTCAGGCAGATCTAACCGGTAGGACACCTTGTCTACCATAACCACTAATCGAAAAGGTCCGATGAACCAGGTGCCCAGCTTGCCCCACTTCCTAAAGCATATAACACCCTTCGAGGGTGATACCTTCAACAGAACCATATCTACCACACAAAACTCCAACCCGGATGGTTGCTTATCAGCATAACTCTTTATGTCGGCTTTGTATTGTCTATAATCTCTATCTGATATGTTGGATGAGTTCCATCATATGGAGCACTAACTCAGTGGTCCGCATGACCCTATGACCAACCTCTCCTTAACAAACTGGAGTCTGACACCTCCTCCCATAAAGAAGCTTATAAGGAGGTGCATCAATGCTGGAATGATAATTGTTGTTTTATGAAAACTCAGCTAAAGGAAGGTAGGAATCCCATCTTCTTGCAAAATCAATAACATAGGCTCTTAACATATCCTCGAGCGTCTGAATAGTCCACTTATGCAACCCATCTTTCTGTGGGTGATAAGCAGTGCTGAAGTGTAGTCTAGTGCCTAACTCATCATGAAACCTCTTCCAAAACCTAGAAGTGAAACGAACATCTCGATCGGATACAATGGAAACCAAAAACCCATAGCAAGCAAATATCTCTTGAACATATTTCTCGGCCAAAAAACACTCCCGAATAAAAAGGAAATGGGCACTCATGGTCAGGCGGTCTGCGATCACCCAAATTACATCTAACCCCTTAGCCGTCCTTGGTAGCTTTGTGATAAAATCCATGGTGATATGTTCCCATTTCCACATGTTAATATCTAAAGGTTCTAATTTTCGTGCGACCTGTGATGCTTGGAGCATCATCATACACCACAAAATCTTCAACACACTCTAGAAGGGTCAATACCGAGGCTTCACATAACTTTTGTCTTAGAGTCTCGAATGTAGCCTGCTGCTTAGGCCCTCAACAAAAATCCACACTCTTTTTCGTCAAGCAAGTAATAGGAACAACAATCTTGGAGAAATCCTAGATAACATTCGATAGTAACCTACCTGTACAAGAAAACTCCGAATCTAAGAAGGAGACTTCGGGACCTCCCATTGCATAGCCACCTCGATCTTGGCTGGATCGACCAAAATCCCATTCTGTTTGATGAGGTGTTCCAAGAATTGGACCTCTCTTAACCAAAATGCACACTTGGAGAACTTAGCATACAACATCTCCCTCCTCAACACTCATATTAACTTTTGTAGGTACTCCTTATGCTGCTCCTTGGTCTTCGAGTTGACCAAAATATCATCAATAAACACAATGACGGGCCGATGGAGCATCGGTCTGCATACCCGATTCATCAATTCCATGAATGTTGCAGGTGCATTGGTGAGCTAGCACGAAATCACCAAGAACTCATAATGACCATATCTAGTTCGGAAAGCCGTCTTCTCCACATCCTCCTTTCTGACTCTCATCCGGTGGTATCCCAACCTCAAATTAATCTTGGAAAACCAAGAGGCACCTTGCAGTTGGTCGAAAAGATTATCAATCCTCGGAAGTAGGTAATGATTCTTCATTGTCAAATTATTCAATTCTTGATAATCTATGCACATTCGATGAGAACCGTCCTTCTTCTTCATAAATAGAATCAGTGCTCCCGAGGTGAACTGCTCAATCAGATAAATTGCTTGCCCACTAACTTTGGGAGTTGAGAGAAAAACTCATGCATCTCTGGCAACGTGAGGTGATACAAAGCCTTAGCAATTGGGGCTGCTCCTGGGATCAAATCGATCTTGGACTCCACCTGCCTCACTGGAGGCGCAACTGGTAGATCTTCGAGGAAAATATCTGGAAACTCCCTAACCACTGTAAAAACAAAAACTGAATTCATCCCCTCAAATCGAGTGTCGACTACATATGCAAGATAACTCAAACATCCATGCTACATATACTGTCTAGCCCTGGCAGCAGAACATAAAGTTGAACCAACCTTGGTACCCTCACCACAGATGCTTAGTTATCGTCTATTTAGGGTTCAAACCACTACTAATTGTCTATCATAGTCAATCATAGATCCAAATATTCTTAGCCAATCCATCCCTAAAATCACGCATACATGCTGATGGGTTTTAAGCATAACTACAAATCGTATGTGTTCATGCAACCCTAATGCTTTGGATCTAGGTTTTCACTAGTTGAACATTCAAACTTGAATACAAAAGAGAAACACTAATATGCATCTATAAAAATCGAAATTAACCTAATACTAGGGTTTAGATACATACCTCAATTGTTATGTAATAATAACAATTAATCCTTGTAGATCTTCAACTCTTAAGAGAAAGTGCCTCAAATGTGACACCTCTAATGGCTTACAAACACTCTTTGCAAGAGGATGAGAGGATAGAGAAGGAGATAGAACCAAAATTTCGGCTATGCTAGGGTTAAAATCAAGTGGCCGAAAATCCCAAGGGTTAGGCTCCTTTTATACTTGAGGTTGCTTAGTCCCAAAGCTAGTGTTTGCAGGTGGAAACCCTAATTTCCTGCTTAAGGCCTAATCAACCCATGGACTCTTCATCTAGAAGCCTTGGACAAAAACTTATAGGGCCTCCTTATAATTTTCGTCCACTCTTATCTAAGGAGTCCAAGAGCCCTATTTCACAACTATCAGTTAATTGCAAAACATCCCATATACTTTTAATTAATTCCTTTAATCCTAAAATTAATTCCACATTAATTTTTGATTAAATATTAATTTAATAACTTGATTTCTAATTAATATATCATTCTCATAATATATTAATAAATCATTTATCTCAATTTATCATTCCAAATAATAAATTCAACTTCTCTCCAAAAGTCATCCTATCAAGTTGCAAGAGTGAAGGCAACCCAAAAGGACTATGCTGATATCAATTCAAGTATATACCAATTATAGTTATGGTCTTAGACACCTAATCCAACAGACTCCCACTTGGATAAGTCTAATAACTATAGTTGCAAGTACAACTTCAAAAATTGACCAACACTTTGTAGCTCTCAAAAGCCGTTGTCGAACTCTGACTTAGTCAGTTATGTTTCCTAAGGTAAGTGATCATATAATACTCCGTTCTACAAGATATCATGTGGAAAAATGACATGGAACAAAATCATTCTCATTATCCAACAGTTTGTTTCCTGATTTCTGATTTGTAATGACAAAAAACTTAATCGAACACATCAATTCAGTCCTGACCAGGCCCAACACATAAGTCAACACGAAATCATTGAGGGGCCCAAGATATCACTTTTCCCCTTAGGGAAAAATGAACAGATAAACTTTGACTTATATGCTTGTACTATTTACTCATCAAATCGTACACAACAATACGTTTTATAACATCAAGTTACTAATGCGTTTACGCATTATCAATGGACAACCAACTCGTAAACAACAACTCATATATCTCGGTTTAGAGATTATACGATATTATCGTCTCAGAATTACTTGTGATAAATTCGATGAAGTAATTCTCTAAGTGTGGGTTAATCCAATACTCAAATCCCCATTTCAGAAGTACTCATGAATGTTGCAGCAAACCATTGCTATGTCTAAGCACTTAGACAATCTACAATCTAATTCATGACAGTCTTAATTTACTACTTACTTTCAAAGTATGATCAACTGTGGATGTTTAGAATAATCCAATTATTCGAGAAGTAAAACATGCAAAGTTGAAACACACAGATAAACAATTGACAAAAGATAGTAAACAATACTCATAAATAAATCTCCATTTATTCAATCATCAAATGTCAATTACATTTATTTGTTACAAGTTTCTAAATATCTATCTAATCACTAAATTAATACCATCCTTCAAAACAATGCTCCTTGCATGTTAAACGTGCCTAATCCTACTTAGACCCTTTGTGAGGGGATCGACAGGATTTTCTTCTGATGATACCTCTTAATGACGAGGTGTCCTTCTTCTACTCGATATCTGAAAAATGATATTTTCTATCGATATGTCTAGATCTACCATGATCTATTGGTTCCTTGGTCAAGGAAACCGCTCCTTCATTATTGTAGAAAATCCCCATCGGCTCCTTAATGGCTGCCACAACTCTAAGGTCTCCAATGAAGTTCTTCAACCATATAGCCTCCTTTGACGCTTCACTCATAGCTATGTACTCTGATTCACATGTTGAATCAACTACAGTCTCTTGCTTGGAACTTTTCCAAGTTACTGCTCCTCCATTAAGGGTAAACACCAGCCAGACTGAGAACGAAAGTTGTCTCGGTCAGTCTGAAAGCTGGCGTCAATATACCCATCAAATCTTAATTCATCACTGCCACCTAGCACAAGGACCCAGTCCTTTGTCCTTCGTAGATACTTAAGAATGTTATTAACCACTATCCAATGAGCTTTACCCGGATTTCCCTGATATCGACTAAGAACGCTCAAAGAAAAAGCCACGTTAGGGTGAGTACATGTCATAGCGTACATGATTGAGCCAACGGCAGAAGCATATGGAACTCGACTCATCTTTGCTATCTCTGCATCGGTACTCGGACTTTGAGTCTTCCTCAACTTGGTATTACTCTGGATAGGTAACTCTCCCTTATTTGATTTTTCCATGCTAATACGCTTTAGCACCTTATCCAAATACGTGGTTTGACTAAGTCTAATTAGTCTTCTACTCCTATTTCTCAAAATCCTTATTCCCAGAATATAGGCAGCCTCTCCGAGATCCTTCATAGCGAAACACTTTCCAAGCAAGAACTTAACCTCCTTCAGAGTTGAAACGTCGTTTCTTATAAGTAGTATGTCGTCAACATACAATACCAGGAAGGTGACTACACCCCCATTAGCTTTGACATATACACAAGATTCATCTTTACTCCTAGAGAAGCCAAACTCTTTGACCTTCTCATAAAAGCAAAGATTCCATCTGCGAGAAGCTTGTTTCAATCCATAGATTTATTTCTCAAGCTTACACAGTCTATTGGGGTATTTAGCATCCACAAAACCCTCTGGCTGACTCATGTAAACATCGTCAACCAACTTTCCATTAAATGCAACTATGGCTAAAATAACCCTAATAGATTAAATCTTAGCCACTGGTGAGAAGGTCTCATCGTAGTCAACTCCCAGGGTTTGAGTAAAGCCCTTCGCAACCAGTCGAGCCTTGAAGGTGTGCACCTTTCCATCCATGTCGGTCTTCTTCTTGAATATCCATTTGCACCCAACTTTCTTACGACCCGACACATTGTCAACCAAATTCCAAACTTGGTTATCATACATGGACTGGATCTTGTTGTCCATTGCCTCTTTCCATTTAGCAGACTTCGGGCCTGCCATGGCTTCCTTGTAGTTAGAAGGCTCATATAAATTTACCAATGTACTATCACTGATAAACGTATCACTAATTGTAATAATATGGAAACCATAAAACTCTGGTGCCATTCTAACTCGAGTGGAGCGTCTAATAGGGAACGACTCGTCAATTGGTTCAACAATAATATTTTTCTAGGGTTGAGAGCTAGTGTTAGAGTTTCCTTGATCGCTTGACTCTTGAATTTCTTCAAGATCAATTGTAATCCCACTGTCCTCTTTGCATATAAGCTCTCTCTCACGAAAGACTCCCTTTATTTCTACAAAAACCACGTTCTCACTAGGTCTGTAGAACAAGTAACCAAAAGACTTTTGTAAGTAGCCATTGAAAATACATCGCTCACTTCGAGGTTCAAGCTTGTCGTGAGTCTCTCTTCTAACGAAAGCTTCATAACCCCAAACCTTGATATGTGCCAACGAGGGAGCCTTCCCTGTCCAAATTTCATGAGGTGTTTTGGCAACCTTCTTTGTTGGGACTAGTTTAAGAATATGGGCGGCAGTCTCCAAGGCATAGCCCCAAAATGATATCGGAACGAAGCTCGACTCATCATGGAAAAACCATGTCCAACAACGTTCGATTATGCCTCTCAGCCACACCATTAAGTTGTGGTGTCCTAGGAGGTGTCAATTGTGAAACAATTCCACATTCCTTAAGGTAGTCGTGGAACTCGATACTAAGATACTCACCACCCCTATCGGATATGAGCATCTTGATTTTCCTGCCCAATTGACTTTCGACTTCATGTTTAAACTCTTTAAACTTTTCAAAGGTTTCTGACTTGTGCTTGATTAAGTAGATATATCCATATCTGCTATAATCTTCGGTTAAAGTCACATAAATTCGATTTGCATCCCTTGTGGTGGATCTGAAGGGTCCACACACATCCATGTGTATGAGATCCAACAATCCTTCACCTCTTTCACAAGAACTAGTGAAAGTTGATTTAGTCATCTTTCCAACCAAACCAGACTCGCATATATCATGTGACCATAAGTAAAATGATTCCAACACTCCATACTTTTGGATTTGGGCAATGCGTTTCTTGTTGACATGTCCAAGACGATAATACAACAAGCATGATTTGTCTAAACCATTAGATGCATCAGTTTGTAACACACTATTTCCTAAATTGTCTACAACCATCACAATTTCATATAAACCATCACAAGGTAACACTTCAAAATAAAATACACCATTATAATAAGCATTAATAGAACCAATCTCATTATTAAAAGAATATCTAAAACCTTATTTGTACAAACCATGAAAATAAATAATATTCCTTGTCATTTCTGACGAGTAGCAACAATTATTTAATTATAAACTTAACCCACTACCAAGTACTAAAGAGTAAATCCCAGTCTTGGTAACAGGCGACAATCTCTGATTTCCCATAATCAGTTTCTTCTTCCCATGCTCCACATCCTCACTTCTTCTTAGTCCCTACAAGTCAGAACAAATGTGAAAACCACATCCTATATCAAGGACCCAAGAATTAGAATGCGATGAGTTTTTAGATTGAATAGTGTAAATACCTGCCGAGGTTGGATTGATCTTGCCATCCTTTATATTTTTCAAGTATTTGGGGAAGCTTCTCTTCTAATTCCCCTTGTCATGGCAGTAGAAGTAAGTAGCATCTTTAAGATCAAAGGCAGGGGGAGCTTTAGAACTAGATTTTCCTTTAGGGCCATTGCTAGATGACCCGACTTGAGACTTTCCCTTCCTGTTTTGTTTTGAGGGAGCTTTCCTCATCTTCCCCTTCCCTTTCCCTATGGCCGAGACGAGAGCAGTAACAACAGCAGGAGGAGTGGAGGTAATACTCTTTCCCTTCATTCCACTCTCAGCGGCTCTCAACAAGCTTTGGAGTTGACTCAATGTGACTTCCTCCTTGTTCGTATGATAAGTCATAACAAACTGATTATAACATGAAGGCAATGAATGCAAGACTATGTAGATATCCAATTCATCACCAAAGTTCACATTGATCTTGAAGAGACGATCCACATATCGTTGCATACGTTACATGTGGGTCGTGATAGACTCTCCGTCCCTCATCTTGTTGGTTATGAGGGACTTCATAATTTCATACCTCTCTGGACGAGCTCGTTGATGGTACTTTTCCATCAAGTCCTTGTTCATCTCATATGGCCAATAGTCCTCATAGAACCTCTGAAGATCGGGAGTCATAGTGGCAACAATGATGCACAACACTTTGGTCGAATCGTTGTAATGTCTCTATACTCAACAATTTATTCAAAAGTAGCTTTAGTTTTATCGATCCCGTTCAACTCTTTTTTGAGAACATCTTCCTTGTCCTCGAATCTCAAAGCCATCTTGATGTTGCGAACCCAATCATTATAATTGTATCTATCAAAGGTGACTTTTGAGCAGATGCTCAAGATCGAGAAGTGGTTAGAGTTGTTTTTGGAGGAGCTAGAAGCATTGTTGGAAGTTGACATCTACAAAAGAAGAAAGAAAATTTTTGATTAGATATGGAAATCCTTAATATAACACCCAAATGAAATATTAAGGTTACTATCCAACTAAATAATTTACAATTCAGAAGAGGGATGTCGTAGTCCAATTGAAAATTATTTAAAGGTAGGTAAATGACGATTTACCAATTTCACCATGAAAAACAAAATTTAAACGAATTAGTTTTTTAAATGAAATTCCTAGATCTTTTGACATTCATTGAACTATTCAATGACATGTTTAATCTCTATTATGCCCTTTCCATTTGTGACTGGGATACTGAGGATTACAAACAATGTGTGAATAACCATGCAAATTAGCCTGGTACTCTCGATGTCATTTATCACCTAATTAAGGTGCCGACTAACCACACACACTCCATTAATCAATGATAATTTACGAGCTACCCATTGACACCCTTTATTGTTCCATATTAGTGTGCCGGTTAACCACACACGCTCCACTAACGACTTTTATAAAGTGCAATGTTCAATTTAATGGATTAACATCTAATTCACATATTCCTAAATTAACTAAGCTTGGGAATTTTTATGAAAACATTTAGTTACTTTACTTATTTCATTATACTAATTAATGAGAGTTTAGTGTCCTATCAAACCCGTTCAACTAATGACCCTCCACCAATCAAGGAAGCGGTGGGTGAGAATGGACACTCATTCAACCGCCATTTTATAGACAGTTTCCTTATACCAGCTTTCGTGAATGAGGTCTACTAACGGCAAGAACGAACTTTTCTTATACATATGTATAAATATTAACTTTTAATTTTACTATATATGTAAGGGTGTATTTTTACATTTAAAATACTAAAGTTCTAAAATTTAGAAATTCCAAAATTAAACTATTCAATTTAAATTTTAAATTACGAAAGCAAGGGTGTGTTTTCATAACTTTTCAAAAATACTAGGTTAAATTTTTAATAATTAAATTAACAAATTAATTTTATCTTTATCTAAAAATTTAACCAAATCATGAATTCATGATAAGGATACAAGATTACTAATTAAATTTTCCAATTTTAAACCATTAAAACGAGTTTAAGGTAGTTATCCTAATCAATCCCTGAAAGATTTGTCAAAACCGAAAATCTGGGATTTGATAGCTCAACTCGTCGAGTTTGGGCAGTGCACTCGTCGAGTTGATGCCAACTCATTGAGTTCCAATATGAACTCGTCGAGTTCTATGAACAGAATGATGATTATGTTCCCTTCTCTTTTGAACAATTCAAAATTGCATCACATTCAACTGAAAAACATTCTAGGCTCTGATACCACTGATGGGTTTTGAGCATAACTACAAATCCTATGTGTCCATGCAACCGTAATGCTTTGGATCTAGGTTTTCACTAGTTGAACATGCAAACTTGAATACGAAAGATAAACCCTAATATGCATATATAAAAATCAAAATTAACCTAATACTAGGGTTTATATGCACTCCTCAATTGTTATGTAGTAATAGAAATTAATACTTGTAGATCTTGAACTCTTGAGAGCTAGTGCCTCAAACGTGACACCTCTAATGGGTTACAAACACTCTTTGCAAGAGGACGAGAAGAGAGAGGATGAGATAGCACCAAAATTTCAGCTACGCTAGGGTTAAAAACAAGTGGCCTAAAATCCGAAGGGTTAGACTCCTTTTATACTTGAGGTTGCTTAGTCCCAAAGCTAGGGTTTGCAAGTGGGAACCCTAATTTCCTGCTTAAGGCCTAAGCAACCCATGGACTCCTTATCTAGAAGCCTTGGATGAAAACTTATAGGGTCTCCTGATAATTTTCTTCCACTCCTATATAAGGAATCCAAGAGCCCAATTTCACAACTATCAATTAATTGCAAAACAATCCCTGTACTTTTAATTAATTCCTTTAATCCCAAAATTAATTCCAAATTAACTATTAATTAAATAACATGATTTATAATTAATATATCATTCTCATAATATATTAATAAATCATTTATATCAATTTATCATTCCAAATAATAAATTCAACTTCTCTCCAAAATCAATCATGTCAAGTTGCAAGAGTGCAGGCAACCCAAAAGGACTGTGCTTATATCAATTCACGTATATACCAACTATGGTTATAGGCATAGATACCTAATCCAACACATGGCCCATAGGGATACGAATTAGGTCAACCAAAGATAGCACCCCAAATGTCTCCAATGTATAGGCATGGAAGACGCTCGAAGAAAAAACCTTGTGTTTGTTGGAGATAGACACTAGGTACGGACAATCCAACTCCCCTAGGGCCATATCAAAATTCATACTGAAAGGTTGAGACAGGAAGGACCGACTCTCACCCGAGTTGAAAAGCACTAGAA
Organism: Lactuca serriola; assembly: GCF_051521515.1. NCBI lineage: Eukaryota > Viridiplantae > Streptophyta > Magnoliopsida > Asterales > Asteraceae > Lactuca > Lactuca serriola. The sequence continues at coordinate 170,675,962 of NC_136415.1, read as the reverse complement.
TAGATAATGAATTTACTAAGAAGGTACCTAATAGAAACATAAATATGAGTAAGTAGAACTTAACTTGACAAAATTATAAATTAATACTTACCGGTAACGACGTTGGGTGCTGCCCTGGTGTCCTCTGCAGTCAGCTAAAATGCACGACCTCTGGTCTTCTGGGGATCAACCCTCCACTGAAGGCTATCTTGTTGGATTAGGTATCTAAGCCCATAACTATAATTGGTATGTGCTTGACCCAATAGTAGGATGGTCTATTTTGGGTTGCATTCACTGAAATAATTTGATAGGATGGATATTTGAGAAAGAGCTTATTTTTGATTTATTAATATAATTTAGTGATCAAAAGAGACCAATTAAATTAACGGGGACTGATTAAGTAAATCAGTGATACTTATAGTTTGGGCTAATGATCCATGTTGATTATGTGGACTAAATCTTTGTGGAGTCCATGAAGATTTAGTCCAAAGGGGTTATCAGATGGATTATTGGATTAAAGGCCCAAGGAAGTGGATTAGGGTTTACAAGTTGAAACTCTAGGAATTCCAAACTATAAGTGTAACCCCTTACCTCCAAAATCAGCACCCAAGAGTTTTAACAAGGACCCTAGCTGATTTTGTGCCTCATAGCCTCTCTCTCAAAGTCCTCCATTTGTTCATGGTGTTTTATGAACCATTTAAGGCATCACACTTGAGGTGCTAAGCTCTTGAAAGGCCAAATTCTACATTTTACAACTAAGAGATATTCTTCTAACTAGTTTTTTTATGTTTCAAATATCTATGTTGTATGCTAGTTATAGGTTTCATGATTTTGATAATTTTATTGCATGCATAATTAGAGTAAACTTCGATCCAAAGCATTATGGTTGTATGTGCACCATAGGGATGTTGTAGTACATAAAACCCAACAGTGGTATCAGAGCCATGGGTTTTTCTGTTATATTGATGCATTGGTTAATTGTTCAAAGTTGAAAAAACTGAAAAATTGCTATCTGGATAGTGAACTTGACGAGTCCCATTAGTGGACTCGATGAGTTGGGTCATTTGGTGATGAACTTGACGAGTCCAGTATCCGACTCGATGATTTGGATCATCAGTTGGTAGTTTTTTGGGTATTTTTGGCCAGAATTGGATTAGGATCATTACCACAAATTGTTTTGTATCATAAAATCTGATTTTTCTGATATGGTAATGAGTATCCTCATCTAATTAAAAGATAATTGTCAAAATTTTAAAATGATTATTAGTTTATATGATAAAGCTAATTATTTGTAATTTTTTGATTGGAATTATCTTGTCACATGAGTTTCATTAGGTCAAATTGGTAAAAGATAAATAATATGATTATTTTATTAGTTTAAAAGATTTGATCTAAATGTTTTGAATAGTTACAAAACTTGTCTTCAAGTTATGGAATTCAAAAAGTTTTTTAAGAGTTAGAAAACTTGTCATCAAGTTTTGGAATTCAAAAGTTTTGAAGAGTTACAAAACTTACCCTCAAGTTTTGGAATTTGAAAAGTCTCTTTTACGAAACATTGAAATACAAAACATCTAGTAATTTGAAAAGATTTGAAAAGGTGCAACTCTTGGTTTCATAACTTAAAAAATTAATTAAATACTTTTAATTTTGAATTTTTATATTTAGAACCTTGATGTTTTTTAATAGTTCAAATTACACCTTATGGACTATATTAAATTAATTAAAGTGTTTAATTCAAAAGAGAATTAATAAATCCATAATGATATGGTTTAATTTTAATTAAATTAAGAGTGTAATTTATTAATAGATTAAACCACCAAGGATTTTAAATGTGTAAAATACACTCTGATACTATATAAAATTAAAATTTTAATATATTATATATGTATAAGTAAAAAGTAAGTCTTACCGTTAGTAGGCCTTATTCACGAAGCTGGTCTATAAGGGGTGTTTATGGAAATTGCCTATAAAATGGAGATTGACTGAGTATCTATTCTTACCCACCGCACCCTTGACCATTGGAGGGTTGTTAGTTGAATGGGTAGCATAGGACACAAACTTCCATTAAAAGTATAATGAAATACCAAGTAACTAAATGCTTTATAAATTTCCAATCTTAGTTACTTAGGAAAAATGTGAATTTGATGCTAATCCATGAAATTGCACATTGCACCTTATTGGTCAGTTAGTGGAGCGTGTGTGGTTAACCGACACACTAATGTGGACTAATGAAGGATGGCAATGGGTTTCTCGTAAATTATCATTGATCAATGGAGCGTGTGTGGTTAACCGACACATTGATCGGGTGATAAATGACATCGAGAGTACCAAGCTAATTTGCATGGTTATTTACACCTTGGTTTTGATCCTCGGTATCCCAATCCTAAACTTGAAGGGCATAATCGAGATTTGACATGTCATTGAAAAGTTCAATGAATCTCAAAAGATCTACGAGTTTCAATTAAAACTTAATACGTTTAAAATTTTGTTTTCATGGTGGAACTGGTAAATCGTCATTTACCTACCGACAAATAGTTTGCAATTGGATTAGCACATCCCTCTTCTGAATTGTAAAATATTGTGTTGGGTCCTAGCCTTAATATTTCATTTTGGTGTTATATTAAGGACTTAAATCAACTAAACTTGAATTTATCCCTTGTAGATGTCTAGTTTTGACAACTATGGTCTTCCCGAATCCTTTGGGAAAATCTTTCCTCATGAAGATGATGTTCCCAGAAATCATACTTCACTTCCTCCACCTCCTCCAATAATTCTCTCTGACCCCCATGTTCATCGACTTGAAAAGTTCAAGGTCACTCAAACCCTATTGTCAAGAAAACACCAAGGTGGAAGGTCTATGTGTGCACATGCCTTAGAGATGAAGTTGATATGTTTTGAGCATACTACAACTTCCTATGGTGCACATATAACCCTAAATATCTTGGATCTATGTTTTCTCTATTATACATGCAAATATGAAGTTTCCAAGATATTACCCTATACTAGCATACAAATATCATATACTTGGGTAATAAAATAAATAGAATACATACCTTGTTGTTGTTGCTTAACTCCAAGAAGCTTGAGAGCCTAGTGCCCCAAGTGTGACACCTCAAATGGTTCACACAACATCATGAACACTTGGAATAACCATGAGAAGAAGACACTCCAAGCTCAAATTGACTAGCCCTCATATGTGTATTACTTGTGTCAATTTCTTGAGCTAAAGGGGTCCTTATGTAGTGTGCACATTAGGGTTACACCATGTAACCCATGACTTTACCCATTCTTTATGCTCCATGGGTTTTAACCTCCATGGAGTATCCATGGACCACCACATGGGTTAAACACAACATAAGGAATCTTGGATCATAAGCCCACATATATAAGAACGAATGATTTACACAATCAATCCCCATATATTTAATTAGTCTCTTTTAATCAATAAATTAAATCCAAATTTATTCTTGATCAATACTAATTAAATAACATAATTTTATATTAATATATTAGAACTTATAATATATTAATATGTCACAGATGTCCTCTTCTCACAAACGGTCTATCCAAATGTCCCGATGCCATGCAACCCAAATGGACCATGCCGAGTCGGATCGAGTCTTACCAACTATAGTTATGGACTTAGACACTAATCCAACAGTCTCCCACTTAGATAAGTCTAAAACTATTATTGTGTATGACTTCAAACCTAACTGGAATTCGTAGCTCTCAAAAGCTGTTGTCAAACTCTGACCTTGTCGATGAACTCTGACCTTTGTCAATGACTTGTCCATTAGATAAGGGATCATATATTCCTCCATTCTAGATATCATATGGACCGAGACATGGATAATCAATCATTCTCTCTGTCCATTTTTTGTTTCCCGATTTCCGATTTATGATGACTTACTGATTGAACAAATCAAATCAGTCCTGGCTTGGCCAAGCACTCACATGTATCATCATTAAATCATCGAGGGGCCCAGAAATATCGCTTTTATCACAAAGGTAAAAGGAATGGATAAACTTCGACTCATATGGCTTGTTCTACTACTTGTTGAATCATACACAAAGTCACGTTTTGTAACACCGAGTTAACGAATGCGTTTTCGTGCAATCAATATACAAATAACTCATAGTAACAACTCATATCTCTAGGTTTGAAGAATATAAGATATTATCATCTCATGATCACTCGTGATAAAATCCATGAAGTGATTCAAATAAGCACGGGTTGAATCCAATACTCAGAACTTATGAGCACTCATGAGTGTTGTAGCACAACTTTGTCCACCAACTTGGACCTCTACAAGCCAACCCATGACAATCTTGATTCATATATACTTCCAACATATGACAGACTGTGGATGGTTTGAATAACATAGTCATTATGGAAGAATAACCTAGTTATTATGGAAGTCAAAACATGCAAAGTGAAACACAAGAATAAATGAATCAAATATGGTATCAAACCATATGAATATAAATAGACCACTTTTATTTATCACCATACTGATTACTCATTATTCATTGTTTCGGTTTTATCAACTTTATACCTGAATTAAAAACACTAGTTGTCCCATGCTCCAAGCATGTACACTATGTTTTTCTAAACAATAGCTTTTCCATACACCAAGTATGCACTCTATGTTTGTCTATGATCATTTTCTTTGTGAACTAGATCAATTGAACATAATTTCAATGATTCTCTTTTCACACTTCCAAATCCTTGTCTTAAATGTAAGAATTCCGAATTCTTATCATTTATCGAAATATGTTTAGATTTTAAACTTATATGCACTGTTCCTCTTGTAATGATTATGCACAAAGCCACAAATACTTGGCAACAATCATTACAGAGTATTCCAATGCAGAGCAATTCCATGGAAACGATGTCTCAAATTCAAAGTGCATTGCTTTGAACATACTTCTTGCATTAAGTTTTCTTTAACCTTACACATATTTCTTCCACCTATGAAGACAACTCTATATTCCCATTTTGACTACCACTTCTGAACAAGAGTTGCCTCTTTTCAGACTATGTTAATAATGTCCTTCCAATATTAACAGTATACTTCCAACTATTCTTAAGAAACCAATCTTTGGTAAACCTTAGATTGTCCACGACAATTGCTTACTCACTTTAGTCATATCCAATTCTAGAGATTTTTCCCCTTAATGCCCCAAGGCATTTGGAAAATTCAGAAAGGATAAATATTATAGCACATGTAATCGATCTTGTACCCAAAGTAAATGGGACACAATTCATGATGTTTCACATAAAGACATGGTTCTAGACCAGTCTTTTGCCATAATAATTTTTGTTTGCCATATTATCAAAATTTGACTATGAAAAGGGATGCCGTGATCATAATCGAATTTTGAGAACGCAGTATATAGAATTTTTTAAGTTGAACCAATCCAACATGAAATTCATATATATATATATATATATATATATATATATATATATATATATATATATATATATATATATATATATTCTTGACTAAAGATGATTAAAATCTCAATATAAGCTCTTTAGAATAATCTAAGCTTTTTAGAATTGAAATGAAGTATAATTTCCTCTCCCTTAATTATAGAAAAACAATTTTTTCAACCCCTGCAACCTCACGAATTGAAACTTTTGTTTTCTATAATTAACATTTCTAACTTGCAATTCTTATCATAATTATCATGCTCCCACTAACATGATGATTATTAGCATAACACTTATGCTCCCACTAGCTTTGACATGTATCCAGAAAACATCTGGACCTCTAGAAGTCAATAGTTTATTGACATTCTTACCAAAGTTCATATTTCTGATACTAGATTGCTTTGATAAGGCTTTATCAAAATTATACACCTTATCTTAGATAGCTCACAAGTGTGTCTGAACAATTTCAGAACTATGAAAAGGGATTCCGTAATCATAGTCTCAATTGTTTAGACCTTTTGCCAGTTCTCATAAGTCAATGTTAGTGTGCCGGTTAACCACGCACGCTCCATTAATGACTTTGAGAACTGCAAATATCACAATTGCTATCTACTTAAAATCTACTTAGTGAAAGAATTTCCTCACCATCATTTCCATGAATCGGAGAGAAACCTTATGACACTTAGATTTTATGGTGTATGTGTTCTAATCCATGTGAATTTGTCAAACCATAATCACAAGACTAGGTTAGTGACAAATCCTAACTCATATGGATTGAACTTGAGCAATCTTAACCTCTTGCCACCTGGCAGCTCAAGGGCCTGCCATTGCTTCCAAGTAGCTATGCAAATAATTGAGAACATGTAGAACTCAAATGTATAGCCAACTTAACTGGAATGGGCACAGAAATGTCAACACGATAGGTTATAAACCTCTAGTTGTGTGCTAGTGATGAAATACAGGTTTTATTCTTGATTACTTCTTGAAACCCTTTCAGGATCTTTTAGACTCCCACTGTCTCCTTGACCTATAAGACTTTCTTGCAAAATATTCAAGAGATAGTGTGGATTTTAATCAAGACAGACACTTAACACAATTGGCCTTAGTTGGTCTTTGTTTTATCCAAAACATCACAAATTACCAATTTCAAATGTACAAGAGTAGAAAACTTTTACTCTTACATTTGACAAGTGTTTTAAACCTTCTTTAAGACATGTCACTCAAGTTACAATCTTAGAGTATAACTCTAAGAATTTTTTTTGAACGATGTATGAATCATCTTCTTGATTTAACCACTTCAACAATTCATAACTCCTCCTCTTAACTATCAGAATGCACATAGAGGATGAATTGTGATAAGGTCTCCAAATCATTAAGATGATCTTAAAACATGATACTAAAGTACTCTCCTATCTTTTCAGATTTGAGAAACTTTTATCCTTCTGCCTAATTTGATTCTTCTTATTCGTTTTGTCATACATTGAAACTTTTCCAATGTCTCAGAATTATATTTAAGCTTGTAAGTATAATCATATTTACTAAAACTTAGTAAATCATGACGAATAGTCTTATCCATCTTTTGTGGTGAACTTTGACCAGTGCACAAGAATGTGTACCCGATCCCTTAGTTCTTTACTTGACTCACACATCCATGTGAACAAGTAATTAGGCTTAATTTTCCAATGCTTGAAAGTTCTCATTCATCATACTATACAACTTGCATGATTCCAAGTTTCGGTCCAATTTAAACTTGGGTGATGAGAAACTTTCCTTATTTGGTAAATTTAGACACTACCACAAATGAAAGAATCAAAACCATTTTCCTATATTACTAGCAATGGAATCATATAAACAACAATTTTTCACAAATGCCATTGTAAGGATACTTAAAATAAATAAAATCAAAAAATTTCCTTTTATTTTAAAAAACTTTGTGGAAAAACTCATCCTTACAATCCATATGAAAACCTTGTTGTTATCTATTCCTAAGCAATGTGTCATAACTCCTAAGTAACAGCTCAAAAATTCTGATGCGATCGAAATCCATCTACACGATCAGAATCAGCATATACTTCCTTTAAGCTTTCTCTCTTTTCTTTGATTCTTATAGCATCATCGTGTGACTCAGTCACATTATGTAATAAGAATCTCCAAATAGGAGCTTAACAAAGTTAGACAATGGATTTTACCTGAAGTAGAGTCAAACTTATTGACTTTAACATCCTTAGGTAAATTTGGTAGCTTCGCAATCAATGCCCCTTCTTTTGGCAATTTAACATATGGGCCCTTTGGTAATGGTACACGGAACTATCACAGACTTAGTTTTTCTCTTTACCATTTGGTCAACCGAGTTGACTATGGCCGATCCCTTTCCATTGGGAAGATAATGCTTTTTCTAGATTTCCAGTGTCACCATTGTCAATGTCCATAAAGTTTTGGGAAGTCGATCTTCTAATCAAATTTGCTTTAATAGCCTTCATTGCTGATTCAGCAACACCAAGCAAATAGATAAGATCATTAAGGGTCTTGTCATAGTCTGTTTCATAGAAGTCCCAGAGGAATTCACTATATGACTTAGAAAGTGACTGAACCACCAACTTTCTCAAGAGTTTGACACCCAACTCTCTCGGCTTGTCAATATGTGACTTCATCTCCAAGATGTGATCACACATAGACCTTTCTTGCCAATAGAGTTGAGTGACCTTGAACTTGTGGGTTAGGGAGAATAATTGGAGGAGGTGGAGGAAGTGAAGTTCCAAGAGATTTGGGAGGATCATAGATGTTGGAACCAGACATCTTTTTGGGAGATATTCAAGATAGTTGATCTAAAGTCCTTAATATAACACCCAATATGAAATATTAAGGCTATGACCCAACAAACTATTTTATAACTTGGAATAGGGATGCTGTAATCCAAGCTATAAAATATTTGAAGGTAGGTGAGTGACGATTCACCAATTTCCACCAAGATAAACGAAATGTATTATTAGGTTTTAATTGGTTTTGAAACTCCTAGATTCTTTTGAGATTCATTGAACTTTTCAAAGGCATGTTTCAATCTCGAGTGTGCCCTTCAGGTTTAGTGACTGGGATGCCGAGGATCACAAAATAAGGTGTGAATAACCATGCAAGTATACATGGTACCCTTAATATTTACCCCTTAATCGATGTGCCGGTTAACAACACACACTCCACCGATACTATGATAAACATTAATTTACCCTTTTCCTACCTTGTTAAGTCAAGTTAGTGTGCCGGTTAACCACACACGCTCCACTAACTGACTTAAGCAAAGTGCAAAGTGTAATTTCATGGAGAATTATAGTCATTGTCCTACACGTTCGGCTAACGACCCTCCACCGGTCAAGGAAGTGGTGGGTGAGAGTGGACACTTATTAAACTGTCATTTTATAGGCAGTAACCTTATACCCCCCTTATAGACCGGCTTCGTGAATGAGGCATACTAATGGTAAGATGACTTGCTCTTATACATATATATGAATATTATTAACTTTTAATATTATAAAGTATAAGGGTTGAATTTTAACTTTTAAAATTCTAAGGGCTTAACTTGGAATTAAAGTATTCATGGGAAAACTTTACAAATTCCAAAACTTGAGGGCAAGTTTTTGAAACTATTCAAATTTTTTCATTTCATAACTTATGATTTTAATGGTTCATTAAAATGAAGACTCTTCATTTTTTATGTAACCTCTTATTCTTTAATAACACTTTTAAAGAAGTGAATTTTAAACATCCATAACTTGAGGACAAGTTATGGAGTCATAATACTATTTAATGAAAAAGACTTTTCATTTTTTATGTAACCTATGACACTTTTATCAGTTTTAAGATTCATAAATGTGACCTTTTATGTAACTTGAGGACAAGTTACAAAAACACAATTTTTTTTTTCATTAATCTAAACTAACTCATAAATCAAGGAAACATAAAACTTTTGTTAATCCATAACTTATGGAGTTAAATGCTTGTTTTATGATGAAACTTTTCATGTTCCATAACTTAAGAATAAGTTATGGAATTCTTTTAAAACATTAACACCAAAATATGTAAGTCCATAAAAACTTTAAATCAATTTTTTTATTTTAATTTTAAAACCTTTTCTTATCCATAACTTATGGAGGTTTCAAAACACTTAAGATCACAACTTTAAAAAAAAAATTGAGCTCCAAAATTTTATGACAAAATTTGTAACTCATTAAAACATTTAGATCAAACTTTTAAAACTAATAAAATAATCATATCATTTTATCTTTTACTAAATTTGACCTAATTCAACTCATATAGCAAATGATTCAAATTTTACAAATAATTAGTTTTTCACAAAACAAGTAATTATCTTAAAATTTGACAAACTTCATGTTTTTTTTTTCCAACTTTGAAAATCAACTATTTGCATGAATATAACAGAAAACAACCCATGGGTCTGATACCACTAATAGGTTTTGAGCATACTCCAACATCCTATGGTGCACATAGAAACCTAAATTCCTTGGATCTATGTTTTCTCTATTATACATGCAAATATGAAGTTTCCAAGATATTACCCTGTACTAGCATACAAATATCATATACTTGGGTAATAAAATAAATAGAATACATACCTTGTTGTTGTTGCTTGACTCCATGAAGTTTGAGAGCCTAGTGCCCCAAGTATGACACCTCAAATGGTTCACACAACATCATGAAGACTTGGAATAACCATGAGAAGAAGACACTCCAAGCTTAAATTGACTAGCCCTCATATGTGTATTACTTGTGTCAATTTCTTGAGCTAAAGGGGTCCTTATATAGTGTGCACATTAGGGTTACACCATGTAACCCATGACTTTACCCATTCCTTATGCTCCGTGGGTTTTAACCTCCATGGAGTATCCATGGACCACCACATGGGTTAAACCCAACATAAGGAATCTTGGATCATAAGCCCACATATATAAGAATGAATGATTTACACAATCAATCCCTATATATTTAATTAGTCTCTTTTAATCAATAAATTAAGTCCAAATTTATTCTTGATCAATACTAATTAAATAACATAATTTTATATTAATATATTAGAACTTATAATATATTAATATGTCACAGATGTCCTCTTCTCACAAACGATCTATCCAAATGTCCCGATGCCATGCAACCCAAATGGACCATGCCGAGTCGGGTCAAGTCTTACCAACTATAGTTATGGACTTAGACACTAATCCAACAGAAGTCACATATTGACAGACTGGGAATGTTGGGAGTCGATGTCTCGAGGAAGTTGGCTTTTGACTTGGCTCTTCAATCACTTCCCGAGTCATATAGTGAGTTCATTAAGGATTACTGTATGACAGACTGCGACGTGACCCTTATCGATCTTACCTATTTGCTAATTGTTGCCAAATCAGAAATCATTTGGCTCATTGGTAATGAAAATTTGATTGGAAGATCTGATGGGTTTTGTTCATAAGACATCCTATGTGCTCATACAAACCCTAATGCTTGGATCTAGGTTTCTCTATTGTACATGCTTTGAATCCAAGACTATAAACCCTAATTCTAGAATATGGAAATCAATATTAACATATAATTAGGTTTAAGATAGTACCTTGATTTTTATGTAGCAATAACAATCCCAATTCCTCCTTGAATTGACTTTGGAAGGCTTAGAGTCACAAGTGTCACTCCTCTAATGGCTCACAAACACCATAAGCAAGAGGATGAAGATGAGAGAGGATGGAGGCTGCCCAAAACGTGTTCTAACCTTAGAAAAGAAGTTCCCCACGTTTTTTGAGCCTTAAGGGTTCTATATATAGTGAGGCTATTAGGGTTATCTAACAAGGAAACCCTAATTTGGTTGCTTAAGCCCTAAGCAACCCATAGATTCCTTTAATCAAGCCCTTGGACGATTTCCTTATGGGCTTCCCATAAGAATTCGTCCACCTCTTGATTTAAGACAATCCATGGCCCAAATTGCAATTATCTTATAATTACAATTCCAGTCCCTTAAGTTTAATTAATCTCTTTTAGTCACAAAACTAATTATATATTAATTATTGACTAATATTAATACAATATGATTTCTCCATTAATATATTATTCCCATAATATATTAACAAATCATATTTAATCCTTTCTCTCCATAATTCATCCTATCAAGTTGCTTTGGTGAAGGCAACCCAAAAGGACCATGCACCATCGGGTCAAGTACATACCAAAATAGTTATGGACTTAGACACTAATCCAACAATCTCCCACTTGGATAAGTCTAATAACTTTTATGCGTATGACTTCGGATCCTGATCTGCAATCGTAGCTTTCCAAAGCCGCTGTCAACTCTGATCCTATCAGATATGCGTGTCCTTAGATAAGGGATCATATATTCCTCCATTCTAGATATCATATGTGATATGATTTCAAATCATTCTCTTTGTACTATATCTCGATTCCCGATTTATGACGACTGACTAATTGAACAAATCAAATTAGCCCTAGCCCGGCTGAGCATTTACGTTTGTCATCACAAAATCATCGAGGGGCCCAAAGATATCGCTTTTATCCTACTTTGAATAAAAGGAATGGATAAACTTTGATACAATGCTTGCTTGCACTCACGCACCGAATCACACACAACAATATGTTTTATAACACCAAGTTACTAGTGCGTTTACATATTATCAATGTGCAACCAATTCGCAAGATACATCTCACACATCTCGGTTTCAAGAATATAAGATATTATCGTCTCACCAATCACTCGTGATACAATTCATGGAGTGATCCAAGTGAGCGTGGGTTTAATCCAATGCTCAAATCATATTCATAAGCACTCATGAACGTTGCAACAAACATTTGCTTATGTCTAATGCTATTTAGACAATCCACACACCAATTCACGACAGTCTTCATTCATACCTACTTCCAACATATGAATGACTGTGTCCGTTCGAATAATTCGATTATTCTTAATAAATTCAATTATTCTGGAAGTCAAAACATGCAAATGTGAAACACAAGAATAATACTAATCCCATATGGCCTCAAACCTTTGAGTATAAATAAAACACCTTTTATTTATCACCATATCGATTACTCATTATTTGTCGTTTCGGGTAATCAACTTCTTACTTGAATTATTACACTTGTCCCATGCTCCTAGCATGCACACAATGTTTACCTATGGTTCTTACTTTGTGAAATAGACCAAATTGATCACATTTCCAATCATTCTCATTTCACAACTCCAAATCCTTTTTCATAAGTGGAAGAATATCAAATTCTTGCCACTCATGGAATATGTTAGATTCTAACATTTTATGCAACGATCCTTTTGTAATGTCACTGCACTAAAGTCACAATGACTGTTGCCAAAGTCCTTTATCGGAGATTGTTACAATACAATTCCTTAGATATGATGTCTCTCACTCAAAGTACATTCCTTTGAACATCCTTTTGCATAAAAGTTTCTAATCTAGTCATAGATTTCTCAATATTCAATTTCCAATATGGAAAACTTTCCATACTTACCATATGACAAGTCATTCTCAATAGAATCTTATCTATTCATAATAATGTCGATATGGTCCATCCAATACTATACTTCCAACTACTCACAAGCGACCAATCCTAGGCGAACTTCAGATTGTCCTTTGATAGTTGTTTAATTATCTTAGTCAAAACCGATTCTTGTCCTTTTTCCTTCTAAATGCGCTAGACATTTGGAAAATTTTAGAATGGTCAAATATTATAGCATTTGCAATCGATCCTATACCCGAAGCGTATGGGACACGATGCATAATGTCTTACATGAAGATTCGATACTTTATCAATCTTCTGCCATAATATTTTATGTGCTACGTTCTCAAAATTCGAACTATGAAGAGGAATGCCGTAATCATAATCGAAATTTGAGAACACACTATGTTTCCTTGACTAAATTTATTAACCTTTCACAACCTAAACCTTTAAATTTGAAATGAAGCATAATATTCTCTCCCTTAATTATAGCAAAACAACTTTTTAACCCTTACACTTTGCAAATTATAACTCTTGTTTTCTATAATTAATATTGCTAACTTGAAATACTTTCCATAATAATCATACAATCATAACATTTATGCTCCCACTATCATGATGATTATTATAAACATAACACTTATGCTCCCACTAGCTTTGACATGTATTCAGAAACCAGCTTAACTTCCAGAAAAACAATACTTATTCAATTTCTTAAGTTCATGTTTCTAATACCCAATGCTTTGATAATATTTTATCAGGGCTTCTTAAACTTATACACCTTTGCCTTAGATAGTTCATATGTGTGTCTAAACAATTCAGACCAATTGCCAAATCTCACAATTCGAATCATGGAAAGGGATACCATAACCATAATCGAATTTGAGAATACAATTTCACAATCACTATCTTCTTAAAATCTCTATTAGTGAAAGCATTTTCTCACAATCATTTTCATGAAGGAGGGAATCTTATGAAACATAGATTTTAATGGTGTATGTGTTCCTATCCATGTGAATTTGTCAAAACCAAAGTTTACGACAAATTCAAACTCATATGGTCCGAACTTTGTTAATCTTGATTTCTTGCCTTATGGTAGTACAGCTGCCCACCATGTCTTCCAAGTAGTTAAGCAGTTCACCTTTACCTACCAATGTACTTTCCATTGATCAAGGTGCCTGCCTTTTATGCGTTCAAATGAGAACTCATAGAACTCACATGCATAATTAACTCAATTGGAATGGCACAGAAACAAAATTGTGTCAACACGATAGGTTGTAAACCTCAACTCGTGTGCTAGTAATGATCGATAAGGTTTATTTTGATTTGTTCTTGAAACCTTTCATGACCATTAAGACTCCTACTGACTCCTTGACATATAAGATTCTCTTGTCAATAAACATTTCTTGACAAACAAATATTCAAGAGTTAGTGTTGTTTTTATCAAAACACTTCATTAATTGGTCCTAATTGGTCTTTGTCTTATCCAAGACATCACAACTTTCCACATTTGATGAATTCTATAAACCTTCTTAATACTTTTCACTCAATGTCACAATCTTAACTCTAAGACTTGTTTTGGAATGAAGTATGATTGACTTCTTGATTTTAACCATTTCTTCAATTCTTGATTCCTCTTCTTAGACATACAATTGTACTAAGACTCACTTAGAGGATCAATTGAGATATGGTTCTTAATCATTAAGACCTATCATAAAGCACAAAAGGTACTCTCCCTTCTTCTTAGAATAGAGAAACTTTTATCTTTCTGCCTACTTGATTCTTCTTATTCGTTCTGCTATTGATTTAAACTTTTTCAATCAATTCAGAATTACACTTAATCTTATAAGTATAATCATATTTACTAAACCTTTAGTAAATCATGACGAATATGTTGTTACTCTTATGGTGGACTTGATCAACACGCAACTTTGTGTACTCGATCTCCTAGTCCTTCACTTGACACTTTGTCAATGAATTAGTCTAATTTCCAAATATGGAATTTCTCATTCATCATGCAACCAAGTTGCATGATTCCAAGTTTCTGTCCAATTGAAACTTGGGCGACGAGAAACTCTCCCTATTTGGTAAATTCTCGAAATTTCCACAAACAACATAATTAAGAATCAAATCCATTATTGCTAATATTAGAAACCCTCAAACATCAATTTTCATGCATGCCATTGCAAGGATAAATAAATAATATAAAATCAAAATTTATTTTATTGTGGAAAAATTTGTCCTTACAATGCAATTCATTGAAAAACTATGCTAATACATCTTTCTTAGCAATCTAATTCTAACTCTAAGTAGCAGCTCGAGAATCTAATCTTCAAGTAATGCGATCGAAATCCATTCCTTCACGGTTAGATTCTGCTCACTTCTTCCCTTAAGCTTCCTCTCTTTTCTTTGATCCTACAAAACATAAATTGTAATCTTATCACATTATGTATTAAGAATATAGAATAGGAGCTTAAAAGAGTTAGTCAATGGATTTTACCTAAAGCAGAGCCATACATTTTGACTCTCCCATCTCTTAGATCTCTTAGGTAAATAGGACAGCTTCGTCTCCAATGCCCCTTCTCTTGGCAATAAAAGCAAATTGACTCTTTTGGAACAGGACATGGAACTACTTCAGACATTGCCTTTCTCTTATGATCAAACTTTTCGATCATAGCATGTCTTTCGTTGCCATTTTCTATATCCATAGAGGTCTTGAAGGTAGATTCACCAATCAACTTTGCTTTTCTATTGCGCCAAACCATTGCTGATTCAGCAGCCATAAGCATATAGGTGAGATCTATAAGGGTCACGTCGCAGTTCATCATATAGTACTCTCTTACGAACTCACTATATGAGTTAGGAAGTGACTGAAGAACCCAATCAATAGCCATCTCCTCACAGACAATGGATCCCAACATTCTTAACCTATCAATGCGTGACTTCATCTCTAGGACGTGTGCACACACTGACTTTCCTTCTTTATGTTTACTTGCCAAAAGGGCTTGAGTGAGTTTGAACTTTTCAAGTCTTCGAACTTGTGGGTTAGGGAGAATAATTGGAGGAGGTGGAGGAAGTGAAGCATGATCTCTTGTTCCTCGATCGAATCGTGGAATATCATCTTCATGTGGAATGCTTGTTCCATGGGATTTGGGAATACCATAGTTGTCAAACTTTGACATCTACAAAACGGGAGAAAACGAATTGAAGTCAGTTGATTGATTGAGTCCTTAGTAAATCACTCAAATGAGATACTAAGGCTAGGACCCAACACAATATGCTACAACCTAGAAAAGGGATGCCATAATCTAGTTGTAGAATATTTGAAGGTAAGTGAATGATGATTTCCACCTTGAAAAACGAAAAGGAAATTTAAGTTTTAAATCTATGAAAACTCCTAGATCCTTTGAGATTCATTGAACTTTTCAATGGCATGTTTAAATCTCGATATGCCCCTCTAGTTTGTGACTGGGATGCCGAGGATCACAAAGCGGGTGTGAATAACCATGCAAACTTACATGGTGCCCTCACATGTTACAGTCACCTATTCGATGTGCCGGTAAACCACACACGCTCCACCGAACTATGACAAAAATTTATTTTACTGCGGAAAAATTTGTCCTTACAATGTAATTCATTGAAAAACTTATATTAATACATCTTTCTTAGCAATCTAACTCTAACTCTAAGTAGTAGCTTAAGAATCTAATCTTCGAGAAATGCGATCGAAATCCATTCCTTCATGGTTAGATTCTGCTCACTTCTTCCTTTAAGCTCCCTTTCTTTTCTTTGATTCTACAAAACATCAATTGTAATCTTATCACATTATGTATTAAGAATCTAGAATAGAAGCTTAAAGAGTTAGTTAATGGATTTTACCTATATTAGAGCCATACGTTTCGACTCTCCCATCTCTTAGATATCTTAGGTAAATGGGGCAGCTTCGTCTCCAATGCCCTTTCTCTTGGCAATAAAAGCAAATTGACTCTTTTGGAACATGACATGGAACTACTTTAGACATTGCCTTTATCTTATGATCAAACCTTTCGATCATAGCATGTCTTTCGTTTCCATCGTCTATATCCATAGAGGTCTTGAAGACAGATTCACCAATCAACTTTGCTTTTCTATTGCGCCAAACCATTGCTGATTCAGCAGCAATAAGCATATAGGTGAGATCTATAAGGGTCACGTCGCGGTTCATCATATAGTACTCTCTTACGAACTCACTATATGAGTTAGGAAGTGACTGAAGAACCCAATCAACAGCCATTTCCTCACAGACAACGGATCCCAACATTCTTAACCTATCAATGTGTGACTTCATCCCTAGGACGTGTGCACACACCGACTTTCCTTCTTTATGTTTACTTACCAAAAGGGCTTGAGTGAGCTTGAAATTTTCAAGCCTTCGAACTTGTGGGTTAGGGAGAACAATTGGATGAGGAGGAGGGAGTGAAGCATGATTTCTTGTTCCTTGATCGAATCGTGGAATATCATCTTCATGTGGAATGCTTGTTCCACGGGATTTGAGAAGACCATAGTTGTCAAAATTTGACATCTACAAAACGGGAGAAAACGAATTCAAGTTAATTGATTGATTGAGTCCTTAGTAAATCACCCAAATGAGATACTAAGGCTAGGACCCAACACAATATTCTACAACTCGGGAGAGGGATGTCGTAACCCTAATTGTAGAATATTTGAAGGTAAGTGAATGACGATTCACTAATTTCCACCACGAAAAACGAAAAAGAAATTTAAGTTTTAAATCTATGAAAACTCCTAGATCCTTTGAGATTCATTGAACTTTCAATGGCATGTTTAAATCTCGATATGCCCCTCTTGTTTGTGACTGGGATGCCGAGGATCACAAAGCGGGTGTGAATAACCATGCAAACTTACATGGTGCCCTCACATGTTACAGTCACCTATTCGATGTGCCGGTAAACCACACACGCTCCACCGAACTATGACAAACATTGAGTCACCCTTTGCTACCTTTGCTTAGAACCATTTAGTGTGTCGGTAAACCACACACGCTCCACTAACGTCTTTGCAAGGGCACAAAGTGTAATTTCATGGAATTGCATCAATTCACTTTTGCCTAAGTAACTAAGATTGGGAATTTTATGAAAACATTTAGTTACTTTAATAATTCATTATACTTATAATGGAAGGTTTCGTCCTATCCTACCCGTTCGGCTAACGACCCTCCACTAGTCAAGAGTGCGGTGGGTAAGAGTGGATACCCATTCAATCGCCATTTTATAGGCAATTTCCTTAAACACCCCTCATAGACCAGCTTCGTGAATGAGGCCTACTAACGGTAAGACTGACTTTTACTCATATATAATGTTAGACTTTTAATGTTATATATAGTATAGGGTGTATTTTATACTTTTAAAATATTAGGTGGTCAAATTTAACAATTATACCTTTAATTCAATTAAATTGTAAACCAAAACTTTTATGGATTTATTAAACCTCTTTTAATTATACACCTTAATTAATTAATAAAACCATAAGGGAGTGATTTGAACTTTTCAAAACATTACTAGGGTTTTAGAATTTAACATTCCTAATTAACTTCTAATCAACTTTTAAATTCCAAAACTTGAAGGCAAGTTTTGAAACATTTCAACACATTAGGGTTTAGAATTTAAATATACATCAAAATTAAACCACTTAATCAAAATTTAAATTCCAAAACTTGAGGGCAAGTTTTGAAACCTTTTTCAAAACATAAGGGTTTCAACTATTTAAATTTCAAAACAACAAAACTTTTGGGTTCAAATTTAAACTATAAAACCTAAAGGGCAAAATATAAAACTTTTCATAACAAGGATCAAATAACAAATAATTCAAATTAACATTTAATCACATAATTATCCATATTTGATTTGTTTAATGATTTCTTGCAAAATAATTTATCAATTTAGTCAAAATAATTAATCAATTATCTTATAAGGAAACAATTATCTTATTAATTGATAAATATCTTCAATTAGATCAAAATTATAGTCAAATATATCATATAATCGGATTAATATTGATCTAACATGATAAGGTAACTATCCCAATGCAAAAACAGCAAGAAATCCCGAGATAACCTCCATCTGACGAGTTGACTCGTCGAGTCAAGCCTGGACTCGTCGAGTCACCTTGGACTCGGCGAGTTCAACTATAGACTCGGCGGGTCCAGCCTCCAGAAACCCAAAAAACGAATTTTCCAGATATGCAATGCATCAATACAATTGAAACCAAGCTAGGCTCTGATACCACTGATGGGTTTTGGTCATAAGACATCCTATGTGCTCATACAAACCCTAATGCTTGGATCTAGGTTTCTCTATTGTACATGCTTTGAATCCAAGACTATAAACCCTAATTCTAGCATATGGAAATCAATATTAACATATAATTAGGTTTAAGATAGTACCTTGATTGTTATGTAGCAATAACAATCCCAATTCCTCCTTGAATTGACTTTGGAAGGCTTAGAGTCACAAGTGTCACTCCTCTAATGGCTCACAAACACCATAAGCAAGAGGATGAAGAGGAGAGAGGATGGAGGCTGCGCAAAACGTGTTCTAACCTTAGAAAAGAAGTTCCCCACGTTTTTTGAGCCTTAAGGGTTCTATATATAGTGAGGCTATTAGGGTTATCTAACAAGGAAACCCTAATTTGGTTGCTTAAGCCCTAAGCAACCCATAGATTCCTTTAATCAAGCCCTTGGACGATTTCCTTATGGGCTTCCCATAAGAATTTGTCCACCTCTTGATTTAAGACAATCCATGGCCCAAATTGCAGTTATCTTATAATTACAATTCCAGTCCCTTAAGTTTAATTAATCTCTTTTAGTCACAAAACTAATTATATATTAATTATTGACTAATATTAATTAAACAATATGATTTCTCCTTTAATATATTATTCCCATAATATATTAACAAATCATATTTAATCCTTTCTCTCCATAATTCATCCTATCAAGTTGCTTTGGTGAAGGCAACCCAAAAGGACCATGCACCATCGGGTCAAGTACATACCAAAATAGTTATGGACTTAGACACTAATCCAACAAGATCCACTTCCCAAACTTCCATGAACATTGACAATGGAAACATTTGAAGTCCAGAAAACTCTTCTCTTCCCAATGGAAAGGGATCGATCATGGTCAAACCGTTTGACCAAATGGAAAAGAGAAAAGTTGAGTCTGAGATTGTCATGTGTGCCATTCTGAAAGAGTTTGCTTGTTTCTATTGCCAAGAGAAGGAACATTGGATGCGAAGCTGCCATATTTACCTGAAAGATCGCTAGGATGGTAGAGTCAAAATGTATGACTTTGCTTCAAGTAAGTCCACTATCTAACTCTATTAAGTTCTTGTTTCTAGATTCTTAATATATGATGTGATAAGATTATATTTTGATGTTTTTTAAGATTGAAGGAAAGAAAGGAAGCTTAAAAGAAAAGCATGCTGAGTTTGATCGTGAAGAGATGGATCGCATGGTTTGATGATCAGATTTTGAGCTGCTGCTCGGAGTTATGATAGATTGCTAAGGAATATCTAGTAACATAGTTTTCATTTGTAATTGCGTTGTAAGGATAAATTTTTTCTGCATTTTATAAATAAAGAAAACTTTTGATTTTATCTTATTTTATATCTCCTTGCAATGGAATTTGTGAAAATTGATGTTTGTATGTTTCTATTTTTAGCAATATGGATTTGATTCTTTCGTTTGTGGTAGTGTCTAAATTTACCAAATAAGGAAAGATTTTCATCACCAAGTTTCAATTGGACAGAAACTTGGAATCATGCAACTTGTATTGGGTAATGAATGAGAGCCTTCATCTTTGGGAAATTAAGACTAATTCCTCGTTCACATATAGATGTGAGTCAAGTGAAGGACTAGGGGATCAAGTACACATTGTTGTGCACTAGTAGGTCCACCACAAAGAACAATAAGACTATTCGTCATGATTACTAAGAGTTTAGTGAATATGATTATGCTTATAAGATTAAGTATAATTCTGAATCATTGAAAAGTTTCAATGTATAGCAGAACGAATAAGAAGAATCAATTAGGTAGGAAGATAATAGTTTCTCCAATCAAATGTCCTTAGAAGATCAATTGTGATATGGTTCCATAATCAATAAGATGATCATAAAACACGATTATGCCTTGAGTGACGTAATCTTAAGAAAGGTTGAATAACACATTAAATGTGGAGTAAAAAATGTTTCTTACTCTTGTACATTTGAAATTGGTAACTTGTGATGTCTTGGAAAAGAAAAAGACCAACTAAGACCAATTGAGTGAAGTGTTAATCTTGATAAGAAACCGCACTAACTCTTGAATATTTGTTTGTCAATGAATGTTTCTTAACAAGAGAATATTATATGTCAAGAGGTCAATGGGAGTCTTAAACACCTTTAAAAGCTTCAAGAACTAATCAAGAATAAACCTATTGTCTATCATTAGCACACGACTTGAGGTTTGTAACCTATCGTGTTGACATATTCTTATTTCTATGCCCATTCCAGTTAAAGTTGACTATGCATGTGAGTTCTATGAGTTCTCAATTGTTTGCATAACGCAAGGCACCTTGATCAGTGAAAGTTCATTAATCAGTAAGGGTGATCTCTCAACAACTTGGAAGACATTGTAGGCCCTTGTGCTATCAAGTGGCAAGAAACTAAGATTGAACAGGTTTAGTCCATATGAATTGATTTTTTAGATTTTTAGATTTCTTAAAGCATAATATAGTTCCATATGAGTTTGAATTTGTCTTAGACCTTGTCTTATAACAATGAAAAATTCACATGGATAGGAACACATACACCATACAATCTAAGAGACATAAGGTTTCTCTCCAATTCATGAAAATGATTGTGAGGAAACACTTTCACTAAGTAGATTTTGAGGAGATAGCAGTTGTGTTAATTGCGTTCTCAAATTCGATTATGATTACGACATCCCTCTTCATAGTTTGAACTGTGAGAAATGCAAAATAGTTTGAACATTCGTGACTTAGTGCCGTAAGTTCTGATATAGTTTAGACACACATATGAGCTTTCTTATAAAAGGTGTATAAGCTTAGATACAAGCTTATCGAAGCATCTCGTATCAGAAATCTGAACTTTTGTAAGAAAGTCAATAAGTAGTGATTTGTAGAAGTCCAACTGATTTTCGGATACATGTCAAAGCTAGTAGGAGCATGAATGTTATGCTAGTAACAAAATAATTGTTATGCGAGTGGGAACATAATTATTATGGTAAGCGTTGCGAGTTAGCAATGCTATTTATAGTAAACAAAGTTCTAATTTTCAAAGTTGCAAAGTTTGAAACGTTGTTTCACTATAATAAGGGAAAGGATACTTATACTTTATTTCAAATCTAAAAGCTTAGATTGAAGTATTAATCAAGCTTATTCATGAGCATATATGAATACCATGTTGAAGTGTTTCAACATTGGAAATTCTATATATGGGAATATTATAGCAAAAGACTGGTCGGGCATCATGTCTTTATGTAAGACATTATGAATCGTATCTCATATGCTTCAGGTATAGATCGATTGCATATGATATAAAATTCACATGTTCTAATTTTCCAAATTCCTAGGGCATTAATACGGAAAAAGGACTAGAAACAGATACGACTAAAGTTATTAAACAATTGTCAAGGAAGATATGAGGTTTGCTAAGGATTGGTTGCTTAAGGGCAGTTGGAAGTATAGTAATGGATGGACCATATTGACATTATTATGAATAGACATGATTCTATTAATAATGAGTTGTCTTATGGCAAATACGGAAATGTTTCCATAATGGGAGTTGGATATTAAGAATCCATGTGTAGGTTAGAAACTTTTGTGGAAGAAGGATGTTCAAAGGAATATACTTTGAATTTGAGCATTCGCTTTCTTGGAATTGTTTTGTTATCAATCTCCAGTGGAAAGTTTTGTAATATCATTGGCAAAGTCTCTGTGACTTTTGTACCTCGACATTACAAAAGGATCATTGCATGATAGTTTAGAATCTAACATATTCTTATAGTGGCAAGAATTAAGTGTTCCTACACTAAGTAATAAGGATTTGGAATTGTGAAATGAGCATCATTGAAATGTTTTCAACTGATATATTTCAGAAAGTAAGGACCATAAGTAAACATAGTGGGCATGCTTGGAGCATAGGATAACTATTGTTTTAATTCAAGTATTAAGTTGATTAATCAAAACAATATACAATGAATAATGTGTAATCAATATGGTGATTAAATAATAAGTGTTTTATTTATACTCAAAAGTTTGAGACCATATTAGATTAGATTATTCTTGTGTTTCACTTTGCATGTTTTGACTTCCCGAATAATAAGATTATTCAAACATCCACAATCAATCATACTTTGGAAGTAGGTAATGAGGTAAGCCTGTCATGAATTAGTTTGTAGATTGTCTAAAGTGTTTAGACATAACATAGTTTGTTGTAGTGCTCATGAGTACTCCTGTAATAAGATTTGAGTATTGGATTAAACCCACGCTCATCTGAATCACTTCATTGATTTCATCATGAATGATTGTGAGACGATAATATCTTATATTCTTGAAACAGAGACATATAGTTTCAGTTTACAAGTCGGTTGCACATTGATGATATGTAAACGCACCAGTAACTTGGTGTTATAAAACATGTTGTTGTGTGTGATTTGATGAGTAAACAGAGCAAGCATATGAATCAATGTTTATCCATTCCTTTTACCCTAAGAGGGATAAAAGCGATATCTGTGGGCCCCTTGATGATTTAGTGATGACAACTCTAAGCGCTTAGCCAAGCCTGGACTAATTTGATATGTTCAATTAGTCAGTCATCATAAATCGGAAATCGCGAAACAATATATGGACATAGAGAATTATTATAATCCATGTATCATGTCCATACAATATCTAGAATGGAGGAATATATGATCCATTATCTAATGGATGCATTATTGATCAGAGTTGACAGTGGCTT
This sequence comes from Lactuca serriola, assembly GCF_051521515.1. Classification (NCBI taxonomy): domain Eukaryota; kingdom Viridiplantae; phylum Streptophyta; class Magnoliopsida; order Asterales; family Asteraceae; genus Lactuca; species Lactuca serriola. The sequence continues at coordinate 170,652,007 of NC_136415.1, read as the reverse complement.
TTGAGAGCTACGATTGCTAATCGGATTTTGGAGTTGTACTTGCAATAATAGTTATTAGAATTATCCAAGTGGGAGACTGTAGTATTAGGTCTCTAAGCCCATAAATATAATTGGTATGTACTTGACCCGATAATAGCATGGTCCATTTTGGGTTGCATTCATTGGAACAATTTGATAGGATGGATATTTGAGAAAGAGGTTATTTGTGATTTATTAATATGTTAGAAGTATAATATATTAATTGAGAAATCATATTATTTAATTACTACTGATCAAGAATTAATTAAGTGATCAAAAGAGACTAATTAAATTAACGGGGACTGATTAAGTAAATCAGTGATACTTATAGTTTGGGCTAATGATCCATGTTGATTATATGGAATAAATCTTTGTGGAGTCCATGAAGATTTAGTCCAAAGGGGTTATCATACGGATTATTGGACTAAAGGCCCAAGGAAGTGGATTAGGGTTTACAAATTGAAACTCTAGGAATTCCACACTATAAGTGTAACCCCTTAGCTCCAAAATCGGCACCCAAGAGTTTTAACAAGGACCCTAGCCGATTTTATGCCTAATAGCCTCTCTCTCAAAGTCCTCTATTTGTTCATGGTGTTTTGTGAACCATTTGAGGCATCACACTTGAGGTGCTAAGCTCTTGAAATGCCAAATTCTACATGCTACAACTAAGAGGTATTCTTCTAACTAGTTTTTTATGTTTCAAATATCTATGTTGTATGCTAGTTATAGGTTTCATGCTTTGGATAATTTTATTGCATGTATAACTAGAGAAAACTTTGATCCAAAGCATTAGGGTTGTATGTGCACCATAGGGATGTTGTAGTACATAAAACCCAACATACCTATGATCCTAAGAGTAGAAGGATTCGGTGCCGATACTGGTCTAGCCGCAAGCAATGGGTAGCTGGCCTTTATATGGCCAACCTGATCATAATGATAACACACTTGAGTACCCGACTGAGGGGTGTAACACCCCGAGGTTCAGGTACTTATAAATTCATCCCTATAATTTTATTATATGACATTTTGGTCCCTAAGTTCAAGAGAAGGTTCCTTGAAACCCTAGCGACAATAGTGTAATTTTGGCTGGAGGAGTACGCTAAGCGTACATGAGGTTACGCTGAGCATACTAGGGTGCGCCCTAGTACGCTGAGCATACTAATGTTAGTAGGAAACCCTAAATTTTTGGGTTTGGGTGGTATTTAAGCATCCTTATTGCTCATTTCTCTCTACCTTTTCAGTGTCCACATCCTTTGAGACGTTTTTGCAAAACCCTAGCCCCTTAATGTGTGTTTTGAGCTGAAGAGTGTGTTTTTGGTGTGTTAAAGGAAGAAGAAGTTGCATAAAGTAGCCTTGAAGTGAAAGCAAGCTTGTGGATATGTAATCTTTGCCTTCTTGTGAAGCTCTAGAAGGTATAAAATATATACCTTGATGTGTTGGTTGTTAGATCCCATTTTGGGTGTTTTATGTTGCTTTTCTTATTCCAAAGGTCCCATTTTGTGCATCTTTGATTATTGTCGTTTTGAGCTGTCCTTTCGGACCCTAGGAAGGGTCCTAAGCCATAAAAATGAGGTCTCAATGGCTAGAATTGCCTCATGCATCTTGTAGAAGGTATTAATGGATTAAGACCTTGTGTTAAGGACCTTATTGACATGTAAATTTATAAAGTTGGAGACTTTATGACTCTAGGGTGCATTTGGACCGTAGATATGACGTATGGGTTTGAGTGCTTAAGCCATTAAGCACTTAATGAAGTTTTGGGGTTTGTGAGGATACGTGGGCGTATGCCCCTCGTACTCGGCCAGCCACCCCGTAAGCTGGTCAATGCAAGGCTTCACGTACACTAAGCATACCTCTGGGTTATGCCTCGTGTACTCGCATGAGTCAGCCCTTGTTGAGTTGACTCGGTTGGGTTGACTCAGTTGTTTATTGGGTTTGACCAGTTGACTTTGACTAAGTTTGACTTTGAGGGCATTTTGGTTATTTTGGGATTTTGATGGAATTGGTCACTTGGTGGATATAGGTATTGTGTAGAGAGCTGAGATTTGGAATCGGGCCTCATCAGTTCTGTTCAGCAGCGTGGTGAGTTTTCCTCACTGTACTTACGGGTCAAAGGCACCAAGGCTGGCCCATTGGTTTGATAACCTAATATTTGTTGGTATGCTAAGTATGGATAGATATGCATGCTAGTTAGTAGATCTGTATGATTACCTGTGATACTATTTGTATTATTATCTGTATATGATATTATCTATATACGTCAACATATTGTGTGGGTTGAGTTGAGGTTGTACTGCTTCGTGCGGTAGCCAACAAACCCCGGAGCAATCCATAGATGAGTTGAGGGTCGGGTAGGGCATGCCAGATTCATACCGAGGGCTCATGTGCATTCCAGAGACGAGCTGAGGGCCGGGTAGGGCAATCCAAACTCGTGCTAAGGGTTCGGTGGTATTTAGTCCAGAGACTGATCTGGTTGGGGAGCAAGCCATACATAAGTTGTGGGCTCGAGGGCAAGCTAGACTTATGATGTGGGCTTAGGGTTATTCTAGTCTGTTAACAGTGGACCCATTGCATCCTGATATTATATATGTGTTATTTTGTGTGTTGGTATTTTGGGGGAACTCACTAAGCATTGGGCTTACCATTTTGGGTTATGTTTTAGGTACATCAGATGACCGTGGGAAGGCGAAGGCGTGATCATACACCTCCTCGCGTTTTGACTTATGATTTTAGGAATACTCTGACAATAAACATGTTTTGAAAACCATATTGTAACAATTATGATTTTTGGTTGGTTTTAAAAAGTTTAAATTTGTCATGATTTCTATTGATGTTACACGGGGGTTGCTATTGCTGCTGCTAACGACAACCTTAGGAAAAGAGACCCTTCTTTACACATTTGTGGCACCCGATTGTTGAATCATATACACCCTCATGTAACCTCCCACACTTACCACATGTTCTGCCTCTCTGACCTCCAATTCGGGAATCAACGGGCTTGAACCACTTCACTATAGGTTGTGTCTAAACTGGGGTCTACCTCTTCTCCTTCTCTTGTGTCTCTAGCTAATTTCCCTCCTTTGTGCAAATGACTTTAGCTCAGTTAGGTTTCGATAATGCTATACAAACTCTCAAATCTCCATCTTAATCATGCTCAAGTATCAATACATCTGAACCTTCTCCTAAGATGTGTACTCAAGGCAAAACAATGTTCTGTGTATGAACATCTTGGTGATCTCCATCACTAACTTTGTTGTCTGCTTGAGCGATAGGTACTCCTGAGCCAACCTCTCTCTCTCTCTCTCTCTCTCTCCATAAGTAGGATATACTAAGTACAAAACATATCAGTGAACTGCTCCCAAGTCATTACGGCCCGCTCCACAATAGAAAGGCTCTGGGTCACAAACTTCCACCAATCCTTCACCCCTAAGTGAATAACGTTCAGTGCAAACTTCAACTTCTCATTCTCTAGAGAAGAAAACATGTAGAAACACCCATCAACATCATATATTCATATCATAACCACAATCGGGTACTTTTCCCCATTAAAATCTGAAGGCTTTATGTTGCTAAACTCTCGGTACTTAATCAACCTTCCTTCTCCCTGAAGTCATGTAGTTTGCGATGGTTGCATTGGTTACGGCCACAACAACCTCAGTGATAGCAACATAAAGCTCATCGAACATCTCAATCAAAGTGGTATGGAAAGACCCAAACATCTCTGGAATCGTTGGCCTAATGGTCAAAGTCACCTAAGCAGTGATCATCTCAAAGATCTCGTCGTCACCCAAACTTGGCCTCTTCAGGTTATCACCTGATCCCGAACCTCTCATAACCACCATAATGAAAAATAAATTGGGAAAACGTTAGAAATCACATTATATCTTAACATATGACTACTCGACTACTTAACCATTGGAATCCATGATTTCATTGATATTGGTACTGGTCTTGTTCTTCTAGTAGAACGGGCACATACTACCTTCCACGCCTAACTGTATTTGTCTTGAAGGATTGCCACGAAATTCCTGGGCCACTAGGCCTAATATAACTATAGTACACATACACCCTACACACACGATCTCTCTCTCTCTCTCTCATGGGTAACTGCCAATTCTTTACTTCTGTCGGCTCTCTAACAATCATACACCCAACTAATGAAACCTTCACTAAAACTGCAGTTTCCTTACGTATGCTAATCATACATAATGCCATATTTAAAAGACAGCCAAATAATTGATTCTACCATAACCCCATAACCAAACAAGGAACAAGAAATGAGGCTAAATCAAGCATTCTCATGCAATAAAATGTTGTTTATGTACAATCATGATGCATACACTTTCAGTTCCATATGGCATAAGAAGCAATCCCCTAGGCTATAAGATATTATAAATCAGACAATTCTATCATGCAATTCATGAAGATCCATAGCCTATGAACTAGCATGTAGTTCTAACAATTTAACATATCACTAATATACATATAACAAGTATGGATATCTTTGGGAATAACTTTCTCTTAAGCTTTGGTTGATTGTACACATCGTGTTCTCTTTTTTAGTTCTTTAGAAATTATTTATAAAAATATTTTGTTGATCTGTAGTTTGATTCTAGAATCCCACGAGTGTTTATCCAAATATCTCAAACCATGGGTCTAATACCAACTTGTAACGTCCCAAAAACCATAATAAAAGTTTTCATTGTTAAAAGAAATTTTCACAAAAACCGTATGTCATTAAAACATTGTTTTACAAACACGTCAAATTAAAGAAGAAATAATATTAGAGTATCTCTCAAAACACATAACTAATGGATTATAGGACGGTAGAATAATAGATGTTTGTAAGGCCTGTATTATTTATGTTTATACTTATGTAGTATATTGACGATGACATCCTAATGTTTTTAATATAATTAAAGTACATTTCTTCGGAAATGCTTTGGTAATATCATTTTTGGGAAAAAATTCAGCAATATTACTCTTTAAATAGGATACTTTGATTTTAAATAAGCATAAACAAATTGGTCTTTTCTAGCAGTGAAATTTGGGATGTCACATTGTAGGTAAAACATTCACTCGAATGATGACGATTACACTTGTTATACAATGAATGTTTCTCGACATAAGTCCTCTGTTGTGTGGGTGTTGCTGTTACGATTGGAGTTGTTGAGGTAGCTGTATAAGTTGTTACCACCTCTTGCTTTTTTTTCCCAAAATTGCCTTGATTTTCCTCTGTAACTTCCACCAGACTTGCGCTTATTACTTTCAGACTTGGGAGGGTTAGCCTCTGTAACCATGGTTCCTTGATGGATCTCATTGTTGTTTAAATTGAAGGCTATGCATTTTGCACTATCATAGGTTTTTGGTCTTAAAGAGATGACCATTCCTTGAATATGTGGCACTAGACCACAGATGTATCATTCAACCTTCTTGTATTCCATAGTTACAAGTCTTAGACATAAGAGGGCATGGTTATTGAACCTAGTAGTGTAAGCAACAATTTCTGAACCCTTCATGGTAAAGCTCCAGAGCTCCTATTCTAGGTTTTTCATTTCATCCCTATGATAGTATTCTTTTCTTAGAAGTACCTTCAGTTCCTCCCAGTGCATGGCATTTGAACCACTAACACCTATTATTTTTACATGGTCATTCCACCATGTTTAGGCTGCATCCATGAATGTGCAGGTGTAATACTTTACTTTGTTGTCTTCTAAACATATGTTAGTCTGAAATACATATTCCATTTTCTCAATCCATCTTGTTAGACCCACAAATCCTTCATTGCCATAGAATTTTTTCGGTCTTCCGTTCATAAAGTCTTTGTAAGAGCAAGCTCTTATGGGTCTCTTCTTACAATACTCAAGGAAATAGTATAAACACATGCGTCATATTTTCATATATATATATATATATATATATATATATATATATATATATATATATATATATATATATATATATATCAGTTTTCACATAAAAAAAAGTGTGCGCATGGATAGGGGTTGAAAAAGCCCTATACACGGATTTTATAAAAATCAAAGACTCAAAATTTGCAAGAGCAACTATACTCTTGCTAACACCTTTTCCAAATACTACATCTAACATGTAACCTATATACCACCATCTCTGAATTGTCTATCATATGCCAAGGTAGTATCGCAATGCATGGACTAGCTCGTTTATTTACTCCTGAAGTCATTCTGCCCTGTGTTCCATTGTTGTTACACGATCCTCGGCGTTGGTCGCCTTGAGGTCTGGTTCTCATGCTTGAAGTTCCAACCCTGAAATTCAAGCATCATTTGCTAGCATGTCAGTATACGCAGTGTCGATGTGATGATAAGATACTTGCATCGCCTCATTCCCGATAGTGAACTTCTCCTCTAGATTTTGAACTCTCCCCGAAAGAAAAACAATGTTGTTCTTAATGATGTTGAGCTCGTCACTCATAGTTTTGAGTTGTCTCCTAAGTCTGACACTTCGTGTAAGTAGAAGAGGTATAATGTCACTGTAAGTGTCTTCAGTAGGTGGGGGACATGTCTGGTATGTCTTCCCAGTCTCAAACTTACGAGTGATTCCTTCCTCAGCAACCCATCCTTCCGTAACGTTGGCAAACCAAGTATGATCGTCTCAAAGTCTTATCAAATCAGCTGATCGCTCTCGAGGTGTTTTCTTGATCTTGTCGCAGATAAGAATGGATTTACGGGCAATGCACATCATTAAAGGTTCTCATGGGACGGGGCAGTAAGGAGTTTTAGTGGTGGAAGTGGTGGTGCAACATGCTCAGTTTCATCCATAGGCTCAACTTCTTCCGAAGGCTCATACTCTTCGGACGGATCCTATTCTGATTCATCGCTCTTGGATAGTACAAGAGCTCCATAATTAATGGGTATGAGATTAAAAAGTGTAGGAACCATCGAAAAATATGGGTCTTCCTCTAGTTCAGGTGAGTGAGGGGTCTCCTGGTCATCTTCAGGGTCGGTCAAGTTCATCCATGTAGGATTTTCAGCCATGTCGAGGTTAGTATCATGTAAACAAGATTGAGTTTTAAGAGTGTCAATGTTTTATGTTTTATCTAAATATTAATATTTATCAACTATAAATATTTTATAAAGCGTTAGTGAAATACTTACGAGTTCTTAAGTATTTTTGTTATGCTCTGAATTGCGATCTTGAGTTTCCCTAAGTGTTTAGCCCATCAAATATTTTATCCAAGTTAAATAGTGCATTTAATTTGACCATAATAAAGTGTAGGTGCACAAGCTACATTTAGTTGTGGTACGAACAATATACTATAGAACTTTAATTAAAGTATATAATCTAATACCTTGATTTATAGACCATTTTGTTGTAGATTATATATACTTGTCGGAGTTTATATATATAAGTGTATATATATTCTCTTTGTGTTTGCATGTTTTATTATTTTTTTAGGCACTACAAGGCTATCAAGTAAGGATCGGTAGGTTAAGACAATCAGAGGGCAAGACCATTTTAGCATATAGTTGTTCTGAAATCTAGCAACCTACACCATGTCCATCCTAGATACCTCTCATGTAATTAGCCTATCAATAACATAATTAATAATACTTTTATACTTAGGTTTAAGGGATAAACCAAATCAAAGCGTGAACCCTAAGCTATAGTCGTAATCTCCTAAAAAGATACTAGTTATCTATAGCAAACGACTCAAATACTAATTTATCAGACCCCCGGTCGGCGGCGGAAACTTTGGGCTGTGCGACTTAGTCATGGATCACAGTCAATGCATATATTCAACAGTACAAAAATAACAATAGAAAAAAATATATATAATTCTATTAATACTGAAATATAAATTACATTGTCTTCATTCTACGAGTACACCATTGTATCATTACATGACAGTCAAAATGCAATATATGCCTTAACAGATAGGCATTTACAAAATACAGTGCATTAATAAACAAAAAGTTTAATGGGCAATCCTATGTGTGTGCACTACCAACTCTTATGTTCCCGAAATACTTGCGCTTTAAAAATACGTCAACATAAAGTTTATGAGTTCATATATTTTGACTCTGTGTACTTTTATAATAAAAGTGGGTTTATACTGTCTATATAGCTGCTTTTCCGGCATATAAAAATGTATTTTTTATAATAAAAAAGTATGTGATTTTCGTGTGTAAGTGCTTATGTGGCTCATATAAAAACACACTTGTAAACCCTACAAGTTTGTATGTGGGCATAAGTACTTACCTGAGTTATGTGTAATCATACTTGTAAACCCTACAAATATGTGTTGGCTGTGTATAAGGCTGGAGGGAGTGGTGTCAAGTTTGCCACGGTTCATGTAGGCGCCACCTAGGATTTGCCACACTGCTTCAAATTTTTGTCATTTACATGGCGTGGGTTGCAACACTTGCCATGCTATTTTCAAAAAATAAATAATTTATTTTAAAAATAAACATTTCAAATATACTATTTTTTTAAAACTAAAACTTTATTAAACTAGAAAAGAAAATTACAACACACCACCAGAAATTAAAATCGTCACAAGACCACTACAAATTTAAAAACATCACACTTAAAATTAAAAACATCACACTTGAAATTAAACTAAAACACAAGACCACTATAAATTTAAACACACAACCCACTAGAAATTAAAAGACAATGACTTTAAATTTGACTTCATTCGGGTACTGCCGCACAATTTGCGAAAACTCAACAAGCCGGAAATGTTTGTTAGCTTCACCACAGTAAGCCTCAAGAGAATTCTCTAGCAAAGTATTTTCATTTTCATTCTTATCGGCTTCATGCATCACTCTACGAAACACATTGTTAAAATGAGTTGCAAATGCATTTTCATGTTTCCATTTGGAGAAGAGTTGATATATACTTCAAGGAATAGGGGCTTGGCAGTTGTATGTTTCAGAAACTCTCCCCACAAAACTAAGCTCATTGACGTTAATGGTTATTAGGTCTTCTGTTACATCAACCCATGAACGAGCCAGTAACGTCTCTTCTTTAGGAGACCAAACACGAGTCATTTTTTTAGTTAGAAGGTTTAGAAGAAGATGAAAAATAAGAAAGTTAAGAGAATTGAATTAAGAAGATTTGAATGTGATGAATAATGAATAAGGAGGATGATATTCATAGTTGAGGATTGAGGGTCTAAATTTTAAAATTTTGATATAAAAACGGTTATATTTTTGAAAAAGGGGTATTTTTTTTCAAGATATGGTATTTTTCGAAAATTGAGAAATTGATTAAATGGTTAAAAAAATGGGTTAATATTGTTTCTCTTTCATCGATGAAACCTCACTGAGTTGCCGAACTGAGCTCAAAATGCCGAGTGGTCAGCCCGGTGTTCACCGAGTATACTGAGGCCTTCGCCGAGACCATTCCGTCAAGTCTAAGTGTTTACCGACTTATAAAAATATACTTTTTATAACCAAAAAGTTTGTGTAATCCGTATACAAGTACATATTCCACTTATATAAAATATAGATACTTGTAAACCATACAAGAATGTGTTTTGGACTACATATAAGTACTATTTCAGTTTATATGAGTGCTTTTAGAGCGTACTTACAATTCTAAAAAATTATCGTGACGCTTCATCGACGTCGTAACTGTGGTGAACAGTTGTCACCCACTTTGACTCGTCTGTCTAGGTTGTAGCTAGCAACTTCTAGGTTATAGCTAATAACCATAGGTGGATGTGTCAATCCATATAGATCTATACATGACGTTCCTTGGTCACTCAGGATTAACGGTTATAGTTCAGAGGTCTTTGCTAAAGCGTTACACTTACCTGATGAATAGACATCATATGAACCTCTGAGTTGAACATATCTAAAAGTGAGTGTATGGGTGTCCCTTAAACTTTAAATACAAAAGTCATCGAGCAAAAAATTTGACTGTGTGTGATAAGTGTGTAAAATTTCTAACAAAAATCGGGTAGCATAACGACTGTAAATTGAATACAACCAGGTTTTAACCAACGTAAAACCAACAATTCCAAATATGTGTAATAAGTCTAAATAGATGTATATATTGTTTTAATTTAACATTTGATGATAAAAAACATATCTATCAATTTATAATTATATAAGCATACAAATAAAGACTTCACATTTATGTAAATAATAAATATATAATATAAAACATGTATTCTCCTCCAAAAATATTAAAGAGTTTAAAAGTGGAGTGGACAATACTTAGTTTTGACATGTGCTTTAATCATTTTGTCTTTTTCTCGGGACTCGTTTTCAGAAAAAATCAAACATACAACACTTTATTTCATGAAAGGTCGAAAGGGCATCGTAGATCGATCCGACATCGACCTGTTTTGCTTGGAAAAATCTCATCGGAAACTGTCAACATTCACCACAAAATTGCCCGTCAGTCGTTGGAAAACCACTCCGACGGTGATTTCTTGGCGGATGTTGGCTGTGACGGAGTAGAAGGGATGCAGGGGATCTGGTTGGAAGTGGCTCGGTGATCAGCGGAAGCTAGGGAGGTGGCTGGAGGATCTCCGGTGGTGGAGCACAATGAAAACTTGGTGGTAGCCGGTGGTTTCCGGCCGAGAGCACTATCGATATATATATATATATATATATATATATATATATATATATGTTTAGAGAGAGAGAGAGAGAGAGAGAGAGGTTGGTTAGACAAAGATATATAGGAGAGTGTGGAGAGAGAGGCTACACTCTATCTATTTATAAAGAGAGGATTGATGTGTTCCACCGAAAAGTGGACAAGTGTCACCACCTAAAACACGACACATTATCGACTCGATCTACATGCAATTCCGACATCTCACCTTTTTTTTTCGAAAACACTAGTTCGGTTTTCCAGAATTTATACTTCTGAATATGTAAAAATATTCACCAAATGAATAGCTTACCTATGTCAAAATTTCATTTGAAGTAACTCTTTAGGGGATTCCTGGTTTAGCGATTCGACTAATTTTCACAAAAGTGTTATAACTTCGTGATACGAAACATTCGAAAGTAGAATCAAATACAAGAATATTATCCGATTCCAAAATTGTTTTCAAAATCACTTAACGAAATGCATAACTACTCCAACGAATCATTTGAAGTGATGCTTTCAGACTGTTACAAGCCACATACTGTTACTTGACAGTTCATTTTCTTAAAATGGTTGTAACTTTTGCATACGGTCTTCGTTTTTTACGTTCTTTATATCCACATAATCGTGTTCTCATGCTCTATTTGACTAGACTGTTATTGTACATAATAATACTTAATACATAAATCTTATTTTTAACGCATTAATTCATTGCTTATGTATAATGAATAGTGTTCGTTTGCTAACAATCTAGATCCAACGAAGATTAAAATGGTATTATGTATGCATTTCCAAGTGTAAAAACTTTAATTGCATTAAAAGTATGGAATATAATACATTAGGTCTATTACGTTGTATGTTCATGGTGATTTTACAGACAAATGATTACCTAACTTTGCCAGTTGTCACAAATAGGCCCAAGGCCCGAGACCTAGGGTTTTGAACCCAACCGCCACTAGAGTCGTGGCCAACACTCGACCACTATGTGGTCAAGTAAATGACACATATAATTTAATGACATGGTCGTGCAGTGGTGGTCCTCCATCACCACGTTGCGGTCAACCAAAACTTCCAAAACATTAAGACTTAAAATAATTAACCAAAAAGAATAATACCTGATAAACAGACGTGACAATTCTCCCTCACTTGAATCATATTTTGTCCTTGAAATCTACAGCAGTAAATAAGTTCGGGTGGTGCTCGCACATCTCCTCTTCGGGCTCCCAGGTCCACTCAAAGCCTTTATGGTGCTGCCACTACACATTAACCAAGGTCACCACCTTGTTGCATAAGGCCTTCGTCCTTCTATCCAAAATGTCCATCAGCTTCTCCACATAGTTCAGGCACTCATCTACCTGAATATCATTTAGGGGTACCACCATTGAATCGTCTGCTAAACACTATATTAGTCGAGAGACATGGAAATTGTTATGAATCTGGATAACATCCTCCGGTAGATCCAATCGATTACCTACCTTGACCACCCTTGCAATCAACCAGAATGTTCTGATGAATTTAGGGTCCAACTTAAAACGTATAACACCTTTCAAGGGCCACACCTTCAACAAACCCATATCTCTGACCTAGAACTCCAACTCAGAATGACATTTTTCTGCATAACTCTTCTGAAGGATATGTGATGTATGTAGCCTCTGCCTAACTTACTGAATGCGCTATGTCTTCTTGAGCACCACCTCAGTGCATCCCATGACCCTCTGTCCAAACATCAACTTAACAAATCAAAGTCCAACACTTCCTCCCATAAAGAATCTCAAAGGGAGGTACTCTAATGTTAGAATGATAGTTGTTATATGAAAACTCTACCAACGGAAGATAAGAATCCTAGCTCCCATCAAAGTAGATGATGCAGCGCACCAGATGTCCTTGAGTTTCTGAATGGTTCGCTCATTCTTCCTGTCTATATGTGCATGATATGGAGTGTTGAAATATAGTCGAGTATCCAACTCCTAGTGGAAACTCTTCAAAAACTTGGAGGTAAACTAAACCTCTCGACCTGAAACTATAGAAGTCATTACACAATGAAGAGAAACCACCCTTCGAACGTAGATGTCGGCTATTTTCTCGGCCGAAGAACTCTCTTGGATAATACTGAAGTGAGCACTATTGGTGAGGAGGTCAATAATCACCCAAATAACATCGAATCATATAGTCGTGAGGCCTATAGGCATGATAAAATCCATAGTGATCTATTCCCATTTGCATACGAAAATCTCTATGTAACGTCCTAAAAATCATAGTTAAATTTTCATTTTTGAAACCAATCCAAAACCATAAGCGTTACAAATCATTGTTTTCAAAAGTCATAAACATGAATTAGAGTATCCCAAAATCATAATATCATAAAAATCATAGATGATGTGTGAGATCAAGCCTTTCCCTTATACTGATCATCTGATGTATCTAAAACATGAAACTGTAAGCCAAAGCTTAGTGAGTTCCCACAAAGTACCACCATACAACATATAGCGTATACAATCATACACGATGGGGACAATCGGTCATCGGACTGGAACACCCTTGGGTCCACAACCATTGGGCTGGATTACCTTGACCCAATCAGTCATCGGACTGGAATGTGTCGACCCAATCAGTCATTGGATTGGAATGCCAATATGCAACAGGTCCAGTTAGTCATCGAACAGGTATACTCTCAGGTCCACAGTCATCGGGCTGGAATACCCCCGATCTGTTGGCTCACACACATAATAGTAAAACCTCAACCCAAAACCATACTATGTCTACATATGCAACATATACACATATAACCAGTCAAGAGGGAAATAGGTAGATTGATAGATCACTACCACATAGAAACATCATGTTAACGAGGATACAAATCTAACATATCACTACATCATAAAAACATCCTATCTTTAAGGATACATAACATATTGGGTTAGCATTGGTACCTTAGACGCACAAGTACAGTGAGGAAGACTCACCTCACAGTCTGACAAAATAGTCGAACAACATGTTAGTCCGAATACCAACTCTACATGTCACCTATAAAACAAAAAGTGATCAAATCTCAAACAACAACTCAAAATACCCAAAATTCCCTTAACTCACACTTGGTCAACCCTTGGTCAAAGGCCAAAGTCAAAAAGTCAAAGAAGCCAAATTGAGTGAGTACGCTAAGTATACTCTGTAACTACGTCCAACATAGTGCATCCTCGACCAAAAGACGAGACCTTAACTAGGTACGCGCAGTGTACCCCTTGGTATGCTTAGCATACTACGTCTAGATACCCTCCTTCTCATTAAGTGCTTATTAATTAATGCCTTCCCATCTAAACTCAGATCTAGACTCAAAACATCGACTTAAGTCATAAAGTTTCCACCTTTATGACTTTCCATTGCTAGAAAAGGTCCAAAAGTTAAAACCCTAACTTATTAATCCATTAAGACATCATAACTCTTTCATGGAAGGGATAGAAGGACTGAGATCATATTTGTATGGTTCTTAATAGCTCCATAATGGATAAAGTTTCCAAATTTATCCATTAGGATGGTCCAAACAACCAAGACCTAGTCTTTAAGTCTCAAAGGAACTAAAAATGCATCTTTCTCAACTTAATCCATTAAGTGCAACTATCTAACCTTTAGGTCTGAATCAATATGATGTTTAGGTGGATAAAGTTTCCAACTTTATCTATAACAAGGTCACAAATTTTAAAGATCTAAACTTTATGCACTAAAACAACCAAAAAGCTCATAACACCCAAAACTACCGAGATCCAACTAATGCATCATCAAGATTCAAACTTTATACCTTCTTGAGTTGAGAAAAGCAATGTAGGCACTAGATACATAAGCTTGAGCTTCAATAATCAATAAGCTTGAACTTTTCTTTCATCCAAAATGCACGCAAAACACCCAGAAATGTTCAAGATTTGATCTAAGGAGCTAGGGTTCGAGTTAGAGGCTCATGAGGGTGGAGGCTGATGTTAGGAAGGACCCCAAGGGGTTAGAGTCCTTAAATAGGGCTCAAAACCATGAAAATAGGGTTTTTACTCTACGGAGGTATGCCCAACATACCCAAAATTATGCCCAACATAATGCCCAAAACACACGACTTCCTCAGCCAATACGCTCAGCGTACTGTCAGACCCTCTTATTCCACCTTAAGTTCAAACAATCATAACTTCTTCATTCCAACTCCGTTTTCAATGATCTTTATATCCACAAAAACGTATAGATGAGTGCTAATATCATATCTTTATACTTGTGAGTAAAAAAAATCCCAAACTAAAGTCCTTAATTTATGCAAGAAGCCCAAAACATAGCCCTTCCCATTTTACCCCTCATCGTCTATCGAACAATCCAAGGTTTAAGTCACCCTTCCAACATCATACACCTCCAAAAGAGTTTAAAACCCATTCCTTGAAACCCAAGGCCTTACATGGTCAAATTATGGTCCACAAACCTTGAAATAAGAAACTGATGGGTTATTAGGTTACAACTACAATTCCTTAAGCGGGAAAACAATCAAACAATTCAATTTATTAGGGCACATACAATCTAGTTTGTTCTATATCTTTCACATATTAGCAACATACTATAAATTTTCATCCTACAAAAAATTCCTATGTAAAACTAATTCATAAGAACAGGAACCTTACCTTGAATATTGTTATAGCAAACAATCTTGAATTCCTTCTTGAAAACTTTTGGCAGCAAGCACCACAAGTGTTGTGTCTTTGATGGTTCACACCCAAGACTAGCAACTAAGGATTATGGAAAGGGAGGAGGTGATTTTTGGCCAAAACTCTTCTAGGGTTAGGAGTGCTAAATTTGTGAGGGTTAGGTCACTTTATTTAAGTGAGGTAGCTTAGAGCCAAAGTTAAGGTTTAAGGAGGAAACTCTAATCCCTTTGCTTAGTGATCAAGCAACTCATGAGCCTCCATCCAAAAGCCTCTGGACAAAAATTCTAGGCACTTCCTAGAAGTTTTTGTCCAACCTCTTACAAGGAGGTTCTAGAGCCTTCTTCCTTAACTATCAATAAATAGCCAAACAGCCCCTACACTTTTAACTAAACCAATTAATTTCCATTAAATTCTGATCCATTCTTAATTAAATAATATGATTTCGTAATAATATATTATTTTCATAACGTATTAATAAATCAATTATTTCAATTTATTATTTAAATAATAAATTAACCTGTCTCTCTCTCCAAAATCATCATGTCCAATTGCTAGGTTTGAGGGCAACCCAAAAGGACTGTGCTACTATCAATTCAAGTATATATACCAATTATAGTTATGAGTATAGACACCTAATCAAACAGTCTCCCACTTGGATAAGTCTAATAACTACATTTTCCAGTATAACCTCCAAACTTAACAGCAAATTGTAGCTACCAAAAGCCAATGTCGAACTCCGACCTAATCAGTAACGTGTCCTAAGATAAGTGATCAAATATTCCCCCGTTCTACAAGATATCGTCTAGACATGAGACATGGATTATAATCAATCCCATTGTCCAAGCTTTTGTTTATGGATTTCTGATGTGTAATGACGACATAAGACTTCTAATCAAACACATCAATTCAGTCTTGGCTTGGCCTAACACTTATAAGTCAACACCAAATCATCAAGGGGCCCAAAGATATTGCTTTTCCTGTTTGGGAAAAAGGAACGGATAAACTTTGACTTCTATGCTTGCACTATTTACTCATCAAATCATGCACTACAATACATTTTATTACATCAAGTTACTGAGGCATTTACGTATTATAAATGCACAACTGACTTGTAAACAACAACTCATATATCTCTGTTTAAAGAATATAAGATATTATCGTCTCAAAAATACTTGTGATAAAATCCATGAAGTAATTCTCTGAGTGTGGGTTTATCCAATACTCAAAATCCCCATTTTCTAAGTACTCATGAACATTGTAGCAATCTTATTATTCCAATGTCTAATCTCAATAGACAATCTGCAATTCAATTCACGACAGTCTTAATTTGCTACTTACTTCCAAAAGAACGATTGAATGTGGAATTTCGAATAATCAGATTATTTAGGAAGTAAAACATGCAAAGTGAAACACAATAATAACCTAATTAACTATGGTCTCAAAACTATTGAATATAAATAAAACTCTTATTATTTAATGACCATATTAATTAAGACTTTATTCATTGTATAATGTTTCGATTAATCAACTAACCATTTGAATTAAACATCAGTCATGCCATGTTATAAACATGCATACTATGTCTCTCTATGGTCCTTTCTCTGTGAATAGATCGATTGGACACTATTCCAATGATGCTCATTTCACTATTCCAAATTCTTGTTACTACTAAGATGTGTTAGAATTCCAACCTTACATGCATTGTCCTTCTGTGATGTCGAGGCTTCAAAGTCACAGAGACTTAGCCAATGACATTACAA
Organism: Lactuca serriola; assembly: GCF_051521515.1. NCBI lineage: Eukaryota > Viridiplantae > Streptophyta > Magnoliopsida > Asterales > Asteraceae > Lactuca > Lactuca serriola. Next base: position 170,634,975 of record NC_136415.1, on the reverse strand, counting down.
AATGTTCCATTGGAACTTTGCTACTAAAAACAATTCCATGGAAATGAAGTCTCAAATTCAAGGTAAACACCTTGAACACCTTTCTAGCATTAAAGTTTTCAACTCACATATAGATTTTAATAATCAACTCCCACTATAGAAACATTTCCATATACCTTATGACCATCAGTTCTGATCAAGAATCAACTTAATCCATAATCATGTCAATATGGTCCTTCCAAACAACACCATACTTCCAACTGTCTACAAGCAACCAATCCTTTGGTATGAACTCAAAATATTCTTAACAGTTGTTTAACAACTTCAGTTACACAAAGTCCTAGACCTTTTCCCTTTCAATACCCAAGGCATTTGGAATATTATACCATACACAATCGATCCTATATCTTAAGCATACGGGACTCGATTCATTATGTATCACATAAGGACCTTGTATCTCTTGCTATAATATTTTTCAACATGATATTCATATATGTCCAAAACTAAGTTCTATTAAATCCTTCAATCTAAACCTTTAGGTTTGAAAGGAAGAATGAGTGCTGTAACGCCCGTGTTTCTAGGCTTGCCATTTTAGCAACGTAATAGTCTAGGTTAACCTTTGTAACCCAATTTGAAATAATAAAAAGGTATTATTTGTGAATTATGTGAATTATGTGTGTGTTTTCTTAATTATTATAATTTAATGAATTAAGAAGAAAATGAGCATCAAAATTCAAGTGTAAAATAAACTCGATATTGATGCACGAAGTTGTAGTGGCTGAAACGAGGTTTCCGAATATATATAGAACGCCCAACTGATTTCATATGAGGAAGTTATGATTTTATGAAGTTTCGACTTAACAATATGCAGCCCAAATACTCGATTTGAGATCGAGCGGTTTTTAGCCGAAACAATCTAAACGAGAATCAAAGATCTCGTTGTTAGTAGCGAAACGATAAAAAGTTAGGCGAGAACGGACATCGGATGAAGAAGTTATGAATTTATAACAAAGTTTTTCTGTCCCGGCCTGCTAAAAATAAATAATAAAAACAAATCAAAATTAGCCGACGGACTCTAAACGAAAGTTGTAGAGCGTAGTCTCACTTACGCGTGGATATAAAGAACGTCGAAAACGGAGTTCGTATGAGGGAGATACGAATTTTTGAAGGTTATTAATTAATTTATATTTAAATTTTAATTCAAACTTTCGATATTATCCGAAGAGGAGTCTCCGGACTCATCCAAAGTACGCCCAACGTACTGCTGTACGCCCAGCGTATAGCGAAGCATGACGAAGCCCAACACTCGAGTACCTCCAATGACGTAAGCGCTGACGATCTGAGGCGTACGCCCAGCGTACGTGCGAGGTTCAGCCCCTATAAAAGGCTTGCGAAGGAAGCCGATTTTCTTTTGCCATTTCCATCCTTTTCTCTCTAGTTTTTCCTCGTTTAGCGTGCCGTTTATACCCCGAAGCCCCGGTAATATTGCCGAGCCCCGAAGCGAGATCCGAAGCCCGAGGATCCCGAAGAGTGAGATTTCCGAGCCAAAGCCCTACCCGCGAGGAGGCCGGTTTTTGTAAAGATCTTCCAGATCTACGGAGAAACACTACTTTTGCAAGCCGTAGTGCTGCCCGATCATCTTCTGATCAAGTGAGTGTGTAGTCATTTTCTTCTAACACATTATTATGAAGTATTTTATACGAAATACGTGTTACGTGTATACTTTGTTGATTATATGTGTGAATGTATATTAACTTTCTTCTATCTCATGGATCTGATTTATTCTCTATGAAATACGTGTTATGTGTGTATGCCTCATCTATTATGTGGAATAATGTATTGATCGAGCATGCTATAAAGGTTTTAAACTTTGTATAAAAATGTATATTTTTATCTACTAATATGTTGGGTAGAACATGGGTAGATAATTGGTGTGTAATAAACAGATGAGAGGCCTCGGTGTTGTTGGTATTATTCTAGTCATTCAACAGAGTATGGATGACTACCACGGACTATTCTAGACTGTCCTGTGGAACACTAGCAGGCTCATAACCTGTAGGTGTTGTGAACAACGTGTTCACCGGTGTACTCTATCCCCCTCATGGTTGCCTTTAGGATATTTATTGCTAAGCAAGCCCCTTTGCAGTAATGTCCGTCCCGATGAAAATCCTAGATTAGGTCCCTTATAATAGATGTTGTTTTAGGGACGTAAAGTGAGGATAACGGGAATGGGTAATCGGGTTATTTGATGATTGTTGAATTAAATATAATTAATTATTGTGGGTTGAAAACCCTACATGCTCACCAGGCTCCCAAGCCTGACCCACTCAGTTTATTTGTATTACAGGAAGTGACGCAAGGGCTTAAGATGGATGAATCATCAAGTTGTTTTGTTTACAAGTTTGTATATGTATATATTTGTTGAATGACTTGTAATGTTATCGTTTATGCTTTATTATCTGTATCGGAACATGACATCCCGAGTTTTGATTATGAAATGAAATCATATTTCTTTATGGAATGTTTTGATAAATATCTATTTTATCATGTTTTGTTTTTGGGAACAAATTCCGCATATCTTTTAAAATCAAAAGGATTTACTCTGAAAATGTTTAAAAAGCATAAATGAAACTGGTCTTTTTTGGCCGAGATTTTGGGGATGTCACAGTTGGTATCAGAGCATTAGTTTAAGCGAACTAGGACTTTGTAGGATTTCTAGACTTAAACTTAGAATGCTAAGTGAAGGTTGTTAGATGTGTGTCTGTTATATTTCAGACACGAGCACTAGTTTATTTTAGGAATGTTGCCTAAAATGCTTTTATGTGCTAAATGTTATATGTTGCCATATGTGATATTATTTGTTCGGATCTATGGTCTGTTGCTGACCGGAACTGGAAACTTTATGTGTGTTGGATTCTAAGCGTATGGTTACGATATTAGAACTAACATGTAAACGTTTCGGAGTGATAAGGATGATTTGAATATCTATCATGACTGAAGATCTAAATTTCACCTTATTCGGTGCGTAGATCAAAAATGGTGAGAACAAGAAGCGGTGTTGGAAACGCAGACGTGAACAGGAATCAACCGCTTGTAATTCAACAAGTAGCTGTTGAAGCTGCTGCACCAGAACAGATCACCATGGCTGGAGTGCAAGCCATGATTCGGGCTATGTTAGCCGAACAAAGGGAAGAAATGCAATAGATGTTGCATGGAAATAGGGACGAACCTATCATACCTAACGTGGAACTCGAACGGATTCCCGAACGATCGGAGGAAGGGAACAATAGTCGCATTGTGAGTCAAATTGGGACTCAAGAAGAACGAAGGAACGATCCGGAAAGGAGAAACAACAACGATGGATGAATGTACAAGAATTTCTTGGGCGCCAAACCGCCAAGTCTTTCTGGGAGCCCAAAGCCTGTTGAAATTATGGATTGGATCTCCGAAATGGAGATGGTATTTGAAAGTTGCGACTGTAGCAACAAACAGAAGACTGTCTTTGTAGTTAGGCAACTAAAGACTGGAGTCTTGAGCTGGTGGAAGTTGTTGGCAGATACTATGCCACGAGGAGAAGCTCTGAAAATGTCATGGGAGGAGTTCTTGGAACTACTAAGGACGCAATATTGTTCAGAGATAGATCTGATTGATCTGAACAATGAGTTCCAAAACTTGAAGAAAGGGAAGATGAGTGTAAGTGACTATGCTATGGCATTCACTGAGAAAATGAAGTTATTTCCATACCTAGTGCCAACAGAACTCTCCAAGATCGAGAGGTTTGCTAATGGACTGCCTGCCGACTTTGGTCCGACAGTCAAGATGGCAACTACTCTGAAAACAGTTGTTTGAGTAGCAAAGAACGTGGAGGCCCAACAGAGGGAAAAAGGTCTGGAAAGGTCAGAGGTTGGTGAAAAGAGGAAATTCGAGGGATCTTCAGGGTCCAACAAGAAAAATAAATTCTTGAAATCTGGTTCGAGAGGAAGTGGAGGAAAGGTAGAGGCGAAATGGTGCGACAAGTGTAAGAAGAAGCATCATGGGAAATGTGACGGGGAAGTGGTCACATGCTTCAAATGTGGAAAGCCAGGGCATTACACCAACGACTGCACCCTCACCAAGAATATTTGTTATGGTTGCGGTGAGGAAGGCCACATCTCAAGAGATTGTCCGAAGAAGAAGGAGGCAGCAAAACCCAACATTCCGCCAAAGCCGAAGGCGAGAGCATTCCAATGACACTGGAAGCTGCCAAAGATGAAGCTGATGTCGCTTCAGGTACCTTTCTCGTAAACAAATTGCCTGCCCAAATTTTATTTGATTCAGGAGCCAACTACTCCTTTATATCGTATGAATTTGGTAGAAAACTAGCTTTGCCTGTTGTTAGACTAGATAATGCTTTATTAGTCGAAGTTGCTAGTGGCAAGTTTGTACCTGTTAGCCATCGTATGAAAAACATCTTAATTGACTTGAATGGGAATAAGTTCCACGAGGAATTATTGCCTATAGAACTTAATGGTTTCGACATCGTGTTGGGAATGGATTGGCTTAGTGCCAATGACGCCGAGATATTGTGCAGAAAGAAGATAGTAAAGGTAAACCCGCCAGGGAAAGAGACATTTATGGTGTATGGGGACCAACGCAGAGTAAGTTTTGGAATCATTTCTCTAATAAAAGCCAGAAAATGTTTGACCAAGGGGTGTACTGATGGGTTTTAGCTATAAGAACATCCTATGTGCTCATACAAACCCTAATGCTTGGATCTAGGTTTCTCTATTGTACATGCAACTAATCCAAGACTATAAAGCCTAGATCTAGCATATGATAATCAATATAACATATAATTAGGGTTTAGATCATACATTGATTGTTATGTAGTAATAACAATCTCAAATCCTCCTTGTAATGATTTTAGAAAGCTTGGAGTCACAAATGTCACTCCTCTAATGGTTCACAAACACCAAGAGCAAGAGGATGAAGAAGAGAAGAGAAGGAGGCTGCCCAAAACGTGTGGAAACCCTAGAAGAACAACTTCCCCACGTTTTTGGAGCATAAGGGTTCTATATATAGTGAGGCTATTAGGGTTATCTAACAAGGAAACCCTAATTTGGATGCTTAAGCCCTAAGCAACCCATGGACTCCTTTCCTTAAAGGCCTTGGACGATTTCCAATGGGTTTCCCCATAGAATTTGTCCATCCTTATAATATAAGGCAATCCATAGCCCAATTGCAATTATCTTATAATTACAATTCCAGTCCCTTAAGTTTAATTAATCTCTTTTAGTCACAAACTTAATTCTTATTAATTCTTGAATAATATTAATTAAACAATATGATTTCTCCTTTAATATATTATTCCCATAATATATTAATAAATCATATTTAATCCTTTCTTTCCATAATTCATCCTATCAAGTTGCTTTGGTGAAGGCAACCCAAAAGGACCATGCACCATCGGGTCAAGTACATACCAAAATAGTTATGGACTTAGACACTAATCCAACAGTCTCCCACTTGGATAAGTCTAATAACTATTCTGCGTATGACTTCAGATCCTGATCTGCAATCGTAGCTTTCCAAAGCCGCTGTCAACTCTGATCCTATCAGATACGCGTGTCCTTTAGATAAGGGATTACATATTCCTCTATTATAGATATCGTATAAGACATGATTTCTAATCATTCTCTCTGTACCATTTCTCGACTTCCGATTTATGACTACTGACTAATTGAACAAATCAAATTAGCCCTAGCCCGGCCGAGCATTTACGTTTGTCATCACTAAATCATCGAGGGGCCCAAAGATATCGCTTTTATCCTACTTTGGATAAAAGGAACGGATAAACTTTGATTCAATGCTCGCTTGGACTCACTCACCGAATCACACACAACAATATATTTTATGACACCAAGTTACTGGTGTGTTTACATATTATCAATGTGCAACCGATTTGCAAGATACAACTCACACATCTCGATTTCAAGAATATAAGATGTTACCGTCTCACCAATCACTTGTGATACAATTCATGGAGTGATCCAAGTGAGCGTGGGTTTAATCCAATGCTCAAATCATATTCATAAGCACTCATGAACGTTGCAACAAACATTTGCTTATGTCTACTACTCTTTAAACAATCCACACACCAATTCACGACAGTCTTTATTTATACCTACTTCCAACATATGAACGACTGTGGCCCGTTCGAATAATTTGACTGTTCTAAACCAATTAAATTATTCAGGAAGTCAAAACATGCAAAGTGAAACACAAGGATAATACTAATCCCATATGGCCTCAAACCTTTGAGTACAAATAAAACACCTTTTTATTTATCACCATATCGATTACTCATTATTTGTTGTTTCGGGTAATCAATTTCTTTCTTGAATTATTACACTTGTCCCATGCTCTTAGCATGCACACAATGTTTACCTATGGTTCTTACTTTGTGAAATAGATCAAATGAACACATTTCCAATCATACTCATTTCACAACTCCAAATCCTTTTTCATAAGTGAAAGAATATTAAATTCTTTCCTTTTATAGAATATGCTAGATTCTAACATTTTATGCAATGATCCTTTCGTAATGTCATAGCACAAAAGTCACAATGACTATTTCCAATGATATTACAAAGTCCTCTATCGGAGATTGTTACAAGACAATTCCTTAGATGTGATGTCTCTCACTCAAAGTACATTCCTTTGAACATCCTTTTGCATAAAAGTTTCTAATCTAGACATAGATTTTCAATATTCAATTCCCAATATGGACACGTTTCCATATTTTCCATATGACAACTCATTCTTAATAGAATCTTATCTATTCATAATAATGTCGATATGGTCCATTCAATACTATACTTCCAACTACTCACAAGTGACCAATCCTCGGCGAACTTTGGATTGTCCTTTGATAGTTGTTTAATTTATCTTAGTCAAAACCGATTCTTGTCCTTTTTCCCTCTAAATGCGCTAGACATTTGGAAAATTTTAGCATGGTCAAATATTATAGCATTTGCAATCGATCCTATACCCGAAGCGTATGGGACATGATGCATAATGTCTTACATAAAGATTTGATACTTTATCAATCTTCTGCCATAATATTTTATGTGTTATGTTCTCAAAATTCGAACTATGAAGAGGAATGCCGTAATCATAATTGAAATTTTAGAACACACTATGTACCTTTGACCAAATTTATTAACATTCCACAAGCTAAACCTTTAAATTTGTAATGAAGCATAATATTCTCTCCCTTAATTATAGCAAAACAACTTTTCAACTATTGCGACTTTGCAAAGTATAACTCTTGTTTTCTATAATTAATGTTGCTAACTTGCAATACTTTCCATAATAATCATGCAATCATAACATTTATGCTCCCACTATCATGATAAATATTATAAACATAACACTTATGCTCCCACTAGCTTTGACATGGATTCAGAAACCAGCTTAACTTCCAGAAAAAACAATACTTATTGAATTTCTTAAGTTCATGTTTCTAATACTTAATGCTTTGATAATCCTTTATCTAAGCTTATACATCTTTCCCTTAGATAGCTCATATGTGTGTCTAAACAATTCAGACTAATTGCCAAATTTCACAATTCGAATCATGGAAAGGGATACCGTAACCATAATCGAATTCGAGAATCCAATTTTCACAGTCACTATCTTTTTAAAATCTCTATTAGTGAAAGCATTTCCTCACAGTCATTTTCATGAAGGAGGGAATCTTATGACACTTAGATTTTAATGGTGTATGTGTTCCTATCCATGTGAATTTGTCAAAACCTAGGTTTACGACAAATTCAAACTCATATGGACCGAACTTTCTTAATCTTGATTTCTTGCCTTATGGAAGCACAGCTGCCCACCATGTCTTCCAAGTAGTTAAGCAGCTCACCTTTTCCTATCAATGTACTTTTCATTGGTCAAGGTCCTTGCTTTTTATGCATTTAAATGAGAACACATAGGGCTCACATGCATAATTAACTCAATTGGAACGGCACAGAAACAATGTAGTGTCAACACGATAGGTTGTAAACCTCAAGTCGTGTGCTAGTGATGATCGATAAGGTTTATTTTGATTTGTTCTTGAATCCTTTCAAGAGCATTAAGACTCCCACTGACTCCTTGACATATAAGATTCTCTTGTCAATAAACATTTCTTGACAAACAAATACTCAAGAGTTAGTGTAGTTTTTATCAAAACACTTCATAAATTGGTCCTAGTTGGTCTTTGTCTTATCCAAGACATCAAAAATTTCCACATTTGATGAATGTTATAAACCTTCTTAATATTTATCACTCAATTTCACAATCATAACTCTAAGACTTGTTTTGGAACGAAGTATGATTGACCTCTTGATTTAACCATTTCTTCAATTCTTGATTCCTCTTCTTAGGCATATAATTGTACTAAGACTCACTTAGAGGATCAATTGAGATATGGTTCTTAATCATTAAGACCTATCATAAAGCATAAAAGGTACTCTCCCTTCTTCTTAGAATGGAGAAACTTTTATCTTTCTGCCTACTTGATTCCTTTTATTCGTTCTGCTATTGATTTAAACCTTTTTAATCAATTCAGAATTACACTTAATCTTATAAGTATAGTCATATTTACTAAACCTTTAGTAAATCATGACGAATATCTTTGTTACTCTTATGGTGGACTTGATCAACACGCAACTTTGTGTATTCGATCTCCTAGTCCTTCACTTGACACTTTGTCAATGAATTAGTCTAATTTCCAAATATGAAATTTCTCATTCATTGTGCAACCAAGTTGAATGATTCCAAGTTTCTGTCCAATTGAAACTTGGGCGATGAGAAACTTTCCCTATTTGGTAAATTCTCGACATTTGCTCAAATAATATAATTAAGAATCTAATCCATTATTGATAATAATAGAAACATTCAAACATCAATTTTTCACATACGCCATTGCAAGGATAAATAAATAATATAAAATCAAAATTTATTTTATTGCGGAAAAATTTGTCCTTACAATGCAATTCATTGAAAAACTATGCTAATACATCTTTCTTAGCAATCTAATTCTAACTCTAAGTAGCAGCTCGAGAATCTAATCTTCAAGTAATGCGATCGAAATCTATTCCTTCATGGTTAGATTCTGCTCACTTCTTCCCTTAAGCTTCCTCTCTTTTCTTTGATCCTACAAAACATCAATTGTAATCTTATCACATTATGTATTAAGAATCTAGAATAGGAGTTTAAAAGAGTTAGTCAATGGATTTTACCTAAAGCAGAGCCATTCGTTTTGACTCTCCCATCTCTTAGATCTCTTAGGTAAATAGGGCAGCTTCGTCTCCAATGCCCCTTCTCTTGGCAATAAAAGCAAATTGACTCTTTTGGAACAGGACGTGAAACTACTTCAGGCATTGCCTTTCTCTTATGATCAAGCTTTTTTATCATAGCATGTCTTTCGTTGCCATTGTCTATATCCATAGAGGTCTTGAAGGCAGATTCACCAATCAACTTTGCTTTTCTATTGCGCCAAACCATTACTGATTCAGTAGCAATAAGCATATAGGTGAGATCTATAAGGGTCACGTCGCAGTTCATCATATAGTACTCTCTTACGAACTCAATATACGAGTTAGGAAGTGACTGAAGAACCCAATCAACAGCCATCTCCTCACAGACAACGGATCCTAACATTCTTAACCTATCAATGTGTGACTTCATCCCTAGGACGTGTGCACACACCGACTTTCCCTCTTCATGTTTACTTGCCAAAAGGGCTTGAGTTAGCTTGAACTTTTCAAGCCTTCGAACTTGTGGGTTAGGGAGAATAATTGGAGGAGGTAGAGGAAGTGAAGCATGATTTCTTGTTCCTCGATCGAATCGTGGAATATTATCTTCATGTGGAAACCTTGTTCCACGGGATTTGGGAAGACCATAGTTGTCGTACTTTGACATCTATAAAACGGGAGAAAACAAATTCAAGTTAGTTGATTGATTGAGTCCTTAGTAAATCACCCAAATGAGATACTAAGGCTATGACCCAACACAATACGCTACAACCTAGAAAAGGGATGCCGTAATCTAGTTGCAGAATATTTGAAGGTAAGTGAATGACGATTCACTAATTTCCACCACGAAAAACGAAAAAGAAATTTAAGTTTTAAGTCTATGAAAACTCCTAGATCCTTTGAGATTCATTGAACATTTCAATGGCATGTTTAAATCTCGATATGCCCCTTTAGTTTGTGACTGGGATGCCGAGGATCACAAAGCGGGTGTGAATAACCATGCAAACTTACATGGTTCCCTCACATGTTACAGTCACCTATTCGATGTGCCGGTAAACCACATACGCTCCAAAGAACTATGACAAACATTGAGTCACCCTTTGCTACCTTTGCTTAGAACCATTTAGTATGCCGGTAAACCACACACGCTCCACTAACTTCTCCGCAAGGGCACAAAGTGTAATTTCATGGAATTGCATCAATTCACTTTTGCCTAAGTAACTAACATTGGGAATTTGTAAAACATTTAGTTACTTTTGTACTTCATTATACTTATAATGGAAGGTTTTTTCCTATCCTACCCGTTCGGCTAACGACCCTCCACTAGTCAAGAGTGTGGTGGGTAAGAGTAGATACCCATTCAATCGCCATTTTATAGGCAATTTCCTTAAACACCCCTTATAGACCAGCTTCGTGAATGAGGCCTACTAACGGTAAGACTGACTTTTACTCATACATATATATATATATATATATATATATATATATATATATATATATATATATATATATATATAATGTTATACTCTTAATGTTATATATAGTATAGGGTGTATTTTACACTTTTAAAATACTAGGTGGTCAAATTTAACAATTATACTTTTAATTCAATTAAATGTAAACCAAAAGTTTTATGGATTTATTAAACCTCTTTTAATTATACACCTTAATTAATTAATAAAACCATAAGGGTGTGATTTGAACTTTTCAAAACAATACTAGGGTTTTAGAATTTAACATTCCTAAATTAAACCTTTAATCAACTTTTAAATTCCAAAACTTGAGGGCAAGTTTTGAAACATTTCAAAACATTAGGGTTTCAACTATTTAAATTTCAAAACAAAACTTTTGAGTTCAAATTTAAACTATAAAACCTAAAGGGGAAAATTGAAACTTTTCATAACACAAGGATCAAATAACAAATAATATAAATTAGACAATTAATTTCATCATTATCTATATTTGACCTAATTTTAATTTCTTGCAAAATAAGTTACCTAATTAATACAAATAATCCAATCTTTATCATATAAGGAAGTTATTATCTAATCAATTGGTAATTATCTTGTGTTTTGGCAAGGATATTCTTTAAGAAACAATAAAATTCGTATTTTATAGGTTTAAAACAAATATGGTAATGATCCTTAAGCAAAACAGCAACAAAATCCGAGATTTTCTCTGTCTGACGCTCCAACTCGCCGAGTCACACTTTGGAACTCGCCAAGTAGGGCTGACTCGCCGAGTCCAAGTAGTGACTCACCGAGTCAGGTCGAATAGTAAGCCAGAATACAATTTTCAGCTACATAATGCATCAATACAATAGAAACCAATCATGGCTCTGATACCACTGACAGGTTTTAGCTATAAGAACATCCTATGTGCTCATACAAACCCTAATGCTTGGATCTAGGTTTCTCTATTGTACATGCAACTTATCCAAGACTATAAACCCTAGATCTAGCATATGATAATCAATATAACATATAATTAGGGTTTAGATCATACCTTGATTGTTATGTAGTAATAACAATCTCAAATCCTCCTTGTAATGACTTTAGAAAGCTTAGAGTCACAAATGTCACTCCTCTAATGGTTCACAAACACCAAGAGCAAGAGGATGAAGAAGAGAAGAGAAGGAGTCTGTCCAAAACGTGTGGAAACCCTAGAAGAACAACTTCCCCACGTTTTTGGAGCATAAGGGTTCTATATATAGTGAGGCTATTAGGGTTATCTAACAAGGAAACCCTAATTTGGATGCTTAAGCCCTAAGCAACCCATTGAATCCTTTCCTTAAAGGCCTTGGACGATTTCCAATGGGTTTCCCCATAGAATTCGTCCATCCTTATAATATAAGGCAATCCATAGCCCAATTGCAATTATCTTATAATTACAATTCTAGTCCCTTAAGTTTAATTAATCTCTTTTAGTCACAAACTTAATTCTTATTAATTCTTGAATAATATTAATTAAACAATATGATTTCTCCTTTAATATATTATTCCCATAATATATTAATAAATCATATTTAATCCTTTCTCTCTATAATTCATCCTATCAAGTTGCTTTGGTGAAGGCAACCCAGAAGGACCATGCACCATCGAGTCAAGTACATACCAAAATAGTTATGGACTTAGACACTAATCCAACATGTATATCATATTTAGCATTCGTGATCGATGCTAAGAAGGAAAAGAAGGTGATGCAGAATATTCCTGTCGTATGTGATTATCCGGAAGTATTTCCCGAAGATCTTCCTAGATTACCGCCCGATCGGCAAGTAGAATTTCGTATCGACTTGTTGCCCGGAACGACACCTATAGCAAAAGCACCTTATCGACTAGCACCAACGGAGATGAAGGAGTTGATGATGCAACTTCAGGAGTTATTGGAAAAAGGTTTCATTAGACCTAGTTCATCGCCCTGGGGAGCTCCGATGTTATTCGTGAAGAAGAAAGATGGAAGTATGAGGATGTGCATCGATTATAGAGAGCTGAACAAGGCACCAATAAAGAATAGATATCCGTTTCCGAGGATTCATGACATATTCGATCAACTACAAGGTTCAAGTTATTTTTCAAAGATCGACTTGAGGTCAGGATATCATCAGCTAAAAGTAAGAGAGCAGGATATAGAGAAAACTGCATTCAGAACACGATATGGACACTACGAGTTTTTGGTTATGTCGTTCGGACTAACCAATGCTCCAGCAGCATTCATGGATTTAGTGAATAGGGTTTGCAATCCGTTCCTAGAAAAATCTGTGATAGTGTTCATAGATGACATTCTGATTTACTCAAAGAGCCAAGAGGAGCATGGTCGACACTTGCGAGAAGTGTTAGAAGTCTTGAAGAAGGAGAAGCTGTATGCTAAGTTCTCCAAATTTGATTTTTGGATTCGAGAAGTCAAATTCTTGGGTCACGTGGTCAACCAAGAAGGAATAATGGTTGATCGAGCAAAGATTGAAGCTGTAATGAAGTGGGAACAACCAAAAAGTCCCACGGAGATCCGAAGCTTTTTAGGATTAGCCGGATATTACCGAAGGTTCATCCAAGGCTTTTCTTTGATCTCTAGTCCATTGACAGCTTTGACTCACAAAGGAGCTACTTATGCTTGGAGTGATAAGCATAAAGAAGCATTCGAGAAACTAAAGAAGAAGCTATGCGAGGCACCGATTCTTTCTCTACCCGATGGGGTTGAAGACTTCGCTGTTTATAGCGATGCGTCTGGGGTTGGATTGGGTTGTGTTTTGACCCAAAGAGATAAGGTGATCGCATATGCGTCTCGACAGCTAAAAGAGCATGAAAAGAACTACCCGACTCATGATTTGGAGTTGGCAGTGGTAGTATTCGCTCTGAAAATATGGAGGCATTACCTCTATGGCACGAAGTGCAAACTTTTTACTGATCATAAGAGTCTCCAATATCTCTTTAATCAGAAAGAATTGAATATGAGGCAACGACGTTGGCTAGAGTTACTTAAAGACTACGACTGTGAGATACTTTACCACCCAGGTAAAGCAAATGTTGTTGCTGCTTCTCTCAGTCGGAAAGTCAATCTTGAAAGAAAAAGGCCAAGAGCATTGAGAATTGAAGTTGTCTCGGCCATTGTGGAAAGTATAAAGAAAGCTCAAGAGGAAGCTTCTGAGAAGAATGACCGAAAGGAGGAACGTTTGGGCAAAACGTTGGTGTTCGGTATAAACAATCATGGACTGAAGGTGTTCCAAGATCGGATTTGGATACCTAAGTCAGGAGGAATAAGAGATCTTCTGATGGAAGAAGCTCACACAACCATGTACTCCATTCATCCTGGTAGCACAAAAATGTATAGGGACCTGAAACCCTATTATTGGTGGCCGGCGATGAAGCTCGACATTGCGAAGTATGTGGCGGAGTGTGTGACCTGTGCGAGAGTCAAGACACAACATCAGAAACCATATGGGAGTTTAGAACCATTACCTGTACCTATGGGTAAGTGGGAAGACATTGCTATGGATTTCGTCACTAAACTGCCCAGAACAAAGAATGGTCACGACATGATTTGGGTGGTCGTTGATCGATTCACTAAGAGTGCGCATTTCATAGCAGCAAAGGAGAAATGGTCTATGGAAAAGCTTGCGAATTCTTACGTAAAGGAAATTGTGAGGCTTCATGGTGTTCCATTAACGATTTTGTCGGATCGTGATAGCCGTTTCACCTCGCGATTTTGGAAAAGTCTACAAGAGGAATTAGGTACCAAGTTGTGTTTAAGTACAACTTACCATCCGCAGACAGATGGTCAGATCAAATGGACGATACAAACACTTGAAGATATGCTAAGAGGATGTACCTTAGAATTCCAAGGTAACTGGGATGAACATTTACCATTGGTAGAATTTTCCTACAATAATAGTTTTCACTCGAGCATTAAGATGGCACCTTATCAAGCTTTGTACGGACAGAAGTGTCGTACGCTGTCTTGTTGGCTTGAGGCTGGGGAAAAGCAGTTTATGGGACCGGAGATAGTCCATCAAACTGCTGAAAAGTTGAAAATAATTAGGGAGAGAATGTTAGCAGCTTAGGATCGTCAAAAGAGCTATGCTGACAAAAAGCGAAGACCGATGACTTTTGATGCTGGAGATTCGGTTTTGCTTAAAGTCTCGCCGTGGAAGGGACTTATAAGATTTGGTAAAAGAGGAAAATTAAGTCCAAGGTTTATTGGACCGTTTGAAGCTCTTCAGAGAATTGGGAACCAAGCTTACAAGCTCGAACTACCAGAAGAACTGAATGGAATTCATAACACTTTTCATGTGTGTTACTTGAGGAAGTTCATGGGAGAAGTTCCCGACATGATTCCACTTTCGGAGTTGACAATCGATGAGAACAAAAGGTTGATTGAAGAACCAGAGGCAATCGTTGACCGGAAGACTAAGAAATTGCGACGTAAGATGGTTGAGTTAGTGCTTGTCCGATGGAAACACGCGAATGGGCCAAATCTCACCTGGGAGACGGAGAGTGACATGATGAGTCGCTATCCACATTTGTTTGCTGATGTGTGATTCTGGGGACGGAATCATCCTAAGGTGGGGAGAATTGTAACGCCCGTGTTTCTGGGCTTGCCATTTTTAGCAACGTAATAGTCTAGGTTAACCTTTGTAACCCAATTTGAAATAATAAAAATGTATTATTTGTGAATTATGTGTGTGTTTTCTTAATTATTATAATTTAATGAATTAAGAAGAAAATGAGCGTCAAAATTCAAGTGTAAAATAAACTCGATATTGATGCACGAAGTTGTAGTGGCCGAAACGAGGTTTCCGAATATATATAGAACGCCCAAATCTGACTTCGTATGAGGAAGTTATGATTTTATGAAGTTTCGACTTAGTAGTATGCAGCCCAAATACTCGATTTGAGATCGAGCGGTTTTTAGCCGAAACAATCTAAACGAGAATCAAAGATCTCGTTGTTAGTAGCGAAACGATAAAAAGTTAGGCGAGAACGGACATCGGATGAAGAAGTTATGAATTTATAACAAAGTTTTTCTGTCTCGGCCTGCTAAAAATAAATAATAAAAACAAATCAAAATTAGCCGACGGACTCTAAACGAAAGTTGTAGAGCGTAGTCTCACTTACGCGTGGATATAAAGAACGTCGAAAACGGAGTTCGTATGAGGGAGATACGAATTTTTGAAGGTTATTAATTAATTTATATTTAAATTTTAATTCAAATTTCGATATTATCTGAAGAGGAGTCTCCGGACTCATCCGAAGTACGCCCAGCGTACAGCGAAGCGTGACAAAGCCCAACACTCGAGTACCTCCGATGACGTAAGCGCTGACGATCCGAGGCGTACGCCCCGCGTAGCCTCGTACGCCCAGCGTACGTGCGAGGTTCAGCCCCTATAAAAGGCTTGTGAAGGCAGCCGATTTTCTTTTGCCATTTCCATCCTTTTCTGTCTAGTTTTTCCTCGTTTAGCGTGTCGTTTATACCCCGAAGCCCCGGTAATATTACCGAGCCCCGAAGCGAGATCCAAAGCCCGAGGATCCCAAAGAATGAGATTTTCGAGCCAAAGCCCTACCCGCGAGGAGCCCGGTTTTTGTAAAGATCTTCCAGATCTACGGAGAAACACTACTTCTGCAAGCCGTAGTGCTGCCCGATCATCTTCTGATCAAGTGAGTGTGTAGTCATTTTCTTCTAACACATTATTATGAAGTATTTTATACGAAATACGTGTATACTTTGTTGATTATATGTGTGAATGTATATTCACTTTCTTCTATCTCATAGATCTGATTTATTCTCTATGAAATACGTGTTATGTGTGTATGCCTCATCTGTTATGTGGAATAATGTATTGATCGAGCATGCTATACAGGTTTTCAACTTTGTATAAAAATGTATATTTTTATCTACTAATATGTTGGGTAGAACATGGGTAGATAATTGGTGTGTAATAAACAAATGAGAGGCCTCGGTGTTGTTGGTGTTATTCTAGTCATTCAGCAGAGTATGGATGACGACCACGGATTATTCTAGACTGTCCTGTGGAACACTAGCAGGCTCATAACCTGTAGGTGTTGTGAACGACGTGTTCACCGGTGTACTCTATCCCCCTCATGGTGGCCTTTAGGATATTTATTGCTAAGGAAACCCTTTGCAGTAATGTCCGTCCCGATGAAAATCATAGATTAGGTCCCTTATAATAGATGTTGTTTTAGGGACGTAAAGTGAGGATAACGGGAATGGGTAATCGGGTTATTGTTGATTGTTGAATTAAATATAATTAACTATTGTGGGTTGAAAACCCTACATGCTCACCAGGCTCCCAAGCCTGACCCACTCCGTTTATTTGTATTATAGGAAGTGGCGCAAGGGCTTAAGATGGATGAATCATCAAGTTGTTTTGTTTACAAGTCTGTATATGTATATATTTGTTGAATGACATGTAATGTTATCGTTTATGCTTTATGATCTGTATCGGAACATGACATCCCGATTTTTGATTATGAAATGAAATCATATTTCTTTATGGAATATTTTGATAAATATCTATTTTATCATGTTTTGTTTTTGGGAACAAATTCCGCATCTCTTTTAAAATCAAAAGGATTTACTCTAAAAATGTTTAAAAAGCATAAATGAAGCCGGTCTTTTCTGGCCGAGATTTTGGGGATGTCAGAAGTGCCCTCTCCCTTAAGTCTAACTATAGCAAAACAATTTCCAAACTTTGCAACTTCCAAATTTGTAAACTTTGTTTCCTACAAATAGTATTGGCAACTTGCAACACTTAGCATAAAAATTATGCTCCTACTAGCATAGAAATTATGCTCCCACTAGCTTTGACATGTACCCAGAAAACAACTAGAATTTTAGAAATCAATACTCTTGAGTTTCTTACCAAAGTGCAGATTTCTAATACATGATGGTTCGACAAGTCTTCAACTAGACATCTCAAGCTTATACACCTTTATTAGATGGCATATGTGTATGTGTTCAAACCCTTTCAGAACTTATAACCATATGTCCTGAAAGTTCAAAAAATTCCTTGCCGTCTCTCATAGTTCAAACTATGAAAAGGGATGTCGTAATCAGATTGCGAATTTAAGAATGCAATTGTTGGGATTATGATGTTGCGTCTTGGGCTCATTCCTTTTAGCCCAGTTTTGTAGCCGGTTTGGGCCTGTCCAACCGTGCATTATTTTATTCTAGGGTTTTAGTATTTAAGGTGAATGCATGCATCCTTAGTTAAAAATGCTTTTTTCATTCTCATCATAGTATTGTAAACCCGAGCTCGCCTCTACAACGAAAGTTCTTTATCGAGCTCTGCTGAGGCGTGACTATGTTTGAATCATAAGCTTCATATTGATTCTATATTGTCTTCATTGTTGTGTTTGATTGAATTGTTTGTTCTTTATTAATATACATGTGAAAGATCTAAACGATCAAGAGATTTATTCTCATCAATTGGTATCAGAGCAGGAGGCTGTATAATTCATACACATCTCTTCTGTTGAAGAAGTTATTAGGGTTTTTCCATATTGATTGATATTAATTGAGCCGTCATTCCAAATTGGCGTATCTCATTAATTGTCGATCTTGCCCTGACGATAAATTACAAGTCTGATCTTAAATAGGTTATCGATCAAACATCATCACAATGTCTATGGACGATTCGCAATCCAATCCAACCAACATCTCCATCCGTATTGGATGAACAATAAGAATTCCAATCCTATACACTCAGGACTATGAAGTCTAGACGCATCACTTTGAAGATTATGTAATCAGCTCAGAGGATAATGGGTATTTGATCTGGGAAGCAATTACAGTTGGTCCGTTTGCTCACTCAAACACTTCAAAGATTGTCAAAACTCAAAAGGAATACAATTATGTAAGTCCCTAATCTGCCTGTGTATCAGTCAGATCCGTTTGATGGTGCCGAATCCCAATCAAACGGATGATGTCAGATCAAATAGAAGAGAAGGAGAAGAAGAATAATATGAATCTTGAATGTATTGATAATATGAATTAAGTTCCTTACACAAGATTCACCCACACAAACATTCCTTTCTCTCTGGCCGTAAACTCCTTTGTGTTTATCAATCTATTCCTCACACCCTAATACTTATATTTATACTAGGGGAACATGGGCCGTAAATGAGTTTACGAACGTAAACTCAACCGTAAACTAGACCATAAATTCATAAATATTATAGAAAAATATAATTGCCCATAAAAGCAAAGTATAAACCATATTTTGACCCAAAAATCTCCCCCTTGGTTTATAGCATTCTTTTCTTAATGACCCAACAAGCTCCCCCTAAAAAGTAGCTGACTTTCTTGAAAAATCTTCAATGGGAGCTTGACTTCAACATTAATCTTCAAATTCTTCACGACTTCAAGATGAACATGATGAATCTTCAATAATTGACTTCATCTTGAGTAGTTGGGCATTTCTTCAGAATTTGGCATTAAATGCACGTTGGGTGAGGATACTTCACGTACTGATTCTTGAAAATTGGTGCTTTCAGCTTGAGAATCTTCAGAGAAAACATCAGAGAGAACAAATCTTCTGGATCACTTCAGCAGGTTCATAGATAGCAACAGACTGATTGAGGAGGCTTCAATGCAATCCGTCACATAATCTTCAATTTCTGTTACACGTTGCTTCTGGGGTTGAAAGATTGAATTTGAAAGAATAATCTTCATTTCTTGCTCCTTCGAATGAGAATTCTTCGATGCTCACGGACGAAACCTTGGCTCAGAAATCTTCAACATAGACTCCATGAGTCTTATCTATACCTGAAATCACTTTTTAAGACAAAATAAAACTAAAAGAAAACTTAGCACACAAATTAAAACAGAAAAAAAATATTTTTGGATTTTTGATTTTTCTAAACAAGAAATAAAACAGAAATAACACTATTTTTGGATTTTTAATTTTTCTGATTTTTCTTTGATTTTTGAATTTTTTCTGATTTGAATTTTTTTATTTTTTTATTTTTTTTAATTCTCCCATAATATTTAAATTAGAAGAAACTATGACAAATTTAACAAAAATAAAATGATATCTAACTTTAAGAATGATTTGGGATCTAAGTTTTTAGACAGCCTTTATCCACTTGTCGGTACCTTCTATCTTCACGTCTTTGTCTGGTCGATCGTCGGCATTGTGGTCCACTTAAACACGAAAAATTGTGACAAAATTAGGACATACTATTAATTGTAAGACAAAGTGATCCTAAGTTCCTAGATGTTATATCTGATCCTAAGTTCCTAGATACTATATCGTAAGGACCATTCAGCTGACGACGACAAGTGATATTGTTGTCCACCTAAATTGAGCAGCAAGATCTATAGACAATCTGTATGTGTTCAATTTTAAGTGTACTAGAACGTGTTTCCCGCTTCCTGATATGCCCCAGCCATCAAGAACTTCCAGATTACTCCTCACACCGGGTGAGCAGACAACCATTCAGAGAGAGAATAGATTCAGAATTCTATTACTTATTACTTCAGAGGGATTGAGAAGAAGAAGGTTGCATATGGTGTGTACCAGGTCAGATTAGAAGTCACGCAAAGGAGACAGCATATGGCTAACAGATAAGAGGAGTTTCATATATATATATATATATATATATATATATATATATATATATATATATATATATATATATAACTTGCAGAGAAATAAAATTGCATATGTTGTGTACCAGGTCGGATTAGAGGTCACGCAAAGGAGACAACATATGACTAACAGATAGAAAGAAAGAAAATAATTTTCTACAGACCTAATTTATCGGAATTTACCAGTCGCCCCATCCAACCAGAATTAAGGACAGAATCCGCACATCGAGGAAAAGTTAATCCACGGTTCCAAGTACGGGTTCAATTAATATGACGGGTAGATTCCCATATATATCTCCCTGCTCAACCTATCCGAGCGTCGTATTGTCAGTCTGAACGGATCTAACTAGGTCAAAGTTTATCAAGTCTATAAATCTCCTAAGTTCAACTCTGCCTAGTCAAGTCCATTCAGAATCTTTCGTGCCTACCGACGCATCAAGTCAGAGCATAGACCCTTCAACTTTGGGTACGTTACGTAGACTCAGGTTGCCTGTTATCACTTGATCATATCACTTCCCAAAACATCTCCCTCAAGCACATATCATTAACATTTTTTTTTATTTTCTAATGTTTTTGGATTTTTGAAACTTTTCAAATTTTTGTTTTGTTTTTATTTCTCCCCCTAAATTTGTGCATAGGAGAGAAACGAAAGTAAATGCGCAAATTTAAACTATCCTAAAACAAAAATTTGTCTTTAAAGCGAATCAGCTTAATAAAAACTCAGGAGTATAGAGAAGAAAACTCAAACCGTAAGTCACCGATTGAATTTGCATCCAGAAGGTCTGAGAACAACACGCGTAATCTCAGAACAGATCCGAAAATTCTTCATGTCATTAAGCACTAACCCCATTTGTGATATCTTCCTTTCTTCCTTTCCCGCAAAAGGACACATACTCTCAACAAAGATCTGGATGTTGTACAGTTGAGAGATGTCCCCAATCATATGCTAGGAGTAGCCGCTACCAACAAACCAAAGTCTGATGATATGCCTCCATAGCTACTCCAACACAGAGCGGGATCAGTTGGTCTTCGGAACCCAGTCCATTTTGAAACTGGGTCGACCTTTGTCATCAACGCACGATACTCTCTCCCATGACATATCCTGCTTATCACAAACATAAGATGTAGAAACGTTAGAGGCATTAGGAGACTTTGGAGTTTTCACCTTTGGTACCCATCTATATTCGGGTTTAACCCATTTCTTGTTCGATCCGATGGGTGCCTCGGCACTTGCTTTGGAACTTGAAGCCGATCTTCTAGATGACTTTGACCTGACTGGTCTTGGCTTCACAGGAGCACCTCTTGAGCTAGACTTCTGGGCCAGCATTCCCTTTTTGTTCTTGGGAGTTGGATGCTTGACCTTGGGAGTTGGATACTTGGCCTTGGGATTCAGATTCTTTGCCTTGTGGGTTTGATTCTTGTCCTTCTGCGCGTTCCAGTCACCATTATCTGAACGTGACCTGGAAGGGTTTCTTTTGAAGTATCTCCCACTTGGCGTGTCTTTCCATCCTTGTGCGTTGTAGGGAACGTAAGCGCGATTTGGATAGTTTCGGGCAATGTGTCCAGGTGTTCCACAGTGAAAACAAGTCTTTTTCTTCACTAGGAAATTGTTTCTTCCTGCCCCTGGTGGCGTATCCTTGCCTTGTCTCTTGTTGTTCCCACATGCACACTTGCAACAGGCACTTTGTTTCACTGGAATTGGTGGCCTGTACTTCTCAACAGCAGGTTGATCAGATGCAGTTGAGTTCGAAGCAACAGATTCAGAGTTCAAGGAGATGTTGGTTTGTTCAATGGTGTTCTCCTTGTTCTCATCCTCTGCTACTTTACCTGCACATGAAATAGCAACATTAGTATCTTCAATATTAATAACTCCTCCTGACACAAATCCCGTTGGTTTGCCATATTGAAGATATGTCTCCCTGTCAATTTCTTTCTGTGTCATAGGGATGGATGTGTAGTTATGATTATAAGGAGGAGGTATACTATCATACCCTAGACCCTTGTTTTGATTTTCTTTGAATTTTAATTGGATTTCATATAAGGACTCGGCTGTCTGACTTGACGCAGTATAATTTTTGAAACTGACATCAGTTTTTCCACACTTGATTTTTAAAGCGTCAAGTTCTTTAGTTACAGCAGCAAGTTGTCTCTTAACATAATCATAATTTTCACACTTGTTGCTATACTCTTCCTGAAGTTTCCTAAAGTCCTTGGTTTTTGCTTCTAACTCAGCCTTCAGGGGTTTCTGTCCTTTCCTGGGTTGATATCCTTCATATCTCAGGTCCTCAACTTCTCTTTTAAATAAATCAATTTGTTCCCGAAGAAATTTAATTGTAGCTTCACAAGCTGGAGTACATGTAACTTCAGTGACCAGAATGTTTTCAGAACTCATTATTCTTCTACACTTTAAAGCATCAAGTTCTTGAATTACATCAGCAAGACTAAGATGATTGAGATCTTTTGTCTTCTTGATGATAGCCACGTTCATATCCCACGATTTCGGAAGTGAATTCAGTAGCTTTTTGTTTATCTCAGATTTGGACAAGAAGATCCCAGCTATATTCATCTCAGTAGCGAGTGTGGTAAATCGCTGCAACTGAGTTTCGAGGGTTTCTCCAGGGATATAAACGAAAATGTTGGAATTTTGTCTTAACATCTCTTAACGACTCTCTTTCATGTTTTCAACTCCCTCATAGACCTTAAAATCAATTAACAAGCACAACTAGAAGCTAAGATAAAATCAAACGTCAAATTTAAAAAGCCTTTTTTTAAAACAAAAAGTCAACCTTAAAATTCAAATTTAAAAAAATTAAACTCAAAAGTCAAACTTGAAAAGTCAAACTTAAAAGTCAAACCGAAAAGTTAAATTTGAAATTTTAAAAGTTAAGCGAAAAAGTCAAAGTTTAAAATCAAAGGTCAAACCTAAAAGTCAAAATCAAAATATTAAATAAAAAAAACAAAAATAAAAGTTAAAAATAATTTTTTTTATATATATTTTTTTATTATTGAAAATGAGGTTTTACAAATAAAAGAAATTGATTTTGGGGGTTAAAAGTGTCAAAATTCGAAATTTGGTGCGAAAAGGAGTCTTTATGAATTAAATTCGGAAGGATGGTAACAAAGGATCATGTAGCCTAGTTGGATAAGGCGCGAGGTTTGGTTGGCAGGAGACCCGGGTTCGATCCCCGGCGCCTGCAAAGTCGCCTCCTAATTTTTTAAATGCGAAGCGAAGGTTGTTCTTGCGAGGCTGTGCTTGCGAGGCCGAGTAAGCTGGTGCGAGGCCGTAAACCACCGAGGCCGAGTCCGACGCCATAAACTCCGAGCCGCAAGCTCGGACCGTGAACCTTCGGAACCCTAGCCGCCGGCCGCTAACTCCTCGCAAAAAACACCGATTTTTCGACATTTTTGCTCCAACACTCGATCAAAAACCTTTTTTTATGAAAAACACGAAGAACAAACCCCCCTTATTTTTGCGAGATCTATCCAAAAACGCAAAAATATTTTGAAAATAAGATCAAATAATGCCCCAAAATAGGGTTTACGGCCCAAGAATCTAGACTTCACGGTTCATGAATTTGACTGGTTTGCGGTCGTGAACTCGGTGTTTACGGCCGTAAGCTTGGACCGGAAACACCAATTATTCAGATTACAGACGAAACAATAAAACCTTTTGACTGATACAACCAGGCTCTGATACCAATTGTAAGTCCATAATCTGCCCGTGTATCAATCAAATCCATTTGATGGTGCGGAATCCCAATCAAACGGATGATGTCAGATCAAATAGAAGAGAAGGAGAAGAAGAATAATATGAATCTTGAATGTATTGATAATATGAATTAAGTTCCTTACACAAGATTCACCCACAAAAACGTTCCTTTCTCTCTGGCCGTAAACTCCTTCGTGTTTATCAATCTATTCCTCACACCCTAATACCTATATTTATACTAGGGGAACATGTGCCAGAAACAAATGGGCCGTAAATGAGTTTACGGCCGTAAGGTGTTTACGGTCGTAAACTCAGCCGTAAACTAGACCATAAATTCATAAATATTACAGAAAAATATAATTGCCCATAAAAGAAAAGTATAAACCATATTTTGACCCAACAAATTAGCTCGTGAATTAAGACATTCCTCAAGACGAGAAAGAAAAGTTTCAGTTCAACATTAAAGCCTTAAGAATGATTAGGTTTGCTTTACAATCGGATACGTTTCGATTGGTGAGTTCATGTTCTACATCAAAAGAAATATGGGATAGGTTAAAGGAATTGTACTCTACCGATGAAGATCTGGAACATTCGATTCAAACCTTGCTGCTTTCTGAATTTTGTGATTTCAAACAGAAGCCCGAAGAGAAACTTATTCAGGCCTTTGATCGGTTTAATCATCTCCTCAGTAAGATGATAAAGCATGAGATCGGAAGGAAGGTTATTGACCAGAAGGTTACCTTCATGAACGGTCTTAGACCCGAATGGATGACAGTTGTGTCCACAGTGAAGGCACACGAACAGTTCAAATCATACTCTCTGGCGAAACTGGTGGGAATTCTGAAGTCCCATGAAAGTGCGGTATCAAAGGAAACGAATGTGGTTTCCAGCTTGGGTTCGTTGGCTCTTATCTCCAAAGGAAATAGTGTTGTTGAAGAAGAAGAAGAATTAGATCTAACTGACTATGATATAACCAGTGAAGAGTACGCCCTGATGGTTTCCAATCCAAGAAAGTTTATTAAAAGGAAGTTCCCCGCCAACAAGAACCGAAACTGGCAGGGAAGTTATAGTTCTGAAAAGGTGAAGGAGGAACCAAAGATGGGTTCAAAGTCTAAGGAATCTAAGAAGGAAACAAAGATTGGTGGTGACTCAGGTTTTGACTGTCATTATTGTGGAGGCAAAAACCACTTTGCCAAATACTGCATGCTGAAGAAGAAGTCTGAAAGAGTTGATGAAAACGAGGAGGAAGCGAACCTCCTGAGACGATTGGAGGAGATCAAGAAAAAGAAATCAATAGCTAACAATAACACCATGAATGCTTTGATTGTACAGGATACATGTGATAATGATGAATTTGGTGGAGTGCAGGTGTGGTTCACAGATTCCGAGGATGAAGAAGTAAGAAAGCCCACTCATGGCAAGGCTCTGCTGATGAAAGAAGAAAAGGTTGAGGGAAGATGTTTGATTGTGACGGAAGGTGTATCACAGATGCGAGATTACACAACAGATGGTGGGCTGGATGACAAGCAGGAGCGAGAGGACAGGTGTTTCGCTGTGAACAGTACACAGATCAACGAATGTGATGAGTTGATCAAGAAGGTACAAAAGATTCTTACTTCTCTGAAAATTCCTATTACTAACTATGAAAGGGAACTGAATAGCTTAAAATCTAAATTTTCTAGTTTAAGTAGTAGTCTTACCCAAACTCGTGTCACAAAATCTAACCTGACTGATCAAATTAGCAGGATATCGTCGAAGAGTGAGGAGAGGAGAATCTGGATTGAGCAAAAGGATAAGGAATTAATTAGGTCTAGGGATGAGTCAATCTATTTTCAACGAGACAATCTTAAGCTTTTAAAACAACAAAATGTTTTTTGTTTGATTGAGAAAAGATTATATTTTAATATCACTCAGTTACATCTCGATTGTGAAATAGGAAAGAAGATACATCGCATGATTTTACCCTTCCTTGAGTTGAAGGAGGACGAAGTCGATGCTGAAGCTTACAACTGTGAAAATGTTGTATCTTCTGATGAAATATCTCCTGCCTACAAAATTGGTCTTGACAAAATAGAATCCTACATAAAATCAAAAGATCATAAGGACATGCTCAAAAATCTGTTAGATGAAAATGATAAATTGAAATTGAGAACCAAAACTGTACAGAAATATGACTCGTTGAATGCCAAATTAAGTTCAGAAAATAAAATTGATGTTGAAAATGCATCTGAACTTAATGAGGATGATGACATGAGTGAAATCTCTATAGAGGACATGGTAGACTGTTCAGAATTTGTCAAGAGAGAATCCGAAACTAGTAAAAATCTTATTTCTAAAAACTCCGTTGAGTTCGCTCGCTCATCGAAAGACAAGACCAAAGTTCTCAAGGCAAAAGTTGTTGTATATCAAAAGGTTCAAACAACTCCAAATCAAGTTTACGTAGTTCAGGGAGTCACACCTCAACAAACAGCAGAACTGACAACATTGGTAGAAGAAGATAATGCTAATGAATGTGAATAGTTTTTCTGGTCAGCACCGATAGATAACGCTGATGAAACAGAAGGCCTATCTCAAAAAACCTCATGGAGAGTGAAGGGTAGATATGTGGCAGAACCACTTAATGAACCAACACGATATGATGTGCCAAGAACAAGTGGCACCAAAACATCTTCAGGTGAACCAGTGATAGCATCCAGTGAAACTTATTCGTTAAAGAGCGAAAGCCATGCTCAACTACCGAAGAAAAGGCCAATATTCATAAAAATCCAAAACAGGTGGCAGAACGAAAACACCAACGTAATCCGAGATACAAGAAAAATATTTCAGAAAGAAAACAGTTTTGGTGATCCCAGAATCCTCATTACGTTCAGTATCAAAAGACAAACAAGTCACGAGGAGAACCAAGAGCCAACCGAAAGGAGAGTTTTGGGCATCAGAATATAAGCCACCGAAATAGTAACCTTGGTCATCATGGGAATAACAACCGAAAGGAAGGTTTTGGTCCTCAACATGTAAGCAACCGAAAGGAAGGTTTCGGTCCTCAAGATATAAGTAACTGAAAGGTTGGGTTCGGTCCCATATCCAGTTGTCAGAAGAACAGAAGGGAAGAAAGTCATCATACTCAACCAAAGAAGAGCAATAATCAACGATCTAATCAAGCTTCTAAACCTCATTCTTCTCATTCAAACAAAATCGAAGTTTTTACAATAAAAAGAAAAGACGAAACAACTCTAAAAAAGAACTTATCTGGTTGATGTTTCTCTTACTATTCCATGTCCTGTAAAAGGCTCACAAGGACCCAAGAAACTTTGGGTTCCTAAATCTACTTGATATTTTGCAGGTTATTCGTGACGAGCAGTTTGACGAAGAATGGTACATTGATAGTGGCTGCTCGTGTCACATGACAGGAAGAAGGGAAGAACTGGGGGATTTTCGGTCTCTCAAGGATGGTGGAACTGTGAAGTATGGCAACAATTCATTTGTGTGACATCCCCATTTTCACGGCCAGAAAAGACCGATTTTGTTTATGCTTTATAAAAATCAGAGTACTTCATTTTATAAAAATGTTGCGGAATTTGTTCCCAGAAAAACATGGTAAATACGTTATTAAAACATTTTCGATGAAACGTATTTATTTCATTTTAAAACGTTTGGGATGTCATCGTTAATACAGAAACATAAGCATAAACAGAACTTACAATTATTTACACTAGTGATCTACATCTCTTTAAATCTCTCAGTGTATTGTGACTTCATGTCAACACCTGTGATAAAAATAAACTGAGTGGTTCAGGTTGGGAAACCTGGTGAGCACATAGGGTTTTCAACCCACAATAATATAATTATTATTTTTAAACATCAAACAATCAACCCAATTACCCATTCCCGTTATCCTCACATTACGTCCCTAAAACATCTAACACGAGGGACCTAGTCAAAGGACTATCATTGGGATGGAGTATATCTGGTGAGCACACAGTTCACACAGTTCGAATAAACACACAGTTCGAATAAACACAAAGTTCGAATAAACACCTACAGGTTGCGAGCCTGTTAGTGTTCCACTGGACTGTCTAGAATAGTCCGTGGTCGTCATCTATACTCCGCTAGATGACTAGATCATCAAGAACATCTATAACGAGGCATCTCATTATTTCATTTTATCACACAGCAACTAATACATCTACCCATGTTTTACCCAACACATTTTGTAGATATAAAATACATATACAGTTTAAATCATTGAAAACATGTATAAAACGTTCATCCAGCATAGATAGCAAGTATACAGATAATATACACACACAGTACGTAATTTATATAAAATACTTCATATCTATGTGTAAGCTGAAAGTAACTATGCACTCACCTGAGAAGGTGGTGACTCGGTACTCGGACAGCGCTTCGTTTACTTTAAAATAATTTCCTTTGACGAAACCTAGTATTATCACCACTAGATTTTAGTCTAATATTACCGTGACTAATTATTAGTCTTATTATTATTATTATTATTATTATTATTATTATTATTATTATTATTATTATTATTATTATTATTATTATTATATAAGCGTTTAAACAATACTTTCCAACTACTATGTACAGACAGGGGCCAGACATAAAACACCGGAGGGCAGGACCATTTTGGCGTATAGCACTTCTGAAATCCAACAACCCTATGCGGCCCTTTAAACCAGATTCCCCGTACCGCGAGTAGTTAAAAGATATTATAACGACACTTATATAAGTCATAATAATAGCCCAAATATTTATTATAAATTTATAATAACAATACTAATTTTAAATATAAACTATATTTAAAATAGGGTAAACATAACTTACTTTCAAGGGGATTTTAGCTAGGAGTCGGGCTCTGCAGGGGCAGAACTTCGTCGCTGAATCTTTCTAAGAAAGATTCGTGCAGCGCTTTAGCGCTCACCTTACTATACTAAAACTACAGAAAGAGAAGTCGAATCACGAGGGACCGAAATGCTCGGGGGATAAGGAGAGAAAGACTCTTGAATCAAGAGAATGGTGCAAGAAATATGAGAGCCCAAGGCTCTTATTTATACTAATTGAATTTTCAAAAACTACCCTCCATAATTACTTAATGACCTTTTAGTTATATAAACAACTAAACACCCCTCTATAATACTATTTTAAATGGATTTAATGATCTTTGTACTAAACTAATGTCGAAAGAACTCAACATTAGTTTTATAATAACCGCATCGTCGATACCTTTCTAATGATATATACATATGTATATATATATGTGTACGTATACATGATTTATACTTTATTTTAATACGTAAATATACTACTATAATTTGTAACTCGCTCATACGAACTCCGTTTTTGACGTTATTTATATCCACGCGTAGGTGGAGACATACTCTACAACTTTCGTTTAGACTCCGTTGGTTAATTTTGACTTTATTTTTAAAGTTATATTTTTAACAGGCCAGGACAAGATTGGTCCGTTAAAATCTCATAACTTCTTTATTCAATGTCAATTTTCGTCTGTATTTTTATCGTTACGCTACTAATAACGAGATCTTCGATTCTTGTTTAGGTTGTGTCGGCTAAAAATCAATCGATCTAAAATTCGAATTTCGGGTTGTACACCGCTAATCCGAAACTTCGAAAAATCATAACTTCTTCATACGAAGTCAGATTTGGGCGTTCTTTTTATCGATGTTCTTAGTTTAACATATTCTACGACTTTTGTTTAGAGCGCTAAGGCTAAATCTCTATATATCATAAATTTACTATTTACGCTTCCCGGCGCCGTGCTGGTTCCGACGCGAAACTTCGACGGGTCATAACTTCTTCGTTATAGCTCGGATTTCAGCGTTCTTTATATGTACGGAAACCTTGTGACATATTCTACAAATTGGTTAAGATTATTTATTCTAAATAATCTTTTTGTCAAAAAGTCGTTTTCGACCCCTATTGCCTCTAAATTGACTAGCCCGGATCTGCGGGCGTTACAATTTGGGACTATCAATGGCTATGGAATGATTACAAATGGAAACTTCTCAATCAAAAAGGTCACATACGTTGAAGGACTACAACACAACCTCATCGGTGTCTCACAGCTGGTAGTTGGGACCGGATTGAAGGTCTCCTTTGATGGCTCAGAGATTGTTGAAAAGATGCCATATAATATTCCGCTGAAGTCGAAACAAAAGGGAGAAATGTACCCTTTAAATATCAATCCTATTAGAGGGAAACCAGTTGTTTGCTTGCTAATGAAGGCACTTTCAGACGAAAGTTGGTTATGGCATTAAAGGCTCTCTCATCTCAATTTCAAAGATATCAACACGATTGTACTAGGAGACCACGTTTGAGGCCTTCCAGGTCTCAAATTTGACAAAGACCATATATGTGCAGCTTGTGAGATGGGAAAGCAAAGTCGACAAAGTCATCCTTCTATTATCAACACAAAGGTGATAGAACCATTAGAACTGTTACATATTGATCTATGTGGTCCTTCCTCTATCAAAAACATTGGTGGAAACAAGTACATACTTGTCATCGTAGACGACTTCTCTCGCTTCACATGGGTATTTTTCTTGAAGCAAAAATTAGAGGCAACTCCTAAACTCAAACACTTCATAAAGAAAGTAGAGGTTCAACTACGAAAATTAGTTCATAACGTTAGAAGCGACAATGGATTGGAGTTAAAGAACAAGGATTTCGAAGATTTTCTGGCTGAGAAGGGAACGACTCACAATTTTTCTGTTCCATATACTCCACAGCATAATGGAATCGTCGAAAGCCGAAATCGTTCTCTGTTAGAAGTGGCTCGAACCAAGCTGAGCTTCGGTTCCTTGCCTTTATATTTCTGGGCTGATGCTATTGCTGCTGCTTGTTACACTCAGAATAGATCGTATCTAAACAAGCGATTCTCAATCACTCCTTACGAGATCTTGAACAACCGCAAGCCTAATGTGAAGCTCTTTCACGTATTTGGTTCAAGATGCTTCATCTTCAACTCAAAGGAGAATCGAAACAAGTTTGATGTTAAGGCTGGTGAAGGGATCTTTCTGGGCTACTCCTTGAACTCTAAGGCATATAGAGTTCTGAATAAACGCTCAAAGAAGATTGAAGAGACATATTATGTCACTTTCGATGACGGTTATATCAAGAAGTTGAAGACAACTGAAGGTGCAATGCAGGAAATCTTTCCAAAGTCTAGTCAAGTCACTGTGCCTATTTCAAATCTTTTCAAGCAATATATGCTTCTCTTCGATGAACCAGAAAAAGCTATTGATTCTGAATCCAAGGCTGAAGATAACAGAGTCGACAGTTTGAAGCAAATTATTGACGATGTTGCACAGAAGATGGTAGCCGGACAACCAAAGGCAACTGAAAGGCCTGATTCAAGCGAACCTTCTGGTGACTGTTCTTCAATCCAGGGAGGGTTCGTCTCCACCAAATAATCAAGGTTCATCATTTCAGGGGAAGAATTCATCGTCACAGTCATCAAGTTCAACCGAAAGTCCAAATGAAGGGGAGCATTCTGTTCCGGAAATTAAACTCGTATCATCATTTGAGGAGGAGAATACGAATGCTAATGATGATGATACACAATCATAATTTGAAGAAGAAATCAATGCAGAACTGGATCCCTCTTGTGATCCAAATTACCCTCCTCTCATTAAATGGACCAAAGACCATCCTTAAAGTCAAATCATTGGTGAATGCTCTGAAAAAGGATTAACTCGATCACAGTTGAAAGCGTAGCAAGTTGCATTATTCTCTCAAGTAGAATTTTGCATGTTTAACTCTTTCGTCTCCAAAGTTGAACCAAAGACCGTGAATTCAGCTCTTGATCATTCTGATTGGGTACAGGCCATGTGAGACAATCTGAACGAGTTTGAAAGAAACAAAGTATGGCGTCTAATTCCAACTCCAAAGGATGCTTCGGTTGTCGGTCTCAAATGGGTATTCATAAATAAGATGGACAAGGAAGGGAATGTGATTCGTAACAAGGTCCGGTTGGTGGTGAAAGGATACTATCAAGAGGAAGGTATAGATTATGAAGAGACCTTCGCTCCAGTTGCAAGATTAGAGTCGGTTCGAATTTTTCTTGCTTATGCTGCACACAAAAATTTTGAAGTCTATCATAAAGTGTGCCTTTCTCAACGGAGAACTTGAAGAAACTGTGTATGTTGAGCAACCGCCAGGCTTCGTGAACGAGAAGCATCCAGATCACTACTATATTCTGGACAAAGCAGTATACGACCTGAAGCAGGCTCCCAGAGCATGGTATGAAACCCTAACTCAATTCTTAAAAATGTCCAAATTTAAACAAGCTTCGGTTGACCCCACCTTCTTTCGTAAGAGAGAGGGTAACCACCTTATGATAGTCCAAATTTATGTTGATGACATCATCTTCGGATCCACGAATCCCAGCCTAACAGTTGAATTCAGGAAGCTGATGGAAACTAAATTTGAGATGAGCTCAATGGGTCCAATTAACTTTTTCCTTGGCTTAAATATTAGATAGGGACCCGAAGGCATTTTTATCAATTAGGAGGCATATACAAAGACGCTACTTTCCAAGTTTAGGATGTTAGGCGATTCAAGAGTGAAGGTTCCTATGGCGTTTGACACCAAGCTGACACCATCATTAGACAAACCGACTGCTGACATGACGCTTTATCGTCAGATGATTGGATCACTGATATATCTTACAGCCAGCAGGCCAGACATTATGTTCTCAGTCTGCTATTGTGCTTGATTTCAAGCTAACCCACGCGAACCTCACATGCTGGCAGTGAAGAACATCTTTTGCTATCTAAAGCGAACCTCCTCTCTCGGTCTATGGTATCCAGCCAACTCAGGATTCTTTGTGCAAGCATTCTCAGATGCTGACTTAGGAGGTTGTGGATTGGATCATAAAAGCACTATTGGAGGATACCAATTTCTTGATGGTAAATTGGTTAGCTGGCAATCAAAGAAACAAACCTGTGTTTCTCTCTCCGTGGTTGAAGTTGAATATATAGTTGCTGCCTCATGCACATCTCAGGTCGTTTGGATACAAAGTTAGCTTAGGGACTATGGTTTAATATGAAAAAAAAATCCCACTATATTGCGACTCCGAAAGTGCAATTAGGATTTGTCATAACCCAGTGCAACACTCGAAGACAAAGCACATAGCACTGCGGTATCACTTCATCAAAGATCATATGGAAGATGGTAACGTATAGATTCATTTCGTTAGGACCATTGATCAATTAACAGATATATTCACTAAGGCTTTACCAAAAGCAAGTTTCAATAAGATCTTACAAGGCTTAGGAATGATGGAAGCAGAATCCGTACCAGAATCGCATTCGCTTCATTAAAGGTATGAAGCGAAATAGAGCGAACGCTCGGTCTATTTCGGGTTCAGTTCACTTGGGAACCGAAATGAACCGAACGCTCGGTCTATTTCGGTTTCGGCCCTTCTGAACTCGTTCGCTTCTTTTTCATTAAAAGGAACTTTGGTTGCATTCTTTCTGTACTCTTTTCATACTTAATTTTATGTTTTTCTTTTCAATTTTTTTAAAAATCCAAAGATAATTTTTTTTCTCTTTCGAAGTTTTTCACAAAATACAAAAGTATTTTTCATTTTATTTCAATATTCTTATGTTGTATCAAAAATACTCTCAATGGTGGAGCTGTAACAGGTATAAATTCTTTTCATAAGACTAGTTAAGTGTCCCTAAATGCATGCTACTGCATGTTGTCCAAAGCCTCAACTGATTTTGAGTGAAGCCTTAATAATGTGATAAATACAAATCATGTTTTCCAAATTAGGTCGTTACATTCACTCTAATCGAGGGCTACCTTACTCTTCTCATATTGATCTTAGAGTTTTCTACTAGGTCCTACTTTGACAGCAGAGGTACATTCGCTTCTTAAACCACCTCCATCATTTTTCTCCATTACACTTCATCTCATTCAAGTAACCATTGAGACTCTCAGCACTTACCACTGAGGTTTATGGTTACACAAAATTTGTGTTTATGATCTTAGATACGTACACCACGTGCTGAGTGAGACCCTACATCCAACACCAATACTGTATTGACAGTGAATTTTAATATTCAAGCTTTAACTTGTTACCTACAGAAGTCCCATCTTATTTTCTTGAGTGATCTTCATGAAATTGTCTAACACCAATACGTTTCTTTCCAAAAGATCCATTTTAGTTTTTGTTTTTGAGATTTCTATTTTTAATTTTGTTACTTCCAAACTATCAAGCCTACTTGTTCAACAGACCACATTGGTCTCACAAGTACTTTTTCCAACATTCGGTCTTATATTAAGTATCGAAGTTCAGTTGAATCTTAGCCACCTCTAAAGTCTATGATTAAAAATACGCCTTTCAATGTTTCTTAACAAACATTTGATCGTATTCTCACAGGAATCCACACAGACACTTTGAAGTCTCTCTTGACTTGAAAGGAAGAGATTCGTGCCCGGGATCTACTGTTTCATGTCTTAATTGACATCACAATATCCTATAAAGTTCGATTTACTTCTTTTTCATTCACACTCTATGCACGAAAATCTTTGATTTTCCATAAGTTTGGTTCTATTTTATATATGAGATGATTTTTATAGCTTGGGTTCTAAAAAAGATTATGGTGATTTTCGATCGATATTATAAGGGTGACAACGGTTCATTTTATTTATATGGGTGATGTTTCAGATAAAGCACAATAGATGAGTCAACAATTATCCAATCATTCTGTCAATTTGAAAAAGGTACTTTTTATGGAAAGGCGCGTAAAAAGTGAAACGTTTGTTCTCTCTCCTGCGTCATCATCAGGGTTGCCAACTGTCTACTCCACATCGCATCAGGAGCCGTTTCACAAAAGGACGAGATTTTCGGCGGATCTTTCTCTCTCCTACTCTCACGTATAAAAGGGCTTCTCATGATCAACTTTACTCTTTTACCACTCACAAATCTTCTAAAAGAAAAAGGCAATCTCTCTCACTGTTCATCATCTTCTTCTTCACCTTCATCAATGGCGAAATCGTCTTCTGTTCAAGATACCTCTGCTCACTCCAACCTTCTGGTGATTAAACCTAACCAGAATCTGATTATTGACCTTATGCCTTCAGCCTATGAACCCTACATGCTGCAAATTGTGGAGTGTCTCAAATACTCTCCACTCGTTATCACTCTATCAAAGGTGGAGGTTGTTCCCATGTCTTGCCTTTCTTACATCTACTCCACTTCATACTACGAAAAAGTTGCTGAGAGACTACACTTTGACATTCACAATGAGAAGACCTCGATTTACAAGAACCGCTTCTGCAACCTGCTAGGTCTTGCTCATGAACCCACCATGGTAAACCCCGATTCCATCACCACTGGTCAATTGTTCTCAATGTTCTACAATATGGGGTACACTGAAACCCTAACCACTGTGACGAAGTTCAAGAAATCCTGCCTTCCTCCTCAATGGAACAGCTTCTTCACATTGTTGTTCGAAGGTCTTTCTGAGCGAAGCACTGGATCTGATGGTCCAAGCAAGTCCTTTATGACCCTGCTTTACTGCTTGTACAATGTCGTACATTTGGATTATGGCTCAGTTTTATGGCAACAACTTGTTCAAAGCTTATCCTCTTCTTCACGTCATTCTGAAGTCTCCTGTGGAAGGTTCTGGTCCCTTGTCACAAAATGGGTTATGGATCGTCTCCATGTCCCAATCATGGCAGATTCGCTTCTCTCTTCTATTTCCACGTTTCATACAACCAAGATCCTAGTCACTGATCCGTCTAAGTATCTGTTTGTTGGATCGATTCCGGCATCCATGTATGCCTGTGTACCTGACCAAAGTGCAATCATTCAAGAATACAAGAAACTTCCATCTTCGGGCCCAAGGGAACTCACACCAGTGATGGTTCGTTCCTTTGAGGAAGCAAATAAACCATCTAAGAGGGGAAAGAAACAAGATAAACAGAATGAAGGACTGGTGATCAAAGGAGCTAAGGGGCAAACTCCAAAGAAACAAAAGACAGAACAGACAGCACCTTCACCGCCCAAGAAGAAAAAGACAAAGAAGCCGGCTCGGAGGCTTATTCTTCAGTCCACAAGTGATTCAGATTCCGATTATGTCCCTATTGGACATAAACGACCCTCTCCTACTACATCTGAGAGGGAAAGCTCTGATGAGGAGGTTTCAGTTCGTGGTGCTATCCCTCCTCGCTCGCCAACTCCAGAGGTACCTGTTCGCTCTAAAGCACCTTCTCCTCCATGATTCCCATCCCTACACCCATTTTTGTTGACGCCACTACTACCACAACCACGGGAGTTCAGACCAACGTATCTAATACGGTTGATTAGCATGTCGAACCGAGTACTCTTTGGCTTGAAAATTTCGATTGATTGGCATGTCGAACCGAGTACTCTTTGGCTTGAACCTGTTTTATCGTTCAGTCTTGAGAACTTGAAGGACGCTCAGTTCAACATGCCAATCAACTGAAAGGCATTCATCTTTCACTGCTTTTCCTCGACTGCTGTCGTTCCTTTTCCAGACCCGGAGGTTGATCGGGATCTGCTGGAATTTTATCTAGAATTTGCTCAACCAGAATACCTGACCTGGAGCTTGAAGATAATTACAACGGTCAAGGTATTGAAGCCCTATTCAACTGGGAAATTTATTAATGCCAAATTCAAAGTAACCCGAGGCTCAGATAGCTCGTTCATACCATTTCCCTAGCTGACCTTCCGAATCTAAATCCACACGAATGGATACTCCTCAACAATATTATGCTGTGTAATCCTCAGGAGTATCAGTCGATCATTGATCATATCAAGCGAATGCTTGTTTGTTACATTCATGAAGTGGCAAAGATGGATCAAGAGATTGCCACTGCCATTCACAAGCGAACTACGATCAAACCAATGGGAAGAGCTGGGAATATAAACACGATGATCAAGGGCAAGATTGACATGAAGTTTCACACTGTGATGTTCATTAGGGGCGAAGGTCAAAAATGCCTATTCGCTCTTATTGACAAACACCTGTTCTCTACGGCTTGCTTGGAACATATTTTGGAGATCATTCATAGGTGTAATCAGAACAGTGAAGCTGACAAGAAGCTGTTTACTGATAT
The DNA here is from genome assembly GCF_051521515.1 of Lactuca serriola. Classification (NCBI taxonomy): domain Eukaryota; kingdom Viridiplantae; phylum Streptophyta; class Magnoliopsida; order Asterales; family Asteraceae; genus Lactuca; species Lactuca serriola. The sequence continues at coordinate 170,597,769 of NC_136415.1, read as the reverse complement.
GCTTCGTTGGTATATTCAGTTTCGGCAGACGCTTCTTGCTATTATTCCTCGGCTGTTTAAAGTTGTGAAGCAAGTCACGGTCACACATCCAAAGTGAAGGTCTCGCCCCAATTGACGCAAAGGGGGGAGATTGTTGGGATTATGATGTTGCGTCTTGGGCTCATTCCTTTTAGCCCAGTTTTGTAGCCAGTTTGGGCCTGTCCAACCGTGTATTATTTTATTCTAGGGTTTTAGTATTTAAGGTGCATCCATGCATCCTTAGTTAAAAACACTTTTTTCATTCTCATCATAATATTGTAAACCCTAGCTCGCCTCTACAACGGAAATTCTTTATCGAGCTCTGCTGAGGCGTGACTACGTTTGAATCATAAGCTTCATATTGATTCTATATTGTGTTCATTGTTGTGTTTGATTGAATTGTCTGTTCTTTATTAATATACATGTGAAAGATCTAAACGATCAAGAGATTTATTCTCATCAGCAATTATCACAACTACTAATCATAATGATATTTATCTGATCTGTAAAATCTACTAGCGGAATGTTTCCTCATAATTAATCTCATAACTTAGAGTGAAACCTTTATGCCACCTAGATTTTATGGTGTATACGTTCCCATCCTTATGAATCTATCATTTCCAACCTACAATTATAAGATAAGATTTAGGACCAAAACGAATTCAAATTTAGCTTTCCTTCATGGACAGAACCTTGCAAATTCTAAATTTCTTGCTCTCTTGTAGCACAAGGGCCTACCAATGCTTCTGTGTTGTTAAGCAGCTCACCCATATTGATTAATGCACTTCCACTAACCAACGTGCTCTGCCTTTTGTAGTCAAATGTGAGCCATAGAACTCATAAGCATTGTCAACTCAACTGGAAGGTGCATAGAAACAAGAATGTGTCAACTTAACATGATAGGTTATCAACCTTAGGTCGTGTGCCAACGATAATTAAAAGGTTTATTTTTCAATTGATTCCTGAAATTCTCATGATCAATAAGACTCCACTGACTTCTTGACATATAAGTTTTTCTCTCAAGGAACATCCCTTGACTAGCTAAAATAAATATTCAAAAGTTAGTGTGGATTCCCAACAAGAACACACTTCATAGAATTGGTCTTAGTTTATAATTTCTTTTAATCAAAACATCACAACTTCCAATTCCAAATGTGCTAGAGTAATTAAACATTATTACTCCACATTTCATGATGTGTAATAAATATATTTAGTATAAAATAAGTTTTTCAAGATACGATATGTAGTTACTAGAGTATGACTCTAAAACTTGATTGGAAACGAAGTATGACTCATCTCTTGATTGAACCATTTCAACAATATCCACTTCCTATTCTTAGTAAAGCAATTGCACTAAGATGTTCTTCAAGGATCAATTGTGATATTGTTACACGATCATTAAGATGATCACAACACATGATACTAAAGTACTTTCCTTTCCTTTCAGATTGCAGAAACTTTTAACTTTCTGCCTAACAGATTCTTCATATTCGTTCTACTACTCGTTGAAACCTTTCAAAGCATCAGAATTATGCTTAATCTTATAAACACAACCACACTTACTGAAACATCAGTAAATTATGAGGAATAAACTTATCATCCTTTGTGGTGGATCTTAATTGTCCATATCAACATGTGCTAGATCCATTAGTTATTTCACTTTGACTCATATAAACATGTAATCAATGAATTAGTCATAATCTTCCAACGATCAAGATTCTCATACATCACACAATTCAAATTGCATGACTCCAGGTTTCTGTTCAATTGAAACTTGGATGATGAGAATTATTTATCACTTAGTCAACTATGACATTACCACAAGCGATATAACAAGAATCAACGGAAAATTGTTCAATTTCTATTTGAAGCATTATAAACCTCAATACAAATCTTGGAACATGAAAACGATTGTTGTTCTGAAGGTCGGGAAGTCTGAAGGGGTTGATAGTTTTACAAACATTCATTTCAAAGATGTTAGTGGGCACAATTATGAAGTTGATGAGTTTTTTATGGAAGATCTTCCAATGATTAATCCATTTGATTGCATCTCAATTCTCAATATTGTTTCAAATGAACTTGCCAAGTATGAACCCATTTCTTCACATATGAAGAGATTGATCAAGGCATATATTATTGAAATCTCAAAGATGGACATAGAGATTTCATTTGTTCTGAATAAGAGGCTTATCATGAAACCATTGGATCCTCCTGAGAATCTTGATTCTATGAAAGTTGGCTTTGTTGAAAATGAGAACTGGGGAGTGTTGTTCAAAATGAAACAAAATGGTGCTCCTAAGAAAGGCATGTTCTATCTGAGAGATAAGCATTTGTATTCAATCGTTGCTTTAAATCAAATCTTGTCAAATGCTAAGAAGTTCAAGAACAATTCGTCTGATGATGTGAGGTGCATTTTAGATATTATCAAGTAATGGATCAAAGTTCGTTCAGTTTTGTTAAAGACAATATAGAAAGTGTTTGATGTTGTGAAGAAACCTAAAGTAAAGACAACTACTGCAAATTGACACAAAGGGGGAGATTGTAGAGTTTGTAATTTATGTTGTGTCAACTTGTAATGGATTTGTTCGTATTTGATAATGTCTTTACTTTGTATGAGTCATGTTGCGATTTCGCACATTTATTTGCCTTAAGTTCGTAGTATAGCTGTTGACTTGAGATGCATTTCTTATATTCATGTGATGCCTATATAAAGGAATATTAGTTAGAAGAACGGGTTGAAGTTTTGCGCATAGAATAGTTCTTTACTGTTGTATCGAATTGTTCTGTATAACCCATTAATCAAAGAGAAATCTTATTTACTTTGTGTGTTCTTGTGAATCTTATTTTGGTTTGAATCGTGAATCTAAATGGTCCTTCAAGATTCAAGGAGATGTAAATTGCTAGTATATTGAGACAATGTAAGTCTCCATTTATGCTTATGTTTCTTGTATTAGTTATGACATCTCAAGCTTTTTATAAATCAATGAAAAACATTTATTGGAAAATACTTTTACGGGATCAAATTCCACATTTATAAATAAACTATATTTTAAATAAAGCGTAAACAAAAAGTTTTAAAATAATTGTAAATTTGGGGATGTCATAACTATGTAGGTAAATATGCAAGTTCATATAGTTTTCTTCATAATCGTTGTCTGAGAAACGCATCTTCAAACAGTTATAAAATAATACAATTGCGAATTTTGGTTGTATTTAAAACTAAATTGGAATACACAATTGCGAATGTGTGTCCAGAATATGTGTTCGGAATATATGTCTAAGGTATGGTATTTAGTCTGGACTATTAGTCCTATAAATACGGTTTTAATTAAGGTGGTCCGAAATTGATCATGTTAATCCATAATTAATGGCCACAAGATTCTGATATCAAATCCATACCTACTACGTTAGTCCATAATGAATAGTACTTCTTTGGAATTCCATATTCTACAAAAGGTGGTTATTTTTCAAAATTTTGTAAACATTGGTTATTTCTATTAAAGATATTGTTTATAAAGGTTAGTTTACTCAATGTCGGATAACATATAGGCTTTAAAATATTTTCGTTTGCAAAATCAACAAAAACAAAGAAAATGAATAATTGATTTTCTTGGTGTTAAATATAAAAATGATAATACATTTTTATTTATTTATTTCTTAAAATATTTTACATTTCATTTTTTCTGATAACAATAATATTATAATTTAAAAAATCTGTCAAATTATAAAACAATATTAGATTACAAAAGAACTGACATGTGTTAGATAAAATATTTTTATAAGTTTCTAGTTTTTAACTTTTAAAAAAGTTTCACAAAAAATAAAATGTTTCAATAAAATTAATGATGACGTAGGTTTTACAGTGTATATTATTACAAAAAATAGTGCTACAAAATTTTCTTTTAAAGCATAATACTAAACGTAAATTAAAAATTTCCTTGCTTTAACCTTTTAGTTTAGAGACATTCTTTTGATGCGGTTATTTGTGTTTATATTTTCTAGAAGATTTACCTTTCTTCCTTTTTCGAAATATACATTTTTTTAAATATAAAATTCGCTATATTGTTATGCTATTTTATATTTAAAAAAACATCATAAATGGTCCATGTGATTTCTCAAAATCTAAAGTTTAGTCCTCGTGGTTTAAAAACGTCATAGATGGTCCCTGTGTTTTCAAAACTTTTGACGATTGGTCCTTATTGTTAACACCGTTAACTGAAAGATATTTTCATCATTTCACTACCACAGGGACCATTTATGATTTTTCACTTATTTAAAAATAATAATAATAATATGGAAAATCTCTCTCTCTCTCTCTCTTGTCTCTCTCTAGCATCGTTGACGAGTTGTCACCAGCAATCCCTTGCTTATATCGCTTGATCAGTTGTTTGAGCTTGGTTTTCTCCAAAGGGAATCCAAGACCCTAATCGATTTACATTTTGATTCATCACCTTATCAGAGCCAGAGCCACAAACATCACCCCTTCCAATCGTGTTATTTCTCTTTTCAATTGTCCTCTTCCTTACCCCTGCTCTTGCTTGTTCCCTAGTTTCTTTAGAAAGTGAGTGATGAATATACGCACTTTTCCTAACCCCTCTATCAAGCTTTTTCTTTTCTTTGTTACTGCTAGAGGAAGTCGATTTTGCGTTACCTACTATAAGCACCCTGTCTTCCCTGATTTTCTCCTTGGATTTATCATCAATTCCAGACACAATTTCACATTCTGATGCAGAAGATCCATTGTTTGATAGACCAATGAGATTGCAAGTACGGTCTAACTGTTGGGGGAGTAGATCTTGAATAACGGGTTTTGATTTCACGAGCAGCCAGTAGACAATATTGCTGGCCTTATCGAACCCAAGCATATCTTGCAACCTGAAGAATCTCTCTGCAACTTCTATCAGGTAAATTAGCCCATTGTCATTCCTCGTAATATTGTGTATATAACCTGTAATTATTCTGAGTTCGAGAATTATATGAATTTAGGTCACCTTTTTACAGTCCATGTACGCTTGAAGAAGGTTGGAATAGTGAGGGTGGGAAATGATCTTATCTTTAAGAGATTTATCTTCGTTATGAAAGCTCATCACAGAAGGGTAATTACTAAATTTATGGGTACCTCCACTTTCGATAGTACTGCCTCCTCCTCTCCCATACAAAGAAGTATTGGTGGTATCTGGGGAAAGAATCGATCCTCCACCCGACCCATATAAGAGAGTAGTAGTCTAGTAGATGGTGTATCCATATTATTGCTGCTATTGTTCTCTCTTATTTGGCCCATGTAATCTTCCACCACTCTTGCTCAAGAAAAACCCTACAGAATAAGAGCTCGAGAGAGAAAGAAAGGATCGATGAAGCAGGAAACGGAAAAACCCTAATCAAATTGTAAATTGAAGAAGGCGAATTATTGTTCTTTTGTTGATGTTTGATGAAAGTCGAAATCAAATAACTTAAGAGTGAATCTTAAAACCCACAAAATACAAATGTTTTATTCTCTTTGTATCATACAAGGAGAGCAGTACAAGTGAGGGAAGACCAGCCTTGTTGATAAGGAGAAGGAGAGAGAGAGAGAGAGAGAGAGAGAGAGAGAGAGAGAGGCCCATTTGTATATTATTTTCTTTTTTTTTAAATAAGTGAAAACATCATAAATGGTCTCTATGGTAGTGAAATGACGAAAATGCCCTTCAGTTAACGGACAAAAGTTAACGGTGTTAGCAATAAGGACCAATCGTCAAAATTTTTGAAAACACAGGGACCATCTATGACGTTTTTAAACCACGGAGACTAAACTTCGGATTTTGAGAAACCACAGGGAACATTTATGATGTTTTTTCTTTTTAAAAACTTGGTAGCAGCTTCATAAAATAGGTATGTTATGCTTTTTACAAACATCTTTTAACTTAAGGACAACTATATCATACATACTTATAAATCTAGCATTCTTCCTTGAACCTCATGCATTTGAAACCCCCATAAAATTTTACAAACACCTCATGCATTTGAAACATCTTATTTTAATGAATACCACTCAAAAGTCTCTTAATAATGATTAATAATTCAAAGGTTTTTTAACTTATATAATATATTTAATAAACAATTAAGGGATACTCTACTATAAAAAAGTCAATCTTTTTTAGTAGACACACAAATACAAATCACATACAAAATTTACAAAGAAAACAAGTTTAAAGTTTTTTGTGTTGGTTTGAGGGATTTGAACAATTTTTCGAGTCATGTTATTATGTTGAAGTTTTTATAATTTGTAAGTTTGTCATATACAAATTCTTCTTTGTATTTTCTTGATTTAAGTATTCTTTTAAGAATATCATTGTATGTTGTGGTTGAAATTTTCATGTAAATTAGATTAGATTCATGTTATCGATCATATGTTATGAAAGGTGATATATATATATATATATATATATATATATATATATATATATATATAATTAACTATTGTATACATGTTTGTATGTTCATGTTGCTTCAAAACAATAATTAATTAAAAATCATGGATATGTCATATTATCCATATTATCCATGTAAGTATTTTTTAAAATGCAAATTGTCTATCATATCACTTTATATTTTGGTATATGTTTAACACTTTAATTATAATAATAAGTGTTTTTTAAAAGTTTCTTTCACTTATTAATAATAACAAGTGATTTTAAAATTAATAAGAAATAATTATAAATAATAAACTCAAATACATTGATATGTCATATTATCCATGCAAGTCTCTTTTGAAATGCAAATTGTCTATCTTATCACTTTATTAAGTGTATGTTTCACATTTTAATAATAATAATATTAAGTGTTTCTTAAAAGTCTTCTTTAACTTATTATTAATAATTAAGTGGTTTAAAATTAATGAATAACAATTTTAAATGATAATAACATCAAATTATAAATTACATTTAACTATAAATAAATTATATTTTAAATGAACATCATTATTGAAATTAGAAAATGATTGCATAAGTAAAAATATATTTAATCAATAATAATAATTGTTAAAAATAATACTAGATAGATAATTATATTTAATTCTATTAATAAGTAATGTGGGTTGATGTCAATAAATATTATTGTTCAAAATAGTATATATATATATATATATATATATATATATATATATATATATATATATATATTACTGTAAAAATATTATCTCAAAGTTAATGTCAATAACAAAACCATTTTAAACATATATTTTTCAATATTTTAACAATATATTTTTAATATTCGCTGCACAACGCGCGGGAATTCGTCTAGTTATACACTAAAGAGTAAATTATTAAAATTGTCTCTATGGTTTGGTAAAAATTGCATGTTTGGTCCCTAATGTTTTTTTGCGCTTAGATCGTCCCTGTGGTTTGATTTTATTGTGTTTTTCGTCCCTATGGTTTGGTCAAAATTGCACGTTTGGTCCCTAACTTTATGTACATAAGGGACGAAAAACGCAACAAAATCAAACTATAGAGACGATCCGAGTACAATAAAAAAACTAGGGACCAAATGTGCAACTTTGACCAAACCATAGGAACGATTTCTGTAATTTACTCTAAACTAAATTAAAGTCTAATGTTCCATGTACTTGTAGTCATTAGTCAATGGCTAATAAAACTAATTTTTCACTTTTATAGAAAACATCCACACAAGTGATTTTTTTCTCTATTTGATGGAAAACACATGTGGGATTACTAGCATTATATTTATATATTACAAACTATGCAATGCAATTAATATGTCTCGTATTTTCCACATGCAAATAAACATATTGTTCATGTTTTAAGTTTTAACAAACACAACTTGTAAAAATGTTTCTATGCATCCATACTTACATAGACATATTCTTAAATATAAACCACTACATTTCATAGCATGAACATGTAATATCATATAATATGAGAAATACATAACCTTGAAACAATGAATGATGGATACATAATGAAATATGTTAGTTGTAATATGAAAAATACATAACCTTGAAACAATGAATGATGGATACATAATGAAATATGTTAAGTTGTGATTAAATCTAAACGCAACAACTATATAGCTTAGTTGATTCCAAGAAGGCAAATTGGGGTTGGGGAAATAGCACATTTGGGTTTGCATCCAACAATAGTTATATGGTTTACGTAGTTCTAATTTTCACTAGTATTGGATGCATTGTTAGCTAGCTAACTGACTATTTCACTTGTATAGGATGCATTGTTCGCTGACAGACAAGTTCCCCATTAGGGTAAGATGTTGAATACATTATTTAACCCTTGCATGATACTCCTTCGGTTGGGATAGTATAGCCCTGTTGGGGTTAGGTTACAAGAAATCAACATATGACGTTTAGTCAATATGTAGACATTATATAGAAAAACATTCGTTTTTTCAGCTATTTATTGATGTGAAAAATAAAATTTTATGATATAATAACTGATGTCATTAAGGTGTATAATTTTTAAATAATTAATAAATTAATATAATAATGTTTTCAAAGCATAAAAAAATTACCAAATTAAAAATGGGTCAAAAAGAATAGGAGCTACCAAAAGAGAAAGACAATAAGAAAAGGGCAAAAGGCTGCCCATATAATTAAAATGTAAAAGATAAACTCGACTGAACATAAATGTAAAGGTTGCTTCAAAATGACGATTGCTTCCAAGTGGTTTTCTTTTATTATTAGTTCTTTTTTACGAATAAGATCTAGCTGCTTCCTATGGTTAGTATGATCAAAATTATTATTTTTTGCAAGCATAATTAGAAAACCTCGAGTGAACATTTTTACTCGGAAGTCAACTGTTTGGGTGGAAAAGCAAAATGCATGATAAAACAATGTTATGTTATGTTAGCATGCATAATTGAGTTTTTTTTTTTTTTTTTTTTTTTCATAATGGATTCTAACTTTTTCTCCTTTTTAAGAATTTTTTTGGATTTAAGTATCAAAACAATTTATTTATTTGTTTTTATAAGAAGTGAATCAATTAAACTAAACGTTTGACAACTATTTTTTATAAGGCTACGGGGGTGGTTGGGCACCACCTCTCGACATAGCTGCTAAGGTGGTTCGGCGCACATCACCCTATCTCCTCATCATGTCGAGCTCAGCAAATGGATTCCACAGTTGCTCAAAGATAAAAGAGAAAGTCTGTCAACTCCCCGCCATGCCTCTCTATCCCTCTCCCTCTCTTCTCTTTCACTCTACACTCCATTCCCTTGCTTTAGTAAAATGGTCTGATACCACCATCATTCTTGTTGAAGCCGAGGTAGAGCTCCACAAGTGCAACATCCCCCCCTAAATTAGTGTTGGTTTTGAAGGAAGACAAAGTGGACATTAGGGACCGATTATATATATATATATATATATATATATATATATATATATATATATATATATATATATATATATATATATATATATATATATATATATATATATATATATATATATATATATATATATTCAGGCCCAAAGCGATAGTCCAGAATCCTGCTAATCGACCAGTGCACCACACACCAGAAGGTAGAAGCGACGAATCATTGAATCAATCGATCAAGGTATCTAACGATCACCTTTCTGAATAAGCAATATCACGAGCAGTAGATCACCTCTAAATAATGTCTCGGTATCGGTAATATTCAAAACCATTTAGACAAGGTAAAAGTTTTCTACTTTTCTTTTTATTCCACTTATCAAATTATGTTTATCAATTATCATTTTATCATATATCTGAAATTTTGATTTCTGAATCAGATTATTAAACAATCAGTAAATGATGAAACTTGGATGTTGAATAAGAAATCAAATTATCAGAATATGTTTATCACCGGCTGAAATCAAATTATCAGATATTCAGATTATTTAACTATTTATCAGAAATCAGATTATCAGATTATGTTTATAAAAAATCAGATTATCAGATATTCATATTATCATTTTATGTTTAACTGTTTATTAGAAATCAGATAATCTGATTCAGAAATCACCGATTCTCTATTTCCTTGAAAAAGGCACTCAGCCTACAAGAATTGTTCAGGATATTTTAAAAAAGGCAGAGGTTTTTAAGGAACTTTTCCCTAATCAAACGAAATTCAATTAAATTAAGGAATTAAATTAAGGAAATAAAAACTAAGGATAGGATAGTGATTTCTATATAATTTTGGATATCTTTTCTATACTATGTTTTTTTTATTTCCTTCTTTTCTTGCTCTATTAGTATCTATTTTTCATTTCTTTTATAGAATCTTTTTCTAACGAAAACCTTAAAAAATCAGATTATCAGATATTCATATTATCATTTTATGTTTAACTGCTTATTAGAAATCAGATAATCCGATTCAAAAATCAAATTATCACACCTATCGAAGATGAAAAATCAAGTCTCGATCCATTACACCAAAATCAGATGATCACAACCAACCACAATAAATGCTCTACCAACTCACATCCAAACGACTATATAACACTCATAACCTCACCTTTTTCACCCACGTTCTATCACAAAACACAAAATGATGTCCTCCTAGATGCAAACCGTTCTCGAAACCCTCATCCAACAACTAGAATACACCAACAAATCCATTAAATCAAAGAGTACTATAACGTCAAACAAAAGATAATCGCGGACCTCCCAACCACCCAAAACTTCTTGAACCACATCATATGTAGGGATGTTCTGAAGGATGCAAAGGACACTGACGCCGCCATAATAGATGTCATCATTTCCATGTAGGAAAAGATAGCAGACTCGATCGCTGCCCACAAGAAAACATTGAAGAACCTTCTCGATAAGTAAATCAGATGGATAACTTGTGCATGAAGCAGATAGTTGCATGCTTCAATCCTTTATATATATATATATATATATATATATATATATATATATATATATATATATATATATATATATAACTTTTGATGTGTCTTTACCCAGCGTACCTAATGAAAAATATGTATATTACTTAATATATATATATATATATATATATATATATATATATATATATATTCCTCATGACCTACTAAACAAAACGATGCAAGAAAAAACGATCATGTTGCAAAGCACTAGTGTTTCTAATAGTTTACGTCAAGAATGAAAAAGGTCGTGGTTTTTATGAATTCATTGAGTTTTGGTTTTAAATGATCTCCCACCTTATTTTTTTTGGCTTTATGGGGGCATAAGGTAAGTTTTGTCGGGTCTAAATGGTCACATGTTGCATGGTGTACCGATTATTAGAGGTTGAAGGGACTAAAAGAGCAGATCGTAACCTACCTTATCTCGTCTCCCCTAATAAAGCCAGAAAATAACTTTAGGGACCGAATCGACCAACTTTTTAAACATTATAGGGCATTTGTGTGATTTCACCTTGAAACTAATGTACTTGTAGTGATGAAGTCTAAACAAGCATTCGGTAGTCAAAAACATAAAATGAGAAAATTAGATGAAGAAAAAAAAAGGTTGAAGCCAATGCACTAGATAAGTTTATCCATAAACAACATGTTGAAGAGCAAGAGTGTAACATCCCAAAAATACAGTCTGAAAATTTCGTTTTAAATTAGTAATAAAACCATATTCATCAAATTTCATATAAGAATCATAAAGAATGTACCTCAAAATATCTTAACAACTGTCAAATATATCAGAGTATAAACATCCCAGGCTGAACAAATGGTGTGTGCACTGCAATCTTCCCGAGCTCCTCTTTTAAAAACTGAGTACCTGAAACCAAAACTGAAAACCATAAGCACGAAGCTTAGTGAGCTCCCCCAAACTACCACATACCATACAATAACATGTAAACACATACTGGGCCTTGCCCACTGCGTCGGACCAAAGTCCGGAAACTGCATCGGGCCGAAACCCGGACTAACTGGGACCATGTCCCCTGCATCGAACCAAAGTCCGGAACTACATCGGGCCGAAGCCCGGACTAACTGGGGCCTTGCCCCCTGCATCGGACTGAAGTCCGGAAACTGCATCGGACCGAAGCCCGGACTAACTGGGACCATGTCCCCTGCATCGGACCAAAGTCCGGAAACTGCATCGGGCCGAAGCCCGGACTAACTGGGACCTTGTCCCCTGCATCGGACTAAGGTCCGGAACTGACTGATCATAGCATAGCATAACACATATCAACTAGTATAAACACATATACTGCATACTGCATCGGACTGAAGTCCGGAACATATAACACATAAACATGCTTGAATCACAGAGACATCAAGCATACTGAACTACTGCATCAGACTGAAGTCCGGAACTACTGCTAACTAAACGGGCCGGCATTGTGGCCGTAGACCCGTTCCTACTGGAAGGAAACTCACCTCACACTGCTGAAGTCCCATATACACAATCCCACAATGCTGAAGTCCCGCAGACTCAACCCCAGCTGACAGATTCCCGAACTGTCAACACCAAGATAACACCCAATTAATAATTGGGTTCTAACACATAACTATAAATACGTACTTTGGGTATTTACTACATTACCCCTAGCTTGGCTTACCCAAGCCCAAGGCCCAATCCATAAACCAAAGTCAACTAGGGATTAAAGCCCAACATATGGCCCAATTTTCCAAATTGGGCCTAAGCCTCTACATGGACTTCCCTGAAGGCCCGATTGCTTGGTCCAGTCTAATATGTCTCATTCTATGGGCCCAATATCATACAACTCTCTAGGCCCAAACTATGGCCCATCTATGGCCCAATTTTCCAAATTGGGCCCAATCCTTCATATGGGCATTACCCTAGAGCCCAACTAATTACTCTAGTCCATTTGATTATTCTTGGATGGCCCAACACAAGGCCCAAGTGAAATTAGGGTTTCTCATAAAATAATAATTAGGGTTAAGTGTTTCTCACTTAACCCATTAAGGGCTTAACCCACTAAGGACTTAATTCACTAAGTCCATTATTGCTTAGATTGATTTTTGCCAATGATTATTATTTAATATTTCACTTGTTAAATAATTCTCGTGTGCCTTGATAATTTCTCAAATATTAGTATTTTCTCAATTAGCCCATTAAGGACTTAGTCCATTAAGTCCTTTATTCTACTAGATAAATGACATGAAATAGTTTGGGCTTAATTCACAATCCAAACCCAATGGCCCAAAAGTGGGTCCAAATAAGTCCAAGGCCCAAATACTCATAATTAGGGTTTTCCACCCAAACATGGCCCAATAGGCCCAAAACTAATCTCTATGCCCATTAAGGTTTTCTAGCGAGGCACCACCTACTACCACCTCAGGTAGTGGTGGTCAATTGCGGCTCACGGCGGCGGCCACCACCTTACGGTAGTGGTTATTATTATTATTATTATTATTCCATGCTAATTACAGATACAAGGTTTTATCCAAAATAACACACACTCAATAATTAATACATACACACTATACTAAATAATCACACACCCGCAAGCACCTAAGGGTGGCCGACGGTGGCGCCCGGCGGCAGTGACGCGGGAAGGCGGTAGCGGCGGCAGAAGGTGGTTGTGAATCTCTTTCGGTTTCCCTGCCCAAACAAGAATCCATACCACATTAGACTTAGAAAATATGTTCATACACCCGCTAAACCACGCACACAACCACCTCTCCACGGTGGCTGCTGGCAGCAAAATAGATAACAAGGTGGCAGCCACCATGGTTGGCAACCATGGTGGTGTTTCGTTGGTATTTCCGGCCAATCAACAGACCTGCCCCACCACAAATGCCTACAGCAACATGAATGAGCGAACACATACCCCCACAGCCACACCAAGGTGGCGGATGTCGCCGGAAAAGGTAGTAATGGCGACTACGAAGGGCAGCTGTGACATCCCCATTTTCACGGCCAGAAAAGACCGATTTTGTTTATGCTTTGTTTTATAAAATCAGAGTAATCTTTTAAAGATAACGGTTGTGGAATTTGTTCCCAAAACAAGACATGATAATAACTTATCAAAACATTTCTCAAAGGGAATGTATTTTTCATTTAATAATAAAACCTCGGGATGTCATGTTCCGATACAGACATATAAGCATAAACAGAACTTACATTTAATTACACAATTGATTTATATCTCCTTTAAATCTCTCTGTGAAATATGTCTTCGTATTGATACCTGTGATACAAAGAAAACTGAGTGGGTCAGGCTTGGGAGCCTGATGAGCATATAGGGTTTTCATCCCACAATGTTATATCATATATTTATAAATATAGAACATTTAAACATGCACAATTTCACCATATAAAGGCAACTCTTAACCCACCCCATCGATCCTCACAATGACACGATCTAAACTCTCGTATCTAAAATTTTCCTCTTTACCTGATCCCTACTCAGGGATCTAAAACTATCCTCTTCACCCGATCCATACTCACGGATCTAAAACTAACCTTTTCACCTGATCCATACTCACGGATCTAAAACTACCTGATCCATACTCACGGATCTGAAACTAACCTCCTGATCTGATCCATACTTCCGGATCAATAATTGTACCTAATCCATACTCCCGGAATAGGGACAATTAATTATACCTTAATCTTGATCTGATCCATACTCCCGTATCTATAACCGTGCCCAATCCATACTCCCGGACTAGGGACAATTAACTTAATCTTAATCCATATCTGATCCATACTCCCGGATCTATAACTGTGCCCAATCCATACTCCCGGACTAAGGACAATTAACTTAGTCTTAATCCATACTCCCAGACTAATAGCAAGTTTATCTCTTTACCTGATCCATACTTACGGATCTAAAACTAACCTCTTGATCTGATCCCTACTCACAGATCTAAAAACTAACCTCTTGATCTGATCTATACTCACGGATCTCATCTACCCATGTCCTACCCAACATATTTGTAGATATAAAATACATATATAGTTTAACTCATTAAAAATCTATATAGTTCATCCATTCCACCAATACCTCAAATAAACAACAATATATAAACACATAGCACGTATTTCGTAGCAAATACTTCATACTTATGCGTTAGAAGAAAGTAACCACACACTCACACACATAAACAACAATATACTTAATACACTCGAACCATACTTGTATTATTATCGTGTTTATGAAAGGTAGTATACACTCACTTGATCAGGAGATGATCGGACAGCACTACGACTTGCAGAAGTAGTATTCTTCGGTAGATCTGGAAGATCTCCACAAAAATCGAACTTCTCGCGGGCAGAGCTTCGGCTTGGGAACCGCACTTCTCGGGATCTTCGGGATCTCGGGACTTGCTTCGGGGATCGAGAACAATACCGGGTCTTCGGGGTATTTCTGGCACGCAAACCGATGCAAAACGGGAGAAAGAAGAGAGAAAATGAACAAAACTCTCGGCTGCCCTCGCAAGCCTTTTATAGAGGCTGAGCCTCGCACGTACGCGGGGCGTACTGGTCCGAGAAACGTCACTGCTTACGTATCCGAAGCCACTTGCTGCGATGTCGACACCTTCGGAGTATGCAGGGCGTACACGAGTACGCGGCGCGTACCTCGGATCAGACCGGTGACTCCTTCGGATAATGCTTCCGATTTAATGATTTAATTTAATTCCAAAATAATTAATAAACTTCGGAAATTCATATCTTCTTCATACGCACTCCGTTTTCGACGTTCTTTATATCCACGCGAAGGTGAGACTACGCTCTACGACTTTCGTTTAGACTCCGTCGGCTAATTTTGACTTTATTTTTATTATTTATTTTTAATAGGCCGCGACAGAAAAACTTCGTTATAAATTCATAACTTCTTCGTTTGACGTCCGTTCTTGCCTAACTTTTCGTCGTTTCGCTACTAACAACAAGATCTACGATTCTCGTTTAGATCCCTAAGGCTAAATATCACTCCAACGTAAATTCACTTTTTACGTCGCGCTGTGTCGTGTCGGTTCTGTCGCGAAACTTCGACAGGTCATAACTTCTTCGTTATAACTCGGATTTTGGCGTTCTTTATATGCATGGAAACCTTGTGACATATACTACAACTTGGTTAAGATTAATACTTCTAGATAATCTTCCTTCAAAAAGTCATTTTTGACGCTTATTGCCTCTAAATTGACTAGCCCTGATCTATGGGCGTTACAATTATCTCCCCCTTAGGATGATTACGTCCCGAAATCATCAACGTAAATAGAATTTGTATAATGATTCCACACGTTATCTCTTCATCCTAGGTAATAACCGTAAATTCTATGTTTCCTCGAAAGAGTATTTAACTCTATGGCTTTCTTGACCGCAGACGATGCCCAATCTTGCATCTGCTTATCGTACTATGTTGTACTTTCAATCGTAACCCTTGAGTTACCAACTAAGTCGTTATTGTGGACTCCTTCTTCTTCTCAGGATAAATACTTTCCTTTATCTATTGTAACAAACCGATGGGTCGTGCTCTATTGAGCTTTCATCGCACGATGCGACGCTTAGACTCGGTCTTTAATAAAGTTAAATTCCAGAATGGAATATACCTTCCTTCATATTCTAATGTGATTTAATCACATTTCAGCATGTAGCATTTCTACCTGCAAACTTCTTTTAACAACGAGCGTGATACTATCAATCGCATTAACTTCAACCTTCTGACTTAATTCAGATGTTACATCTAACTTGGTTCCCTGAACCACGTAACAAACTCCTCGTAGTCAGACTCAATTTAAACATGACCACTAGGGTCGGAACAAGAACCATCTTACTAGTCATTACCGAAACAATGGTAATGACATACCAGAATAAAATGGAATCAATCACTAGCTTCTTGGTAACCTTGTGACTTTCCCCGATCTAAGTGCGAGTCCTGTGCTTCCGGTAGTATATGCATCTACTACCTTTCACACCTACTCATACTCGTCCCAAGTATCGTCCCGTAGTCGACCAAGTCACCATACAAGAAAATCACATAATCATTCAACACATCAGATAGCAAAACTAGGGTTTATATTATTTCTTGAAACGATTACACAAAGGTTGAAGTTCACCCTATACTACGCCTCTAGTAGGCTACACCACATGTTACTTTTCATATCGTTACTTTATAACTTGATCTTTGGATATAAAATCCTCATTCCTGATTCCTTGCATTGCCATCTGCTTCATCAAGGATCATGTGGAATGCTTTTGGCTTTGGTGGTGCATTTGGCCTTATAGCCTCTTCTCTTCTTGGGCAGTTTTGCTTGAAGTGCCCTTCTTCGCCACACTTAAAGCAGACTTCTCTTTTGGTTGGGCATTTGCTGGCATAATGACCAGTCTTCCTGCATTTAAAGCAGGTCATTCCTTTAGAGCATTCCCCAATGTGCTTCCTTTTGCACTTGTCACACCATTGTGATCCTTCTTCGAGCTTCTTCGAATCAGACTTCGAAAATTTTCTCTTCTCATCGGACCTTGAAGATCCTTCCATCTTTCTTTTCTCGCCCACCTCGTTTCTCTCCAGACCCCTTTCCTTTAACTGGGTCTCCACATTTTTGGCTGCTCGGACTGCTGTCTTCAAAGTAGTTGCCATCTTGACCGTTGGGCCAAAGTCGGCAGGCAGTCCATTTGCGAACCTCTCAATTTTTGAGAGTTTAGATGGCACTAAGTATGGAAATAACTTCATCTTTTCGGTAAATGTAGTAGCATAATCATCAATGCTCAATTTACCTTTCTTCATGTTCTGGAATTCATTGTTCAGATCAATCAGATCTATCTCTGAGCAGTACTGCATCTTTAATTGCTCCAGGAATGACTCCCAAGACATCTTCAGGGCTTCCCCTCGAGGCATCATATCTGCCAGTAACTTCCACCAGCTCAAGACTTCGGTCTTCAGTTGTCTAACTGCAAAGACAGTCTTCTGTTTGTTGCTACAGTCGCAACTCTCAAACACCATCTCCATTTCGGAGATCTAGTCCATAATCTCAACAGGCTTTGGGCTTCCAGAAAGACTTGGCGGTTTGGCGCCCAAGAAATTTTTATACATACGCCCATCCCTGTTTCTTTCCCTCTCTGGGTCATTCCTTTCTACTACTGGGGGTTCTGCTCGTCCAACCGTCCCACTGTAGTTACCTCCCTCTGAATGCCCTCCATTCACTTCAGGCTCTTCCACTTGAAGTGACACTTCCTCACGATTCTGTTGGAGTAATTGCCTTGTCTCCTCCATTTGGCGATCCAACATCATCTGTATCATCGCTTGCACCCCAGCCATTGTCATTGGCTCTGGTGATGCTGCTACAACAGGTGCTTGCTCAACCACAGGTGGTTGATTCCTGTTTTCATCAGCATATCCAACCCCACTTCTTGTTCTCACCATTTTTGATCTACACACCCAATAAGGTGAAATTAGATCCTTATTCACGATAGATATTCAAATCATCTTTATCACTCCGAAACGTTTACATGCTAGTTCTAATATCGTAGACGTACGCTTAGAATCCTATACACATAAGGTTTCCAGATCCGGTCGGCAACAGACCATAGATCCGAACAAATAATAGCACCAATATACCTATCACACAAAACATTTAGCACATAAAAGCATTTTAGGCATCATTCCTAAAATGAACTAGTGCTTGTGTCAATTTAGGTGTACTACCTAACATATTTTAGACACACTCCTCACAATCATTACTTAGCATTCTAAGTTTAAGTCTAGAAATTTCCTACAAATTCCTAGTTCGCTTAAATTAATGCTCTGATACCAACTGTGACATCCCCATTTTCACGGCCAGAAAAGACCGATTTTGTTTATGCTTTGTTTTATAAAATCAGAGTAATCTTTTAAAGATAACGGTTGCGGAATTTGTTCCCAAAACAAGACATGATAATAACTTATCAAAACATTTCACAAAGGGAATGTATTTTTCATTTAATAATAAAACCTCAGGATGTCATGTTCCGATACAGACATATAAGCATAAACAGAACTTACATTTAATTACACAATTGATTTATATCTCCTTTAAATCTCTCTGTGAAATATGTCTTCATATTGATACCTGTGATACAAAGAAAACTGAGTGGGTCAGGCTTGGGAGCCTGGTGAGCATATAGGGTTTTCATCCCACAATGTTATATCATATATTTATAAATATAGAACATTTAAACATGCACAATTTCACCATATAAAGGCAACTCTTAACCCACCCCATCGATCCTCACAATGACACGATCTAAACTCTCGTATCTAAAATTTTCCTCTTTACCTGATCCCTACTCAGGGATCTAAAACTATCCTCTTCACCCGATCCATACTCACGGATCTAAAACTAACCTTTTCACCTGATCCATACTCACGGATCTAAAACTACCTGATCCATACTCACGGATCTGAAACTAACCTCCTGATCTGATCCATACTTCCGGATCAATAATTGTACCCAATCCATACTCCCGGAATAGGGACAATTAATTATACCTTAATCTTGATCTGATCCATACTCCCGTATCTATAACCGTGCCCAATCGATACTCCCGGACTAGGGACAATTAACTTAATCTTAATCCATATCTGATCCATAGTCCCGGATCTATAACTGTGCCCAATCCATACTCCCGGACTAAGGACAATTAACTTAGTCTTAATCCATACTCCCAGACTAATAGCAAGTTTATCTCTTTACCTGATCCATACTCACGGATCTAAAACTAACCTCTTGATCTGATCCCTACTCACGGATCTAAAAACTAACCTCTTGATCTGATCTATACTCACGGATCTCATCTACCCATGTCCTACCCAACATATTTGTAGATATAAAATACATATATAGTTTAACTCATTAAAAATCTATATAGTTCATCCATTCCACCAATACCTCAAATAAACAACAATATATAAACACATAGCACGTATTTCGTAGCAAATACTTCATACTTATGCGTTAGAAGAAAGTAACCACACACTCACACATATAAACAACAATATACTTAATACACTCGAACCATACTTGTATTATTATCGTGTTTATGAAAGGTAGTATACACTCACTTGATCAGGAGATGATCGGACAGCACTACGACTTGCAGAAGTAGTATTCTTCGGTAGATCTGGAAGATCTCCACAAAAATCGAACTTCTCGCGGGCAGAGCTTCGGCTTGGGAACCGCACTTCTCGGGATCTTCGGGATCTCGGGACTTGCTTCGGGGCTCGAGAACAATACCGGGTCTTCGGGGTATTTCTGGCACGCAAACCGATGCAAAACGGGAGAAAGAAGAGAGAAAATGAACAAAACTCTCGGCTGCCCTCGCAAGCCTTTTATAGAGGCTGAGCCTCGCACGTACGCGGGGCGTAGGCCAGTACGCGGGGCGTACTGGTCCGAGAAACGTCACTGCTTACGTATCCGAAGCCACTTGCTGCGATGTCGACACCTTCGGAGTATGCAGGGCGTACACGAGTACGCGGCGCGTACCTCGGATCAGACCGGTGACTCCTTCGGATAATGCTTCCGATTTAATGATTTAATTTAATTCCAAAATAATTAATAAACTTCGGAAATTCATATCTTCTTCATACGAACTCCGTTTTCGACGTTCTTTATATCCACGCGAAGGTGAGACTACGCTCTACGACTTTCGTTTAGACTCCGTCGGCTAATTTTGACTTTATTTTTATTATTTATTTTTAATAGGCCGCGACAGAAAAACTTCGTTATAAATTCATAACTTCTTCGTTTGACGTCCGTTCTTGCCTAACTTTTCGTCGTTTCGCTACTAACAACAAGATCTACGATTCTCGTTTAGATCCCTAAGGCTAAATATCACTCCAACGTAAATTCACTTTTTACGTCGCGCTGTGTCGTGTCGGTTCTGTCGCGAAACTTCGACAGGTCATAACTTCTTCGTTATAACTCGGATTTTGGCGTTCTTTATATGCATGGAAACCTTGTGACATATACTACAACTTGGTTAAGATTAATACTTCTAGATAATCTTCCTTCAAAAAGTCATTTTTGACGCTTATTGCCTCTAAATTTACTAGCCCTGATCTATGGGCGTTACAATTATCTCCCCCTTAGGATGATTACGTCCCGAAATCATCAACGTAAATAGAATTTGTATAATGATTCCACACGTTATCTCTTCATCCTAGGTAATAACCGTAAATTCTATGTTTCCTCGAAAGAGTATTTAACTCTATGGCTTTCTTGACCGCAGACGATGCCCAATCTTGCATCTGCTTATCGTACTATGTTGTACTTTCAATCGTAACCCTTGAGTTACCAACTAAGTCATTATTGTGGACTCCTTCTTCTTCTCAGGATAAATACTTTCCTTTATCTATTGTAACAAACCGATGGGTCGTGCTCTATTGAGCTTTCATCGCACGATGCGACGCTTAGACTCGGTCTTTAATAAAGTTAAATTCCAGAATGGAATATACCTTCCTTCATATTCTAATGTGATTTAATCACATTTCAGCATGTAGCATTTCTACCTGCAAACTTCTTTTAACAACGAGCGTGATACTATCAATCGCATTAACTTCAACCTTCTGACTTAATTCAGATGTTACATCTAACTTGGTTCCCTGAACCACGTAACAAACTCCTCGTAGTCAGACTCAATTTAAACATGACCACTAGGGTCGGAACAAGAACCATCTTACTAGTCATTACCGAAACAATGGTAATGACATACCAGAATAAAATGGAATCAATCACTAGCTTCTTGGTAACCTTGTGACTTTCCCCGATCTAAGTGCGAGTCCTGTGCTTCCGGTAGTATATGCATCTACTACCTTTCACACCTACTCATACTCGTCCCAAGTATCGTCCCGCAGTCGACCAAGTCACCATACAAGAAAATCACATAATCATTCAACACATCAGATAGCAAAACTAGGGTTTATATTATTTCTTGAAACGATTACACAAAGGTTGAAGTTCACCCTATACTACGCCTCTAGTAGGCTACACCACATGTTACTTTTCATATCGTTACTTTATAACTTGATCTTTGGATATAAAATCCTCATTCCTGATTCCTTGCATTGCCATCTGCTTCATCAAGGATCATGTGGAATGCTTTTGGCTTTGGTGGTGCATTTGGCCTTATAGCCTCTTCTCTTCTTGGGCAGTTTTGCTTGAAGTGCCCTTCTTCGCCACACTTAAAGCAGACTTCTCTTTTGGTTGGGCATTTGCTGGCATAATGACCAGTCTTCCTGCATTTAAAGCAGGTCATTCCTTTAGAGCATTCCCCAATGTGCTTCCTTTTGCACTTGTCACACCATTGTGATCCTTCTTCGAGCTTCTTCGAATCAGACTTCGAAAATTTTCTCTTCTCATCGGACCTTGAAGATCCTTCCATCTTTCTTTTCTCGCCCACCTCGTTTCTCTCCAGACCCCTTTCCTTTAACTGGGTCTCCACATTTTTGGCTGCTCGGACTGCTGTCTTCAAAGTAGTTGCCATCTTGACCGTTGGGCCAAAGTCGGCAGGCAGTCCATTTGCGAACCTCTCAATTTTTGAGAGTTTAGATGGCACTAAGTATGGAAATAACTTCATCTTTTCGGTAAATGTAGTAGCATAATCATCAATGCTCAATTTACCTTTCTTCATGTTCTGGAATTCATTGTTCAGATCAATCAGATCTATCTCTGAGCAGTACTGCATCTTTAATTGCTCCAGGAATGACTCCCAAGACATCTTCAGGGCTTCCCCTCGAGGCATCATATCTGCCAGTAACTTCCACCAGCTCAAGACTTCGGTCTTCAGTTGTCTAACTGCAAAGACAGTCTTCTGTTTGTTGCTACAGTCGCAACTCTCAAACACCATCTCCATTTCGGAGATCTAGTCCATAATCTCAACAGGCTTTGGGCTTCCAGAAAGACTTGGCGGTTTGGCGCCCAAGAAATTTTTATACATACGCCCATCCCTGTTTCTTTCCCTCTCTGGGTCATTCCTTTCTACTACTGGGGGTTCTGCTCGTCCAACCGTCCCACTGTAGTTACCTCCCTCTGAATGCCCTCCATTCACTTCAGGCTCTTCCACTTGAAGTGACACTTCCTCACGATTCTGTTGGAGTAATTGCCTTGTCTCCTCCATTTGGCGATCCAACATCATCTGTATCATCGCTTGCACCCCAGCCATTGTCATTGGCTCTGGTGATGCTGCTACAACAGGTGCTTGCTCAACCACAGGTGGTTGATTCCTGTTTTCATCAGCATATCCAACCCCACTTCTTGTTCTCACCATTTTTGATCTACACACCCAATAAGGTGAAATTAGATCCTTATTCACGATAGATATTCAAATCATCTTTATCACTCCGAAACGTTTACATGCTAGTTCTAATATCGTAGACGTACGCTTAGAATCCTATACACATAAGGTTTCCAGATCCGGTCGGCAACAGACCATAGATCCGAACAAATAATAGCACCAATATACCTATCACACAAAACATTTAGCACATAAAAGCATTTTAGGCATCATTCCTAAAATGAACTAGTGCTTGTGTCAATTTAGGTGTACTACCTAACATATTTTAGACACACTCCTCACAATCATTACTTAGCATTCTAAGTTTAAGTCTAGAAATTTCCTACAAATTCCTAGTTCGCTTAAATTAATGCTCTGATACCAACTGTGACATCCCCATTTTCACGGCCAGAAAAGACCGATTTTGTTTATGCTTTGTTTTATAAAATCAGAGTAATCTTTTAAAGATAACGGTTGCGGAATTTGTTCCCAAAACAAGACATGATAATAACTTATCAAAACATTTCACAAAGGGAATGTATTTTTCATTTAATAATAAAACCTCAGGATGTCATGTTCCGATACAGACATATAAGCATAAACAGAACTTACATTTAATTACACAATTGATTTATATCTCCTTTAAATCTCTCTGTGAAATATGTCTTCATATTGATACCTGTGATACAAAGAAAACTGAGTGGGTCAGGCTTGGGAGCCTGGTGAGCATATAGGGTTTTCATCCCACAATGTTATATCATATATTTATAAATATAGAACATTTAAACATGCACAATTTCACCATATAAAGGCAACTCTTAACCCACCCCATCGATCCTCACAATGACACGATCTAAACTCTCGTATCTAAAATTTTCCTCTTTACCTGATCCCTACTCAGGGATCTAAAACTATCCTCTTCACCCGATCCATACTCACGGATCTAAAACTAACCTTTTCACCTGATCCATACTCACGGATCTAAAACTACCTGATCCATACTCACGGATCTGAAACTAACCTCCTGATCTGATCCATACTTCCGGATCAATAATTGTACCCAATCCATACTCCCGGAATAGGGACAATTAATTATACCTTAATCTTGATCTGATCCATACTCCCGTATCTATAACCGTGCCCAATCGATACTCCCGGACTAGGGACAATTAACTTAATCTTAATCCATATCTGATCCATAGTCCCGGATCTATAACTGTGCCCAATCCATACTCCCGGACTAAGGACAATTAACTTAGTCTTAATCCATACTCCCAGACTAATAGCAAGTTTATCTCTTTACCTGATCCATACTCACGGATCTAAAACTAACCTCTTGATCTGATCCCTACTCACGGATCTAAAAACTAACCTCTTGATCTGATCTATACTCACGGATCTCATCTACCCATGTCCTACCCAACATATTTGTAGATATAAAATACATATATAGTTTAACTCATTAAAAATCTATATAGTTCATCCATTCCACCAATACCTCAAATAAACAACAATATATAAACACATAGCACGTATTTCGTAGCAAATACTTCATACTTATGCGTTAGAAGAAAGTAACCACACACTCACACATATAAACAACAATATACTTAATACACTCGAACCATACTTGTATTATTATCGTGTTTATGAAAGGTAGTATACACTCACTTGATCAGGAGATGATCGGACAGCACTACGACTTGCAGAAGTAGTATTCTTCGGTAGATCTGGAAGATCTCCACAAAAATCGAACTTCTCGCGGGCAGAGCTTCGGCTTGGGAACCGCACTTCTCGGGATCTTCGGGATCTCGGGACTTGCTTCGGGGCTCGAGAACAATACCGGGTCTTCGGGGTATTTCTGGCACGCAAACCGATGCAAAACGGGAGAAAGAAGAGAGAAAATGAACAAAACTCTCGGCTGCCCTCGCAAGCCTTTTATAGAGGCTGAGCCTCGCACGTACGCGGGGCGTAGGCCAGTACGCGGGGCGTACTGGTCCGAGAAACGTCACTGCTTACGTATCCGAAGCCACTTGCTGCGATGTCGACACCTTCGGAGTATGCAGGGCGTACACGAGTACGCGGCGCGTACCTCGGATCAGACCGGTGACTCCTTCGGATAATGCTTCCGATTTAATGATTTAATTTAATTCCAAAATAATTAATAAACTTCGGAAATTCATATCTTCTTCATACGAACTCCGTTTTCGACGTTCTTTATATCCACGCGAAGGTGAGACTACGCTCTACGACTTTCGTTTAGACTCCGTCGGCTAATTTTTACTTTCTTTTTATTATTTATTTTTAATAGGCCGCGACAGAAAAACTTCGTTATAAATTCATAACTTCTTCGTTTGACGTCCGTTCTTGCCTAACTTTTCGTCGTTTCGCTACTAACAACAAGATCTTCGATTCTCGTTTAGATCGCTAAGGCTAAATATCGCTCCAAAGTAAATTCACTTTTTACGTCGCGCTGTGTCGTGCCGGTTCTGTCGCGAAACTTCGACAGGTCATAACTTCTTCGTTATAACTCGGATTTTGGCGTTCTTTATATGCATGGAAACCTTGTGACATATACTACAACTTGGTTAAGATTAATACTTCTAGATAATCTTCCTTCAAAAAGTCATTTTTGACGCTTATTGCCTCTAAATTGACTAGCCCTGATCTACGGGCGTTACAATTATCTCCCCTTAGGATGATTACGTCCCGGAATCATCAACGTAAATAGAACTTGTATAATGATTCCACACGTTATCTCTTCATCCTAGGTAATAACCGTAAATTCTATGTTTCCTCGAAAGAGTATTTAACTCTATGGCTTTCTTGACCGCAGACGATGCCCAATCTTGCATCTGCTTATCATACTATGTTGTACTTTCAATCGTAACCCTTGAGTTACCAACTAAGTCGTTATTGTGGACTCCTTCTTCTTCTCAGGATAAATACTTTCCTTTATCTATTGTAACAAACCGATGGGCCGTGCTCTATTGAGCTCTCATCGCACGATGCGACGCTTAGACTCGGTCTTTAATAAAGTTAAATTCCAGAATGGAATATACCTTCCTTCATATTCTAATGTGATTTAATCACATTTCAGCATGTAGCATTTCTACCTGCAAACTTCTTTTAACAACGAGCGTGATACTATCAATCGCATTAACTTCAACCTTCTGACTTAATTCAGATGTTACATCTAACTTGGTTCCCTGAACCACGTAACAAACTCCTCGTAGTCAGACTCAATTTAAACATGACCACTAGGGTCGGAACAAGAACCATCTTACTAGTCATTACCGAAACAATGGTAATGACATACCAGAATAAAATGGAATCAATCACTAGCTTCTTGGTAACCTTGTGACTTTCCCCGATCTAAGTGTGAGTCCTGTGCTTCCGGTAGTATATGCATCTACTACCTTTCACACCTACTCATACTCGTCCCAAGTATCGTCCCGCAGTCGACCAAGTCACCATACAAGAAAATCACATAATCATTCAACACATCAGATAGCAAAACTAGGGTTTATATTATTTCTTGAAACGATTACACAAAGGTTGAAGTTCACCCTATACTACGCCTCTAGTAGGCTACACCACATGTTACTTTTCATATCGTTACTTTATAACTTGATCTTTGGATATAAAATCCTCATTCCTGATTCCTTGCATTGCCATCTGCTTCATCAAGGATCATGTGGAATGCTTTTGGCTTTGGTGGTGCATTTGGCCTTATAGCCTCTTCTCTTCTTGGGCAGTTTTGCTTGAAGTGCCCTTCTTCGCCACACTTAAAGCAGACTTCTCTTTTGGTTGGGCATTTGCTGGCATAATGACCAGTCTTCCTGCATTTAAAGCAGGTCATTCCTTTAGAGCATTCCCCAATGTGCTTCCTTTTGCACTTGTCACACCATTGTGATCCTTCTTCGAGCTTCTTCGAATCAGACTTCGAAAATTTTCTCTTCTCATCGGACCTTGAAGATCCTTCCATCTTTCTTTTCTCGCCCACCTCGTTTCTCTCCAGACCCCTTTCCTTTAACTGGGTCTCCACATTTTTGGCTGCTCGGACTGCTGTCTTCAAAGTAGTTGCCATCTTGACCGTTGGGCCAAAGTCGGCAGGCAGTCCATTTGCGAACCTCTCAATTTTTGAGAGTTTAGATGGCACTAAGTATGGAAATAACTTCATCTTTTCGGTAAATGTAGTAGCATAATCATCAATGCTCAATTTACCTTTCTTCATGTTCTGGAATTCATTGTTCAGATCAATCAGATCTATCTCTGAGCAGTACTGCATCTTTAATTGCTCCAGGAATGACTCCCAAGACATCTTCAGGGCTTCCCCTCGAGGCATCATATCTGCCAGTAACTTCCACCAGCTCAAGACTTCGGTCTTCAGTTGTCTAACTGCAAAGACAGTCTTCTGTTTGTTGCTACAGTCGCAACTCTCAAACACCATCTCCATTTCGGAGATCTAGTCCATAATCTCAACAGGCTTTGGGCTTCCAGAAAGACTTGGCGGTTTGGCGCCCAAGAAATTTTTATACATACGCCCATCCCTGTTTCTTTCCCTCTCTGGGTCATTCCTTTCTACTACTGGGGGTTCTGCTCGTCCAACCGTCCCACTGTAGTTACCTCCCTCTGAATGCCCTCCATTCACTTCAGGCTCTTCCACTTGAAGTGACACTTCCTCACGATTCTGTTGGAGTAATTGCCTTGTCTCCTCCATTTGGCGATCCAACATCATCTGTATCATCGCTTGCACCCCAGCCATTGTCATTGGCTCTGGTGATGCTGCTACAACAGGTGCTTGCTCAACCACAGGTGGTTGATTCCTGTTTTCATCAGCATATCCAACCCCACTTCTTGTTCTCACCATTTTTGATCTACACACCCAATAAGGTGAAATTAGATCCTTATTCACGATAGATATTCAAATCATCTTTATCACTCCGAAACGTTTACATGCTAGTTCTAATATCGTAGACGTACGCTTAGAATCCTATACACATAAGGTTTCCAGATCCGGTCGGCAACAGACCATAGATCCGAACAAATAATAGCACCAATATACCTATCACACAAAACATTTAGCACATAAAAGCATTTTAGGCATCATTCCTAAAATGAACTAGTGCTTGTGTCAATTTAGGTGTACTACCTAACATATTTTAGACACACTCCTCACAATCATTACTTAGCATTCTAAGTTTAAGTCTAGAAATTTCCTACAAATTCCTAGTTCGCTTAAATTAATGCTTTGATACCAACTGTGACATCCCCATTTTCACGGCCAGAAAAGACCGATTTTGTTTATGCTTTGTTTTATAAAATCAGAGTAATCTTTTAAAGATAACGGTTGCGGAATTTGTTCCCAAAACAAGACATGATAATAACTTATCAAAACATTTCACAAAGGGAATGTATTTTTCATTTAATAATAAAACCTCAGGATGTCATGTTCCGATACAGACATATAAGCATAAACAGAACTTACATTTAATTACACAATTGATTTATATCTCCTTTAAATCTCTCTGTGAAATATGTCTTCATATTGATACCTGTGATACAAAGAAAACTGAGTGGGTCAGGCTTGGGAGCCTGGTGAGCATATAGGGTTTTCATCCCACAATGTTATATCATATATTTATAAATATAGAACATTTAAACATGCACAATTTCACCATATAAAGGCAACTCTTAACCCACCCCATCGATCCTCACAATGACACGATCTAAACTCTCGTATCTAAAATTTTCCTCTTTACCTGATCCCTACTCAGGGATCTAAAACTATCCTCTTCACCCGATCCATACTCACGGATCTAAAACTAACCTTTTCACCTGATCCATACTCACGGATCTAAAACTACCTGATCCATACTCACGGATCTGAAACTAACCTCCTGATCTGATCCATACTTCCGGATCAATAATTGTACCCAATCCATACTCCCGGAATAGGGACAATTAATTATACCTTAATCTTGATCTGATCCATACTCCCGTATCTATAACCGTGCCCAATCGATACTCCCGGACTAGGGACAATTAACTTAATCTTAATCCATATCTGATCCATAGTCCC
This sequence comes from Lactuca serriola, assembly GCF_051521515.1. NCBI lineage: Eukaryota > Viridiplantae > Streptophyta > Magnoliopsida > Asterales > Asteraceae > Lactuca > Lactuca serriola. The sequence continues at coordinate 170,568,498 of NC_136415.1, read as the reverse complement.
GGATCTATAACTGTGCCCAATCCATACTCCCGGACTAAGGACAATTAACTTAGTCTTAATCCATACTCCCAGACTAATAGCAAGTTTATCTCTTTACCTGATCCATACTCACGGATCTAAAACTAACCTCTTGATCTGATCCCTACTCACGGATCTAAAAACTAACCTCTTGATCTGATCTATACTCACGGATCTCATCTACCCATGTCCTACCCAACATATTTGTAGATATAAAATACATATATAGTTTAACTCATTAAAAATCTATATAGTTCATCCATTCCACCAATACCTCAAATAAACAACAATATATAAACACATAGCACGTATTTCGTAGCAAATACTTCATACTTATGCGTTAGAAGAAAGTAACCACACACTCACACATATAAACAACAATATACTTAATACACTCGAACCATACTTGTATTATTATCGTGTTTATGAAAGGTAGTATACACTCACTTGATCAGGAGATGATCGGACAGCACTACGACTTGCAGAAGTAGTATTCTTCGGTAGATCTGGAAGATCTCCACAAAAATCGAACTTCTCGCGGGCAGAGCTTCGGCTTGGGAACCGCACTTCTCGGGATCTTCGGGATCTCGGGACTTGCTTCGGGGCTCGAGAACAATACCGGGTCTTCGGGGTATTTCTGGCACGCAAACCGATGCAAAACGGGAGAAAGAAGAGAGAAAATGAACAAAACTCTCGGCTGCCCTCGCAAGCCTTTTATAGAGGCTGAGCCTCGCACGTACGCGGGGCGTAGGCCAGTACGCGGGGCGTACTGGTCCGAGAAACGTCACTGCTTACGTATCCGAAGCCACTTGCTGCGATGTCGACACCTTCGGAGTATGCAGGGCGTACACGAGTACGCGGCGCGTACCTCGGATCAGACCGGTGACTCCTTCGGATAATGCTTCCGATTTAATGATTTAATTTAATTCCAAAATAATTAATAAACTTCGGAAATTCATATCTTCTTCATACGAACTCCGTTTTCGACGTTCTTTATATCCACGCGAAGGTGAGACTACGCTCTACGACTTTCGTTTAGACTCCGTCGGCTAATTTTTACTTTCTTTTTATTATTTATTTTTAATAGGCCGCGACAGAAAAACTTCGTTATAAATTCATAACTTCTTCGTTTGACGTCCGTTCTTGCCTAACTTTTCGTCGTTTCGCTACTAACAACAAGATCTTCGATTCTCTTTTAGATCGCTAAGGCTAAATATCGCTCCAAAGTAAATTCACTTTTTACGTCGCGCTGTGTCGTGCCGGTTCTGTCGCGAAACTTCGACAGGTCATAACTTCTTCGTTATAACTCGGATTTTGGCGTTCTTTATATGCATGGAAACCTTGTGACATATACTACAACTTGGTTAAGATTAATACTTCTAGATAATCTTCCTTCAAAAAGTCATTTTTGACGCTTATTGCCTCTAAATTGACTAGCCCTGATCTACGGGCGTTACAATTATCTCCCCTTAGGATGATTACGTCCCGGAATCATCAACGTAAATAGAACTTGTATAATGATTCCACACGTTATCTCTTCATCCTAGGTAATAACCGTAAATTCTATGTTTCCTCGAAAGAGTATTTAACTCTATGGCTTTCTTGACCGCAGACGATGCCAAATCTTGCATCTGCTTATCATACTATGTTGTACTTTCAATCGTAACCCTTGAGTTACCAACTAAGTCGTTATTGTGGACTCCTTCTTCTTCTCAGGATAAATACTTTCCTTTATCTATTGTAACAAACCGATGGGTCGTGCTCTATTGAGCTCTCATCGCACGATGCGACGCTTAGACTCGGTCTTTAATAAAGTTAAATTCCAGAATGGAATATACCTTCCTTCATATTCTAATGTGATTTAATCACATTTCAGCATGTAGCATTTCTACCTGCAAACTTCTTTTAACAACGAGCGTGATACTATCAATCGCATTAACTTCAACCTTCTGACTTAATTCAGATGTTACATCTAACTTGGTTCCCTGAACCACGTAACAAACTCCTCGTAGTCAGACTCAATTTAAACATGACCACTAGGGTCGGAACAAGAACCATCTTACTAGTCATTACCGAAACAATGGTAATGACATACCGATGATGGCGGTTAGAGGAGTGGAGGGGTGGCGGCCGACACTTCTCTAGTGTTAGGGTTCACAATTGATTCATCAGAATATATATATATATATATATATATATATATATATATATATATATATATATATATATACCTGGTCCTGATACAAATTTCCCATAAATACAATTCTGGTCCCTCCTTCCTTCTTTTCTTTCAAAATAAGTTCATATTTTACACTTTTAACCCTGCCTTGTGAAATCTTTACAAATTGAATTCAAAACTTACATTTAAGCCCTAATCCTATAAATTTCTTTCATAATAGATCCCTGCATTACCAATAAACCCTTCAGCCCTCAAATCTTTTCAATTTAATCTCGAACTTACTCTTTTAACCCCCGACTTCTAAAATTCTTCACAAATTAGTACGGGACTCACAATTTCTAATTTATTTAAATAAACGGGGCATTACAAAGAGAATGTAGAAGTAGAAGTAGAAGAGGCAGAAGAGAATGAGCATGTTAAAGAGCTTGTTGATATATGTGATCTAAGAAGGTAGGAAAAACATAATTATGATGAGATTAAACTTTTGGTGGAGAAGGTCCTGAAAGATATACTAGTATTATGTATGGTCCCTACGATAAGTTAGGTAGATGATTTTCTATAGCTTTATACATAAGAACTTTATCAAATTTGGAGAAGTGTGATACAGAATGGCTAGTATATTCGAAAGAACTAGACATGATATTTTGTTTATGTTGTAAAGTGTTTAGAAAAGGGATTTCAAAAGGTTAATTAGGTGCTGAAGGTTATGTAGATTGACATCATGTTACCACTAGAGTTAAAGAACACGAAATTTCCTTGGATCGTCTCACAAACAGGAATAAGTGGTTTGATATGCGTAAAAGATTGAACATGAATGAAACAATTGATAAAGTTTAATACAAGCAATTCAAGAAAGAAAAAGATTACTGGAAACTAGTCCTTTTGAGAATCATTGTAGTAGTGAAGTATCTGGCTAAACATAATTTAGCATTCCGTGGATGAAATAAAAAGTTGTATAAATAGAAACTGTAAATTGTTTTTTTTTTCCATTCCACTAAATACCTTTTTGTTAATTATTATAATTGATTCCAATTCTTATTTGTTAATTGTATTTAATAGGTAATGAAATTTCTTTTTGGTGTCATTGAAATGTTGGAAGTGTTTGACCCGGTTATCAAAGAGCATGTGCAGCGGATCACAAGTGACGGGTTTCATATGCATTATCTTAGGTACAAGATCCAAAATTAACTAATACTTTTGATAACTCAAGATATAAAAAAAAAATATCAATAAGATAAAGGAAACAAATTACTAATCGATCATACTTGATTGTACTCCTGATTCAAACTACCAAAAACAGATGACTATAATAGTGAGGTTTTTAAAGTTCTCATCTAATTATGTTACTATGGAAGAGTCATTTTTAGGGTTTTTGAATGTTTATGATGCTACCAGAAAATGACTATTTGATATTATAGTTGAGGAGTTAAAGTCTTTTGGTCTTGAAATTGCCGATATGTATGGTCAAGGCTATGATAATGGAGCAAATATGAAAGGAAAAACACTAAGGAGTGCATAATAGTTTTTTAGATATAAATCCGAGAGCATTTTACACTCCTTGTGGTTTCCATTATCTTAATCTTACATTATGTGATATGGCAAACAAGTGTGTTAAAGGAAAGAGCTTTTTTAGACTCATCCAACACATTTATACTATAATTGAAAGTTCTACTAAGAGGTGACAAATTTTGAAAGATAATGTTAAAGCTTGGAGTTTTAAGTTATTATGTCAAATTCATTGGGAAAGTTGTGATGAGAGTGTAAAGACTATTAAATTGCAACTTGTTGAAATCTTTGAAATCTTACTTACAATCCAAAATGACCCAATAAAGACTTAGCAATTTGGTGATGATATCTGTCGAGAACTAAATCTTAGAGAGTATAAACTACGAAGAGTTGATCAACCAATTTACTATCAAGAATGCTAGGAGCGTTTCACGAGCCATCAGTTAGCTGTTAAGATATGTCATTACACATTAAAATACTATGATTTTGTTATGCTTATTGCTATAAAATTTATCATCCTTTTTAAAAAAACTATAATTTATGTAATTTAATTCGTTACACGTTACGGCCTAACGGTCGTTTTTTGGCTCGTCTTAGGTATTTGAATACTCAAGACCAACCCTTCCCCCACCCCTATCATGATAGTTTGTAATCATCTTTAATAAGGACTTTTTAGGAACCATTATGTTATCCATAATTCCATCATTAACTAATCACGACTCCATTAAACATCTTCTATACGCCTCAAACCTCCATCGATTCTATTCACATGGAGTTTCGTCCTTTTTTTTTTGTCATTTTACATACATAAAAAGTTTTTGCTAAACAATACACAAAATATTTATCGACTTTTATCATTTTACCATCATATAAACTAATCCAAAATATTTTTTAAAAGCTGATTTTCATCGGCACACAAACTAATAAGCATCTTTAACAAAACGTTCTTTTCCGTTCTAATTTCAATTCAAACACCCCTAATTTTCCTAATTTTTGACAAAAACCTTTGACAGTCACTCCAATTTATTTTTAGTTATTTTTTTAACATCATCCATTCAATCAATTTGTTTCTCAAATAATATTATAGAACCATATCATTTATTTCCTCGCTCATACTTATTACTAGGGATATATATATATATATATATATATATATATATATATATATATATATATATATATATATATATATATATATATATATATATATATATATATATATAAAGGGAGGTTCAAATGATATACATAATTATTTTGTAATATGAGAATGAATATGAATCAATCATTTAAATTTGTTGGATTCAATTAATTTAAATTTTAAAATAATTAACTAACCATCCGTAATTAAAACGAAATGGTAGATTAGTCAAAGTGTTAATCACTATTTACGGCAAGTGTCATCCTTAATAACCATAATTGTGGCATGTTTTAGTTATTCATCTTTGATTTTTTTTTTTTTTTTAAATATATATGTACGTTGCAATCGTATTATATGTTCCAAAAATACATGTCTTTGCCACTGTATTATGTATTATGTATGTTGCAATCGTATTACATATGTTGAATATATATAAATACTACAATTATGATTCTTAAAAGTTCTAACGGAATTGCAACTTGAGTTTACATGTTGATGTTGAATATATATATATATATATATATATATATATATATATATATATATATATATATATATATATATATATATATATATATATATATATATATATATATATATATATATATATATATATATAGAGGGTTAGGTTCATTTGAGACCACTTATATTTTGTGAGATCGTGAGACGCATTTGTTTATTTTTTTTTTATTTTTTTTTTTAGTTAATTCATGTTCCGAAAATAATATTTAAAAAAAGAATTTTTTGATTTTTCCATTTATTTTGCATATTAAAATTATTTTTAGAATATGTACAGTGTAATATTCTATTTAGAATATTTCACGTATTTTTCAAAAAAATAGAATTTTTTATTATTTTTTTTAATTTTTTTTAGTTAATTCAAGTTCCGAAAATAATATTTAAAAAAAGAATTTTTAGATTTTTCCATTTATTTTGCATTTTAAAATTATTTTTTAGAATATGTCAGTGAAATATTCTATTTAGAATATTTCACGTATTTTTCAAAAAAAAAAAAAAACGGAATTTTTTTTATTTTTTTTATATTTTTTTTAGTTAGTTCAAGTTCCGAAAATAACATTTAAAAAAAGAATTTTTAGATTTTTCCATTTATTTTGCATTTTAAAATTATTTTTAGATTTGGTCTCACGGTCTCACAAAATTAGAATGGTCTCAAATGAACCTGAACATATATATATATATATATTATAACATACATACTTTATTTACAAAAATAGTCAAATTTGAATAATTAAAATATTCTATAACTATGGTTATTAAGGATGACAGTTACGTTAAATCGTGATTAACGTTTTGACTAATCTACCATTCTATATTAATTACGGATTCTTAGTTAATGATTTTAATTATTAAATTAATTAAATACGAAAAATATAAATAATTCATCCATATTCATCCTCAACTAAGAATAATCGTGTCTTCTCAATTGATTATATATATATATATATATATAGAGAGAGAGAGAGAGAGAGAGAGAGTTAGGTTCAATTGTTTTCACTATGTATTGTGTGCATGTATGATTGATTATGGACCAATCATTTTAGTTATTTTAAGAAAAGTAATTAATGTATTTTAGTTATATATATATATATATATATATATATATATATATATATATATATATATATATATATATATATATATATATATATAGGGTTAGGTTCATGTGAGATGACCTAATTTTGTGAGACCGTGAGACACATTTTTTTTTATTATTTATTTTTATTTATTTTTTATTTTTTTTCGTTAATTCATGTTCCGAAAATAATATTTAAAAAAGGAATTTTTTGATTTTTCCATTTATTTTGCGTTTTAAAATTATTTTTTAAAATATGTACAGTGTAATATTCTATTAGAATATTTCACGTATTTAAAAAAAAAAACGAGATTTTATTTTTTATTTTTTTAGTTAATTCAAGTTCTGAAAATAATATTTAAAAAAAGAATTTTTAGATTTTTCCATTTATTTTGCATTTTAAAATTATTTTTTAGAATATGTACAGTGTAATATTCTACTAGAATATTTCACGTATTTTTCAAAAAAAAAAAGAATTTTTTTATTTTTTTATTTTTTTGTTTATCTTTATTTTTTTTTAGTTAATTCAAGTTCCGAAAATAATATTTAAAAAAAGAATTTTTGGATTTTTCCATTTATTTTGCATTTTAAAATTAATTTTAGATTTGGTCTCACGGTCTCACAAAATTAGAATGGTTGCAAATGAAGCTGAACCGATATATATTGTAAACCTTGCATTTTTTCTTGAACCACATTCATTTGAAACTCCCATGACTTTTCAATTTATTTTTAATAATTATTATAAGTTGGTTAATAAGGTTAAATAAATATCAAACCTAAAGTGTAATCATATATATATAAACTAGATTTCAATATTAAAAAATATATTTTCTTTTACTTATAAAGTTTGTTTTTAACTTTTAACATATTATACTTAATTGATTAGGTCTAATATGTTTTATGTAAACCATTATCATTTTAAAGCTACAACTTTTGATCAATTTGTATAAAATACTTAAATTGTTAATTTAAATATAACCTTACAGGATCAACTTAAATATAAAATTCAGTTCAACTTAAACAACCCAAACGATATTTTGTAAATAGTTAAAAGTGATAAATTGTGGTATCTTTCTAATAATGATTATAAATTGGTTAATAAGGATAAATAAGTAACAAACCTAAAGTGTAATAAAAAATAAACTAAATTTTAATATTATAATAATATTTTTACTTCTACTTATAAAGTTATGTATTTAACTTTTAACATATTATACTTAATTTATTAGATTTAATATGTTGTTGTATGTAAACCAATATCAGTTTAAAGCTACAACTTTTGAACTGTATGAACAAAATACTTAAATTGTTAATTTAAATATAACATTACAGGGTCAACTTCAATATAAATTTCAGTTCCACTTAAAAAAACTGAAAGAATATTTTTGTAAATAGTGAAAAGTGATAAATTATAGTGCTAATTGCAAAAAACTAAATTGTAATATCAATTCACTAAAATATTTCCTAAATATGTTTTTATAATCGTTAAAAGTTCTGAAATAAATTGCTTAAAATAACTTACAATAATAATAATTAAAAATAACTCTATATAAATGATTATATTGTTAACTTTAAAATAAAAAAAAAAATTGTTTCATGTTTTAAATAATTACACTGATAGAAATTAGAACGTTAAACAAATAAATTTTAAAAATGAATTAACAATAACAACAAATATAAATAATATAAAACCATATATTATATTTAATTTTATTAATGAATAACCCGCAGGTAGAGGTCATTCAAAAGATTGAGATTATGTAGTTTTAATAGATGTATATATTATCATATAATTCAAAATAATCAGTATGCTATATCAACTTAGTATACGAATTATTATATCAAATTTAACAACGATATTATTGTTATATTTAAAAAAACATATATTTTTAAAGATTCCAGCTATATAGATGTTTCTGCGCAACGCGCAGGCATTCGCCTAGTATATATATATATATATATATATATATATATATATATATATATATATATATATATATATATATATCAGTTGACAAGTGTATTTAGTATTTACAATTTCAAGAGCATGTGTATTAGCCATTTAGCTGGAATAGTCGATAGTTATTATAATGTTAAATTAAGATATTAAAAAGTTAATTCAATAAAATTATTTAGTTTTTTATGAACTACTTAGGGGCTGTTTGTCTACCTCTTAATTAAAAAGTTTAGAGACAACCTCTTAAAAATTTAGATATGAGGTGTTTGGTAGCCTCTTATTTTTTGCCTCGTAAATTTAATAAAAAAAATGGTACTTTCTAAGATATGTGGTTATATCTGAAAAAAAAATAAAGCATGCGTGTTTCCTATTTTGCGCAAAAGCGCATTCGTTCTTCTCTATTTTATTTCATGACATGACCTCTTTCTCCCTCTCTACCATCTTCGATGACCTGCTACCCTCCATCATTTCTTTAGCCACCGACCGGTCACCGCCTCGTTGAGAGCTTTCACCTGCACCACCCCCATCCTCGTCAAACTCATGACAACAACATAAGGTAATGGTTATCTGAAACCTATTTTTGTATTTGAAATCGATTTCTAGGGTTATGTTCTGAAACTTATTTGTGCATTAGGTAATGGTTCTCTGATGTGTTCTTGTTCCTGGGCTTCTATGGTTTTTACTGTGATGCTCATTTCGATATTAATTTTTTGCCTTTCGTTTGATGTATTGAAGATTTGAAGTTAGATTCATTATTAATAATAGGTAGATTTATGTTAGTTTATAGTTTGATCTGTTTTTTTTTTCAAAAACATGATTAGTTCACCTAGATTTGAAGTTAGAAGCTAGTTCTCTATGCTTATTGATCGTTGCCATCATTGCTCTTGTTATTAAAGGAAAATAATCCACTTCCAAGAGCAATCAATAGTTGGAAACATATTGGAACTATACTAAAATGACTTCAAATGATAATGGTGGACTTGAAGAAGATTAATGAAACATATGTAGAGTCAAACTTATTGTGAATATTCACTGACAGTTTTGCCCCTGGTATATATTTGAAGATTACAGAGACGTCACTGATTTGGAACATAAAATCATGGTTTTATACATTTAATGTGATCCATATAATAATATAGTTCATATTGTTTTTTTGTAAGCTTGTTTAAGAGGGTTTTTATAGCAATATACTTTTATTGATTTCTTTATTATAACATCATACTTTCACTACTTCTTATTAGAGCATTGTATTTTGAAAAATCTATTTAGTTAGAGAAATGTCATCCAAAACAAAGCAATTTTGATTGCTATAATTGGATAAATTTGTGTTTAATTTTGATTTATTTTTAATTTGGATTTTGTATGGTTTTTATATATATTTTTACAATTATTCAAGAATTTAGTTTATTATTTTATAAACAGAAACATTGAATTCAACAAAAATAATACAGAAAGGTAAAAGTGTCATTTTTATAATTCAGCTGAGCAACTAAGAGGTTCCAACCAAACAACATGTTAAAAATTCAGACCCTCTTAGAAGTTCAGACCTCTTAAAAATTCAGATTTTGCCAAACAAACCCTTACACACACCCATTACTCTGCTTTTAAACCTACACCTTTCATCTACAACATGACTTGAACTTTCGACCTCACATTTCTGTCAACTCTTGATATCACTAGGCCAAATACCTTTTGGTAATTAAATTATTTAGTAAATTAAAAGAATTAGTTAACTATGTGTTTTACTAAATGGAAAAATTACTCAATAACCTTCTTGTTTACTTAACTCTTACAATAGAAAACAATATAATAGTTTGTATATACCACTACCCGTTTATACCAAAAACTTAGGAGATGATTGATAGTTGTTGATGTTGGATTTAAGTACCTAAGGTCCAAACTAAATTGGTATAATGTTGATGAATAAAAGTAAAGTCCTTTTTCGGTTGCCCGGATAATGTGACAACCCGAAATTTCCATTCTGTACAAACCATATCAAGTCAATAGAAGTTAGAACAGTTACAGTGAAGTTCTAGACTTTTGGGTATAAGTTTGATAGTTTTTCAGGATTTACACTTAAGGAGATATTAGGAGAGTTGATGCACTAGGGTTTTGTGAAACTCTTTTATTCCAAAACTCTATGATATTAGAGTTCATTGCGTGAATAAAATATTTTCTGCCAAAAATCCCAGGACTATATATAGGAATCTGAGCCATATTTGTTCATTAGTTCCATTTCCAATTAGAGAAAAGTCGAATTCTCTCTCAAGGATCTTCGGACTTTCGTTCCGGAAAGTGAGTACTTCTATCTAGTGTTGTTTTAAAGCTTCTTATATGCTTAATACACTAGAAATCATAGGAAAACACTAAGATCTGAGAGTTTACCGCCCAAGAACACCTTAGGGAGTAAACTCTTTTATAAGGGCCAAAGTGTGCCCAATGTCCCTCCAAGCCTTGGAACTAAACCTAGAAACTACCATGACATGTTTAGACCACAAAATCATTAAGAAACAAAGACTAGAAGTGAGTTCACGGCCAAGGATGTTCTTGGGCCGTGAACTTCATTTTAAGGTGTCAAAATGCCCTAAAAGCTTTCCTTGAGCAAAGAGACTAGTTTAGACATGTACCCTAATGTGTTTAGGACTAGCAAACACCATTAGAACACCAAGAGTAAGGTGTTCATGACCTAAGAAGTTCCAGGGCCGTGAACTCCAAACAATAGGGCCAAAAGGTGCTAGAACATCTTCTAAAGCCTTGTACACTAGCCTAGTTTAGTTCCTAGTTAAATTAGGGACTTGAAAACACCACAAACACCCTTCCAAGGGAGATTACGACTGTAATCTCCATGGGATTTGGTCCCAGGGCCGTAAATTCCTAAAAGGAGTTATATAATGCCCTAAACTCTTCCATAGACCAAGCCATTAAGTAGAAATGCTTCTTAGGGTATTGTAGAGCATCAAACAAAAAATGGTCACATAAGTATGAGCTTACGGCCATAAACTCATGAGTTTACGACCGTAAACTCATTTGGTAGTGTCATTAGGGCCGTGAACTTCATGGTGGAGTTTTCCTTGAGCCCTACACACAATAGCTTTTCCCTACAACACTTAGATGCAATCCTAGAGGCTAATAACACTTGATAAAGGTGTTTAGCATGTCCTAGGGTGTCTTGACTTGTTTATTAGTTGTTTATAGACTAATATGTTACATATATGTGATATTATATGTTAACTAGGATCATAGATTGTGTTCAAGACTTCACTTGACACCTAGCAATCCTACATCTTCAGTTCATCTGTACCACTCACAACAGGTGAATTCATACCCCTTAATCAATTTTTTAAATGTTTTTAAATGTTTTATAGGGGGTACAAGTAGAATCATGCTAGTTATTATTTCAATCACATGTGATTAATAAACAGCATTCAAATGATTTACTACACATTAGCTATTTTACCAAACAGTTGTTATTCAAAGGATTTTCATATACGTTTTATATGTTTAAAACTCCTGATTTAATTGTTCATTATACACTGTATGTTTTATTTCAAACTCATTTACAATTGTGTTTCAAACAAATGTTTCTTTGTATTTAAAACTGTTTTGTAAGATAAATACTTCCAACCCGTTTTATAGATTGACATCAAGTCGATCTTTTCTTAGATAGTAATCCTATTCAAAAGGTTTTACAAAACTTATTTTATGCTTTTATATTGTCAATTGCATGCCTATATATGTATGGTTATATAAGAAATGTTTAAAGAACTTAGGAAGGCTATTCACCCTATTTCCTTTCCGCGCTTGAGATGTGGTCTGGTGGGATATCGGGTATCCGTCCGAAGGTCGTTTAAATATTAGTTATATATATCATATGTACATATATAGTCATAAAGGTTCTTCCAGTTTAGTTCAATACCCTTAGGTAGCAAGGGTACACATCCATGTTCATACGTACCAGTTACATTACTAGTAAGCTACTATATGGGTAGTTTAGGAAGATACTAGGACTATTACTAGAACGCGATATCATACAATGAGTCAATTCATTCATGAGTCAATACTTGCTAGATAGAGAGAACATACATTACAGCTAGTACACACAGTACATTACTTTACATGCTAGATAGAGAGAGAACACACGTTACAGCTAGCACACGCAGAACATTACGGTACATTACTATACTATTACATAGATATGTTTTACAATATTACGCTTACATGAGTACGTTTACATATATACGTTTACATGAGTGCGGTTACATATACTTTGATAGGACAGACATCACTAGGTGCTATAGCATAGAACAAGTTCAGGATCTAACTATACTGATGAATCACAACGCATTGTGATAGTTATATCGGGTATACATGAGCATAGTAATGTGGATGTTCACGGCTTGCATACAGGCAGGGGTCGTGTAAAGGTCCCAAAATCCCTTTGACAGGGGAGTGTTTAGCCTGGGATCTAGCCATCACATTAGGCCTTATCCCTCAAATAAGGCAATAGGAGTACAGAGGTAGTCACTTATTACAAATACTACAGTACTTATGAGATTACCCTAGACTTAAGGTAATTAGTACGGTTGTAGTTCGACACTACACCATAGTACTATTTCATTTTCCCATTACATTCACTTCGTGAACATTCACACGACGCACGGTAATGTAGAAACTATATTTTTGGTTAATGGTAGTCAGAGTTGGGAAAATACACATTCTTACAAGAGCCACACACACAGAGATACTAGATGCCTTGGTAGAAGGATATGATTAGTAGGAAACATAGGGCTTCCTAGGATCATTCATATACATACAAATACTTACAGTTCATACACATACAAATACTTACATACAAATTAAGACACTAAAATACTTATGATCTCACCAGCTTTAAAGTTGATACTCGCTTTCAAAATAACTTGTATCCTCAGGTCAACCATAGACAAGTACCGATGCAAGGTTCAGAGAAGATGGTGCTCGTTCAAGACTCATATTTCATTTTGATTTATACTTTAGTGTCTATTATAATTTGACAGAACACACTTGTATTAAAATTATATTATTAATGCAATGGATGATGTTGTTGCTTGTTTACTACTTTTCATTGTTGTGATATTGTACATGACGTCCTCCGCCCCAGAACGTTTCCGTCGTTCATGGTTTTGGGGTGTGACACATAACCATGAAATGGTTTGGGTTGATCAAAGGAGAGAGATAAATGATTTATTAATATATAATATGATTAATATATTGCATAGGAATAGTAATAATTAATTAAGTATTAATAAGAATTAATTTGGGATTAATTCTGGATTAATTAGAATTAGTTAAAGGTACAAGGGCTAAGCTGCAATTGTTCAATAGTTGAACCAAACATATGATCTAGAATCCTCCTATGGTGGACGGTTTTAGAGGCTCTTGATAGAGACAACAGATCAAAGGAAACTAGATAATTATTTATTTGTAATATTATTATTTTAAGTTCAAATCTAGGGTTTGGGGATTATCAGGCAGCAATATAAAGGGTTGCAACCCTTGGTATTTTTGGTTTATGCTAACCATGATAGAGAATCTGAAAATTCTCTTAACTCTCCCTCTCACCTTCAATCCTAGGCTTTCTTGTATTTTGGGTGTGACACATTAGAGACTCGCATACTTTTGGAGCTAGTTTTTCAAGGAGATTATCAAGGTTTTGATTAGCTTAATTTTACTTAAAGTGTAAGGTGTGGTTCTATTCATGGATTTGATTCATAGGGTTTATAATTTTTCCTTCATATGTATGTTGCTATTAATTGAGAAAAGATATATTCCGCATGGACACAATGATTATAACCTAAAAACCCCAATAGTTAATTGAGTCAATGTCTTATTGAGTCATACCCAACCTCTTATCTGAGCTAGTAAGAGGCATATATGTAACATCCCAAAAATCATGACCAAAATTTCTTTTTAAAACATTAATAAAACCATAAGTATCCAATCATTCCAACCATAATTAAAGATAGATATATCAAATTAGAGTATCGTTTCAAAACATGTCCTAATTATCAGAGCAAAAGCATCCTAGGCTAAAACTTCTAGGTGTGTGTCATGCGATCATCCCGAGCTTTTCCCTCCGCTACCAAAAGTACCTGAAACCAAAACTGAAAACCGTAAGCATGAAGCTTAGTGAGTTCCCCAAGCTACCACACACCATACATAATCACATACTACAAGCACTGGGCCTCGCTCGCTACATCGGGCCCCGCCCGGCTCCGGACGAATCTGGAATCAAGCCCCATGTAACGCTGTGAATTTCAAAATAATTTTTCACAAATTATAAAAACATTTCTCATTTAATTTTCATAAAAACATTAAGTTAAAATCCCAATTCACATCATACAAATCCCAAGATCATATATATATCAGAAATCCCATGCGTGTGTACAGATCAAGCCGGCGCCTTCCCACGGTCATCACTAGTACCTGAAACAAACAACACTAACACTATAAGCACAAAGCTTAGTGAGTTCCCCAAAATACCACATAAACATATATTAGCCACTCGAGGCTATAACTCTATGGGTCCGTGCACCCAAGCTCTGTGAACCCTCAGGTTCTAACTCTGGGAACCTTACGGTTCCAACTCTATAAACATGCACAGCATAAATCACATAGACATCCTGCAGTACAACATATAGCATACACATAACATACACGTCCTCTGACACATAACTCTGATTACCTACTCAAGGTAAAGTATAGTGAGAAGACTCACCTCGGGTATCTTGATAACTCGCGAATCCTGGAAATCACTCGTGCTCGATCCTCCGAGCTATAATCCTCCTATAACATCATATATCTCTTAATTAACACTTTTACCACTAAGGTTGACTACCCCTATCAAGTCAACACTGGTCAACTTTGGTCAACGGTCAACTTTGACCGGACTCGGCGAGTGCACTAGGGCGACTCGGCGAGTCTATACGTACTCACCAACTCTCTAGGATTCTCTTTTGACACGTCGAGTACTCCCCTGACTCGACGGGTTCCACCTGGCATGAATCGCGGGGCCACCACGACTCAACTCGCCGAGTCTCAAGAACAACTCGGCGAGTCCCAACTCGACTCAGTCCACCTGTCAACCCTCTCTAACTCTCCCTGACTCACCGAGTCATCTCATAACTGGGTGGACCACTCACTGAGTGGTTAAAGTCAATCTTCATGCTACTCGCCGAGTCTGTTCTTCAGACTTGGCGAGTCCATGCCATGCATCAACTCAAACTTGCTTCTGAGGTCAGATCCGCTCCAACAACTCATAGATCTGGCCCTCCTAAGCTTATTTATCACGTAAAGTCCACATCTTGGTGCTCATAACACACCCCATGACTCATAAATGGTGTTTTGACCTTAAGCACAAAGACCCCAATCCAAAACCCCCATGGATTCATAAAAAGCTTGGGAAAAGGGACACTCTGGACCTCCGAAGGTCCAGATCTAGAACCTAACTCACTTAAGGGACCAAGGAAGCACTAGATCTAGGCACAAAAGGGCTCAATAAGCCCTAAATCAATATAAACATCAACATAACAGAGAATAGCTCGAAGGTAGTACCTCAAATGTGATGTTCTAGTCCTCAAATCATCAGGAAGTGGCTCCTCTTGATTCCCCCTTAGCTATTGCTTCCTTTCCCTTGCAATATAACACCTCCAAGGTCAATAATGGCTCCTTGCTCAAACTCGCTAGGTTTTCACTCAGGGGTCTGGTGAGCACAAATGACGGCCTTAAGGACCTTTAAATAGGTCCCAACCTGAGAAGTAGGGTTTTATTAAACAACGCGGACTCGCCGAGTCCAGGCGCGAACCCGCGTCCAGAACCGCGATCCTACTCGGCGAGTTTGAGCTCCAACTCGCCGAGTCCCCTCACAAAACACCAAAAACATAAACATAAAAGATACCTGGAAATCTGGGCTGTTACAACTCTCCCCCACTAGAACTAGACTTCGCCCTCGAAGTCTCGCTCTGAAAATAGCTCCGGATGCTGCTCACGCATCTCACGCTCTGGCTCCCAGGTCATCTCTGATCCCTTCCTGTGTTGCCACTGGACCAACACCAGGGGTACCTCCTTGTTCCTCAGAACCTTGATTTTCCGATCTCTGATGGCCACTGGTCTCTCGGCATAATTCAGGCTCGCATCCACCTGAATATCCTCTAATGGAACCACTGCCGACTCATCGGCTATACACTTCCTCAGCTGCAACACATGAAAAGTGTCGTGAATCTGCCCCAACTCTGCTGGAAAATCCAAACGATAGGCTACCCGGCCTACCCTCGCGATCACACGGAATGGACCAATATACCGAGGCCCCAACTTGCCCCTCTTCCTGAATCGAATCACTCCTTTCCAAGGAGAGACCTTCAGGAGAACAAAGTCGCCGACCTGAAACTCAAGCTCGGACCGGCGCCTGTCTGCATAACTCTTCTGTCGGCTCTGAGCGGTCAACAACCTCTGTCTGACCTGCTGAATCTGCTCTGTCGTCTGAAGTACGATCTCTGTACTGCCCATCACCCTCTGCCCAACCTCTCCCCAACAAATGGGGGTCCAACACCTCCTCCCATACAACAGCTCAAAGGGCGGCATACCAATGCTCGAATGATGGCTGTTGTTGTAGGAAAACTCTGATAAGGGTAAATACGCATCCCAGCTACCCCCGAAATCCAACATACATGCTCGGAGCATGTACTCAAGCGTCTGAATCGTCCGCTCACTCTGACCGTCTGTCTGGGGATGATATGCGGTACTAAAATGCAGTCTAGTACCCAACTCCTCATGAAATTTCTTCCAGAATCTGGAAGTAAAGCGCACATCACGGTCTGAAACAATCGAGATCGGCACCCCATGCCGAGATACCACTTCCCTCACATACACCTCCGCCAATTTCTCTGCTGAAGAACTCTCACTGATGGCAAGGAAGTGAGCGCTCTTCGTCAACCTGTCCACAATCACCCAAATTGCATCAACTCCTCTGGCAGTCCTCGGCAATTTGGTGATGAAATCCATAGTGATCTGTTCCCACTTCCACTCGGGAACCTCCAATGGCTGCAACTTGCCATGCGGCCTCTGGTGCTCGGCCTTAACCCTACAGCAGGTCAAGCACCTCTCAACAAACCACGCAACATCCCTCTTCATACAGGGCCACCAATACTCCTTTCTCAAATCCAAATACATCTTAGTGTCCCACGGATGGATCGAAAATTTCGACCGATGAGCCTCCTCCATCAAAATGGTACGTGTTCCTCCCACAAACGGCACCCAAATACGCCCCTGAAAAGTCATAAGCCCCCGACCATCGGTAACGAACTCTGAAACCAAACCAACAACCCGTTCCTTCTTCTGCATCTCAGGTTGCACAGCCTCGGCCTGTGCCCCGCGAATGGCGTCCAATACCGGAGCTATCACGGTCAATCTCAAACATACATCCCGCAGTGGAGTGCTCTCCGCCCTGCGGCTCAACGCATCGGCTACCACATTAGCCTTGCCTGGGTGGTATAGGATCTCACAATCATAATCCTTGACCACATCCAACCACCTTCTCTGTCGCATATTTAGGTTGGGCTGATCCATCAAATACTTCAAACTCTTATGGTCCATGTATATCATACACCGAACCCCATACAAGTAGTGACGCCAAATCTTGAGGGCGAACACCACTGCCCCCAACTCTAGATCATGGGTGGGATATCTCGCCTCATGAGGCTTCAGCTGCCTCGATGCATACGCTATCACATGCCCCCTCTGCATCAACACCGCTCCCAATCCCAAAATCGATGCATCACAATATACCACAAAGTCCTCCATCCCTTCTGGGAGAGCTAACACCGGGGCTTCGCACAACCTCTGGCGAAGTGTCTCAAAGGAGGTCTGCTGCTCGGGGCCCCATGAAAAAGCAACACCCTTCCGGGTCAATCTAGTGAGTGGCACTGCGATCTTAGAGAAATCCTTGATAAACCTCCGATAATATCCTGCCAACCCTAGGAAACTCCTGATTTCGGAGGGTGACTTCAGCACCTCCCAAATCATCACCGCCTCAACCTTGGCCGGATCGAGCAATATCCCTTCCTGGTTAACGAGATGTCCTAAGAACTGGACCTCCCGCAACCAGAAATCACACTTGGAGAATTTGGCATAAAGCCTCTCCGATCTCAGAACTCCGAGAACCTCTCTCAGATGCTCATCATGCTGCTCTCTAGATCTCGAATATACCAGAATGTCGTCGATAAACACAATCACCGACCGATCCAACATCGGCCTACACACTCGGTTCATGAGATCCATGAACACCGTCGGGACATTGGTGAGCCCAAAAGGCATCACCACAAATTCATAATGCCCATAACGCGTCCTGAACGCTGTCTTCTGGACGTCCTCATCCCGCACCCTCACCTGATGATATCCAGACCTCAAATCGATCTTGGAGAACCAAGATGCTCCCTGTAACTGATCGAACAAATTGTCGATCCTCGGCAACGGGTAACGGTTCTTGACCGTCAGCTTGTTCAACTCCCGGTAATCAATGCACATCCGGTGTGAACCATCCTATTTCTTGACGAACAGGATAGGCGCTCCCCACGGCGAGCTGCTTGACCGAATAAACCCCTTCCCCAGCAGCTCCTGGAGCTGTGAGGATAACTCTTGCATCTCTGGAGGTGCAAGGCGATAAGGCACCTTAGCGATAGGCGAAACCCCCGGAACCAAATCGATACTGAACTCCACTTGCCTCACAGGAGGCACACCCGGCAACTCCTCGGGAAAAACATCCGGGAACTCACGCACCACCGGAACCTCCTCAACTGAACTCAGCCTCTCGGAAACCACCCGTATATCCATCACATACGCCACAAAACCCTTACAGACCTGCTGTAGACACTGCCTCGCCCTAGCGGCCAAACAAAACTCTGATCCTGAACGTGTACCCTCGCCGTACACCGAAAGAACTCCCCCACTAGGGTCTCGTATGGTCACCAGATGACGCTCACAGTCGATAACCGCACCGAATCTGCTCAACCAGTCCATGCCTACAATGCCACAGACATCACCCATCGCAATAGGAACCAGATCAATCGGGAACTCAACACCGAAAATCTCGACTACGCAACCTCGGAGAACCTCCATGGCATATATCACTCTCTCATCAGCTATGGAAACTCTCAGAGGCCGACTCAACGCCTCACGACTAACATTGATATGCTGACTAAAAGCCAAAGATACAAAAGACCGACTCGCACCCGAGTCAAATAACACCAAGGCAGGTACAGAATTCACAAGAAAAGTACCTACGCATAACATAACATAAGCATAATATCTCGACATCAAAATAAATACATGAAAGAATACGTACCAGCCACGACATCGGGCGCTGCTCGGACCTCCTCCGCGGTCAGCTGTAAAGCTCTCCCTCGTGCCCTCGGCGCCTCGGCCTTCACCGGCCGACTCTCTGTAGCTCTGATGGCGGCAGGGGCAGATCCCTGAGGTGTTCCCTGAGATGACCCTCGCAACTGCGGACACTCTACCTTCCGGTGTCTGGTCTGATTGTAGTGGAAGCACACCGCAAACCCCTTGGTGCAATCCTTGGCCATATGCCCCTCCTTGCCACATTTGTAGCAAGATCCTGCTCTGCAGACTCCATCATGACCCTTGCCACACTTCCCACAAGTGCGGCCCTTCTGGCTCTCTGGTTTGGGATCAGCGGGCTTGGCCCGCTTGGCTGCCGGCTGAGACTGTGCCGGTCGCCGATCCCTCCCCTGAGACTCTGCCTCCTCCCTGGCCTGAGTCTCCAGCTCAATCTCCCTTTTCCGGGCATTTGCCTGAAGCTTAGCAAATGTCCAGTACGAGGAGTTCTCCGTGAACTCCCGAATGTCTCGCCTCAAAATACTCAAATATCGGCTCATACGTGCCTGTTCAGTGGACACGTGCTCAGGGCAGAACATCGCCCTCTCATGGAACATCCTGGTGATCACTGTAACTGACTCAGTACTCTGCTTGAGGGTCAGAAACTCCTGTGCCAAACGCTCCCTCTCCACCTGGGGAACGTACTCATCTCAGAACATGACAGTGAACCTCTCCCAGGTCACTGCCGAAAGCTCAGCAGGCGTATAATGCGTTGTCACAAACTTCAACCAGTCCTTCGCTCCCAAGCGAAGCTGGTTTAGCGCGAACCGAACCTTCAAATGCTCAGGAGATGAGCAAGTGAAGAAACACCCCTCTATATCAGATATCCACCTCATAGCTGCCACCGGATCCTGGGTCCCATCAAACTCTGGTGGTTTTGTGTTGCTGAACTCCCGGAACAGCAACGCATCACCACCTTGCGACCTCGCGGCAGCAATCGCTGCGGTGGCCGCTGCAACAGCAGCCTCAGAAAGAGTGACATAACGCTCGTCAAAGGTCTCAATCAGCGTGGTCTTAATAGACCCGAACATCTCTGGTATTTCTGCCCTGATAGCCGCAGCCACCTCCTCGTGGATGATCCGACGGATCTCCTCATCACTGGTATCACTGCTCTCAGGCATCAAACGTGTCCTCACCATGATCAACCTCTGAAATACAACATACGAAAAATTAGAACCCCTTCGAGCATACTCACACTCGACAACTCATTCCTCCTTGAACCTTGGTATTCCAAAGATTCTTACTTGGGCTGTACACTGCTCCGGTGCTTTCAGTAGTACGGGCCCAATACTACTGTCCGCACCGTCTCAGAATACACCCCAAGTCCTCCTCTTCGGATCCCAACTTCCAAGTACTCTATCATGCACAGACTATTCTCTAATAGATCCCTCATAAGCCTCTCGCTGCTACCTACTCACTCTCAAGCATCTCATAGCAGCTCACCACTTCCTAGGCTAAGGCATCACAAATCAAGCCACTCTAGTCCTAATAGGAATACTTAGCCTACTCTAGCATACGAATACATCATATCAATATCAATAGCACATAACATGAAGGTATTTTGGGAAATCACCGTTCGGGCGCGGACTGATCGTACACACAACTCTGCTCTGCGTTTCTTTTCAAAATCTTTTACTCTTTTTGAAAAATACTTCTCAAATCCTCAGTTTGAGTTCAAATACGCCCGAAGGTGTACTCGAATCCCTCAAACCAAGGCTCTGATACCAACTTGTAACGTCATGAATTTCAAAATAATTTTTCACAAATTATAAAAACATTTCTCATTTAATTTTCATAAAAACATTAAGTTAAAATCCCAATTCACATCATGCTAATCCGAAGATCATATATATATATATATATATATATATATATATATATATATATATATATATATATATATATATATATATATATATCAAAAATTCCATGTGTGTGTACAGATCAAGCCGGCGCCTTCCCACGATCATCACTAGTACCTGAAACAAACAACACTAGCACTGTAAGCACAAAGCTTAGTGAGTTCCCCAAAATACCACATAAACATATATTAGCCACTCGAGGCTATAACTCTATGGGTCCGTGCACCCAAGCTCTGTGAACCCTCAGGTTCTCACTCTGGGAACCTTACGGTTCTAACTCTATAAACATGCACAACATAAATCACATAGACATCATGCAGTACAACATATAGCATACACATAACATACACGTCCTCTGACACATAACTCTGATTACCTACTCAAGGTAAAGTATAGTGAGAAGACTCACCTCGGGTATCTCGATAACTCGCGAATCCTGGAAATCACTCGTGCTCGATCCTCCGAGCTATAATCCTCCTATAACATCATATATCTCTTAATTAACACTTTTACCACTAAGGTTGACTACCCCTATCAAGTCAACACTGGTCAACTCTGGTCAACGGCCAACTTTGACCGGACTCGGCGAGTGCACTAGGGCGACTCGGCGAGTCTATACGTACTCACCAACTCTCTAGGATTCTCTTTTGACACGTCGAGTACTCCCCTGACTCGACGGGTTCCACCTGACATGAATCGCGGGGCAACCACGACTCAACTCGTCGAGTCTCAAGAACAACTCGGAGAGTCCCAACTCGACTCAGTCCACCTGTCAACCCTCTCTAACTCTCCCTGACTCAATGAGTCATCTCATAACTCGGCTGGACCACTCACTGAGTGGTTAAAGTCAATTTTCATGCTACTCGCCGAGTCTGTTCTTCAGACTCGGCGAGTCCATGCCATGCATCAACTCAAACTTGCTTCTGAGGTCATATCCGCTCCAACAACTCATAGATCTGGCCCTCCTAAGCTTATTTATCACGTAAAGTCTACATCTTGGTGCTCATAACACACCCCATGACTCATAAATGGTGTTTTGACCTTAAGCACAAAGACCCCAATCCAAAACCCCCATAGATTCATAAAAAGCTTGGGCAAAGGGACACTCTGGACCTCCAAAGGTCCAGATCTAGAACCTAACTCGCTTAAGGGACCAAGGAAGCACTAGATCTAGCCACAAAAGGGCTCAATAAGCCCTAAATCAATATAAATATCAACATAACAGAGAATAGCTCAAAGGTAATACCTCAAATGTGATGTTCTGGTCCTCAAATCTTTAGGAAGTGGCTCCTCTTGATTCCCCCTTAGCTATTGCTTCCTTTCCCTTGCAATATAACACCTCCAAGGTCAATAATGGCTCCTTGCTTTGCTTCAAACGCTCAAACTCGCTAGGGTTTCACTCAGGGGTCTGGTGAGCACAAAGGACGGACTTAAGGCCCTTTAAATAGGTCCCAACCCGAGAAATTAGGGTTTCATTAAACAGCGCGGACTCGCCGAGTCGATACCTTGGACTCGCCGAGTCTAGGCGCGAACCCGCGTCCAGAACCGCGATCCTACTCGGCGAGTTTGTGCTCCAACTCGTCGAGTCCCCTCACAAAACACCAAAAACATAAACATAAAAGATACCTGGAAATCCGGGCTGTTACACCCCACCTGACCCCAGGCCCCGCCTGGCTTCGAGCCCCCCCTTAGTAAACAGATCTGTTTCTACTAGGCCTCGCCTGTCTCCAAGCCCCGCCCGCCATAAACGTACAAACACTATCACATAATCATACTAATACACAATAAACAATCACTATGCTATAACTGCTATTCTCAGGGCCCCGCTTATCTTTGGCCTTGCCCCTACTCTACTGCTAATGAGTTCTGGAAGCCCGTCCACACTCAGCTAGTGATGAGATACGGGCCCTTGCCCACACTCATCTCCATACCAGGCACATACAAGTATCACACAGACAACAAGTATAAACTAACATACAAACATTCCACGGGCATCTGCCCGACATCGGACCTTGGTCCGAAATCACATACATATAACCCTTCCTAGGGCACCCTCCCGACATCAGACCTTGGTCCGGAATAACATACTAGCATACAATATCTAGGGCTAACCCCTGGGTCTTCCTACTCATAAACTACATGGGTCGGCATATTGGCCTTAGAACCATTCACACAGTGAAGAGACTCACCTCGTACTGCTGGACCTTGCTGATACTCTTCTGGCTGCTGACTAGCAATTCCCGAACTGCTGACCCTTCGGCTTCCCGAACTACCAATACGAAACATCACTTAGTCCAATACAATAATCCTTCTTAGGGTAAAATGACCATTCTACCCCTAGACCAACTTGCTCCATATCTAAGGCCCAATACTAGGTAAGCTTCCCAAGCCCAGTAGTGGCCCACTAATAGCCCAATTTGCTAAATCGGGCCCAATCCCTCTAATGGGCCTTACCCTAAGCCCAAACCTCTTCTTGGTCCACATCATCTAACTTCTGCTGGCCCACTAAGGCCCAAAGTCCAAAGCATTGACCAATTTGAGGCCCAATAACACAAAGCCCAAATTGATAGAGTACGCGGGGCGTACATTCACGTACACTAAGCGTACTAGATAATGGTGTGTACACTGGGCGTACCTACATGTACTCTCGGCGTACTCCCCCTGTTAAGTCACTTGTGCTTAGTACTCTACTCCAGAAGCAATAAACACAGATCCAAGTCCTTTTCCATGTCTTAATCCATAAAGTCAATGACTTGGTGACTTAACTTGGCCCAAACAAGCCCAAAATACCAAGAATGATATTCCTCTTCCATAAAGAGGGCTAGATCTCAGGCATGAACCCATTAAGTCATTCAAGATGGAGACTTTACAGCTTATGGGACCCTTTTAGCTTTGAGGGTGGCAACCCTAAGCTCAGAAACGAGATTTCATCATAAAGGTCCATTCTTGGGACCAAAAATAACTCCAAAACCACACTACAATAGATCTAATCATTCTTAAGTAAAGTTATGAGCTTTATACCTCCAAAGAGTTCCAAATGATGATGCTATTCCAGATCTATAAGCTCCAACTTCCCAAGTTCTTCCTTGCCAACTTCCTCTTTTCTTCTTCCAAGCTTACACCACCTAAATGAGCTTCTTGAA
The DNA here is from genome assembly GCF_051521515.1 of Lactuca serriola. Classification (NCBI taxonomy): domain Eukaryota; kingdom Viridiplantae; phylum Streptophyta; class Magnoliopsida; order Asterales; family Asteraceae; genus Lactuca; species Lactuca serriola. The sequence continues at coordinate 170,543,674 of NC_136415.1, read as the reverse complement.
GTCAAAATCACCAAAGGATGAAGAGATGAGGCGTTTTATGGTTTCTCTGAGGTTGGGGGTCAGATAAGGAGGCTAGGGTTTGATCCATTATGTTCTTTATATAGTGGTTGGCCCTAAAGCTAGGGTTTCTGGACAATAGACGTACGTTGGACGTACGCCTAAAGCACATGCAATCGTTTCTCTTTATATGTTAGGCGTACCCACGCGCCTTCCACTTTGCATGCATGGTCCTTCCTTGTCAACTTTTTCCATTAGGGACCATTAATGCAAAAAACTTCCAAGTGTCATATCTTCCTTATTCGAGGTCCGTTTCCAATGAACTTTATATCCAAGAAAAGGTGGCGAGAAGCTCTACTCTTCTAACGACACACCCGACCAAAAAAATCTTCCGAATAAAAGTTCAAGACCCATAAAAGACCAAAACGCCCTAGCTTGGCCTCCGAAATCCACAACCAAAGTACTTTCCAAAACAGGGTGTTACAACTCTCTCCCACTTAAACTAGACTTCGTCCTCGATGTCTGCTACGGCCAACTATCGTGCAATCTGCTCACAACATTCCTTCCTTCACACGATTCATACCCAACCAACAATCCTTTCAGTACTCCCCGAGTACTTATGCTTGACATTCGAGGGGTTCACCCCTTTTTCATGCGCGTTCACTGGCCCTCCCAAGGCAACTTTCCAAAACCAACACCCTTTCCTTTCTCTGTGAAGGACATACCCTTTGTTGTATCTACCTCTCTAGCGACTCCCAGTATTGGTCACTTCGATGATACCCACTGAATGTTTTCTCTTACTATCTCCTGGTGTTGAACACCCAACCCCGCAACCGGATCAGATAATCCTTCGAGTAAAAGACTCCTCCCTACAATGGTTACACTCAAACAAGAGCTGCGCAACAGAGTCAAACCCTTCACCATGAGATTATTTAACCCTGTTGTGAGTGGCGTACTAACTACTCCATACAAGAATTCCCTTATCGCTACCCTATCTGAAGATCTTGGTATCTCTTATCCGCTTTCCGGATGAACCGAGACCACCCTGGTCCCAACTAATCTGCCATTTTCTGGTTTACCAGACTCCCACTGGTTACTAAACCCAACTCAAAACCTCAGTCGCTTCCATAAGCTTTCGAAGAAACTCCAGCTATCTAAAACTGGTCCATCTGCCTTGCCACTCTGGCTCTATAAATCTTGGAATCCTCGATCCCCTATCTTGACCCTACGGTCTCTACTAGGTCCCACCTATGCTTGCTACGATCATACGGGCCTCGCCCACGGGTCTCACCCAAACTATATCTCGGAGTGGCCTCCCTACTGGTCTCACCTTTCTAGGGCTATCCAGGACCAAATCCATCCTGAAACTCAACAAACTATCCTTCCTAGATCTCTATCTGGCTAACTAGGAGATACGGGCCTCGTCCACCCTCCGCTAACTACGAGATACGGGCCCCCGCCCATACTCCTCTAACTAAACTGCTAATGAATGTTACGACTATCCCGCATTCTTACAACACTTTCCCACATTGTCTAACTACTAGCTACCAGCCTGAAAACATCCAACAACGAGCGCTCCACAGTCTAACATCCTGATTAACTCGCGTGCTACCGGGAAAAACATCAACTTGGTTTCCCAAACCAGTCCTCTACTACTGCGAATACATGAACTCATTGTCAGGATGTTTCTCAAACTCCCGACTTCCTGCTGCTCTATCCAAACGACTACCTCGGCTGCTTTCCTTCTTAGCAAGGATGAGAACACATCCAAGTTGCGCTCCTACCCTAGCTCCTGACTACTGGGATAGTACCCCCCCCCCCCCAACATCGATTCAACTAGATCCCTACAAATCCCATCTTGGAAAGGATTCGCAATCCTTTTCTCCATCCAAAGGTCGATCTGTTGACAACCACGCTTACCACTGCTAGAGCTCCAAAACTAACCCATACCAAACCCGAACCGCTCTTGCAGACTAACAAAACGCCTCTTGATTCCTACTCACACTTGCTATAGTGACTACATCCTGAGTACCTGCTCTAAAGGGAAACATCTTCGAACTATGACTCTCACATTCATGGTATGCAAATGGCATATAACTAAATCATAAGCAGGAAACATAATATTCTGAAATGCACTTTACTAACATCGATGCAGTACCATAGAAATTAAAATCATAAACAAAAGCTGAATTTGAAATACATACCAACGATCTATTGCGGCTCGATCTTGACTTCCTGCGGAACCATGGGCACTGGAACCTGAACTCCCTCTCTCTTCCGAAGTATCTGTGATGAAACCTGAGTTACCTTAACCACTATACAGGGGCAGCTTGCCCTGATATGTCCGGGCTGATGACAATGATGGTACAACTCTACCTCCAATGTGCATTACCGGCGATTGTGACCTTTCCACCCGCACCTGCCACACTTAGACCTAATGCGGCCATTCTCATGTGCCCCTTTACCCCTTTCACATCCACTATGACCATTCAAATCTCTAGCGTCAGCTATGGCAAAATCCGACTGCTCAGCTTGTTGAGTCTGACTAGAAGTCCGCTTCCTCTCCCCTAGCTGCACATCTATCCCAATCTCTTGCTCCCGAGTTACCCCGACTAACCCAGAAACTGTCTGCACAGTTATTGTTTGACCTTGAAACCTAGTTGTTACCCTGCCAGTAACATGCTCAATAATGTCGGGTAACTCCTTGCGTACGGTTAGCGAAACCTCCATAACGATCCAATCCTGTAGTGAACCCTCCTGGAGACAAGGTGCGTAACCCACCTCTGATTCCTGATAAAAAGAGCCAATAACAGGATCCTCCCTACCAAGGGATCCCAGATATCCATAAACACTAGGCTCCAGAGGAGCCCCTAACTTCCACGCAGCAACCTCGGCTCGGAAGGCCTCGAGGCAGCTATCCAAAAGCTCCAAAATCCCCTCCTTGACTGTACAGAACATCAGAGGAGTCTGATCCAACATACTGCACGTAATCTATGCTGAAATAAACTCTCTCATCTGCTCCCCGAGTTGCGCGACTCCTGAACCCGAGCCTGATCCCTCACCGACACCTTAACTGCACATCGGCCTACCCCGTAGCGTCACCATACTGCATGAGTCATATCATAACTATCATCAAAATACTCATCACTACTGAGGGATCACACACTCACTACAAGTTCCCCGGTTTTATCTTATCCCCTCTCGAATCGAGTATGGATCCCCTGCTTTCAGTAGTACTGGCCCATACTACCTTCCACATCTATTCGTATTTTCCTCGAGAATTGCCTCGACTCCACCAAGTCCCTTTCACTACTACTATTGCTCCCAACACTACTCTCATCCTAGGCTTGCCCTAGAGTAACCCCCAAACCAAACTCAGTCGTCATCTACTGAAGGTATCTTCATAATGCCAATTAGCCACTACCTGAATACCATCACATATGACGAGGCTCAAATAATCCTTCGAGTAAAGGACTTATCCCTACAACGTTTAGACTCAAACGAGAGTTGTGAAATAGGGCCAAATCCAAAACTCTGAGATTATTCAACCCTAATCACATGTGACTTGACGTATTCACCTAATGGCTAACTCCCATCACTCAGAGTCCCACAAAGCACAAAACAAGTAGCATTCAGAAAAAAGGAAAATCTATCCACATAATCCAATCATACTGCTCTATCCCATACTAATAAAGCTCATTCACATAACAGGCACATAAGGCATCCTCCTAGATCCTTAGTCCTAATCTAGCATGTAGTTCTCATAATCAATATCATATCTAAGCAAACATGTATGGGTAATTTGGGAGAACTTACCTGAGCTCGAATGATTGCATGCACCACACCCTTTTCTTCTTTTTCAAGTTCTTTTCTCTTTTCGAAAACTCTTTTCTTTTTCTCAAAGCTCGTTTTTATAAAAATGATTTTCAAACACACCCGAGGGCATGTCTGAATCCCTTAAACCAAGGCTCTGATACCAACTTGTAACATCCCAAAAATCATGACCAAAAATTTCTTTTTAAAACATTAATAAAACCATAAGTATCCAATCATTCCAACCATAATTAAAGATAGATATATCAAATTAGAGTATCGTTTCAAAAACATGTCCTAATTATCAGAGCAAAAATATCCCAGGCTAAAACTTCTTGGTGTGTACCATACGATCGTCCCGAGCTCTTCCCTCCGCTACCGGAAGTACCTGAAACCAAAACTTAAAATCGTAAGCACGAACGTTAGTGAGTTCCCAACCTACCACATACCATACATAATCACATACAGCAAGCACTGGGCCTCGCCCGCTAAATTGGGCCCCGCCTGGCTTCGAGCCCCGCTCGGTAAACATATCTGTTTCTACAAGGCCTCGCCTGTCTCCGGGCCCTGCCCGCCATACACATACAAACACTATCACATAATCATACTAATACACAATAAACAATCACTATACTATAACTGCTATTCTAAAGGCCCCGCCCCTACTCTGCTACTAATGAGTTATGGAAGCCCGTCCATACTCAGCTAGTGATGAGATACGGGCCCTCGCCCATACTCATCTCCTTACCAGGCACATACAAGTATCACACAGACAACAAGTATAAACTAACATACAAACATTCCCCGGGCATCCGCCCGGCATCGGACCTTGGTCCGGAATCACATACATATAACCCTTCCTCGGGTACCCGCTCAACATAGGACCTTGGTCTGGAATAACATACTAGCATACAGTGCCTAGGGCTAACCCCCGGGCCTTCCTACTCATAAATTACATGGGCCGACATTGTGGCCTTAGACCCATTCACACAGTAAGGAGACTCACCTCGCACTGCTGAACCCTGCTGATAATCTTTTGGCTACTAACTGGCAATTCCTGAACTGCTGACCCTTCGGCTTCCCGAACTACCAATACCAAACATCACTTAGTCCAATACAATAATCCTTCTTAGGGTAAAATGACTATTCTACCCCTAGACCAACTTGGTCCATATCTAAGGCCCAAAACTAAGGCCCAATACTAGGTAAGCTTCCCAAGCCTACTAGTGGCCCACTAATGGCCCAATTTGCTAAATCGAGTCCAATCCCTCTAATGGTCCTTAACCTAAGCCCAAAAATCTTCTTGGCCCACATCATCTGACTTATGCTGGCCCATTAAGGCCCAAAGTCCAAAGCATTGCCCAATCCGAGACCCAATAACACGAAGCCCAAACTGATAAAGTATGTGGGGCGTACATTCACGTATGCTAAGCGTACTAGCCAATGGTGTGTACAGTGGGCGTACCTGCATGTACGCTCAGCGTACTCCCCCTGTTAAGTGACTTTCCCATTAAGTGCTTAATACTCTACTCCAGAAGCTACAAAAACAGATCCATGTCCTTTTCCATGTCTTAATTCATAAAGTCACTGACTTGGTGACTTAACTTGGCCCAAACAAGCCCAAACTCCCAAGAATGATATCCCTCTTCCATAAAGAGGGCTAGATCTCATGCATGAACCCATTAAGTCATTCAAGATGGAGACTTTACTGTTTATGGGACCCTTTTAGCTTTGAGGGTGGCAACCCTAAGCTCACAAACGAGATTTCATCATAAAGGTCCATTCTTGGGACCAAAATAACTCCAAAACCACACTACACTAGATCTAAGCATTATTAAGTAAAGTTATGAGCTTTATACCTCCAAAGAGTTCCAAATGATGATGATATTCCAGATCTATAAGCTCCAACTTCCCAAGTTCTTCCTTGCCAACTTCCTCTTTTCTTCTTCCAAACTTACACCACCAAAATGAGCTTCTTGAAGTCAAAATCACCCAAAGATGAAGAGATGAAGCGTTCTAGGGTTTCTCTGAGGTTGGGGGACATATAATGAGGCTAGGGTTTGAGCCATTATGTTCTTTATATAGTGGTTGGCCCTAAAGTTAGGGTTTCTGGACACTGGACGTACGCTGGGCGTACACCTAAAGCACCCACGACCATTTCCGTTTATACGTTGGGCGTAACCAAACTTATGATGGGCATACCCATGCGCCTTCCACTTTGCATGCATGGTCCTTCCTAGTCAACTTTTTCCATTAGGGACCATTAATTCCAAAAACTTTTAAGTGTCATATCTTCCTTATTCGAGGTCCGTTTCCAACGAACTTTATATCCACGAAAAGGTGGAGAGAAGCCCTACGCCCCTAGCTTTGCCTCTGAAATCCACAACCAAAGTACTTTCCAAAACGAGGTGTTACAATATAAGAGGCTATAATGACCAAATAAGAGGTTTCTAATTTATGGTATCAAACAATTTGAATTATGGGCGGATTCATGGAGGTGCATCGGGTAACCCTTGTGACCCCTCAAATTTCGTCGAGATGGATTTATTTTTTTGTAAATTTTTTTATATTGCGGTGCTATACCGGTAAAAAAAGTATCGGCCACTTCATATTATAAATCCAAAATATTTGAAGTCCAAATTTAATAGCTCATTCTTTTAAAATAACTGACGACATGTTAGCCCAATCTTTTAATTATAAAAATAAAATAAAGAACTCAAAAAGTACAATCTTTTAAGTTTTATTGATAAGAAATATGTTAATCCAATCCAAATCTTGTACCCACTACCATTTAATTAAATAGATAAAATAAAATAAAGAACATGCGAGTTGTGAAACAAAATAGAAGATGCCCTTGCCTTCATCTTTTTGCCCTTCACGATTGTTTCTCTAATACCGATGATCATCTCCATTTTCCAGCCGATGACTTTTGGGAGGCTAACATAAACACATAGTCACTTTCGAAAAATCTGTTTTAGTTGGATTTACTTGCCTAATTTTATTAGTACGCTAATTATTAGTCTTTATTTGTAATTTTATGTAATAAAATCTGAACCAAACAATACTAGATAATTTTGAAACCATAATTCAAATTTTGAGGAAGTAAATAAGAAAACAAAATATTTAATTATAAGATAATTAAATGGAATTATCCCTAATGGATATTGATATAATATGTAATTAATGGTTTAATTAAAAGATAAATATAAATCCATATTTGATTTAAAAGATTAATTAATTAATTGTTTAATTCAGATAATTAAATGTAAACTGATAGTGTCATATTTATACTCATTTATAGACATTATTTTAGTATATTTTAAGCTATAATTTCATTAATTGCAAAGATATTTGGTACTTATAATGTTTAAATTGTATTTTGCAGCCAAAAGTGAACATTCTTGAAGAAAATGATACAAAAATGATACTTGGAGGTCTGGATTGGAAAAAAGATACAAAAATGATGTTGATGGACAACTTGACCCCTCGTCAGTGTTTTGGCCATATCTCATGACTCGTAACTCCGATTGAAGAGATTCAAAATGTTCTGAAAATTAAACAAAATGTCGGACGACTTTTGTTTTTGTGTAAAATGCTTATTTACAGTTCTCACGATGTGAAACATCTTTCCTCACGACATGAGAATAAAAAAAATAACCCAGATGGCGTAAAATAGCAGGTCACTTCTCCATCGCATCTTCCGAAGTGCTTCTTCTTGCACTTCTCGCACCATCTTGCTTCACTTCCTCTTTCTCCTCCTGACTTTAGAAATTTGCTCTCCTTGTTGGATCTTGAAGATCCTTCAAACTTTCTTTTCTCGCCCACTTCAGCCTTCTATAGATTCATTTCCTTTATCTGGGTCTCGACATTCTTAGCAGCCCAGATGGTGGCTTTCAGAATGGTCGCTTGCTTGACTATCGGACCAAAGTCCGCTGGTAGTCCATTGGCAAACTTGTTGACTTTGGAAACTTCTGTTGGAATTAGGTATGGAATAAGCTTCATCTTCTCCATAAAGCTTGTAGCATATTCAGTGACGCTCAATCTTCCCTTCTTCAGATTCTGGAACTCGTTGTTGATTTCCAGAAGATCCTGGTCAGAGCAGTATTGCATTTTCAATTGCACTACGAACTCTTCCCAGTACATCTTGCTAGCTTCCCCCCTTGGGCATCGAACCAGCCAGCAACTTCCACCAGCTCAATACTCCAGATTTCAACAAAGGAATTGCAAGAGCGGTATTCTGCCTGTTGCTACACTCGCAACTTTCAAACATTGTCTCCATCTCGGAGATCCAGCCCATAACTTCCACTGGTGTCGGGCTTCCAGATAGACACGATGATTTGATGCCGTGAAATCCTTGTACTTGCATCCGCGTCCGTCATTTCCTCCATCCTGATTTTTTTGTCTATCTATCGGTGGGTTAGCTTGACCAACAGTCCCACTATAGTTCCCTCTTTCTGACTGCCCATCATTCAGCTCAGGCTGTTCAACTGGTATTGAGGGTTCACACCTGTTGTTCAGCAACAATTGTCTCATTTCCTCTTTTTGTTCAGCCATTATGGCTTGAATTATGGTTCGCACTCCAGCCATTGTGATTGGTTCAAGTGTTGCTGCTACAATAGCCACTCTCTCAACCGCAGGTGGTCGATTCCTGTTTTCATCTGCGTCTCCAACGCCACTTCTAGTTCTTACCATATTGACATATACACCTACTAAGGTGAAATTAGATCCTCATTCACAATAGATACATATTGTAGCACCTGGTTCCTGGTATGAAAAATTTATCTAAGTATTTTGCATTTTTAGCCTTGGACTCGGCGAGTTGTAGGCCCGACTCGCCGAGTAGAGCTGGGATATGAGCACGTTTAAGTTGGCGACTCGGCGGGTCCATATGCGGGACTCGGTGAGTCCATGATGTCTGATGAAACCCTAAATTCCAAGGGTTTGCACCCTATTTAAACCATCATATGCGCCCCCAAGCTCGCCCCCTTCACCCTCAGAGCTCCCTATATCGTCCTAACCTCGTTCCTTGTGAGATTGAAGTGTTTTGGTGTTATTTATTGAAGATTTTAAGAGAAAATGGAGAGTAGATCAAGAGGAGAAGAAGGAGGCCAAGCATCTTGGTGTTATTTCAGAGATTCCTTGAGGTATAACTCAGTTTCCTTCTGTTTTCATGCTAAGAGTCCCTTAGAGCTCCATTAATGTCCCTCTTGAGCCATTTCCAAACTTGTTTATGAATTTGGGTTTGTGATAAGTTGATTAACCTTTAGATCTAGGCATGATTGAGCTCCAGGAGGTCGGATCTACTGCCTTTTTGGAGCCATATTGCATGAAAGCCCTAGATCTAATCTTTTAGTGCATTTTGAGCCCTAAAACCTTCATTGGTGTTTATTTACACGTAAAGTTGGAAACTTTACGTGTTAATCAAGCCCTAAGAACTCAGATCTATGTATGGCATGAGCTGGATTCAAGCAAAATCGAGTATATAGTAATTGCATGTGAATGACTCGGCGAGTCGTTAATCGGACTCGGCGAGTCGAGTCGCGAGTCCCCGAGTTTTCCCCTTTTTCGTGTTGCTGAGTGGGGTCGTGAGTCATGAGGGGTGCCTCAGTGAGTCGGAAGTCAGACTCACTCATGGAGGAACTCGGCGAGTCAATGCCCTGACTCGACGAGTCCAAGGCAATCTTCTTGCCTCAATAACAGACTCGGCGAGTTGTTCATACAACTCAGCGAGTCTCAGCATAGAATGTTCTTCGGACGAAGATGAACTCGACGAGTTTTTCATACAACTCGGCGAGTAGGATGAAGGACTATTGGACATCAGTTTAGAAGGAAAATTCGTCGAGTCAATGCCTAACTCGATGAGTAGAGACGGGATTATGGTCAATCGAATGGATAGGGACTCGACTAGTTGGCGAGCCAACTCAACGAGTCGGGTCTACTGGAAGTTGACTTTGACTTTGACTCTTGGCTTGGTTAGGGGTAGGTGGTCATTTTACCCTGAGGTCGATTAGCAGTATTTGACTAAGTGTTTTATAGGAATTATAGCCGAAGGATTTCTGGGGCAGCAGCAGCAGAAGGCAGTCAGTTCCCACGCAGATCAGCAGCTATTTTGAGGTGAGTTACCTTCCAATATCAGTGGGTCTAAGGCCACAATGCCGGACCACTAGTAGGAGTTGTAGGGTTAGATGATTGTCTCTGTGATATTCATCTAGGGTGGCTACTACCTGTGTTATGTTTATGTGCTAGTATGATATGATGCTATGTGCTAGTGACAGTAGGGGAGATAGTCCCCAGATTACCAGTCGATAGGGCCGAAGGGGCAGTCATGCCCAGCCATGCTAGATAGATTATGTGATACGTGTTATGTGGTAGTGGTAGGGGTGAAATAGTCCCCAGTATCCGGACGAGAGGACCGAAGGGGAGACCAGCTCCCAGGTATGCGAGTCAACATCCAGTCAAGAGGACCGAAGGGGAGACCAACACCCAGATATGCTAATCAATATCCGGTCGCGAGGACCGAAGGGGTAGGCCGGGCACCCAGAAATACATGACAATATATGTATGTTGTGTTGAGTTTTGGTATGTGGTACAGTGGGGGAACTCACTAAGCTTCGTACTTACGATTTATAGTTTTGGTTTCAGGTACCTCTTCTTCGAAGGGGAAGGAGCTGGCGCGGTAGCGGCACATCATATACATGCTTTGTATTCCACACTATGAGATCTTCCTGGGGATTTGTATTCTGACATTGTTATGTTTTATAAAATGGTTTCCAGACACGCAACTTCTTTTATGAAATGATATGATCGGTGAATGTTTTATTTCTAATGTTTTGCAAAGTATATGTTTTAAAAATGAAATTTTTGGCTCGTATTTTTGGGATGTTACAAGTTGGTATCAGAGCCCTGGTTTGAGGGATTCGGACACACCTTCGGGGGTGCCTGAACTCAAATCGAGGGATTTAAAGATTTTGAAAAAGAAGGTGTTTTCTAAAAGGCTAAGTAAAGAGTTTTAAGAAAGAACAAAGTGTGTGATGTGCGCGACCAGCCGAGCTCAAGTAAGTATTCCCCAAAGTACCCATACAAGCTTATGTTATGTTTATCAGTTTCAGTAGATCAGCATGTTAGAATAGGACTAAGGATCTAGGAGTGATGCCTTATGTGCATGCTTTATGTGCTTCAGTGTATGAAAAACTGCATGCTAGAATTGAGTAGAAAGCAGTAGGATAGTCTGTTTAGGTTATGCCTGATAGTATGAGTTTAGCATTGTATGCTAGTTCAGTTTCTCCCTATGAGGACGGATTTGCTTGAGATTGTTCCCTTTTGTGTGAATGTTGTTTGCTTTGTGCTTCATGGGACGCTGATTGATAGGAGTTAGACATTAGGTGAATACGTCACGTCACATGTGACTAGGGTTGAATAATCGTAGACCCGACTCTGTTACTCAAAGGATTATCTGAGCCTCACCACATGTGATGATATTCAGGTAATGGCTAATTGGCATTACAAGGAGGCCTTCAGCAGCTGAGGACCGGGTAGGGTGGAGTTAGAGGTTTCCCTAGGGCAAGCCTAGGATGAGTATAGCAGTGATCAACGGTAGTAAAAGGGATCTGGTGGAGTCAAGCCAGTCCTCGGAGAAGGTACGGATAGATGTGGAAGGTAGTATGGGCCCGTACTACTGGAAGCAGAGGATCTGTACCCGAACCAAGGAAGGCCAAGATAAGACCAGGGAACTTGTATTAGATGTGATCCCTCAAGAAGTATCAGTATCGCTAACAATTGTTATTTATGTATTCCAGAATGGTGGTTCTACGCTCGAGGCCAGCAGTTGGCAGTTCAGGAGAGGGATCGGGTTCGGGATCAGGTTCCGAGCCAGTAGATGAGAGGCTACGCGAGTTCATCGCGTCAGAGATCACCAGGGGCATCCTTGAGTCGACCCCTATTATCTTCGGGTCGATCAAGGAAGGGATAGTCGAGTTGATGGAGAATCGCCTCAGGGTATTCAGGGGCAACATGGCATCTGGCCTGTCGGGATCTCGCACAATGTCCTTTAAGGACTTCAGGGGGGGTGGTGCACCTGATTTTCACGGGGCGAAGGACCCCATAGCTGCCAGGATATGGATTGTAGACATTGAGTCTGCACAGTTGACTAGCTTCTGCCCTGAGGGGTCGAAGGTGAGATTTGCAGCAGGATGTCTGAGAGATCGAGCTAGGGATTAGTGGGAGTCCGTTGGTGACTCGTTGGGAGCCTCAGCTGTCGAGGCTATGACCTGGTCGGACTTCGTGACCAGGTTCAGGACAGAGTTTGCGTCGGCTGTTGAGCTTCAGCAGCTGGCCAGGGAGTTCCTTGATATGAGACAGACGACGGAGATTGTGGCGGAGATCACTGCCAAGTTTCGGGAGAAGGCGTTGTTGGTGCCCCAGTACGCGGGTGACGAGGATATGAGGAGGACCCGCTATCATGACATGCTACGAGCTGATATCCGGGAGCATGTCAGTTTTTCAGCTTGCCCTACCTTGGACTCTATGATTGCCAGGGCAAGGGAGAGGGAGATAGATCTAGAGTACATCCGGAAGAGGAAGGCGGAAGAGGGGCATGTTGCGGGGGCTTCAGGGAAGAAGCCCGAGGGACCATATGTGGGGCCGAAAGGCCAACAGGGGCGGGGCCGCTGCAGGAAATGCGGCAAGACGCACAAGGGAGCGTGCAAGTTGGGATCGTCAGGCTGCTACAAGTTTGGCAAGTTAGGACACTTCAACAGGGATTGTACCGCCCCTGCACCTGTGATACAGACGTCTGAGTTGTTGTGTGTCCACTGCAACCAGAGGGGCCACAAGAAGGCCAATTGCCCCCAGTTGTCAGCATCAGCGCCAGCAAAGGCGCCAGCTCTAGCTACCCTGCGGATTACTGATGGCCGGAAGGTCAAGGCAGAGGCTCCAGTGGTGAGGAGTCGGGCATTGCAGCTGACTACCGAGGAGGCACGCACCGCACCTGATGTGGTGACGGGATCGTTCCATGTGAACGGTATCCCTGTTCAGGTGTTGTTTGACTCGGGTGCCACCCGATCGTTTGTTTCTCTTGCGCATAGCAAGAAGTTTACTGAGTCCTCAGGCATGTTGGATTGCCCTTTAGAAGTCGAGATTTCCGATGATCGATCGGTGCGAGCCTCATCGGTGTTCAGAGATTGTGTCCTGAGGTTATTTGAGGAGCTCTACTTGGTGGATTTGGTTCCCATTCCGTTGCGTGGGAACAAAGTGATTATAGGCATGGATTGGTTGAGCCTTAATGGGGCGGTGATAGATTGCTCATAGCAGCTAGTGCGGATCAGGACCCCAAGTGGGGGAGAGTTGGTGATCCACGGCGAGAGGCCACAACATGGACCCACAGTATGTTCAGCAGCTAGGGCTAGGCGCTACCTTCATCAGGGTTGCGCGGGATATGTCGCGTACGTTATGGACACCCGGGAGGCGGGTAAGGCGACGGTGAGCGAGGTTCCAGTGGTGTGAGACTACGCTGATGTGTTCCCGGAGGAGCTTCCTAGAATACCTCCAGAGCGTCAGGTAGAGTTCAGGATAAACCTAGTTCCTGGTGCGGCTCCGATAGCCAAGGCACCCTATAGGTTGGCTCCTCCTAAGATGCAGGAGTTGTCTACACAGCTGCAGGAGCTGTTAGACAAAGGATTCATTCGACCGAGCACTTCACCTTGGGGAGCCCCGATCCTGTTTGTGAAGAGAAAGGACGGGTTGCATCGGATGTGTATAGATTACCGGGAGCTGAATAAGGTAACGGTGAAGAACCGTTACCCACTCCCGAGGATTAATGACCTCTTTGATCAGTCACAGGGAGCATCATGGTTCTCCAAGATCGATTTGCATTCAGGTTATCATCAGATGAGGGTCAGAGAGGAGGATGTGCAGAAGACCGTGTTTCGGATGCGTTATGGCCATTATGAGTTCATGGTGATGCCGTTTGGGCTCACCAATGCTCCTACCGCGTTCATGGATCTCAGGAACCGCGTGTGTAGACCGATGCTGGATCGGTCCGTGATAGTTTTCATTGATGACATCTTGGTTTATTCCAAGACGCAGGAGGAGCACGAGGAGCACCTGAGAGAGGTTTTGGATACCTTGAGGAGGGAAAGCTTGTACGCCAAGTTCTCCAAATGTGAGTTTTGGTTGCGCGAGGTGCAGTTTCTTGGGCACCTCGTCAACCAGAACGGGATTTCAGTAGACCCGGCCAAGGTGGAGGCCGTGATGAGATGGGAGGTTCCGAAGTCTCCATCCGAGATTTGGAGTTTCCTAGGATTAGCAGGTTACTATCGGAGATTCATTCAGGATTTCTCCAAGATAGTCGTACCTCTGACCCGGTTGACTAGGAAAGCCGTGGTCTTTCGATGGGGGCCTGAGCAGCAGGCAGCGTTCGAGATTCTGAGGCGGAGATTGTGCGAGGCGCCAATATTAGCCCTGCCCGAGGGCGTAGAGGATTTTGTGGTATACTGTGATGCGTCTATCTCAGGATTAGGTGCAATATTGATGCAGAGGGGGCATGTCATCGCTTATGCCTTGAGGCAGCTGAAGCCTCACAAGGCGAACTACCCGACACATGATTTAGAGTTAGGGGCGGTGGTCTTCGCCCTCAAGATTTGGCGGCATTATCTCTACGGGGTTCGGTGTACCATTTACATGGACCACAAGAGTTTGAGGTACCTCATGGATCAGCCGAACCTGAACATGAGGCAGCGTCGGTGGTTGGACGTGGTGAAGGATTATGATTGCGAGATCCTTTATCACCCGGGGAAGGCTAATGTGGTGGCCGATGCGCTTAGTCGTAAGGCGGCACCAATTAGGGATGTGTGTATGAGGATGACGGTGGTGACTCCACTATTAGAGCATATTCGGGAAGCTCAGCAGGAGGCTTTGAAGGAGGAACATCGGAAGAGCGAGCGAATAGTGGGTCAAGTCACCTCCTTCGATTATGATAGCCGAGAATTATTGACACTACACAGTAGGGTGTGGGTTCCATATCATGGAGGCATGCGCCAGATCTTGATGGAGGAAGCGCACAAATCCCGATTCTCTATTCATCCAGGGGTGACGAAGATTTATAGGGATCTTCTTCTAGACTATTGGTGGCCCTGCATGAAGTGGGATGTGGCTTGGTACATCGAGCGATGTTTGACCTGCAGGAAGGTCAAGGCCAAGCATCAGAGACCGCACGGAAAGATGCAACCGTTAGATATCCCGTTGTGGAAATGGGAAGATATTACGATGGATTTTATCACAAAGCTTCCCAGGACTTCGCGTGGAGTAGATTCGATTTGGGTCATCATGGATCGATTGACCAAGAGCGCCCATTTTATTCCGATCCAGGAGAGTATCTCGGCCGAAAATTTGGCCGATATCTATATCCGGGAGATAGTGGCACGGCACGGAGTTCCGGTGTCAGTGATATCAGACAGAGATGTGCGTTTCACTTCCAGGTTTTGGAAGAAGTTTCATGACGAGTTGGGTACTTGTCTGCATTTTAGCACCGCCTTTCACCCGCAGACGGATGGTCAGAGCTAGCGGACCATCCAGACTTTGGAGGATATGTTGCGGGCGTGCGTGCTAGACTTCGGTGGTAGTTGGGATACCTATCTTCCATTGGCTGAGTTCTCGTACAACAAAAGCTACCACGCGAGTATTGACCGCCCTCGATTCGAAATGTTGTACGGACGGAGGTGCAGGACCCCTATATGTTGGGGTGAAGTTGGCCAGAGGGTCATGGGGAGCACAGAGGTGGTGCTCAAGACGACCGAGAGAATCCAGCAGGTTCGAAGTAGGCTTTAGACTACGCAGAGTCGGCAGAAAAGCTACGCCGACAAGCGCCGATCAGACCTGGAGTTCCAGGTCGGGGATATGGTTCTCCTGAAAGTGTCGCCTTGGAAGGGCGTTATTCGATTTAGGAAGCGGGGCAAGTTGGGTCCGAGATACATTGGTCCGTTCAGGGTTGTAGCACGGGTGGGCAAGGTGGCATATAGGCTAGATCTGCCAGCCGAACTCAGTCAGATCCACAACACCTTCCATGTCTCCCAGCTGCGGAAGTGCCTAGTGGATGATTCATCGGTGGTGCCGCTAGAGGATATCCAGGTTGATGACAACCTGAATTACATTGAGTGCCCAGTCGCAATCCTCGACCAGAAGTCGAAGGATCTGAGGAACAAGAGTGTGGAATTAGTGAAGGTGCAATGGCAGCACCAGAAGGGTTCAGAGTGGACTTAGGAGCCGGTGGAAGAAATGATGGAGCATTACCCCGAGCAGTTTCAAGATCGAGCAGCAGACTTCGAGGACGAAGTCTAAAATAAGTGGGGGAGATTTGTAGCACCTGGTTCCTGGTATGAAAAATTTATCTAAGTATTTTGCATTTTTATCCGTGGACTCGGCGAGTTGTAGGCCCGACTCGCCGAGTAGAGCCGGGATATGAGCACGTTTAAGTTGGCAACTCGGTGAGTCCATATTCTGGACTCGGTGAGTCTATGTTGTCTGATGAAACCCTAAATTCCAAGGCTTTGTACCCTATTTAAACCATCATATGCGACCCCAAGCTCGCCCCCTTCACCCTCAGAGCTCCCTATATCGTCCTAACCTCGTTCTTTGTGAGATTGAAGTGTTTTGGTGTTATTTATTGAAGATTTTAAGAGAAAAAGGAGAGTAGATCAAGAGGAGAAGAAGGAGGCCAAGCATCTTGGTGTTATTTCAGAGATTCCTTGAGTTATAACTCAGTTTCCTTCTGTTTTCATGCTAAGAGTCCCTTAGAGCTCCATTAATGTCCCTCTTGAGCCATTTCCAAGCTTTTTTATGAATTTGGGTTTGTGATAAGTTGATTAACCTTTAGATCTAGGCATGATTGAGCTCCAGGAGGTCGGATCTACTGCCTTTTTGGAGCCATATTGCATGAAATCCCTAGATCTACTCTTTTAGTGCATTTTGAGCCCTAAAACCTTCATTGGTGTTTATTTACACGTAAAGTTGGAAACTTTACGTGTTAATCAAGCCCTAAGAACTCAGATCTATGTATGGCATGAGCTGGATTCAAGCAAAATCAAGTATATAGTAATTGCATGTGAATGACTCGGCGAGTCGTTCATCGGACTCGGCGAGTCGAGTCGCGAGTCCCCGAGTTTTCCCCTTTTTCGTGTTGCTAAGTGGGGTCGTGAGTCATGAGGAGTGCCTCAGTGAGTCGGAAGTCAGACTCACTCATGGAGGAACTCGGCGAGTCAATGCCCTGACTCGGCGAGTCCAAGGCAATCTTCTTGCCTCAAGAACAGACTCGGCGAGTTGTTCATACAACTCGGCGATTCTCAGCTTAGAATGTTCTTCGGATGAAGATGAACTCAATGAGTTTTTCATACAACTCGGCGAGTAGGATGAAGGACTATTGGACATCAGTTTAGAAGGAAAAATCATCGAGTCAATGCCTAACTCGATGAGTAGAGACGGGATTATGGTCAATCGAAAGGATAGGGACTCGACGAGTTGGCGAGCCAACTCGGCGAGTCGGGTCAACTGGAAGTTGACTTTTACTTTGACTCTTGGCTTGGTTAGGGTAGATGGTCATTTTACCCTGAGGTCGATTAGCAGTATTTGACTAAGTGTTTTGTAGGAATTATAGCCGAAGGATTACTGGGGCAGCAACAGCAGAAGGCAGTCAGTTCCCACGTAGATCAGCAGCTATTTTGAGGTGAGTTACCTTCCAGTATCAGTGGGTCTAAGGCCACAATGTCGGACCACTAGTAGGAGTTGTAGGATTAGATGATTGTCTATGTGATATTCATCTAGGGTGGCTACTACCTGTGTTATGTTTATGTGCTAGTATGATATGATGCTATGTGCTAGTGACAGTAGGGGAGATAGTCCCCAGATTACCAGTCGATAGGGCCGAAGGGGCAGTCATGCCCAGCCATGCTAGATAGATTATGTGATACGTGTTATGTGGTAGTGGTAGGGGGTGAAATAGTCCCCAGTATCCGACGGAGAGGACCAAAGGGGAGACCAGCTCCCAGGTATGCGAGTCAGCATCCGGTCAAGAGGACCGAAGGGGAGACCAGCACCCAGATATGCTAATCAATATCCGGTCGAGAGGACCGAAGGGGTAGGTCGGGCACCCAGAAATGCCTGACAATATATGTATGTTGTGTGGATTTTTGGTATGTGGTATGGTGGGGGAACTCACTAAGCTTCGTGCTTACGGTTTACATTTATGGTTTCAAGTACCTCTTCTTCGAAGGGGAAGGAGCTGGCGCGGTAGTGGCACATCATATACATGCTTTGTATTCCGCACTATGAGATCTTCCTGGGGATTTGTACTCTGACATTGTTATGTTTTATAAAATGGTTTCCAGACACGCAACATCTTTTATGAAATGATATGATTGGTGAATGTTTTATTTCTAATGTTTTGCAAAGTATATGTTTTAAAAATGAAATTTTTGGCTCGTATTTTTGGGATGTTACACGTATATATCATCCTTATCACTCCGAAACGTTTACATGCTAATTCTAATATCGTAGTCATACGCTTAGAAGCCTAAACACATAAGGTTCCCAGATCCATACGGCAACAAACCACAGATCCAAACAAACAATTAAATATATGGCAAAGATATAACATTTAGCACATAAAAGCATTTTAGGCATCTTTTTAAAATATACTAGTGCTTGTGCCTAAAATATGGAAGACACTCACCTCACAATCTTCACTTAGCATTCTAAGTTTAAGTCTAGAAATCCTACAAATTCCTAGTTTGCTTAAACTAATGCTCTGATACAAACTATGACATCCCCAATTTCACGGCAAGAAAAGACCGATCTGTTTATGCTTTGTTTTATAAAATCAGAGTAATCCTTTGATTAAAAGAGTTGCAGAATTTGTTCCCAAAATATAATATGATAAAATAAAATTTATCAAAGCATTTCTTAAAGAAATGTATTTTCATTAAATAACAAAATCTCGGGATGTCATGTTCCGATACAGACCAAAAGCATAAACAATATAAAATAGACCTTACAACAGTTATTTATAACTACTGATCTATAATCCAAAATCTCTCGTCAAGTCCACCAACTTATACCCTTGTGCTATCACCTGTAATGCAAAGAAAACTGAGTGGGCCAGGCTTGGGAGCCTGGTGAGGATATAGGTTTTTCAACCCACAATAATATAATTATTATGTTTAATCATCAAACAATCAACCCAATTACCCATCGCCATTATCTTCGTTTAATCTTCCTTAAAGATATTATCCTAAGGGTCATCTCCTATATCATATTTACCTCTCATCTCCTTACGTCTTATTTCCTTATATGCTTGTTCCTAAGAACTTTTCCTAAGGATCATCTCCTACATCGCATAGACAATACTAATTTGGGGATCACTCCCTCAATATGTTTCTAGTAAGGGTTTGGGTATCATCGCATGATTACGCAGCCACAACATCGCCTGGACTCGTAAATCATAATAAGGGTTAGACTATCATCGCATGAATACGCAGCCAAAGCATCGCCTGGACTCGTAATTCATAATAAGGGTTAGACTATCATCGCATTAATACGCAACCACAACATCGCCTGGATTCGCAATTCATTACCTATCTATCATCACCTAATTATCATCACCATTATATCCTCACCTATCTTTTATCACATTATTTCATCACACACCAACTATTTCATCTACCATGTTCTACCCAACATATTTGTAGATATAAATTACATATACAGTTTAAAACTATTTAAAAACCTGTATAAAACATTCATTCAATATCCATCTCAAGTAAAGAACAATATATAAACACATAACACGTATTTCATAGCAAATACTTCATATATATGTGTTAAAAGAAGTAACTACACACTCACTTGATCAGAAGATGATCGGACAACACTACGACTTGTAGAAGTAGTATTCTTCGGTGAAACCGGGAGATCTTCACAAAAATTTGCTTATCGTGGGAAGAGCTTCTGCTCGGGAATTTTACTTCTTGGGATCTTCAGGGCTTCGGGACTTGCTTCGGGGCTCGGGATTAATACCGGGGCTTCGGGATATTTCTTTCATGTAAAACGGGGTAAAAACGAGTGATGAGAGAAGAGTTTGAACAAAAGAAATCAGCAGCCATCGACATCTATTTATAGGGTGCTAAAACCTCGATTATGTTGGGCGTAAATCTAGGTACGCTGGGCGTACTAAGCCTTACGCTAGGCGTGCGCAACGTCACTGCATGCGTATGGCACTCGAGTTCGGTCAGGTGACGTAGCTGAGGCGGTTCCGGGTACGTTGGGCGTAGTTTGGATCAGATCGATGACTCCCCCCTCCTTCGGATAATATCCTAATTAATATTAAAATTAAATATATTTTAATTATTTATAAAACTTCTGAAATTCATATCTTCCTAATACGAACTCTATTTTCGACGTTCTTTATATCCACGCGTAGGTGAGAATAAGCTCTACAACTTTTGTTTAGACTCCGTCGGCTGATTTAGAATTTATTTTAATTGTTTATTTTTAGTAGTTCGGAACAGGAAAACTCCGTTATAAATTCATAACTTCTTCATCTGATGTCCGTTTTCATCTGTCTTTTCACCAATTGCACTACTATAAACGATATCTTCGATTCTCATTTAGATTGTTTCGACGAACAATCACTCGATCTCGAATTCGAGTTTCGGGCTGCATACTACTAAGCTGAAACTTAGAAAAATCATAATTTCCTCACACGAAGTCAGATTTGGGCCTTCTTTTTATGCACGCTCTCGGTTTAACGAACTCTACGACTTTTGTTTAGATCACTAAGGCTAAATATCGCTCTATCTTAATTTCGTATTTTACGTCATTCACCGTCGTGCCGGTTCTGTCACGAAACTTCGACAGTTCATAACTTCTTCGTTATAACTCGGATTCCGGCGTTCTTTATATACACGGAAAGCTTGTGACATATACTACAACTTGGTTATGATTATTCATTCTAAAAAATCTTCTATCAAAAAGTCATTTTTGACGCTTATCGTCTCTAAATTGACTAGCCCGGATCTACAGGCATTACACGACGACCACGTATATTATTGTCCATTTAAATTCAGCAGCAAGATCTACAGACAACCTTTTAAGTAGTTCAATTTTAGATGTACTAGAACGTGTTTCCCACTTCCCGACATACCCCGGTAATCAAGAACTTCCATAGAATTGTTTACTTTAGTTGAGTATTCAATCATTAAGAAAGAAGTCAAAAATAGAAATGCATATGTTGTATCCTAGTTCGGATGTTTTCCAACCATGCAGAAGGAACAACATATGACTAACATAGATAGAGGGCTAGAGTGATAGTAGGTTGCATATGATGTGTCCCAGGTCGGATCTTCCGATCACAAAGAAGGGACAACATATGGCTAATAAACAGAAAGAATTGCATAGATAAGGAGACGCATAGAGATAGAATTGCATATGTTGCATTACAGGTCGGATATGTTCCAAGCGCACAAAGGATGCAACATATGACTGATAGATAGAAAGCAAGAAAATAATTTCTTACAAACCTACTTTATCAGAACCCCCTAGTTGTCCTATCAGTACCGCAATTAAGGACATAAGTCCATACATCGAGGAAATGTTGAGCCACAGTTCTAGATACATATGACTTTTAGTGTATCCGGCAAGTTCTCATGTTTAGCTCACTGCTCAATCTACCCAAGTATCGTATGGTTAGTCCAAATGAAACTATCTAAGTTCATATTGTCTAGTCCTTTCATTTACAAAATATGTCTAGTCCTTTTGAATCCTTTGTGCCTACCATCACATTGAACACAGAGTCTAAACAATTCGGCTTTAGTGCATTACACGAATCATAAATTGCCGTTTAGCACTATACTTCATATCACTTCCCAATAATACCTACTAACGAAAGACTATAAGAAAATAAAAGATTATCTTCAAAACGAATCATTGTAAGAAAAACTTAGGAGTATCGAGAAGAAAACTCAAACTGTAAGTCACCGATTGAATTTGCATCCAGAAGTTCTGAGAACAGCATGCATAATCTCAGAACAGATCCAAAAATTCTTCACATCGTTAAGCACAAAGCCCCATTTGTGATCCTCTCTTTTCTTCCCTTCCCGCAAAGGAAACATACTCTCAAACAAAGTTCTGATTGTTGTACGGTTGAGAGATGTTCCCTATCATGTTCCAGGAACAACCACTATCAACAAACTGAAGTCGGATGATATGCCTCCATAGATGCTCCAACACAGACAATTGGTCTTTGGAACCCAGTCCATTTTATAACTGGGTTGACCTTTGTCTTCAATGCAAGGTACTCTCTCCCATGGCATATCGTGCTTATCACAAACCGAAGATGTAGAAATATTAGAATGATTAGAATATTTGGGAAATTGAACCTTTGGTACCTATTTGTAGTTGGGTATAACCCATTTCTTGTTTGAGCGGATGGGTGCCTCGACACTTGATTTTGAACTTGAAGCCGATCTTCGAGATGAATTTGATCTAACTGATATTGGTTTCACTGGAGCATCTCTTGGATTGGACTTATTGGCCGACATTCCCTTCTTGTCCTTGGAAGTTGGATTCTTGGCCTTTTTGCGTTCCAGTCACCATTTCACGATAGTGACCTCGAATGATTTCCTTTGGAGAATCTCCTCCTGGCGCTTTCTACCATCCTTGTGCGTAGTAGGGAACGTATGCACAATTTGGACAATTTCTGGAAATGTGTCCAGGTGTTCCACAGTGAAAACATATCTTTTTCTTTATGTAGGAATTGTTTCTTCCTGCCCCTGGTGGTGTGCCCTTGCCTTGTCTCTGATTGTTCCCACATGCACACTTACAGCATGCACTTTGTTTCACTTGTTTCGGTGGCCAGTATTTACCATCCGCAGGTTTGTTAGAGGTGACTGAATTAGAAGCAACGGATTCAGAGTTCAAGGAGTTATTTGTTTGACAATCAACAACATCAACAAAATTAGAAGTAGTTCTATTCTCCTTGTCCTCATCTTCCGCTACTTTACCTGCACAGGAAGTAGAATCATTAGTATCTTTCATCTTAACACCCTCAGTTGGCCCTGATTGTTCAGTCTTAACTAAAGCTAGAACTGTGGTTTGGCCATACTGAGCAGGTATTTCTTCATCGTTGGTCTCAAGGGGTGGGTTATAGTTGTCATTGAAAGGAGGTGGAACACTATGATACCCTAGACCCTTGGTTTGATTATCCTTAAACTTCAATTGTTTTTCAATCATGGACTCGACTACCTCACTTGACACATCAAATTTCTTAAAGTTTAATTCAACATCTTTATATTTAGCTTTCAGTGCATCAAGTTCGGCTGTCAAGTTAGCAAGCTGTTCCTTAACATATTTATAATTCGCACATTTGTTGCTATATTCTTCTTGAATTTCTCGGAAGTCCTTTATTTTGGCCTCTAGTTGTGCTTTTAAGGGTTTTTGACCTTTCTTTAGGGTATACCTTTCATATTTAAGATCCTCATTTTCCCTTTTTAGTAAATCATTTTGTTAACGAAGAAATTTAATTGTACCCTCAAAAAATTTAGAACATGAAACTTCATTGACCGGGATGTTTGAGGAACTCATTATTTTTAAAATATTGCCTTTTGACTTAAAACCTCAAAAGTCAACCCTAAAAGTCAATCTTAAAAACTCAAACTTGAAAAGTCAAACTTAGAATTCAAACTGAAAAGCTAAAAGTAAAAGTTTGAAGATTTAAACGAGAAAGTCAACGTTTAAAGTCAAAGGTCAAACTTGAAAGTCAAAGTTAAAATTTTAAGGTCAAAAGTGAAAAATGATAGTCAAAAACTAAAAACCAAAATTTTGGGTAGAAAATGGAATTTTAAAATTCAAAAAATTGATTTTTGGGCTAAATTTTTCAAAATTCCGAAATTAAGGTCGAAACTGCGAAGCTACTTGAGTTAAACGGGGAATACGAATAACAAGTGGCTTGCTAAATCAATTGGCAAGACCGTGGGTTGAGTATGCTAGAGGCGTGAGTTCGAATCTTGCAACACCCAATTTCTTTTGTATACTCGTTGCCACGAAGAACTCACACACCAATGCTACTGGCCGCACACGAGGCTGCTGACCTGCAAGGACCGCAAACGAGGACTGGACTGAACACGTGCGCGACTTCGGACCGCAAACTCTCCTCAGCTGTAAACAAGCTTCAAACCGCAAACTCTCACGCTCCTCCTAACCGCAAACATGATTTCGGCTGCAAATTCCTCGCAAACCCTAACGGCTGACCGAACATGCCTCCACCCCTCGCAGAAGCTTGTTGTTTGTGCGAAAATGGTCGCCGGAACTCGCGTTTTTTCAACTTTTAAGCACCAAAACTCGATCAAAAACTCGTTTTTATGAAAAACACGAAGAACAAACCCCCAATACTTTTCAAAAAACTATCCAAAAACGAAAAATCCTTCAAGAAAAAGTGCAAAAACGCTCCAGATCTTGCCAAAATGATTGATACAATCCAAGATCTAATACCAACTATAAGTCCCAAATTTTGCTTGATGTATCAATCATATCCAATTGATGGTGCGAAATCACAATCAATTGGATGATGCAAGATCAAAATGAAGAAGAAGGATAAGAAGATGAAGATGACTTGATGAATCTTCAATGTTTATATGATTAGAATGATGTTCCAATACAAGATTCACACACACATATACAAGTTCTCTCACTTTCTCTTTTTAGAACACCTTGATTTACACACACTTAGCCCCCCACACTTATGTTCTACTCTCAAGGCCTCACCCCTACTTCTATATATATATATATATATATATATATATATATATATATATATATATATATATATATATATATATATATATATATATATATATGGTCCACAAACCCAAAGCCCAAACCCAATGCTAGACTGAAAATACATGGGTTTTCGGTCCAAGCTACAATTAAACCCAAAACTATTTTCGCCCACGACTAAAAACAATGAATGCTTAGAAAATCAAAGTATAAGCCAATTTTTAGACCCAACACTAAGAGTGCCCATTTTCTGGCGATTCAGGAGAGCTCGTCGGCTGAGAAGTTGGTTGTGTTGGATTAATGTCTAAGTCCATAACTATATTTGGTATGTAATTGACCCGAGCCGGCATGGTCCATTTGGGTTGCTCTTCACCGGCACAATTTATATGGATAATCTTTTAAGAATAGTATATTTATGATTAATATTAATATATTATAAGTTCTAATATATTAATATCGAATCATATGATTTAATTAGTATTGATCAAGAATTAATTTAGAATTAATTAAGTGATCAAAATGAACTAATTAAATATGGACTCTTATATATATATGGAATGGGCCAAGTTCATTTAGGTTGGGCTAAGCTTTCATGGATAGTCCATGGAGTGTTTAACCCATGGATCATATGAAATGAAAGGTCATGGGTTTAACCCTAGTCTGCATACTATATAAAGATGTCATTGGTTGGTGAAATTGACACTAGTGTGGTGCACTATGAAGGGCTAGCCGATTTCACCAGATAGAACCAAGTATTCATATTCTCTAAAGTCTTCCAAGGTGTCTTGGTAATTTGTGATTCCACTTGAGGCTTCCAAACTATATGGGCTAAGCTCTTAAAGCTTGAAGACATCAAGCTACATCAAAAGGTATGTCATTTAACTAGAACTTTGTAGTATAAGAACTTCATAATATGCTAGTTAGGATTAAAGCCTTGGAAAGTTCTTATTTGCATGTATAATAGAGAAAACATAGATCCAAGGTTTATAGGGTTGCATGTACACCATAGGAGTGTTAGAATGCTCAAAACCCAACAGGTCGATGTGTATATTCACAAGATCATTGCTCACCATGGGGTTCCGGTCTCTATTGTTTCAGACCGTGATGTTCGGTTCACCTCCCGCTTTTGGTAGAAGCCCCACGAGGAACTAGGCACAAGGCTACATTTCAGCATAGCTTATCATCCGTAGACCGACGGCCAGAGTGAGCGGACCTTTTAGACTCTAGAGGATACACTGCGAGCATGCGCCATTGATTTTGGTGGGATCTGGGACTCCTACCTACTCCTTGCAGAATTCTCATACAACAACAATTTCCACTCTAGCATTGGTGCTCCGCCTTTTGAGCTTTTGTATGGACAAAGATGTCGTAACCTAGTCTGTTGGAGAAAGGTTGGTCACATGGTCATGGGAAAGACTGAGGTGGTCCTTCAGATCATAGAGATGATCCAGAAGATCAGGAAGAGATTACAGATTGCCCAGAGTCGGCATAGGAGCTATGTCGACCAACGTCAGTCTGAATTGGAGTTTCAGGTCAACGACATGGTGCTATTCAAGGTCTCACCTTGGAAAGTTGTGATTCTCTTTAGAAAGATGGGGAAACTGGTTCCTCGGTATATTGGACCATTCTGGGTTGATGCTAGGGTTGGCAAGGTTTCTTATAGATTGGATCTTCCGGAGGAGCTTACTCAGATTCATAGCACTTTCCACGTTTCGCAGCTGTGAAAGTGCGTACCAGACGAGGATGCAGTGGTATCATTGGATGATATTCAGGTTGATGAACATCTGAACTATGTCGAGAGGCTGGTAGCTATTCTGGAGAGAAAGGTTAAATTTATGCGCAATAAGGAAATACCTTTGGTTAAGGTACGGTGGCAGCACCGGAGGGGCTCTGAGTGGACTTGGCAGTCGGAGGCTGAGATACAGGAGCATTATCCGGATTTGTTCTCCGAAAAAGGCTTCGAGGAAGAATCCTACTCCAAGTGGAGGAGAGTTGTAACATCCCGATCTCCAGGTATGAGATTTATTCTTAAAGGATGTTTTCCTTTGGAACTCGGCGAGTTGATAACCTCAACTCAGCGTGTTGAAGGGCTTTTGGGACACACATTTTTATGGACCAACTCGGCGAGTTCGTGTGGAGAACTCGATGAGTTGATGGTTGGGTGGGAAGCCTTAAATTTTAGGGTTTTGCACCCTATATAACCTCCTTAAGTCCTTAAGGATGATCTTTTATCAACCTCCAAACCACCATATTGGCCCTTGTGAACCTTAATCATTTTTCCCTCGCATTTTGTGAGCTAGTGTGGTACTTTTGGAGAAAAATAAGAAGAGGCCGGAAGAGGGAAGCAAGGATCTTCCAAGTGAAGCTCTCATCTTCAGTTTGGCACACTTCTAAACCTATGTATGTGTCCAAGATTTGATTTTTATTCCTCAATGTATCTAGATCTTGAGTTTTGTCCCTTTTTCTCCTTATTCTTGGTTGTTGCTATGGATGGATTTCATAAAGGTTACAAATTTATGAATCTCCAGGTCAAGGTGACCTTATAGTTGTTTGGATCTGGTCTTTAACCAGTTCTTGATTCCATACATGGAGGTTAGATCATATTTTCCCATTTTGACCCATTTTGGGCTCAAGACATGCATTGGACATGCATGTCTATAAAACACCAACCTTTGGGACGTGTTGTGGCTAGAATCTCTTTTGGAAAAGTTGGGTTTCATATCTCAAGGATTTTGTGATTAATGGATAAGCCCTTGAGTTTTCAAGCCTTTTGGAGGGGTTTTTGAGCACTTGGAGTTGTCCCAAAGGATAAAGTTGGAAACTTTATCCTTTTAGACAACATTTGAGTTTAGATTTGAGTCTTAGAGTCCTTGGAATCAAAGAATCAACTGAATGTGTTAAGCTGGGGAAACCTCGGCAAGTTGGCTAGGGTTTTCCCAACCTTCTGAGTACTATAGGAACTTGACGAGTTGGGTCAACATGGACTATTTACCGTTGACTGTGAGTTCGACCATGGTTGACCAAGTCTGACTTTTGAGGGCAATTTGGGTATTTCAGGATTTTGATTGAATTGAGCATATGGTGGTTATAGGCATTCGAGTCGAGAGTTGAGATTCGGAGTCAAACCTCATCAATTTTGCACTACATGTGAGGTGAGTTTTCGTCATTGTACTTTTGAGTCGAAGGCACCAAAGCCGACTCATTGGTTTGATAACCTAATATCATTGATATGTTGAGTATTGAATAGATATGCATGCTAATTTTGATATGCTAGTTGGTAGATCTGTAGGATTACCTTTGATACTACTTGTTTATATGTATATGATGTTATTTGATATATGTCGACATATTGTATGGGTTGGGTTGAGGTTTTACTACTCCGTGTTGTAGCCAGCAAACCCTGTAGCATATTAGATATGAGCTAAGGGCCAGGGAGGGCATGCCACACTCATACTTAGGGCTCATGAGCATTCTAAATACGAGTTGAGGTCCGAGAATGGAATGCCAGACTCGTAGTGAGGGATTAGCGGTATTCAGTCTGAGGAGTGATCAGGCCGCAGAGCAAGTCAGACATATGGTCATTTTGTAAAGAGCTTTCATATGAGGAATCTTGATGTAACCGTAATTGATTTGGTTGAGATGTTTATAGTTGCTGAAGCATAAATACTTAAGAACACATCTGAAGCAGGGTTTCTTAAAGGGTCAAACTGAAGGGTTTTCAGCATTACAACACTCCTAACGTGTGCATGCAACCCTAGAAACCTTGGATCTATGTTTTCTCTATTATACATGCAAACATTCATTTTTCCAAGGTTTCATCCTAACTAGCATACCATGAAGTATATGTAATACAAAATCTAGTAGAATGACATACCTTTTCTTGTAGCTTGATTCCTTGGACCTTTAAGAGCCTAGAAACCCAAGTTTGATGCATCAAATGCTTCACACAACACAACCAACAAATGGAAGGACTTGAGAGAAGATCACTTGTACTCAAAATCGGCTATAGCTCTCTAAGAACACTAGGGTGCCAATTTTGGTAGCATAGGGGTTTCTTATATAATGTGATGGAATTAGGGTTACACCATTTAAGCCTTAATGAGCATGCCTTTCGACATTCCTCATGCTCCATGGGGTTTAACCTCCATGGAGTATCCATGGGTTACCACAAGGGTTTAGCCCAACATAAGGAATCTTGGATCATTGGTCCACTCCATAATAATGAATGATTTACTAAATCAACCCCTTATATTTAATTAATCTCTTTTGATCACAAAATTAATTCCAAATTAATTATTGATCATTACTAATTAAATAATATGATTTCATATTAATATATTAGAACTTATAATATATTAATAAATCATAAATATCCTCTCCTCATAAGTCCATCCTTACAAATTGTTTTGGTGCTATGTAACCCAAATGGATCATGCTACTCTCGGGTTAAGTACATACCAATTATAGTTATGGGCTTAGACACTAAATCCAACAGGCTCCCACTTGGATATGTCTAATAACTATAGTTGCAAGTACGACTTAAAACACCAACTAGTAATCGTAGCTCTTAAAAGCCTCTGTCGAAACGAGATGCTCCATTTTAGATAAGTGATCATATAATCATTTGTTCAAGATATCAGCCGGAAAAATACATGGAACAACGTCATACTTATTGTCCAATAGTTTGTTTCCTGATTTCCGATTTGTTTGACATAGAACTTAATCGAACACATCAATTTAGTTCTGACTGGGCCTGCCACATAAGTCAAAACAAAATCATCGAGGGGCCCAAGATATCGCTTTTAATCCTCCAAGTACTAAAAGGAACATATAAACTTCGACAGTATATGATTGTACTAACTATTCATTGAATCACACACAACCGCACGTTTTATAACATCGAGTTACTGATGCGTTATCACACTATCAATGTACAACCAATTCATAGTCAACAACTCATATATCTAGGATTGAAGACTTATATGATATTATCGTCTCACGATCACTCGAGATAAATTCAATGAAGTGATACAAGTGAGCACGGGTTGAATCCAATACTCATACCTTATGAGCACTCATGAATGTTGCAGCAAACTTGCTATGTCTATGGTGGTTGTCGATGCCAACAAAATAAATACACTAAATATTACACACTAAAATAGTGTATAGTGGTAAGGGAATCATATCCACAGAGATTGGTTCAATTTAAGTCTCTATGTAAATCACTTGTTCAAGTACTTGTAAAACAAAAATAAAAGTAAAATAGGGGGATTTAGTTCTTTTTGATTGGTTGACAAAGTTAAAACTAGCTAGAATGTAAATATAACAATTAAACAAGTAAAAGATTTGATTAAATTCAATGAAGTGAAATTGGTTGATTTTGGGTACACCACATGGATGACATGGTTGACTTATCATTAGACTTAATGGAATAACACTTGTGAATTGGTTTAACTTGGTCAGAAATGATCTTGCTGTTATCTCACAAATTTTTCATCCGATGACAATAGGACCATAAGCCACAGCCAGGATAACTCCTCTAGGTGAGTAAAGATGGATGATCAGTCGCAGCCTCAATGGAACATGCATACAATGAAGAACATCTGTAGTAGGGAGAAAGCAGCTGGATAGGCTCGTGTGGAGCTCTTCTTTAAGTGTACACTCTGATCTCACGTCTGCCGGTTTCTCTCATGTGTAACTGGGTTTAATCGCTCGGGCACTGTTGTAGGAATCGGTTCACTTAGTGTTGGCCCAAAACTCTTGTAGTATCCGAATCGACAGTCTCCCTAACATCACCAATTTGCGAAAAACAACTCGATCTATATACAATAAAAAACCTATATAAATGAATATCAAACGCCGGGTGACCAAAATGTTGGAAAATTTTGTTCAATAATTGAACCAGTCACCCTTCTCATATTGTTGCAGCTGGAAATTTGCCTGCCATATATATATATATATATATATATATATATATATATATATATATATATATATATAAACTTTAAAACCCCTTTTGACTCAAAATTTGGTTCCCAAAAGTGTGTTAGTGGAACCGAAAGGGTTGTAATATAATCCGAATGGTCTAAGCGTGAAAATGACCATGTGTGGAGCATAAAGATGTAATGTAAGCTCCTTTTCAAACTTGCAATTTTTCAGAAATAAAGAAAATGCCCTAATGTGGGCTAAAAGACACTCTAAAATCCTGAAAAAAATTTGTGAAAAGATATGGCGATGTAAAGAGACCGGATATGGATTCTACTCGGGGACAAGCACCAGTGCTTCATCCTAATGGTTCAAACATGATCAAGTGTGATCCTCTAAGCGGTAGTGACCGCAAGGGTAAGACATCCATTGCTATAGTATATCCTACAGTTGTTAGTATTGTATGCATAATTCTTCATGAAAACTACCTGGCCATGATCACTTACCCCTTTAAGCTACCAGCATCTGATCCAAAGTATGAAATCCTAAACTACAGCTAGTGGTCCTGGTTCGATGGGTGAGATAGCAACAAGATACTGGACCAATAATGATACAATAACTGTAAACCTATTCCATGGCATCCAAGGGAAGTGAGAATAAACAGACAACAAAAATGCATAAATGCTAATGCCCTAAGCTAAATGCCCTGCAAAAATAAAAGTGAAAAAAGAAGAAAATAAAATCTTTTTGGAGTTTTATAAAAAAAATGAATGCAACTTATACTAAAATGATATGTAACCTAACTAAAATGCATGATAAATTGAAAAGAAAAAGGAATACCCCACCCCAAGCTTAGAAATAAGCATTGTCCTCAATGCTTGGGGCGAGGCGAAAGTACCTAAACCGGGGGATCGGGAGGAGGGCATGGGTATTGGGGGTAGGGGTAGGGGTACGGTGGAGGGGGATAAGGCTGGGTGGGGAGGGTATGGATAGGGAGGTGGAAGTGGGACGTCCTCGAAGTGGTTTTGGGATTGGTGCCACCCCCACATATTGTGCATTTGCTGGGACATGATTTGATTGGATACACAAAGAGCTTCAAACTGCTCGGAAAAATGGGGGGGGGGGGAAGCGAGTAGTATCCGGGAGGTGCTTGGATCTAGGCTTGATGTGGACCATGGGTGGGCTCATCACCGGACTCCTCATCTGCATGCATCTCGACATCATCTTGAGCTTGGGACGCATCCTCATTAATTGATTGAGTGATGGTTCTCACGAGTCTCCACTGAGTGCGATTGTGGGGAATGAAGTTGGATACTCGAGGGTCGGGGAGAACAAGATATCCCACTCCTTGAGGACAACACCATGTGAAACTGTTCCTGCTCCGGTGACAGATATGGTGCATGTTTATGAGAGCGCGCTCATCCAAAAGATTTTTGTTGTCAACAGGCTGGTATTCGTCTGGGAGCTCGATGTCAAGACCGCGAGCCAAAAGTGTGACAAATCCCCCAATGCAAATATCACCAGACGTTTTGGTTCTCATTAGTGCACATTTGTGGAAAAAGAACGAAGCAAAGTCCAGGATTGGTGGGTTTGCATGCCACGTCATACACCAAAGGAAGAAGAGCTCATTTTTAGTGACCTGGCCTACTTCTTTGCGGGCAAAAACTGTACACACCAAGATGCGATGGGTAACGCGGAAGCACAGGTGAATGATGGAGGTTGCTTTATCCCGACCGGCACACGAAAAGATACCGCCGGTGATTTCCGTCCAAAAGGTTTCATGATTGAACTCAGCAGGTAAGACGTCGAAAACTGTGGTTATGTTTGAAGAAGGCAAGCCCAAGATGTCGTTTATTGTTGCAAAATCGATGTACCTTCGGTCCCCTAAAAGTTGGAATGTGGCTTTTCTTTTTTTGCTATCGTACCCGCAATCGGCAAGAAACTCTCTAGTGGGGAGCTCGTAAGTGTGGGCCATGAGGTTGAGAAGGTTTTCCCACCCAATGTTATGGAACAATTGGGTGACCCATTCAAGAACCCCTAATGACATAAGCGTGGGCTTGCACACAAATTTGGTGGATGCAACTTTTCTAGGCAAGCTCTTTATGTAATTTTCGGACGTCCTGTCATCCGGAAATCTTAGAATGTTGGGTGCATCATTTTGAGCTCTGGCGGGGGCCTTGCTTCGGGCGACAGTTGGGCGCTTCCTAGATGTGGACATGGTCTATCTTGCAACTCTCCACCCCAAGCTTTAAGCTTTGTTCAATATCCCGTGAGAAGAACTTTACCGCGAAAACCCGAGGAATCCGGCAATGGCTTGAAATTCCAGCAAACTTTTTCCGGAGAGCTTTGAGAGATATTTTTGGTGGGGTTTGTAGCCTTTTCCAAGAGGAGCACAATGGTGGTGTCGTAATATTATCACGAGAGGTGGCCGGAGTTGGCTAGAAAACGGCCGGAAAGTGGCGGTTGAGTGGTGGTGGCGCCTGGAGTTACAACAACAGATCGGGCCGTTTTTAGTGGGGTTTGTAGAGCTCGGAAATTGGTCAAGAATGGCGGTGGTCTCGCGGAATTCCGACTGGCGGTTTGACGGGAAACTGAGTTTTAGTGTTTGAGAAGGAGGTGCTCTAATGGAGGTTAAGGGGAGAAGAATGGAGAAGAAGAAGGGTAGAAGGGCCGGTTGGTGGTGTTTAGCAATCAAAAATCGCGGTCAAACCTGGTTAAAAGTGAGTCAATGCTAGTCAACAACACACGCGGACGCAGACGTGAGTACATGCGGTCCGCGTGAATAACCCCGAAATTCTTCTGTTTTCCTTCATCACACGCGGACAAGTTCGAATAGGCATACGCGATTTGTTTTAATAAACACGCGAACGGAATTGCGAGTACACGTGGTCCGCATGAGTAAACCTGAAACTCTTCTGTTTGCTGATGATGGACGCGGATAACTGAGGAGACCACACGCGGACCATTTGTTTATTAGCGCGGACAGGATCTGGAGTACACGCGGTCCGTGTGAATTCTGTTGCCATTTTTCTCAATTTTTTGCTCTTTGACCAATATGAACACCGGGTATCTAAATCCAACATTCTTTTACTACAAGAAGCAAGAAGAAGAGATGTTAAATGCAAAAATGGTCTATCTATGACATTTATTCGGAACCAGAAAAGATGAAAACTTTAAGTTTTCCAAAAATGCCCCTCTTTAACGTCTTTGGCGAGACTTGCTTCCTTTTTTATTTCAGTACACCGAGGCATCCAATTGGATGACATCTAGGATATTTGCGTTAAAACCTTTATAAAAAGGTTTCAAACGATGCCCATTGACTTTAAAGATTTGCCCCGTTTCTTCACTTTGGATCTTAACTACTCCGTGCTCAAAGACTTTTAACACAACAAACGGACCTATCCATCTTGACCTCAACTTTCCAGGATATAATTTCAATCACGAATGGTAAAGCAAAACCATATGTCCCAGTTCAAAATTCTTCCGGGTGATGGACTTGTCGTGGAAGAGCTTCGTTTTTTCCTTGTATATTCTTGAGTTTTCATAAGAGTCATTTCTCAATTCTTCTAACTCTTGAAGTTGAAGCTTTCTATGTCTTCCCGCCTCATCAATATTGAAATTGCATTGCTTGACCGCCAAAATGCACGGTGCTCTAACTCGATGAGAAGATGACATGGCTTTCCAAAAACCAATCTAAATGGAGACATGCCTAT
The DNA here is from genome assembly GCF_051521515.1 of Lactuca serriola. Classification (NCBI taxonomy): domain Eukaryota; kingdom Viridiplantae; phylum Streptophyta; class Magnoliopsida; order Asterales; family Asteraceae; genus Lactuca; species Lactuca serriola. The sequence continues at coordinate 170,509,409 of NC_136415.1, read as the reverse complement.
CGGGGTTTTGTAAGCAGTCCGGTAGGCCCATAAGGCATCATCAAGCCTTAAAATCCAATCCTTTCTTGTTGGATTCACTTTTTTCTCAAGAATACTCTTCACTTCATGATTCGAAACCTCTGTTTGATTGTTTGTTTGAGGGTGGTTGGCGGTAGAGACACGATGAGTCACATTGTACTTTCTCAACAAAGCCTCCATCATCATGTTGCAGAAATGCTTCCCTCGATCACTGATCAATGCCCTAGGCACACCAAATCTCACAAAGACATTTGATTTTGAAAAGTTGATAACTATTTTGGCATCGTCCGATCTTGTGGCTTTGGCCTCAACCCACTTAGAAACATAGTCAACCGCGAGTAAGATGTAAATGTAACCAAACGAAACAGGAAATGGTCCCATGAAATCAATCCCCCATACATCAAAAATTTCACAAACAAGGATTGGATTTTGAGGCATTTGATTTTTTTGCGAAATGTTTCTCGTCCTTTGGCACCGTTCACAACTTTTACAAAACATATAACAATCACGTGACATGGTTGGCCAAAATAGTCCACATTCAAGGACCTTTCACAAGGTCCGGCTAGATCAAAAGTGTCCCCCACAAGCAAATTCATGACAAATTTGCAAAATGGATTGATGTTCTTGTTGGGGCACACATTGCCTAATAATTTGATCGGGACAATGTTTCCATAAATAAGGTCCATCCCACACATAGTATTTTGAATCACTTCTCAGTTTATCTTTTTAAGCACATGTGAATGTGTCGGGATACCTTTTCATGACCAAAAAGTTAACGATATCGGCATACCAAGGAGTAGATTGAGTAAGGTAAAGGAGATGCTCATCCGGAAACTTGTCCCGCAAGGGGAGAGGAGTTTCATTTGAAGTGATCCGGCTTAGATGATCGGCAACAAGATTCTCACATCTACTCTTGTCTCGGATTTCCAAATCAAATTCTTGTAACAATAAAATCCATCGGATGAGTCTAGGCTTTGCATCTTTGTTCGTCATCAAGTACTTAAGAGCTGCATGATCCGAATACACAATGACCTTGGTACCAAGTAGATATTGTCTAAATTTCTCCAGGGCGAACACTATGGCCAATAGCTCCTTCTCTGTAGTAGAGTAGTTGCTTTGCACATTGTCTAGAGTTCTTGTTGCATAGTAGATCACATGGGGGGCTCGTCCATTCTTTTGACCCAAAACGACGCCTATTGCATAGTTGCTTGCATCACACATGATCTCAAAGGGGAGATCCCAATTTGGAGCTTGCATGATGGGGGCGGATGTAAGCAACTATTTAAGCTTATCGAAAGCTTCTTTGCACGCCTCATTGAACTCGAAATCAACATCCTTTTGCAAGAGTTGACACATTGGTCTTGTTATCTTTGAAAAATCTTTGATGAATCTCCGGTAGAAACCTGCATAGCCCAAAAAAGAACGAACTTCCCGAACACAAGTCGGGTAAGGTAAGCTTTGAATAACATCTATCTTGGCCTTATCTACCTCAATTCCTTTCTTTGACACAATATGGCCCAAAATAAGACCTTGATTCACCATAAAATGACATTTTTCGAAGTTTAAAACCAAATTCGTTTCAATGCATCTTTTTAAAATTTTGGTGAGATTGGTCAAACACTCTTGAAAGGAGTTTCCATATACCATAAAATCATCCATGAAAACTTTAATTATATTTTCAACATATTTCGAAAAGATACTAACCATACAACGTTGGAAAGTGGCCAGGGCGTTACATAGTCCGAATGGCGTTCTCTGGTATGCAAAAGTGCCAAATGGACATGTAAATGTTGTCTTTTCTTGGTCTTCTGGTGCCACTGGGATTTGGTGAAAACCGGAATACCCGTCTAGACAACAATAATGGGATTTCCTGGCCAACATTTCTAACATTTGGTCAATAAAAGGTAATGGGAAGTGATATTTTCTTGTGCTTGCATTGAGTTTGTGGTAGTCAATACATACTCTCCACCCGTTTTGCACACGGGTGGGAACCATCATACCTTTGTTGTTCTCGACCACCGTGATCCCCGTCTTCTTCGGCACGACTTGAACCGGGCTCACCCACTTGCTATTCGAGATTGGATAGATCATTCCGGCATCTAGGAGCTTCAAAATCTATTTCTTGACCACTTCCATCATTAGCGGATTCAACCTTCTTTGCGCGTCTCTACTTGGCTTGCATTCATCCTCCATTAAGATCTTGTGCATACAAGTGGAGGGGATCAACCCTTTGATATCCGCAATCGTACATCCCATGGCTTCTTTATGCTCCTTCAACACCTTGAGGAGTTGCTCTTCTTCATATTCAGTTATGTGAGTTGAAATAATGACCGGAAGAGTCTCGTTGTTTCCTAAGTACGTATACTTCAAATGTTGAGGAAGGACCTTCAATTCTAATTCCGCCAGTTGAACAAGGGAGGGTGGCAATCTTGTGTGAGTTTGAGGTAATTCAATTTGCTTCACACTAAATTGAGTGGCTTTCTTGATCTCCAAATTGTTAACCAATCTTTCAACTTCGGGATCTAATGAGTAGAGCTTCAACTTCTTGGCTAATTTTCCACAATTAAACCCTTTGCTCAAAACCATCTCCAACATGTCACCATTAGACAACTCGAACAACTCTTGGGTTAATGGCTCAATAACATCAACAAAATACAAGGATGAAACATCACTAGGATATCTCATAGCATCATAAATGTTAAAACTTATTGTTTCACCATCAAACCCATTGTTAAGCTTCCTGCATACACATCAGTCTTTGTTCTAGCTGTCTTCAAGAATGGTCTCCCAAGTAAAATTATACCCGACTTTGAGGACACTTGTTCATCTAGATCAATCACATAGAAATCCGTTGGGAAGACCAATTGGTTACTTTCACTACGACATCTTCCAAAACACCTCTAGTAAAGACTCTTGATTTATCCGCAAGAGAGATTATGTGACATCCCCAAAATCTCGGCCAGAAAAGACCGGTTTCATTTATGCTTTTTAAACATTTTCAGAGTAAATCCTTTTGATTTTTAAAAGAGATGCGGAATTTGTTCCTAAAAACAAAACATGATAAAATAGATTTTTATCAAAACATTTCATAAAGAAATATGATTTCATTTCATAATCAAAAATCGGGATGTCATGTTCCGATACAAATCATAAAGCATAAACGATAACATTACAAGTCATTCAACAAATATATACATATACAGACTTGTAAATAAAACAACTTGATGATTCATCCATCTTATGCTCTTGCGCCACTTCCTATAATACAAATAAACTGAGTGGGTCAGGCTTGGGAGCCTGGTGAGCATATAGGGTTTTCAACCCACAATAAATAATTATATTTAATTCAACAATAAACCCGATTACCCATTCCCGTTATCCTCACTTTACGTCCCTAAAACAACATCTATTATAAGGGACCTAATCTAGGATTTTCATCGGGACGGACATTACTGCAAAGGGGCTTCCTTAGCAATAAATATCCTAAAGGCAACCATGAGGGGGATAGAGTACACCGGTGAACACGTCGTTCACAACACCTACAGGTTATGAGCCTGCTAGTGTTCCACAGGACAGTCTAGAATAGTCTATGGTCGTCATCCATACTCTGCTGAATGACTAGAATAACACCAACAACACCGAGGCCTCTCATCTATTTATTACACACCAACTATCTACTCATGTTCTACCCAGCATATTAGTAGATAAAATGTACATTTTCATGCATAGTTTAAAAACCTATATAGCATGCTTTAATCAATACATATTCCATATAACAGATGAGGCATACACACATAACACGTATTTCATAGAGAATAAATCAGATCTATGAGATAGAAGAAAGTGAATATACATTCACACATATAATCAACAAAGTATACACGTAACACGTATTTCGTATAAAATACTTCATAATAATGTGTTAGAAGAAAATGACTACACACTCACCTGATCAAAAGATGATCGGGCAGCACTACGACTTGCAAAAGTAGTTTTTCTCCGTAGATCTGGAAGATCTTCACAAAAACCGGGCTCCTCGCGGGCAGAGCTTCGGCTCGGGAATAACGCTCTTCGGGATCCTCGGGACTTCGGATCTCGCTTCGGGGCTCGGGAATATTACCGGGGCTTCGGGGTATAAACAGCATGCAAATCGAGGCAAAAGATGAGAGAAAAGGATGAAGTTGTAAAAGAACTAAGGCTGCCTTCGCATCCCCTTTTATAGGGCTGAGCCTCGGGGTTACGCTGGGCGTAACTTCGGGGTACGCGGGGCGTAATGCCTTGGTTTCCGTCATCGTTTGCGTCATCGGCTCCTCTACGTCATCGCATACGAACTCAGAACACTCGAGTGGTACGCTGGGCGTACTTCGGATAAGCTTTGGTATGTGTGCCACGATCTTTAAAAAATTCGTAACTTTCGCATACGAGCTCCGTTTTCGACGTTCTTTATATCCACGTGTAGATGAGACCATACTCTACAACTCTCGTTTAGACTCCGTCGGCTAATTTTGACTTTATTTTTATTATTTATTTTTAGAAGGTCGGGACAGAAAAACTTCGTTATAAATTCATAACTTCTTCGTCTGACGTCCGTTCTCGCCTAACTTTTCATTGTTTCGCTACTAACAACGAGATCTTCGATTCTCATTTAGATTGTTTCGGCTAAAAACCGCTCGATCTCAAATCGAGTATTCGGGCTGCATACAGCTAAGTCGAAACTTCAGAAAATCATAACTTCCTCATACGAAGTCAGATTTGGGCGTTCTATATATATTCGGAAACCTTGTTTCAACTACTACAACATTATCCAAAGATATCAAGTTTATTTTACACTTAAATTTTGACGCTCATTTTATTCTTAATTCATCATATCATATAATTAAGTAATTAAGCACGAAACACATAATACTCAAATAATACTTTCTTATTATTTCAAATTGGGTTACAAAGGTTAACCAAGACTATTACATTGCTAAAAATGGCAAGCCCAGAAACACGGGCGTTACAGATTATGACACCGGTTTCACTTAAAGGTCCAACATTCAATGATTCATACACCAAATAGGGCATGACATTAATAGAAGCACCAAGATCAAGCATGGCACTACTAAAAGTGACATCTCCTATCTTGCAAGGAACCGTGAACATTCCTGGATCTTTTCACTTGGGTGGAAGCTTCCTTTGTAAAACCGCGGATGCGTTTTTGTTCATTGAAATTTTCTCATTTCCCTTCAACTTCCTCTTGTTGGTACAAAGTTCTTTCAAAAACTTTGCATATCTTGGGATTTGCTTGATTGCATCAAGTAGAGGGATGTTTACTTCCACCTTTTGGAAGGTGTCCAAAATCTCTTTCTCCTCCATTTTCTTTTTCGAAGTTGCAAGTCGAGAGGGGAATGGCGGTTGAGTGGCTATTGGAGTCACTAGAGGGTTTGTCTTCTTTGGGGCTCCGACTTGTGCATCATTCTTGACTATAGATTCTTCAATGGGAATGACTTCTATTTCCTCCTCTTCATCCCTTGGCTTCTTCTTTGAACTACTTTCCCCGGTTTGTTTGCCACTTCTCAAGGTCACCACATTGACATTCAGGTTCTTTTCGGTTTGGGAAGGGAGTTTACTACAGGACTCCAACTTTATTATGGATGTGACTATATCTCCCATTTGTGCTTCAAGGTTGGAGATACTAGTCCTTGTCTCTTTTTGGAATTGTTGGGTGCTAGTGCCTTGGGATTTGACAATGTCTTCGAGAGACATTCCGGAGCTACTTGGTTGGGATTGAGGAGGTTGTTGGTGATGTGGAGGGTGTGGTTTGGGTTGATAATGTGGTTGCGGGTGTTGGTAGTGAGGTTTTAGTGGTGGATAGGATGGTCTAACCAATGCATTTTGAGGCAATGGTCTTGGGTTGTAGCACATGTTCGGATTTGGTTTCCAACTCGAATTATATGCATTTTGATAACCGGATGGCTTGTTGTGTTAGTTTTGGAATTCTCCCGTGGCATTTACATGTTCCGCATCTTCTTGAAGAATGGGGCACATATCCGTAGGGTGTTCCATTGTTGCACATATTCCACAAACCATCACTTCTGGAGTTTGTCCCATGGCTAGCTTTTGGACAACGGAGGTTAGATATTTGATTTGAGATTCGAAGTTCGATGATCCCACTTCATTGACTTTGTGTTGTGTGTCTCTTTTCATATCTTGGTGCGGGCCAAAATGTTGAGAATTTGCAGCTATGGTGTTGAAAAGTTGTCTTGTTTGTTGTGGAGTTTTACTAAAGACATCACCACCACTTGAGGCATCAACTAGTCTTCTCTCCATTGGCAACAATCCCTCATAGAAGTGTTAAATGAGGAGTTGTTCTGGAATTTGGTGTTGTGGGAAACTATAACAAAATTGTTGAACCTCTCCCAATAATCATGAAAAGTCTCATTTTGACCTTGGCGGATTCCACAAATCTCATTTCTAAGACTTGAGACTCTTGAAGCGGGATAGAACTTATCAAGAAAAGCTCTTGCCATGTCGGTCCATGAGTTAATCGATCCCGGGGGAAGATAGAATAACCAATCCTTTGCTCTATCAGCCAATGAAAAAGGGAATGCCCTTATCTTGATTTGGTCATCGGTTGACCCTTGTGGCTTCATGCTTGTGCAAATAATTTGGAACATCTTCAAATGCTTATGTGGGTCTTCATTCTCCAATCCGTGAAAAGTTGGGAGGTGATGGACTAAACTTGACTTCAATTCTGAACCTCCTTCCAAAACCGGGTAGTTGATACCGGTTAGAGTTTGTGTAACATCGGTTTCCATCATTTTCCTCAAAGTTCTTTCGGGAACCTCTCCTCTGTCCGCCATTGCAATTGGTTCAATAATGGGGGGGTTGTTGTAGAGGTGGTGTTTCGGGAATTTCTTGGCGAGGGTCGGAACTAGAATCAGGTCCTGTATCACTTGATGAAGCGGGTTCAACCTCCAGATCCCCGTGAGGATTAGAAGTTTGACCACGTTCAATTTGCTTTTCCTTCGCTAAACGCCTTGCTTCTTTTTCAATTTCTGGGTTGTAAATCAAGTCACTTGTACGCTGAGATCTGGGCATAGAGAAACAAATCGATTAAAAATAAACCAATCCCCGACAACGGCGCCAAAATTTGGTGGTTGTCGAGGCCAACAAAATAAATACCCTAAATATTACACACTAAAATAGTGTATAGTGGTAAAGGGATCGTATCCACGGACATTGGTTCAATTTAAATCTCTATTAGACCTACCAATTCGTGTATTCATGTCATGAAAACGTGTCAGCCATGAATTTGACATGATACGATTACACGATAAGAAATAAGCTTTATCTCAATTTTTAATATGTATTCGTGTCGTGTATTTATGTCGTGTCGTGTCTCTCATAGATTCGTGTCTTCATGTCTGAAATTGTCAGGTCTAATCTCTATGTAAATCACTTGTTCAAGTACTTGTAAAACAAAAATAAAAGTAAAATAGGGGGATTTAGTTGTTTTTGATTTGTTGACAAAGTTAAAAGTAGCTAGAACGTAAATATGACAAGTAAACAAGTAAAAGATTTGATTAAATTCAATGAAGTGAAATTGGTTGATTTTGGGTACACCACATGGATGACATGGTTGACTTATCATTAGACTTAATGGAATAACACTTGTGAATTGGTTTTAACTTGGCTATAACAATTCATAAGCAAAAATTACCTCAACTCTTCTTAGATATTAAAATGGCTAGAGGAGCTCTTAACACATTTCCTTAATTAAAGTCACAAAATCAATGAAGCATAAAATCTTGTGAAAATCAATTAGCTTTAAGTTATAAGAGTTACCAAGTCCAAAAGATAATCAAATGCTTACATTATCATTATGGAGGAAACATTTCCATGGTCTAAATGAAATGAAAACAAACATATAAACCATTTGTTGCTTACTAATTAGTCAACAAAAACAAGCATTCATTCATCCAAGCTCATGATCAAAGATAAATAAAAACAACAAGATGTTTAACTAGAAAAAAATTCCATAAACTTCAAACACAAGATAATAATAAGTCTTCAAAGCAACTAATCATCCATGGGTTAAACCTTAATCAACCAAATGAAAGTTTAGCCAAGAATGGCCAAAATAAAAGAAATGCAATGTATTTTAGTGGTACCAAACATTGTCTTAGTTGCAAGATGGAAAGAAATTACACTAATCTTCCAAAAATCTTCAAATCTTCCAAAGCCTTCTTGAGAGAGAATTGTGTGTGTTCTTCAAGTGATCCTCCCCAACAATACCTCCAATCTCCAGCAAAAAGGAGTTGGTTTCCGGATTCAAAAAGGTGCCAAAAGCCACCCACCAAACTTCCATAAATAGAGTCAAAAAGTCAAAACTCGAGATCAACTTAGCACAATTCACGCGGACCACGTATGGGTCCATGCGGACCGTGTGGGTCTCGCTGATTGTAGGACTTGGGCCTTTTCAAATACAATCTAGAACAATCTTCTCATTCACACTTTAGCCCACATGCATAACTCTTTAGAGCCCATTTGTGTCATTCCAAAGCCTTTAATGATTGATCCAATGCTCCTTCAATCTTCCACAGCTCGATTCCGCGTTGCCTCATCATCATTCTCGCTCAAAAATTAAGTCCAAGTTGATTTCTTGTTTATGCGAGAACCAAGCTTAATCGCACCACTTTAAATCCACAAGCAAACCGCAAGCCTCCATAAGTCTCGCACTCCTTCCATGCCTCCAATGACAAACAGTCTTCGATAATTCCGGCAAATAAGCTCAAAAGACTGGAAAGTACCCGGTAAAGGACAAAAATTACAAAAAGAGAAAATATGCATGAAGATTAACTAAAATGAGATGGTTTTAACTAAAAATAAACTACGGAAATAAGTAATAAAATGAAGCTATCAACACATAACATACATGTAAACATTAAGCATAGTACAAAAGGTTAAGAATCTAGTGAAACGCGTCGATTGGTGCCTTGAGTATACACTTGTAGCTTGTAGTTATAATCAGAGTCTCCTGGAGGGAGAGTGAGAGTTTGTGTATAAATCTATATGGGGTGACCCCCTATGCCTTAGTTGTTCGCTACAGCTAGACTATGTCAGTCTAGGGCGACAGAAGCTTGAGCAAATACCGACATTTGGAAAAATGTCAAGATAGGCAACCTAGTCATTATCATGTATGATTATAATGGCTCATATAGAGATTCAATACCAAATTTAACATTTCAAAGAATAACCCTTCAACTATGTCAACACTAAATAACTTATTTAACGATACAAGAACCTCGACATTATTATAAATCAGAAAATATCGGATTTTTTGGGGAAATATTCATATACAATTATCACTTCCTTACAATACAATAAACCTAAACTACATCCATATATGTTACAACTATGAAATTCACACATGCATTTATACTTGATTTTCACATCATTTTCAGACATTTTCAGAAAATATCGGATTTTCTGGGTTTTTATGAAAGATACAAAGACTTTTACTCAAACATACTTATGAACTCACCAACATTATATATGTTGACCATTTTCAAAATAACTTGTATTCTCAGGTAATCGTTAAGCTGGAAGATTTTCAAGAGTGTAAGGTTTTGTTTTATGTAACATCACTTATCCTACTTTTAATAATTTGAACTTATGTATTTATAACGATGTAATTGATGTGAATAATGTTGGTTGTAATATGAAATGTTGGCGATGAAAGTGTTATGTTTCATGTGTATTCATTCTGATGATAATTCAATTGTTAGTCACACGAGACCCCGGACGTTTCCGCCGTCTGGTTCGGGAGTGTGACAATTATTGTCTTAGACACCTAATTCAACAAAAAGATTATCCAATATTGGTTCGGGAGTGTGACAATTATTGTCTTAGACACCTAATTCAACAAAAAGATTATCCAATATTAAAAAAGGAGAGTACTTTAGTATCATGTTTTATGATCATTTTAGTAATTGTGGAGTTGTATCATAGTTAATTCTCCAAGAACATCTTAGTGCAATTGTATAACTAAGAAGTGGGATCGAACATTGTTAGAAATGGTTCGATCATAGATGAGTCATGCTTCATTCCAAATCAAGTTTTGTAGCCATGCTCTAGGAATTATAAATTGTATCTTTGAACTCATTTCAAACTAAGAACAATGAAAAAACCTTCTAACATGTGGAGTAATAATGTTTTCTTACTCTAGCACGTTTAGAATTAGAGTTTTGATGTTTTTTTTTGATCGAGAAACAAAAGATAAACGAAGTCCTATTTTATGAAGTGTTTCCACATGAACTTTTGAATGTTTTTAAGCTCATCAAGGAATGTCCCTTAAGAGAAAAGTCACACGTCAAGAAGTCAGGGGAATTCATGTTGATCTTGATCTTGTAAGGGTCAACCGACAATGATCCTTTTAGTTATCACTAGCACGCGAACTGAGGTTGATAACCAGTCGCGTTGATTGACACATTCTTATTTATGTGAACTTCTAGTTAAGTTAGGAATGCTTATGAGTTCTATGTTCTCATATAACTGCAAAAGAAAAAACGCATTGTTCAGTGAAAGTATATTGATTAATATGGGTGAACTGCTAACAACATGGAAGCACTGGTAGGCCCATGAGCTACCAGAAGGCAAGAGATTAAGAATAGCAAAGTTCAGTCCATGAAGGGAAATAAATCTGAATTCCGTTTGTCATAAACCTTGTCTTATGATTGTATGTTTGAAATGATAGATTCATATGGATAGTAATGTATACACCATAAATCTAAGTAGCAAAGGTTTCGCACTAAAACATGAAAATGATAATGAGGAAATACTTCCATAATAGATTTTTAAGATATGATAAAGATTAATATGGATATTGGTTGTATTAATTGCATCCTCAAATTCACAATATGATTATGGAATCCCTCTTCATATTTCGAATTGTGGGGAATGACAATGAACTGTTTAAACTTTTTGGAGATATTTTATCACGTCTTGAAAGGGTTTGAACTCATACACTATCCAGATGAAGTGCATAGGCTTAAGAAGCCTAATTAGAGGCTTAATGAAGCATCACGAAATAATAATCTGCACTTCCATGAGAAAGTCAAAAGGTATTGATTTCTAGAAGTCCAGTTGATCTTTAAGTACGTGTCAAAGCTAGTGGGAGCATAATTGTTATGCTGGTATTACATGTTAACAATATTATCTATATGGAACAATGTCTCTAATTTGCAAGTTGTAAAGGTTGGGAACTGTTTCGCTATAAGTATACTTAAGGAAGAAGGCACCCATACTTTGTTACGGATTTAATGTTTTAGATTGTATAGTTGAACTTACTCAAAGGTATATATGAATAGCATGTTAAAATGTTTCAACATTGGAGATTATGTATGGAAATATTATAGCAAGAAATTGAACAAATAATGGACCCTTATAATTATAAGACGAGTCTCATATGCTTCAGATATATGATCGATTACATATGCTATAATATTCAATTGTTTTAATTTTTCAAATGCTTTTAGTGTTACAAGAAAAGGATTAGAATTAAATGTGACTAAAGTTGTAAACAACAAATGTTCTAAGGTTTTACCAAAGAATTGGTTGCTTGTGGACAGTTTTGTTAAGACGGACCATAGTGACACGTTCTGGATTGAGATTATTCTTGGTTAGAATTGTTGGTCATATGGAAATATGGAAATATGGAAATGTTTTTATGATGGGAGAAGCTTATAGAATCTACATGTATGTTGGAAACTTTAATGCAAGAGAAGTGTTCAAGGAATGTACCTTAAACTAAGACTTCATAAACATGTAATTAGTTTAAGTAACAAGTTCCAGTAGAACATTCTGTAATATCGAAGGCTTAGTCTTTATGACTTTAGAACCTCGACATCATAGAAAGAAAATGCATGTAAAGATGAAATTCCACTAAATCTTAGATAAAGGGCAAGAATTTGAAGTTGTGAAATGAGCTTCAATGGAATAATGTTCAATCGATATATTCACAAAGAAAGGTCCATAGAGAGGCATAATATGCATGTTCATAACGTAGTCATGGCTAATGTTATCTAATTCAAGTGGTTAGTCGATTACTCGAAACATTATACAATGAATAAATTCTTAATTATTATGGTGGTTGAATAATAGGAGTTATTTATATTTAGTAAGTTTGAAACCATAGTTAATTAATTTATTATTGTGTTTCGCTTTGTATGTTTACTTCACTGAGTAATTTTAATATAATGCAAAATTCCACTGTCGCTCATACTTTTGGGAGTAAGTAGTGAATTAAGACTATCATGAATTGATTGTAGATTGTCGATTGAGGTTAAGACATTGCAATTGGAATTGCTATAATATCCTTGAGTACTTTGAAAATAGAGATTTTAAGTATTGGATAAACCCACTCTTAGAGATTACTTCATGGATTTTATCACAAGCAACTCTAAGACGATAATTAATATCTACTATTCTTAAGCGGAGATATATAGCTTGTAGTTTACGAATCAGTTGTGCATTGGTTTACCCAAGCGCATATCGTAACTGGGTATTATAAATAGTAATTCCATTCATGATTTGGTTTGTAAAATGTATGACTATATAGTCAAATTAATTCGTTCCTTTTTTCCTTAAGAAGAAAAGTAATATCTTTGTCCCCTCGATGATTTATTGTCGGCATCTGAAGTGCTTAGCCGAGCCCGGACTAAATTGATGTATTCAATTCGTAGTCTAAATTCAATCATCATAAATCAGGAAATCGAGAAACATAATATTGGACAATGTGATTAATTATAATCCATGTCTCACGTCCATACGATACCTTTTAGAAGGAATGAATAACTGATCACTTATCTTAGGGCCAATGTTTGATTTGAGTCAGAGTTCGACATTAGCTTTGGATAACATGATTTGTTGTTTAGCTCAAGGTTTACACTTGCAATTATAGTTATAGACATATCCAAATGGGAGACTATTGGATTAAGGTGTCTAATTCAATAAATAAATTTGTATATTCTTGTAGTTAAAAGCAAAGTAACTTTTGGGTTTCCCTCATAACTAGAACTCAGTTAGAATGACATGTAGAGACAGAAATGATATACATTTATTAGTTTATTATATGATTAATAAACTGTAATAAATGATTTGTTAATATATTATGATTACTATATTAATTAGAAATAAATATTTGATTTATTAATTTATGAGGTTAATAAATTAATAAGAAATCAGTTAGAATTAATTAATTATTAATCATAATTAATTTGGAATTAATTCTAGATTAATTGGAATTAACTAAAGGTGAAAAGGGTGAATTGTAATTGTTCATAGTTGAGAAAGGAAAGAGAATTCTAGAACCTACCATCAAGGTGGATGGTTTTGGGAGCCTTTGCAAGGTTTCCAAAAGCCTCCTAGATAATATAATAAGGAAATGATTTCAATTGGGATTAAATATATTATTTAATCATGCAAACCTTGTTTTGTCTCTAAGTTACCTAAACTATAAATAGGTCCCCTTGGGACCTCAAATTTGTTCATATCATTCCTTGAAGGATATTCTGGCCGAAAATCTCCTCTATCCTCTCTTCTTTTGTCTTCTAATTCTAGGTTTTGGGTGTGAGCCATTAGATGCATCATCCTTTTGGTGCTAAGCTTTCCAAGACCTAAACTACAAGGATATTGAAGTGATTTGTTTACTACAAAAACTCAAAAGGTGTGTAACTCTATACTTGGTAATTTCGTTGTTCATTGTATGTTGCTATCAAAGTGTATGACATAGATCTTTTATAGGATTCATGTACTCTATTAGCTGTAATTGTTTTCGCATTGTACAATTTTATTTTCTATAAAACCCATCAATTTTGGGGTGTTACAAATAAGTCTAATGAAACTCCACAAGTCCCTAATGAGCCATAACCTAATGAACCTACTCAAAGACTATAAGTTCCACAATAACCACAACCTAATGAAACTACTCAAATACCACAAGTGCCACAAACTTTTGATTTAAATATTCTTCTTTCGGACCCATAGGATAGGCCCTAAATTACATATGATCATCTTAATTAAAGAGATGAAATAAGGAGGACATATTTCATTAAAGGACCTTGTCAACCAAAGGGGGATAATTTTGAATCAAAGTTAGTTGGCAATAAGCTAAGACGTTTTGTTGTGGAATGGTTTGATGAATTTCCATGGTTAAAGTATAGCATTAAAAAGAAGATAGCATATTGTTTGTGTTGCTACTTGTTTAGAGACATGGTAGGGGAACAAGCTAAATGTAATATATCATTAGTTGCTACTTATTTTATATTACGTTGATTTTTTTTGCTACCCCTTTACTTTGACCCTGGCTCTGCCACTGATCTGAGTTTGATAGAGTCAGACCCAACATCTTACGTGGTCTAGTAATAGGAATATCACAAACCCCTAATTAGTAGTCAAACAAGTTGGTATCAAGTATATTTGGTACAATACTAACACTTTTATATACCAGTTATAGTTAGTACAACACAGAGTTTGGAAAAAATCGGTATTATACCATATTCAACCCTACTTATAACTCTTTTATATATATATATATATATATATATATATATATATATATATATATATATATATATTCTTTTCTAAGTATTAGTTATCTTTAAAAATACATCAGATAAAATAATCCAAATTTTATTATGCTTCATAAACAAATTATTATGCATATAATATAGATATAATATAGGAGTTTTACTAAATTAACCATATTTTTAGTTAATATTAAAGAAATTAAACCCAAACTTTTATATATATATATATATATATATATATATATATATATATATATATATATATTCCAAAATAGGTCATTCTAGACTCATTCGGATGGACAAAAAAACACAATTCTTACTGACATTTTTTATTCTGCATTAATATTCTGTATTTCATACAGAAGTAATCTATTTTGAAACTTCAAGAATAAGTATAAAATCTTATTATTAATTTTGGAATTTTAAAGAAAAAGAAAAAAAACAAAACATAAGAAATGGAAGAAAAAATCTTAATGTATGAGAAATTTTCCTTAATAAATCAAAATATTTTTACTATATTTTATACTCTCTTTTATTTAGACACATGATATTTTCTAATTTTTTAAATAAATGTTTTTTCACGTGTAATTTTTTAATTTTTCTTTAATTTATACATGATTTTTACACTTCAATTAATAATTACCTTAACTGAAAATTGTCAATAAATTATAATATAACTATTCATATATTATGTTTAATATGTTTTCTTTTAAATTTAAGTTTTAAATTTTAAATTTCAAATCAAAAATTTCAAATTTAAATAAATTTTGTTAAAACCTTCATATTTAATTTTTTTAAGAAACCCGTATAATATATGAGTATCACAATTAGTATATACAATATAAAAACTTAAATGAGATCTTTGATATAAAAGTGATAATATAAACATTTTGAAATTAATATTTCCAATATAAATAGTTATTTGAAAAGTTTTTTATGCAATAAAAAAAAGGTATTATATTTGTGATCAGATGAACCATTTAAAATGACTTTTTTTTCACGATACCAAAAAGTTAATCTTAAACATCTTATTATTTATAATGATTAGTTTACTGAATATCGCTATAAGTGTTATTTAATAAACTCATGATTTAACAATGCCTATAATACATGCACTTATTCCCCCACCAATAAGTATGGGTCCTATGAGCAATGCAATTGGTTTTCTTTGTCGGGGCCCCTCGACCCTTCACCCTTCACCGCATGATGCTACGATGATAGTGTATAATTTATTAATTTAAAATTATTATTATTATTATTTCTGTTATATTTATTATTTGCTTTTGTTTCATTTTCGCCAAACATAACAAAAATATATTATTTTCAAATCAAGAATTATTTAACAAATAAAGATCTTCTTGTAACATGTTCTTTTGTTATTTATTTGAACACATAATATTTTCGTATAATTTTTTATTTTTTTATTTGTCATTTTGTAGTGTTACTTATCTTTAAAAAAAAAAAACCATAAATTTATTAACTTTCTACAATTTACTTTCCTTCGATAATACATTAGGTATATACGACTAATATAAAGAATATAAGATTTATTAACACTTTCATAAAAAAAACGTTTTTCCATATTTTAGTTCCTAAAATTACATCTCTATTTATTAAACGTGAATTTTAAGAACATAATTTAGAAAAGAAACATATTAAATCAGTTTATCTCAATATTATCTTCTAATCATCTAACCTAATATAAGACTATGTGTTCTTTTTTTTTTTTTCCAACATTTTTTAATTCTATTAATCACTTATGTTTATTAAACCCGAATTTTAAGAAATAAACGTGGATTTCCTGATTTTCCAATCAAGATACAACATGTAAATTTTTTATATTATATAACATTTAATTACTATATATTTCTTTTAATATACATATAATACTAAATTTTAAGAAATAAACTGAATTGTCATTTTAGGCTTTCATCATACAAATTCAAAATTTTAATATATTAACGTTATAAATAGAGAACCCTAAATTTTACTTTGTAATATCTACATTTTACTAAACTAATTCATAAAAAAATTAATAATTTTTCAGTATAGTTATATTACTATATTTCCTATTGTTTTACAGATTCAAGCATGATATGGATTATACCGATCATACAAAGACTTAAACAAAGAAAACTGCTTATTGATAATAGAAAATTGAATTCTATGTCTACCTTCACAATTGTTAATTGTTTATCTACATGTCAAATTAATTTTATTGTTGTAAATTTTCTTATAAAAAATATTGTTTTATACTCCCACCGTCCCAATATTATTGTCAACTGATAAAAAAACACACAGATTAAGAAAAAACATTAATTACCATTAACTTTATTTAATAAAATGACATTTTTGTTTTAACTTTGCATTTAATGTTCCATTAAATGCTTAGTTGGTTAAGTAATAATGAAGGGGTATTTTGGTAAAAATGTTATTTATTTTTAGAAATTGACTATTATTTTGGGACAAACCAAAAAGGAAAGATGAACTATAATTTTGGGACGGAGGGAGTATCATATCATTTTTTTATGTCACATTACCAATATATTTTGTTATTCATTATTGTTACTTTTATACATCAGTTGTAGGTTATCGTCAACAACATTTAAGATATTCGGATAATTCTATTTATGTTCTTGGTGACAAAGAAAATGTCAACCCAAATATATCATGTAGTTATCAACATTCAAGTTTTCAATTTATTTCCAGTGTTAATATCATAAATCAATTCTCTATCGATGTTAAATTGAAAAGAAAACTTAGAAAATATTATCTGATGTTAAATTGAAAAGAAAACTTAGAAAATATTATCTGAATAACAGAAGATCTAATGATATATCCACCATATCAAATTGTATTTCTTTTTCTATCATAAAGTTTATTTGAACTTTCATCCTTAATTTTAAGTTACACATTTATATTCAGCTTATTGTTTATTTTATTATGTGTATTTTTTTTTTTGCAAAATAACCAATGAATATAGTTGTTAAATATTGTTGCTATTTCGTATTTAGTATGCCATCATCACATTGAATTCAATATATTTTTCTATTTTTATGTAATAAATCATCTAACCTAATATAGTTTATACCTTGGATTCAAAGAATTCTTTAGAAATTTGTGATTAACATTTATATCGAAAGTTAACACCTTGATATTCAATACAATTATTTAAAATACGTCAATATTTTTTTTATTAGTATATATTGAAATATTTAATTATTCCCAATTTTGTTTGTATTTTTTTCTAAATTTACTTTAAAAAATATTAAATGTTTACACATTGATATTTAATTTTTTTAAAGCAACCCGTATAATATACGAGTCTTACATCTAGTATTTTTATAAATTAAGAAACCAGTAGAGAGTTCACAAAATTTTGATTCCTTTATTTAAGTTATAAGAGATAAATATATTTATTAGTTTACATAATTTGATGTTTTTTAATTATTACTAAATAAAAGTATAATTTTATAAACAATAATCAATAACGCTGACGAGTGATGTCATTAATAATTGTTGAATACTATTTTTGTTGAAAATAGTCAAAAGAAAAAGTGATGTATTTATAGAAAATAGCCGAACATAAAATTTGTTATCTAAAAGTAAAGTCACTTTATTAACAATCAGTGTCGTCTTTTCCTAATCCAATAGCCTTGTTTGTCCCCTATTGTTGGTTTTTGTCTTTTTGATGTAATATTGAATTCTCTTGTTGAAGAGTTGAAATATACAAAGACGTGTAAAGGAAGGTTTTTATTGAAATGGACATGAAAATGAATCCAAAACCACCAAAAATCATATATGTTGAAGATGGTTCGAATTCCTAATCTACCATGGCAATATGCTATTGTATAATGCATTTTTTTCCGAAAGTGTTGCATCAACATATACTTTTCATTTTTATGCAACTTTTTTTTTGATGATGTATATTTATTATTTTATGTGACTTTCGAAATTACCATCTAATAGATGGAGATTACTTGGTTATAACATATGGCATTAATTAGGAAAGATTTTGAACTTTTCGGGGGTTTAAAATATGTTGGAACCTTTTGTAAATGATGTATATAAAACCATAGTCATTTTTTTCGTTCTTTTAATCAACTTGCTTCTTCCTTCTCTTTGGCAGTTCCACCCTTTGTAACCTATATGTTCGTTGTCGAATTTTACAGGAGTATCAGAGTGCCTTCGTGGTTTTCCCGCAAGGGTTTCATCCACTCAAGTTCTTGGTGTTTTTGTTTGTGATTTTATGCGTTCAACTATCATCAAGTTCTAACTAGTGGTATCAAACCCTATAATCCATAAATCTATACCCGATAAGTTGACATTCTTGAATCCTACAAGTTTCTTTATTGGTTGATGATATGATGTTGATCTCCAGGGGCTCCATTAGTGGTTTGTTGGTACTTGGTGGAGACATGCATCACAATCAAGAGATAAACCATCAGCCATACTTTGGGCAGATGTCCCGGTGTAACATTCTGATTTTCAACCCAAATTTTTTATTTTTATTTATTAAAATATATCAAAGTATAATTACATTTAGCGGAAACATGTTGTGAATGCGCGTGTGTACAGTCAAGCATTGTCATTCTCATGTATCAATGAAGTACCTGAAAAGCATTTATAAACAACTGAGTAAGCGCTAAACTTAGTGAGTTTCCCAAAATATCGTATACTACAATACATACATACATACATACACACACACACACACACACACACACACATATATATATATATATGTAACATCCGGATTTCCAGGTATCATAATTGAGGTATTTGTTTTGAGTTATTAAGGGAGACTCGACGAGTTGGCACCTAAACTCGTCGAGTCTGATTGCGACTGGTGACTCAGATTAATGAGTGGACTCGACGAGTCCGTGCTGTTGGCAGAAACCCTAAATCTTTGGGCCTGTGCCCTATTTAAGGGTCCTTATGGCCTTCATTGGCGGCCACCTTCACCCTTGAGAGATCCCTTCGAACCAGAGAGCATAGAGAGTGAGAGAAGGAGCCATTTACACCACTTTTAGTGTGATTTTTACAAGAAAGGAGGAGGGAGTGAAAGCTAGGCTGATTGAGGAGCTCAGATTTGCTATCATTTCATCAGACGGTGCTACTAGAGGTATAAATCCATGCTTATTCTCGTGTCTATGGTAGATTGCTTGAATCTAGGGCTCTTTTACCCCCCTTCCTTAGTTGGAATTCGAAGCATATGAGGCCCATTAGAGGAATAGACTTTGGATCTGGACCTTGAGGGGTCCAGAGAGTCCTAAACTTCCAGCTTTTTACTGTTCCATTAAAGATTTGAACCTAGGTTGCCATTTTAGGGGCTATTTCACCAAAAAGAGCCTTATGAGTGTTGCATGAGTATAAAGGTTGGACCTTTACGTGACTTTTGAGTGTTTAAAAGTCAGATCTATATGATAGAGAAACAGATCTGACTTCAGGAGGTCATTTGGGAGTTGCCATGGAGGAAACTCGCCGAGTCCATGGGAGGACTCGACTAGTCGAGTCGGGTTGGCCCGCGATTCATGATCAGTGGTAACCCGTTGAGTGAAAGGTTAACTAGACGAGACCGAGTGAGGCCTTAGAAGGTTCAGAGGATATGCATGAATTCGTTGAGTCCTATGAGTGCACTCGATGAGTCTGGTCAAAGTTGGACCATTGATTGAGTTGACTTTTGTTGACTTTTAGGGTTTGGTCAATAATTGGACTTTGGGTCTTGGGGGAGGGTAAAATGGCCTTTTACCCTTCTGAGGATTTATTAAGGGGGGAATAATCTAGCCTTTGAGAGCCATTTTTAATTAGATGAAATTGTTTATGTGCTAAGGCGGAGGCTAGATCAGTATTCGAGTTCGAGATTCTCCGATTTACCCGAGGTGAGTCTTCTCACTATATATTACCTAGAGTGGTATCTATGTGTAGACCTGAGGGTCTTATGTGTTATGTGTATGGGTATGTCTGAGATTTATGTGCATCGTGTTATATGTATGCTATGTGTTTTATAGACTGAACCCGAGGGTCCAACGACTCATGAGGCCAGAGGGTCCTCTATCAGATCGGACCGGAGGGTCCAACGATTTTGACCAGACTGGAGGGTCCAACAAGCTAGACCGGACCGGAGGGTCCAACGAGCTACGGGACTGGAGGGTCCCACTGAGATACATTGACCGAAGGGTCATACCGAGTTATAGCCTCGAGTGGCTTATGTGCTGTATGTGGTATTTTAGGGAACTTACTAAGCAATTATGCTTATCGTGTTATGTGATATGTGTTTCAGGTACCAACGAAGATCGCGGGAAGGCGCCAACATGATCCGTACATACTGATAGAGATTTTTGTATTCGAGATTCTGGGATGTGTTTTCTGAACAGATATTTGATACATTGTGATTTGAGATTACTTTATGAAATTTGTTATGTTTGAAAATGAAAAATTATTTTGAAAATTCACGTCGTTACAAGTTGGTATCAGAGCCTTGGTTTGAGGGATTCAGATGCACTTTCGGGCGTATCTGAACTCAAATTAAGGATTTGAGAAAGTTTTTCATAAAAAGGAACAATTTTTCTAAAAGGGTAAATGATTTTGAGAAAAGCAGAAAGGAGCAGTGTGTACGATCAGCCAGCGACCGAACGGTGATTTCCCAAAATACCCTTACATTATCTGTTATGAGATATTATGTGATAGGCTATGCATGCTAGAGTAGGCTAGGTATTCATATCTAGGACTAGAGTGGCCTGATTTGTGATGCCTTAGCCTAGGAGATTACTGCTACTATGAGTTCTTCGAGAGTGTAGGTGGCAGCGAGGAGTTTATGAGTGGCCTACTGGAGAGTAGCCCAGCGAGATATAGAGTACTTGTGATCTGGGATCCTAGGAGGAGGACTTGGAGTGAATGCCGATGCGTTGTGGAAGGTAGTATAGGGCCCGTACTACTAGAAACACCGGATCAGTGAGCAGTTTAAGTAAGAATTATTAGGGTACTAAGGAACAAGTGGGGTTGAGTGATCGAGTGCGAGGATACTCGAGCGGGTCTCTGATTTCTTTTGTGTTGTGTTTCAGAGACATCATGGTGAGTACACGCCACACTCCAGAGAGCAACGGTGTAACCGATGAGGAGATTCGCAGGATGATTCATGAGGAGGTGGCTGCGGCCATTCGAGCTGAGATATCGGAGATGTTTGGGTCTATCAAGACCATGCTGATTGAGACCTTTGACGATCGGTACGCTGCTCTTACTGATGCTGCTGTTGTTGTGGCCACCGCAGCCGTCGCCGCTGCTAGGCCGCAAGGGGTGACTCGTTGCTGTACCAAGAGTTCAGCAACACCAAGCCACCATAGTTTGATGGGACTCAGGATCCGATAGCTGCGATGAAATGGATCTTTGACATTGAGGGACGCTTCTACACCTGTTCTTGTCCGGAGCATCTGAGACTACAATTCGCGCTGAACCAGGTTCGCTTGGGAGCGAAGGATTGGTGGAAGTTTGTGACGGCTGGATTCACTTCTGCTGAGATTACAGCGGTGACCTGGGAGAGGTTCACCACCATGTTTCGAGATGAGTATGTTCCCCATGTGGAGAGGGAACGTTTAGCGCAAGAGTTCTTGTCCCTCAAGCAGGGGACGGAGTCTGTGACTGTGATTACACGGATGTTTCATGAGAGAGCGTTTTTTTTGCCCTGAGCATGTGTCTACCAAGCAGGCACGTATGAGACGATATCTAAGCATAATAAGGAGGTACATTCATGAGTTCGTGGAGAACTCGATATACCAGACATTTTCCGAGCTCCAGTCAAATGCCTGGAACAGGGAGATTGAGCTGGAGACTCAGGCCAGGGAGGAGGTCGAGTTTCAGAGGAGGGACATGCGATCGGTGCAGTCACAGCCGGCAGCCAAGCGAGCAAAGCCCACTGATTTGAGATCCGGGGGTACAAAGGGCCGCTTGTGGGAAGTGCGGAAAGAGCCATGAGGGAGTATGCAGAACGGGGGTGTGCTACAAGTGTGGCAAGGAGGGGCATTTCGCGAGGGATTGCCCCAAGGGGTTTACAGTTTGCTTTCACTGCAACCAGACCAGCCATCGGAAGGCCGAGTGCCCGCAGTTACTTCAGGGATCAGCATAGGGATCTGCACCTGCTGCTAGAGCTACCGAGGTTCGGCCAGCGAAGGCCGAGGCACCGAAGGCTCGCGGGAGAGCCTTCCAGTTGATAGCGGAGGAGGTCCGCGCAGCACCCGACATCGTTGCTAGTATGTATCCTTTTATCTTCTGTTACTGAGTTTGAGATTTTGTGCTTATATTGTGGTATGCTTAGGTACTTTTCTTGTGAATTCTGTACCTGCTTTGGTGTTATTTGACTCGGGTGCGAGTCGATCTTTCGTGTGATTAGCATTTATCCAGCACATCAGTATTCGACGAGAGGCGTTGAGTCGACCTCTGCGAGTTTCTATAGCCGACGAGCGGGCGGTATATGCTACTGATGTGATTCGAGGGTGTGTACTCGATATTTTTGGTGTGGAGTTTCCGATAGATCTGGTACCGATCGTGATGGGGGATGTCTGTGTCATCGTGTGCATGGACTGGTTTAGCCGATTCGGAGCCGTTATCGACTGCGAGAATCAGTTGGTGACCATACGAGATCCTAGTGGGGGAGTACTTATGCTATATTGCGAGGGTATCTGATCGGGGTCAGCATTTTTCTCAGCTGCCAGAGCAAGGCAGAGTCTACAGTGGGGCTGCAGGGGGTTTGTAGCCTATGTGATGGATATGCGAGTTTCCGCCGAGAGGCCGAGTTCTGTCGATGAGGTCCCGGTAGTGCGTGAGTTCCCAAATGTTTTCCCCTAGGAGTTGTCGGGTGTGCCTCCGGAGAGGCAGGTGGAGTTTCATATTGATTTGGTTCCGGGAGCAGCGCCTATTGCCAAGGCACCCTATCGCCTTGCGCCACCAAAGATGCAGGAGTTATCCTCGCAGGTTCAGGAGTTGCTGGGGAAGGGATTCATTCGACCGAGTAGCTCACCGTGGGGAGTGTCGATCCTTTTTGTCAAGAAACAGGATGGTTCACACCGGATGTGAATTGATTACCGGGAGTTGAACAAGTTGACGGTCAAGAACCGTTATCCACTACCGAGGATCGATGATCTGTTCGATTAGTTACAGGGTGCATCTTGGTTCTCCAAGATTGGTTTGAGGTCGGGATATCATCAGATGAGGGTGCGGGATGAGGATATCCTGAAGACGGCATTTAGGACTCGTTATGGGCATTACAAGTTCGTGGTGATGCTTTTTAGGCTCACCAATGCACCGACAACATTCATGGATCTCATGAACCGAGTGTGCAGGCCGATGTTGAATCTTTCAGTGATTGTGTTCATTAACGATATTCTAGTGTATTCGAGATCCAGAGAGCATCATGAGGAGCATCTGAGAGAGATCCTTGGCGTGTTGAGATCGGAGAGGCTTTATGCCAAATTCTCCAAGTGTGAATTCTGGTTACGGGAGGTCCAGTTCTTTGGACACCTCGTCAATTAGAATGGGATATTGGTCGATCCGGCCAAGATTGAGGCCGTTATGAGTTGGTAGGTGCCAAGATCCCCCAACGAGATCAGGAGTTTTCTGGGGTTGGCCGGCTATTATCAGAGATTTATCAGGGATTTCTCCTAGATTACCGTTCCCCTCACCGGATTGACCCGGAAGGGCGTTGCTTTTATTTGGGGTCCTGAGCAGCAGACCTCGTTTGAGAGTCTTCGCCAGAGACTATACGAAACCCCGGTGTTAGCCCTTACGGAGGGAATGGAGGATTTTGTGGTGTATTGTGATGCGTCGATATTAGGGTTGGGAGAAGTGCTCATGCAGAAAGGGCATGTGATAGCATACTCATCGAGGTAGCCGAAGCCTCATGAGACGAGGTACCCCACCCACGATTTGGAGTTGGGGGCAGTTGTGTTCGCCCTCAAGACCTGGCGCCATTATTTGTATGGGGTTCGGTGTACCATATACACGGACCACAAGAGCTTGAAGTATCTGATGGATCGGCCCAACTTGAACATGCGCCAGAGGAGATGGTTATATGTGGTAAAGGATTATGATTGTGAGATCCTGTACCACCCGGGCAAGGCTAACATGGTAGCCGATGCTTTGAGCCGCAAGGTGGAGAGCGCCCCGATTCGAGGTATATTCATGAGGATGAGGGTGATGAATCCGGTATTAGACACCATCCGAGAGGTCCAGGCAGAGGCGGTAAGGCCGGAGAACCGCAAAAGAGAGCGGATGATTGGGCAGGTATCTGAGTTTGTTACCGATGCCAGATGGCTTATGACCTTTCATGGTCGGATTTGGGTGTCGTTTATGGGCGTGGCACATAGCATACAGATGGAGGAGGTGCACAGGTCGAGATTCTTGATCCATCCCAGGGCCACTAAGATGTATTTGGACCTAAAGAGAGACTACTAGTGGCCCTGTACGAAGAGGGATGTTGTGTGGGTAGTAGAGTGGTGCTTGACCTATCGTCGGGTTAAGGCCAAGCACCAGCGTCTGCATGGCAAGTTGCAGCCACTTGAGGTTCCCTAGTGGAAGTGGGAACAAATTTCTATGGACTTCATCACCAAATTGCCAAGGACTGAGAGGTGTGTTGATGCAATTTGGGTGATTGTGGATCGGTTGACGAAAAGCGCTCACTTCCTCGCTATCAGTGAGAGTTCTTCTGCAGAGAGGCTAGCAGAGATATATGTGAGAGAGGTGGTGTCGCGGCATGGAGTGCCGATCTCGATTGTGTCAGACTGAGACGTACGTTTCACTTCCAAGTTCTGGAAGAAGTTCGATGAGGAGTTGGGTACGAGATTACATTTCAGTACTGCTTATCACCCTCATACGGACGGGCAGAGTGAGCAGACAATACAGACGCTTGAGGACATGCTTCGAGCATGTGTCATGGATTTCAGTGGGAGTTGGGATTCATACCTACCTTTGGCCGAGTTTCCTTACAACAACAGCCACCATTCGAGTATTGGTATGCCTCCCTTTGAGCAGTTGTATGGGAGGAGGTGTAGGACCCCTATCTGTTGGGGCAAGGTGGGGCAGCGAGTGATGGGTAGCACTGAGGTAGTGCTTAAGAAGACTGAGCAGATATAGTAGGTCAAACAAAGGTTGTTGACAGCCCAGAGCCGCCAGAAGAGTTATGCGGATAGGCAGCGATCCGAGCTCGAGTTCCAGGTTGGATATTTTGTACTCCTGAAGGTGTCTCCATGGAAAGGAGTGATCCGATTCAGGAAAGGGGGCAAGCTGAGGCCCCGATACATTGGTCCTTTCAGGGTGATTGCCATGGTGGGCAACGTAGAATACCGTTTAGAGCTACCCGAGGAGTTGGGTCAGATTCATGATACCTTCCACATATCCCAGTTGAGGAAGTGTACAGCCGATGAGACAGCGGTAGTGCCGCTGAAGGATATTTAGGTGGATGCGGACTTGAACTACATTGAGAGGCCGATCGCGATTTTGGATTGGAATTTCAAGGTTCTGAGGAACAAGGAAGTGCCCCTTGTTCAGGTTCAATGGCAACATCGAAGAGGGTCCGAGTTGACTTGGGAGCCGGAGCCGGAGATGCGAGAGCAACACCCAAACTTGTTTGCAAAGTGAGACTTCGAGGGCGAACTCTGATCCTAGTGGGGGAGAATTGTAACATCCGGATTTCCAGGTATCATAATTGAGGTATATATTTTGAGTTATTTTGAGGGAGACTCGACGAGTTGGTCCCTAAAATCGTCGAGTCTGACTGCGACTGGTGACTCGGATTAATGAGTCGACTCGACGAGTCGGTGAGTGGACTCGACGAGTCCGTGCTGTTGGCAGAAACCCTAAATCTTTGGGCATGTGCCCTATTTAAGGGTCCTTATGGCATTCATTGGCGGCTACCTTCACCCTTGAGAGATCCCTTCGAACCAGAGAGCATAGAGAGTGAGAGAAGGAGCCATTACACCACTTTTAGTGTGATTTTTACAAGAAAGAAGGAGGGAGTGCAAGCTAGGCTGATTGAGGAGCTCAGATTTGCTATCATTTCATCAGAAGGTGCTACTAGAGGTATGAATCCATGCTTATTCTCGTGTTTATGGTAGATTGCTTGAATCTAGGGCTCTTTTACCCCCTTCCTTAGTTGGAATTCGAAGCATATGAGGCCCATTGGAGGAGTAGACTTTGAATCTGGACCTTCAGGGGTCGAGAGAGTCCCAAACTTCTAGCTTTTTACTGTTCCATTAGAGATTTAAAACCTAGGTTTCCATTTTAGGGGTTATTTCACCAAAAAGAGCCTTATGAGTCTTGCATGAGTATAAACGTTGGACCTTTACATGACTTTTGAGTGTTTAAAGGTCAGATCTATAAGATAGAGAAACAGATATGACCTCAGGAGGTCATTTGGGAGTTGCCGTGGAGGAAACTCGTCGAGTCCATGAGAGGACTCAACAAGTCGAGTCGGGTTGCCCCGCGATTCATGATCAGTGGTAACTCGTCGACTGAAAGGTTAACTCGACGAGACCGAGAGAGGCCTTAGAAGGCTCAGAGGATGTGCATAAACTCGTCGAGTCCCATGAGTGAACTCGGTGAGTCTCGTCAAAGTTGGACCGTTGACTGAGTTGACTTTCGTTGACTTTTAGGGTTTGGTCAATAATTGGACCTTGGGTCTTGGGGGAGGGTAAAATGATCTTTTACCCTTCTGAGGATTTATTAATGGGGGATTAATCTAGCCTTTGAGAGCCGTTGTTAATTAGATGAACTTGTTTATGTGCTTAGGCGGAGGCTAGATCAGTATTCGAGTTCGAGATTATCCGATTTACCCGAGGTGATTCTTCTCACTATACATTACCTAGAGTGGTATCTATGTGCAGAACGAAGTGTCTTATGTGTTATGTGTACGAGTATGTCTGAGATTTATGTGCATTATGTTATATGTATGCTATGTGTTTTATAGACCGAACCAGAGGGTCCAACGACTCATGAGGCCAGAGGTTCCTCGATCAGACCGGACCGGAGGGTCCAATGATTTATACCGGACCGGAGGGTCCAACGAGCTAGATCGGACTGGAGGGTCCAACAAGCTACGAGCTAGAGGGTCCCGCTAAGACACATTGACCGAAGGGTTATACCGAGTTATAGCCTTGAGTGGCTTGTGTGCTGTATGTGGTATTTTGGAGAACTCACTAAGCAATTATGCTTACCGTGTTATGTTATATGTGTTTCAGTTACCAGCGAGGATCGCGGGAAGGCACCTGCATGATCCGTACACACTGATAGAGATTTATGTATTTGAGATTATGGGATGTGTTTTCTGAACAGATATTTGATACATTGAGATTTAAGATTACTTTATGAAATTTGTTATGTTTGAAAATGAAAAATTATTTTGAAAATTCACATCGTTATAATATATATATATATATATATATATATATATATATATATATATGTATATATATATATATATATATGCATACAAAAAATGGCTCCCGTACTTTGGTCGTTCTGCCATCAACCCTAACTAAATCTACTCGGGTCTATAGGCTCCCATACTTTTTTCATTATGCTATCAACCCTAACTAAATCTACTTGAGTCTATAGGCTCCCGTACTTTAGTCGTTCAACCATCAACCCTAACTAAATCTATATGGGTCTATAGGCTCCCATACTTTTGTCGTTTCTCCATCAACCCTCTAACTAACTGTAATATCACAATCATTACGCACATAGAGACTGAACTTTAGATTCTACGTGCACATGTATACTTTCTACTCTACCAGTTTACACTTAAGCACATAAAGACTATTCTATCAACTCTACTCTACTAGTTCTCTATCTTAACATTCATGGACATGTAATGTAATATATAGTATAGCGAGATAACTCACTTAGACAATTACTCAGACGATTGATAGTTATCTGGGCAATTCTACTGGTTATCCAATCTGGATACTAACACGCTTAACAAGTGTTACTTATAGTACTATTACTTACTAATCCTTATGACGATTTAGTAATGAAAGTGAGATCTTTCACTAATATCAACGAATACTGAGAGTTCTATAAAATAAGGATCATCCAGGTTGGACAGTTAGGAGGCAGGACCGTTTCGACATATAGCCTTTCTAAAATCCAACAACCAAGACAACATGATCATTGTAGACACCTCTCACGTAACTAGATCAGTCACCTTTATAACTAGAATTACTTATAAATCATATATATATATATATATATATATATATATATATATATATATATATATATATATGTGTGTGTGTGTGTGTGTGTGTGTGTGTGTCCATAAAAACGACTATGAATGTAAATATACGTAACACTAGAAGCGTAGCTTAACTTATAACTTTATAAGGATCCAATCAAAAACTGGGAAGATCGCAGGCATGGCTTCTATACCGAGTACTTTTATTTTCCCCGCTCACTGCCTCATAGTTTCGCTATAGCACTCCAAAAACCTAGAAAGGTCGGACTCGAGGGGTGGGTCATCTCCAAAGAGTTTGAACTGAAGAGAGTGTGACGAAAGAGTGAGAAATGAAGGAAGCCGAAGACATCTATTTATAGTAGGGGTGCGCACCGCGCACCACAAATACGTGTTGTGTATCTTTTTGGGGTTGGTGACATGCCTTCAGTCAGAGGGTGATACATGGCAAAAACCTGGTGGGCCGCGTCGTGTTGTCTTTGTGCGTCGTGCACCTTGTCGGCCGCGGGCCTGCGCGTGCAGATTTTCAGATTCTTCAAAAAATCATATCTTCTTCATACGAGCTCTATTTTTTATGTTATTTATATCCACGTGTAGCTATCGACGAGATCTACAACTTTGATTTAGACTCCGTCAGCTAATTCTTACTTTATTTTTAAAGCTATATTTTTAACAGACTTAGACTATTAAATCCCATATAAAACTCATAACTCTCTCATGCAATATTTGTTCTCGACTGTCTTTATATCGACGGATAGGTATTGATGAGATCTTCAATTCTCATTTAGATTGTTTTTCCTAACAATCGACCAATATCGATTTTGGTTTCTATTTCGCACACTGATATGTTGAAACTTTGAAAAATCATAACCTCTTATTAAAACAGATTTGGATGTTCTCTATACGCACACTCTTGGTTTTGCGATTACTATGACTTTCATCAAGACTATTTTTTTTAAATAGTCTTCTATCAAAAACGTTTATTTGTGTGACTGTTCGTTTATACTATAAGGCAAAAATGGGGTGTTACGCATGGGCTAACACTCTAACGGTCAAGTTAATCTCCAGGAGAGATAAGTGTACGGATATATTCTAAGACATAACTGACTTAGCATTAGTAGTGGTTCATGCCCCACCACTGAAGTCCGTAGGTACTATTTTGTCTTCAATAGAATTGACCGCGAGTATTCCAGGCTAGCCGTAGGACAACGAAGCTAGTCCAAAGCATGCTAGAGTTATGGATGGGAAATAGGACTGACGTGCTGCCAAATGATGCGAAGGTTTGGTAGCGTCATTGTTAGTTTCTTCTGATGTGGCTAAGAGGCACGTTATTAAGTCCCCTATTCTTAGCCATTATGGTGTAGGCTTGCTTAGTTGTAATGGGTGAGACTAGTCTGGGCCATATGTATCGTTGTGTTTTGTCCCTATCGTTTCGACTACACGAAGTGACAGTTTCCTTAGAATGTGATGTCGGTTATCATCAATGTCTTCTAGGGTTTTCAAAGTTCCTGCCCAACTATATTCTTTATATTAACTAGTTCTCCTCATTTTTCTTCTCCGTTGGCTTTCTTCTCCTTTGGGTTTTTCTTTTTTGATCAACATCTTTTTCGTCAAGGATACTTCGATCAAAGTTAAACCTACTCCTGACCAGTTTCAGCCCTTCAATAGAAGTATGGTTTTCAATAGGAGGACATTGTTACGTTCCCTAGAGAAAAATCCATGTTCCGGGAACTGTCGGAGGGGAAAATTGCCGTGTACGTGGAGCATTTTAATGCTGGCTATCTCTTTCCTACTTCTGACTTCTTGCGTTGGCTCACCATAAGGTTCATCTCAACTAGTTGGTGCCAAACAACGTGAACAAAATTGTCGCCTTTAAGATGTTGTGTCGAGCCAATGGGATCATGCTTGATGTGTGGGTATTTCTCCATTTTTTTTGGTTTGCCTCAGCATCATCTGGTAAGAACTATACATTTTGTGTTGATAAGTATATTCATGCTTTAGTAACAGAAAAAAAATTCTCCTAAGAAGGGAATCACTACTACTGGGTGAATGATGACCGTGTTGGTACGATGTAGCGTCGTACGAAATCGATCCCTAATCCGTCATTTATCTTTTATTTTGATAAAGAGGAGACAAACAGGGTTCTTCAGTTTTTTTAAGTGGTAGTGAATGACTTTCCCGAGTATGTCCTTGTCGGTGTTGTGATGAGAACCTCTTGGAGGCTTTATGGGAAGATGTTGGAGTTTTATGTTATGGCGAAAGGTAAGTTTCTTTCCTTCTTTATTGTATTTGTGTCCTCCTTCTCCCCTCCCCCCTTTATTTGAAAAGTGTTGGGGTTTGGTGTATTTTTCTCTAATTATTGAAAAGAGGGTTGATTTTATGGATGTCTTAGAGATGAAATGGACTGGAAGCCTTCATTATTGGGAGGTTGACTTGGTTGATTGTGTGTTGCCTTCATTTCCTTTCTGGAATGAGGGAGCGAATTGTGGTGGCTAAGTCTTCTACATTGGAAAACCTAGAGCATGATTTGTAGTGGGTGATGAAGAAGAGCGAGCTTAGTGTGTGGACAAACTGTTGGAGAGCCACAAGTTTAGTTATAGGGTGATGTGTAGGTATTTCAGCATATTTTCCGGTTTGCCTCAGCATCATCTGGTAAGAACTATACATTTTGTGTTCATAAGTATATTCATGCTTTAGTAACAGAACAAAAATTCTCCTAAGAACTGATGGAATCGCTACTACTGGGTGAATGATGATCATGTTGGTACGATGTAGCGTCGTACGAAATCGATCCCTAATCAGTCATTTATCTTTTATTATGATAAAAAGAAGACAACCAGTGTTCTTCGGTTTTTTATGTGGTGTTGAATGACTTTCCCGAGTGTGTCCTCGTCGGTGTTATAATGAGAACCTCTTTGAGGCTTTATGGGAAGATGTTGGAGTTTTATGTTATGGCGAAAGGTAAGTATCTTTCCTTCTTTATTGTATTTGTGTCCTTCTTCTGCCCTCCCCCCCTTTATTTGAAAAGTGTTGGGGTTTGGTGTATTTTTCTCTAATTATTTAAAAGAGGGTTGATTTTATGGATGTCTTAGAGATGAAATGGAATGGAAGCCTTCTTTATTGGGAGGTTGACTTGGTTGATTGTGTGTTGCCTTCATTTCCTTTTTGGAATGAGGGATCGAATTGTGGTGGCTAAGTCTTGTGCATTAGAAAACCTAGAGCGTGATTCGTAGTGGGTGATAAAGAAGAGAGAGTTTGGTGTGTGGACAAACTATTGGAGAGCCATAAGTTTAGTTATAAGGTGAATAAGCTTCGTGATATGTGTTTGGTTGCAGGGGAGGCCGCTGATAATCGTCAATCGAGAGAGGCTATTAAAATGGGGAAGCCTTTGGAAGAGGATGAGTGATACAATGAAGATTATAGTATGGAGGTGGACGAAGCTCTAGATTCCCTGCCATCTTTATATTATGCTTCAATGTTCAAGGTTAACGGGTTAAGTGTGGCGGTTAGTGCAACTTTGTGATGATGCCGGTTCCTCTTGATGTTTGTGGTATGCTTTTTGTTATATTGGTATAAGCCCTATGTGGCTATGTTTGAAACAATTTGTCTTTTTCATTGGGGTATGTAGGTCGGGTTTCCTATTTAGATAAGTTTCCTTTTGTTATTAATGTTTGTTTCTTTTTCTTCGTGCTTTGATAGTTGACTTTTGTTTTGACAAGTTTTTGAGCCCTTTCTTATGACTAAGGTTGTTTATCCGAGGTCTAGGATGGTGTTAGCCATTGAGTCCTTGGTATGCCAGACGCCAGGCAGGTCAAGGCCAATGGCTTTTAAACCGTTTGGCATTTTATGCAATGTACCATGGTGGTTGGGTTGAGACCTTGGGCCATCAGACTCCAAGGAGGTTAAAGCCATGAACTTTGGAACATTTTTCATTTTATACATTGTACCATAATGGTTTGGTCGAGGCCTTGGACCATCATATTTTAGGAAAGTCAAAGCCAAGAGCTTTGGAAACATTTTTCATTTTACACAATATACTATAGTGGTTGGGTCGACACATTGGGTCTTCATACTTATGATTTCTTCCAGTCCGGATTGCAGAGATAAGTTCTATTAATAGTATTTCATAATGGTTTTGCATTTTGGGAAGTCGGATAAGGTATTGGATTCCTAGATCTGAGCTAAGTGGTAACGAATGTCCTTCATTGGTTAAGGTTAGTGGGAGCAGGCATTCGTTCGTCGTAAGTATGTGAGTTCTACTAAGAATGGGTTCGATTATTGGAAGGTCATCATATGTTGCGGTTGACTTTCATCAAGGATCTAGAAGAGTTGGTCGGATCGAATAATTTACTGGAGACTAGCAAGGAGTGATTTCGAAGACGAAATCTAATTTAAAAAGGGGAGAGTTGTAACACCCTATTTCAAATTGTTTCATAATTCGGGGTCGTGACCCGAAGACCAGTTAACATAAGGCTTTGGGCCTTGGGGGAAAGAGAGATTTAGACCCTGTGGATGTAACTAATGTAGATTAGGCGATCTGAGACTTTGGTTGGTGGTTTGGAGCCCAAGGGTGTAACCGTAAAGTGATAGTTCAAGCCTTTTATGAATTTTGAATTTAAGTTCGGTAAGTTTTAATGCAAAGGAGATTTGATAGGGTTGTTGAGCTTCTCAACACCTTTTCGTGGATATAAAGATCATTGAAATTGAAGTTGAAATAAGTTATGACCGTTTGAAGTTAGGGTGGTTTTGGGTTGAGTCGCGTATGCTGGGCGTCCTCAACATGTACGTTGGGCGTACTAGGGCAGCACTAGTATGCTAGGCGTAAATTGAGTACAATGGACGTACGCGATCAGTTACCAAACCCTATTTTTGTGGTTTGAGCCCTATTTAAGCTCTTTAACTCTCCTAAACTCATTCCATTCCTAGCCTCCATCTCTCCAACACCCTCTCTTGAACCTTTAACCCAACCTTGTGAGAAAAAAAGGTGTTTTAAGTGCTTTAGAGTGTTCTTGGTGCACCTTGGAGAAGAAGGAACTCATTGTAGAAGTTTTGGTTGCATTGGAGCTTGTAGATCTAGAGTTTGTTCACCTTGATCTTTCTTCTAGAGGTATAAAGCTTGAATCTTGATGATTCATTTGTTAGATCTGGCTAGTTTTGGGGTGTTATGAGCTTTTGGTCACTTCAGTGCATAAAGTTTATATCTTGAAATTTTGTGAACTTGTTATGGATAAAGTTGGAAACGCTATCCATTTAAACATCATATTGATTCAGATCTAAAAGCTTGACACTTGGACTTAATGAATTAAGTTGGAAAATATGCATTTTTGGTCCCTGTAAGACTTAAAGACTAGATCTTGGTTAGTTGGACCATTCTAATGGATAAAGTTGGAAACATAATCCATTATGGAGTTACTAGGGAACATAAAAATATCATCTTGATGGGTTTTGATGAATCATGCTTAATTTTATGTTCATATTATAAGTTTAGATTAACAAAAATGGGTTTTAGGGTCCCATTAAGACTTGCAAAAGCATAAAGTTGGCAACTTTATGGCTTACTACGTTTTAAGGATCCTAGATCTGAAGTTGGACGATATGTATTAACTGATTAAGAGCTCAAAAATAGAAGTTGGTCATTTGGGGCGTACGCATGGCACATGCATATGTATGTGCTGAAGGTCCTGATGCTGCGAGGGTTTTGAGTACGTCGGTAGTACTCCGAGGGTACGCTGAGCGTACTCATAAGAGGGAAGACTTGGAATTTATTCTAGGCCGTTTTGGGGCTTAAGGACTTTGAGCTATTGTTGGACCGTGTGTTTTTTTTATGGGCTTTTAGACTTGGACCCATTTTTGACAGGGCATATCTTTTGGGCCTTGGGACTAATTGTATGTGGGCCTTGGTGGGTTAGTCCCAATAAGACTAGGATTAATTAACTTTTTCCCTTAAAGATAGGATTTCAGGTTGGGACCTTCGTGGTGGGCTATTGACCTAATTTCTAATTAGGGTTTATTTTACTTGTGATTTAAAGTGAGAGGATTTGTAAGTCAGCAGCTCGAGTGTGATTTGATACCTTCAGTCTGAGTGATTTTCCTTCACTATAGCTATGGGTCGAAGGCACCAATTTTGGACCACTCGTTTATGATGTAGTATGATGATTGTCTTCATGACAACTGCCAGTTATGCATGTGTTTGCTTGATGACTCTATGATTCTTTTTTTATGATATTATTTGGTAGTGGTATGGGTGAAATAGACCCGATCTGGTTGAAATAGACCGACGGGAGTTACAAGCACCCATATATGTTTGGTTGTCTCCGATTGAAAAAGACCGAAGGGGATTGAGAGCACCCAGATATGCTTGAATGTATCCGGTTGAAATAGACCGAAGGGGATTGCATGCACGCATATATGTTTGACTGTATCCGGTTGAAATAGACCGAAGTGGATTGCAAGCACCCATATAGGCTTGACTATTATGTATGTATAGTATGTGGTATTTTGGGGGAGCTCACTACATTTTGTGCTTGCGGTTTTCAATTTATGTATCAGGTACTTCCAGTCCGAAAGGGGAGGGCCCAGCTCGATTGCACCGCATTTTCCCATGTTTTCCGCATTATGTGATTTTAGGATTTGTACTATGATATTATTTTACTTTGATACACTTTTGGTTGTTTTGACATGGTTACTGGATGTTTTAAAATGAATTAAAAATGAATATTTTACCTTCTAGTTTTTGGGATGTTACATGTTGGTATTAGAGCCTCGGTTTGATGATTCAGGTACACTCTCGGGTGTGACTGAACTCAAAATGAGGAATTGGTAGTCTTTTAAAAGCAAACAAATTTCTAAAAGGATTTTTGTAAAGAAAAAGGGGTTTGATGCATGCAATCGGCTGAGCACAAGTAAGTGATTCCTAGAATACCCATACATGTTGATATGCTATATGATATGAATGTTTGCATGGTAGGATAATGCTAGGGATACTTTCACGAATTGCATGATAGATTGGCCTGACATGTGATTCCTTGTAGCCTAGGAAACATTGGATGTTATGCTAGATTGGGAATATGTATTGGTATCAGTAATTGCTAAGTGTATGCTTTAAAAAATTTATACGGTTAGGATCATATAGCCCTAAAATGATTGATTTGGCCTTATTTCCTTTTCATCGTTTGGTTGTGGTCCTAGGGTAGAGTCTTTTATTCAACAGTCTATTTGATCCTGTATTGTGTACAGTTTTCATGCATAAGGCAACCGACAGTGAGAGTGGAAGTTCCTATCATGGGTTGTTGTAAGAGATCTTTGGAGGTTCTTTGTTTGTTCAATGGCTTGGAGTGTTATTGCACGAATGTTGTTTGCTTGGTGCTTTGTGGAACTCTTAGTGATATAAGTTAGCTATTGAGTGAATATGTTAAGTCACATGTTGCAAAGGTTAAATAATCTCAGAGTGATGGATTTGACTCTATTACACATCAGTAGTTTGAGTCTAACTATTGTAGGGTTGAATCTTTTACTCGAAGGATTATCTAAGCTTTGTGGCATGTGATTATATTCATGAAGTAGATAGCTGACATTAGTGAGATTTCTTTAGCAACTGATGGCAGGGTGACATCGGGAACCTACGAGAGCCTATGAGGTGTTTTAGTGGGTTCGGATGTGCTGTTTAGCAAGTACTTGGAGTACTAGTTTGAGAAGGTGACTTGGAGGATTTGGGATAATTCTTGTGGAAATATGGATATGTGTGGAAGGTAGTGTTGGGCCCATACTACTAAAACCAAAGAATCCATACACGAATCGGGGAGAGTCTTGGAGAATCTAGGAAGCTTGTGGGATGAGGATTATTGGGTATGTTCTGATCATTTGTATGATTGTTTTTCAGAATGGTGATGAGCACACGTGAAGGAGGTTCTGATTCTGGCATAGGAATAGGTGCAGCTACTGAGCTAATTGATGCTAGATATGCATGATTTAATCTCGTCGGAGATTACGCACACTATTTTAGAGAAGACTCATGTAATGTTTGGCACCATCAAGGAAGGGATCACGAAAATCTTCGATGATCATATCGGGACTTTTCAGGCTGAGATTGTAGCAGGACAGTTAGGGGCCCATCGAGCGCTCAAGGCTTGCGGAACCTAAGAATATTTTGGGGAGGAGGATCCTATTGCTAGCTCTTGGCATGAAGGATCGAAGGTGAATTATGCCTCATGCATTTCGGAGGATCAATTCCACGATTGGATTGCAACTGAGGTTTCTCAAGCTTTAGACAAGGAGTTACCTGACATTATTTGTCATGTCATTGACTGACTGGTCTCCAGGTTCGAGGATCGGATCTCATTTGTTCAGGCAGTTGATGGGATGTGGAGGTGACTTGGGAGCAGGATCTTGGTTTGGAGAGGCAACTAGAAAAGAGGGAGCGAACTCATGATCCGACTCTATCAACAACATCTAAGTAGTTTGATGTTTCCATGTCTAGTGCTAGAGGCCCGAGAGGCCGCGACATTTGTACAAAGGGTGAAGGAACACATGCGTGTGTGTGTGTGGCAAGTTCAAATGCAGCAGGTGTGGATGAAAAGGCCAATTTCGCCAAGAATGCACCCTGGAAGTAGAATTGTGTCATCGTTGTCATCAACCTGGTCATATCATGGAAAATTGCCCGTGTTTAGTGGTTGGGGTGGCTTAGGTTCCATTTCAAGTGATTCTGCAGGAAGGGGGAGTAGAACCCTGAGACACTATGGGTATATATCGTATTCTTTTCTTTCATTCTTAAATCACTATGCTAATAATTATGTGTTGATGTGTGTGAAATAATATGCGTTGATTATCTAAGAATGGAAGCACCTGTATGATTAATATAGTTATTTTATTCGGAAAATTTTCATATGGCATTTTTCATATCGATGGCCATATATAGAAAAGGCTTAAGTATTCCGCTTAGGAGATCAACAGCCGGTTAGATCAGTAGTAGTATTAGCGAGAATTTCAAGAACCTGCAAGGTAGGCGTGTCGGGTTTGAATGCAAGATGTGTAGGGGTGTGCATGCTTTCGAGGTAGTAAGGAATTAGGTCGGTCATGAGTGTAAGATCGGTAGTTTTCATGTTCACACCTTCAAAGCGAGTTGGGTACTTGTTCCATATTGAGATGTTGTTCCCCATCAACCGATCAGTCACCAAGGACTTGTATTGGATTCAGCGGAAAGTACTTAAGGATTTTGAGATTCGTTGAGGTATTAGGAATGATCACCCGGTCTTAGAATGCATAAGCGCTTGAGTTGGCTAGTCAAGGAAGGCTAGCTGTTGTAAAGCTCAGGTTCTCGATTGCTACCTTCAGTAGGAATTTAGTAGTGGTAACATATCACTCTTAAGTGATGGGAAAGTGTTGTTCACATGGGTTTTATTTCAGCCATTGGGATTGTCAGCAGAAATCGAATGGTATCTATTGGCGAACTTTGAGTACGTCGATCCTTTGTCAAGGGAGTTGTTGAATTGATGACCCGTTCATTCCGGCCAAGGGTTATAGTTCTTTGTCACGAGCAGAAATGACTTAGAGATTAGGAGTTGTATCAAGGGAAGTGCTTGGGATTATTGAACTTGTTGAGATTTTAGGAAGTGTTCATCTAGATTTTGGATGTGGGTATGATCGTTAAGATTGGCTAGTAATGGAACAATAGACCTTGTAAGCTTAGTATATCAATAGTTTGGATTGTAATGATGTGAAATGGGTTGGAAACCCATCAACTTTTGTGGATGGGAAGAGAGAAGTTGAGTTCAAGTGGGGAGAACCATTTGGATTTTTGTGGATAGAATCAGGTACGAACCATGAAAAGTTTCACATCCTAGTCAACAGGGAAGCCATTTCAAGTGGCAGTCTGGATAGAGGTTCTGCGAGAGGTTGGGAGTTCATAAGCTTTCAACATCAAATTGGTGCATTATTAGTAGTTCATAGCAAACGCGTGGAAGGATCTAGGTCGAGGGTTATGTTAGAGCCTTTCTGCCTATTCTTGTCTAATGAAGGCTTTGGGGTTCGAAGCATGATCCAAACACCTGATTGGAATATAGACAATGTGGTCTGACTCATGATGATTATGATTGGTATGATAAAAGTATGGTGAGACCATGGGTTGGACCTCTAACAATATGGAAGCGTTGTAAGACTACGAGGCAGTCGTAGCATATACAAGGATGATACGCTGTCAGGGAAAGTGTTGTAAATCGGCAATGTAGTCGTGACATTCACATATTAAGATAGGCCATTGTAGGAGTGATCGTTGGGCTGAAAGAGCATCAGCATGTGCCCAGGGCAAGACGGACAGTATTGTCGGAAGATTCTCCTTGTTATGAAAGGAGGACCAATGGGTCCGAGGCGAGGTTAGGCCTATGTAGCACTCGTCTGGGTGAGACCCGTGGGCAAGGCTCGTATGGTTATGATAGTGTGGGTGAGACCCGGTGGAGATCATTTGGAAGAAGGAATTGGATTATGTTCAGAGTGGAATGACTCTGTGGTCAGTGATTGGAATTTGTGTGATGTATAGGCTAGGGTATCCCTTACTAGTTAGACTCTTAGTCGGAGCCTTGTGTCGGGACCAGATGTGAGACTGTCAGTCTCAGCAGCGGATTGGGGATTTTATATCTCGGTTTAGTGGAATCAGAAGATTTCATATAGAATGCAAGTGTAAATATTTGGATTTCAGGACGTGAGTTATGTTCCCAGTTGGCACAAGGGGTAGAGACTTGTATTGGGATTCGCCTTATTTATATGAAACTTTTCAACAACAAGGTTTGGTTAAGGTTATGTCTGCTAAAAGTATAGTCTAGATGATTTAGGACCGAAATAATTTCTTCTAGTCTAGATTGCAGATATAGGTCCTAGTAATAGTATTTTAGAATGGTATTGCATGTCGGGAAGTCGGATAAGGTATTGGATTCCTTGATCCGAGCTAAGTAGTGATGAATGTCCTTCATTCGTTAAGGTTAGTGGGAGCAGGCATTCGTTCTTTGTAAGTATGTGAGTTCTGCTAAGAATGGGTTCAATTACTGGAAGTTCATCGTATGTTGGGGTCGAATTTCATTAAGGATGTGGAAGAGTTGGTCGGATCGTATGATTTTCCAGAGTGTAGCAAGGAGTGATTTTGAAGACGAAATCTAATTTAAATGGGGGAGAGTTGTAACACCTTGTTTCAAATTGTTTCATAATTCGGGGTCGTGACCCAAAGACCAGTTATCATAAGGCTTCGGGACTTGGGTGAAAGAGAGATTTAGACCCCTTTGGATGTGGGTAATGTAGATGAGGTGATCCGATAGTTCGTTTGGTGCTTTGGAGCCCAAGGGTATAATTGTAAAGTAATAGTTCGAGCCTTTTATGAAATTTGGATTTAAGTTCATTATGTTTTAAGGAAAAGGAGAGTTGATAGGGTTGTAGAGCTTATAAAAACCTTTCCATGGATATAAACATCATCGAAATCGGAGTCGAAACAAAGAAGTTGTGACCATTTGAAGTCAGGGTGGTTTTGGGATGAGATGCGTATGCTGGGCGTACTCAACATGTACGTTGGGTGTACTAGGCCATCCCTAGTATGTTGGGCATAAATTGAGTACGTTGGACGTACGCAATCAGTGCCTAAACACTTTGTTCGTGGTTTGAGCCCTATTTAAGCTCCTTAACTCCCCTAAACCCATTCCATTCTCAGCCTCCACCTCTCCAACACCCTCTCTCGAAACCTTAACCCTAGTTTGAGACTTGTGAGGAAAAGAAGGTATTTTTAAGTGATTTGGAGTGTTCTTGGTGCACCTAGGAGAAGAAGGACACTCATTGTAGAAGTGTTGGTTTCATTGGAGCTTGTAGATCCAGACTTTTTTCACCTTGATCTTTCTTATAGAGGTATAAAGCTTGAATTTTTATGATGCATTTGTTAGATCTAGCTAGTTTTGGGGTGTTATGAGCTTTTTGTCACTTTAGTGCATAAAGTTTAGATATTTAAATTTTGTGACCTTGTTATGGATAAAGTTGGAAATTTTATCCATTTAAACATCATATTGATTCGGATCTAAAAGCTTGATACTTGGACTTAATGAGTTAAGTTGGAAAAAGATGCATTTTAGGTCCCTTTTAGACTTAAAGACTAGATCTTGGTAGGTTGTACCATTCTAATGGATAAAGTTGGAAACTTTATCCATTATGGAGTTACTAGGAACCATAAAAATATCATCTTGATGGGTTCTGATGAATCATGCTTAAGTTGATGTTCATATTATAAGTTTAGATGGATAAAAATGGGTTTTGGTCCCATTAAGACATACAAAAGCATAAAGTTGGAAACTTTATGTCTTACTAGATTTTAAGGAGCCAAGATATGAAGTTGGACGATATGTCTTAACCGATTAAAACCTCAGAAATGGAAGTTGGTGATCTGGTGTGTATGCAGGGCATATGTATATGTACGTTGTGTGTACGTGCCGAAGGTCCCAATGCTACGAGGGTTTTCCGAGTTAGCATCTCGAGTATGATTTGATACCTTCAGTCTGAGATGACTTTCCTTCACTATATCCATGGGTCGAAGGCACCAATGTCGGACCACTATTTTATGATGTAGTATGATGATTGTCTTCGTGATAACTGCTAGTTATGCCTGTATTTGCTTGATGAATATGTGATTCTTTTTTAATGATATTATGTGGTAGTGGTATGGGTGAAATACACCAGATACCGGTTGAAATAAACCGTAGGGGATTACAAGCACCTATATATGCTTGATTGTATCCAATAGAAATAAACCGAATGGGATTTCAAGCACCCATATATGTTTGACTGTATCCGGTTGAAATAGACCGAAGGTGTAACACTTGTAGATTCGGGCTAGTCAATTTAGAGTAATAATCGTTTAAAATGACTTTTTGATAGAAGATTATTTAGCATAAATAATCTTAACCTAATTTGTATTATATGTCACAAGGATTCTGTACATACAAAGAATGCTGAAATCTGACTTATAACAAAGAAGGTATGACCTATGCAAGTTTTACGACTAAATCGGCACAGTGTCGCGTATCATAAAAAGTAAAATTTTGATTAAATATTTTTTATCCTTAGAGATCTAAACGAAAGTTGTATTATATGTTAAAACGAGAGCATTCATATAGAGATCGTCCAAATCTGACTTCGTATGAGGAATTTATGATTTTTCTAAGATTTGGCATACCAATATGCTGCCCGGAATTCAAATTTTAGATCGATCGATTTTTAGCTGACACAACCTAAATGAGAATTTAATATCTCATTAATAGGAGCTCAACGATAACTATACAGTCGAAAAACAGAGTTTGTATGTAGAAGTTATGAATTTTACACAGTCGGTAAATAGTGTAATCTTCTCATACTGTTAAATTTAAAATCGGTCGAGAATTAGCCGATGAAGTCAAAATTAGAGTTTTAGATATTGTCAATACCTATGCGTGGATATAAAGAATGTCGAAAACGGAGCTCGTATGCGAAAGTTACGGAATTTAGAAGTCAAGATGCTCTGATACGAAGTGGGTGACATGGCGCCATATGAGCCATTGCTTCCTCCCCACGCCTTGACACCAGATGGTGACACCTGGCACCCAACTCAACGAGTTGGAGGCTTAGAACTCGCCAATTTGAGCCATTTTCAGCCTATAAATATCATGCGAGGCTCACTCATTTTCCTCACACCTTAACCCTTCTCTCTCTCTCTCTCTCTCTAACTTCTCTCTAAACCTCCCCCAACCTCTAGTAACTTCTAAGTGATAGAGGAAATCCCCCAGAGTGCCAGAAGGCTCCGAGAAAAAGAGGCTTTTGGCTCAGAAGTTATGCCCCCCAGAGCCCAGTTTCTAGCCGAATCTCCCGATAAGTGAGTTATGCTTACTTTACTTTAAGTATAGCTTAGGTTTAAATTTATTATCATTATTATTAGCTTATTAACAATATATATTATAAAATATAATATATAAAGTGTAATTATAATATATTTTAACTACTCGCGGTACGGGGATTATGGTTTGAATGGCCGCGTAGGGTTGTTAGATTTCAGAAGTGCTATCATGCCAAAATGGTCCTGCCCTCCGGTATTTCATGTTTGGCCCCTGTCTGTACATAGTGATTGAAAAGTATTGTTTAAAATTTATAAAAAAAATCACTCATAATTAGTCGTGATAAATATTAGACTAAAATCTAATGGTAATAATACTAGGTTTCGTCGAAGGAAATTATATTGCAAGAAGCGAAGCACTGTCCAAGTTGGAATCATCACTTTAACAAGTGAGTGCATAGTTACTTTCATCTTACACATAGATATGAAGTATTTAATACAAATTACGTGCTATGTGTGCATATTGTTTGTGTTCCTGATATCTATGTTGGATGAACAATTTATATATATTTTATATTATTTAAATTGTATATGTATTTTATATCTACGAATATGTTGGGTAGAACATGGGTAGATGAACCATGAGGGATGAAGAGATGATATAGATGAACATTGGCAGCTGTGCCACAACCTGTAGATATTTTTGAACCATGATGTACTCTAAACATCCTAGTAGACATGCCTGGTAGAGAACATTATAATCCTAGTAGTTGCGCCTAATAGAGAACATCATAATCCTAGCAGTTACGCCTAAATGATAATATCAGTAGTTGCGCCTAATAGAGAGCATCATAACCTTGACAGTTGTGCCTAGATGATATTATTGGAAGCTGTGCCAAATAGATAATATTGGCAGT
This sequence comes from Lactuca serriola, assembly GCF_051521515.1. Lineage (NCBI taxonomy): Eukaryota > Viridiplantae > Streptophyta > Magnoliopsida > Asterales > Asteraceae > Lactuca > Lactuca serriola. The sequence continues at coordinate 170,465,858 of NC_136415.1, read as the reverse complement.
TGTGCCATAGGCAATGATGGACTTCATGCCTATTCCTTAGAAGAATCCTTAGGAATGAATGAGTGAATGATAGATGATTCTTAGGGTAGATCCTTAAGAAATAAAGAAGATAATGGGGATGGGTAATTGGGTTAATTTTTTGATGATGGAACATAATAACTTTATTATTGTGGGTTGAAAACCCTATATACTCACAAGGTTTCCCACCCTGACCCACTCAGTTTATTTGTTTCACAGGTGTCGATACGAAGCTACATTACACTGAGAGATTAAAGGAGATGTAGATCACTAGCGTAAATGAATTTAAGGTCTGTTTATGCTTATGTTTCTGTATTGACGATGACATCCCAAAGTTTTAATATAAACAAAATACATTTCTTTGGAAATGATTTGATAATATATTTATCTTGTTTTTCTAGGAACAAATTCCGCAATACTATTCTTTAAAATGAATACTCCGCTTTTCAAATAAGCATAAATAAAACTTTTAAAATGACTGTGAATTTGGGGATGTCACAGTTGGTATCAGAGCATTAATTTAAGTGAACTAGAAATAAGGGTTTATTTATAGACTTAAACTTAGAATATTAAGCGATGATTGTGAGGAGTGTGTCTAGTATATTTTAGGTAGTACACCTGAATAGATACAAGCAATAGCTTATTTTGGGAAGATGACTAAATTGATTTTATGTGCTACATGATTTGTGCTGCCTTATATGCTTTATGATGTTATTGTTTGATCGGATCTATGGTATGTTGCCGACCAGATCTGAAAATTTTATGTGCTCAGGTTTCCAAACGTTTAGTTACGATATTAGAAATGGCATGTAACTTTTTGGAGTAATAAGGATGAATACGCGTCTAAACCTTCCTCTATCTATACTCTTGTCTCGGTACACCAAACACCTGCTTTGGTGTATAGAATGTTATGATAAGGACTTGTAGCGGACTGAGCAAATGGAGGAAATGAGAAGGATTAAGATAGTGAATGATACTTATCGGAAGATATAATGAGAGCATTATATTGCCTTTAGAATATGTCTAAATAGGTAATACCTCTAGTACTGGAGAAGTACACTTTCAATTGGCGGAAAGAAAGAATTTTTGGTATAATCCATGAAGTTGTCCCATCGTCCGACAGTTTCACCACCAACCGAGTTGAAGCATAATTGTTATTGAAGATATGCATGGAACAAGTCCTAGTAGAGTCTAGCGAAAATTTTATGATTATTTGGACACATTTGTATGTGTTAAATTCTTTTGTGATTTTAGGAAATAAGAGCTTGGAAAAACTGCGAGACAATACTTGGGACGAGTATGAGTAGGTGTGAAAGGTATAGAGGCCTATACTACCGGAAGTACATGACTCGCACTTGGATCAGGGGAAGTCACAAGGTTACCAACAAGCTAGTAATTGATTCCGTTTAGTTCAAGTATGTCGTTACCATCGTTCTGATAATGACTAAGAAGATGATTGTTATTTCAACCCTAGTGGTCCTATCAAATCGAGTCCGACTAAGATGAGTATGTTACGTGGTTCAGAGAACCAAGATCGATGTAGCATCTGACTTAGGCCATAAAAATGAAGTGAAAGATAATCGAAACGATCAATAGAAGTATCGTGATCACCGTTAAAGTAAAGAAGATTGTAGCTAGAAGTACTACATGCTAGAACGTGATTATATTTCATTAGAACATGAAGGAATGTATATTCCATTCTGGAATTTGTCTCTAAGAGACCTGAGTCTAAGCATTGCATCACAGGATGAGAGGTCATTAGAACATGACCCATTGGTCTGTCATGAAAATCGAAGTAAAGAACTTCTCTTAAGTTAAGTCTATTTAGGAAGAAGTAAGAGTCTTCAATAAGGATCTATTTTGTAACTCGAAGGTTACAATTGAAAGTTCAACATAGGATAGAGAGTAGATGCAAGATTGAGCATCGCCAGCAGTCAAAAAGTCCAAGAGTTAAATACTCATTCAAGGGAACATACGAGTTACGGTTTTTATCTAGGATGAAAACATATGGAGTCATTATACAAGCCCCATTTTGTTGATGATTTTGGGACTTAATTATCCTAAAGGGGAGATAACTGTAACGCCTGCATATCCGGGCTAGTCAATTTAGAGAATATAAACTTCAAAAATGACTTTTTGATAGAAGATTATTTAAAGTAAATAATGTTAACCAAGTTATAGTATATTTCATAAGGGTTCCGTACATATAAAGAACGCCGAAATCCGAGTTATAACGAGTAAGTTATGGTTCGTCGAAGTTTTACGGCTAAACCGGCACGGCATTGCGTAACTTAAAAAGTGAATTTTTGATAAATTAATTTTAAGCCTTAGGGATCTAAATAAAGGTCTTATTATACGTTAAACCGAGAGCGTGCATAAAAAGAACGTCCAAATCTGACTTCGTTTAAGGAAGTTATGATTTTTCTAAGATTTGGTATAGCAGTATGCAGCCCGGAATTCGAATTTTAGATCGATCAATTTTTAGCCAACATGACCTAAATGAGAATTTAAGATCTCTTTAATAGGAGCTCACCGATAAAAAGACAGTCGAAAACGGAGTCCGTATGTAGAAGTTATGAATTTTACACAGTCGGTAAACAGTGTAATATTCTAATACTTTTAAATTTAAAATTGGTTGAGAATTAGCCAATGGAGTCAAAAGGAGAGTTTTAGATCTTGTCAGTACCTACACGTGGGTATAAATAACGTCAACATCAGAGCTCGTATGTGAAAGTTACAGAATTTAAAAGTCGAGATGGGCTGATGCGAAGTGGGTGATGTGGCGCGATCTGAGCCATTGCTTTCTCCTCACGCCTTGACACCAGATGGTGACACCTGGCACCTAACTCGAGGAGTTGGAAGCTCAGAACTCACCGAGTTGAGCCATTTTTCAGCCTATAAATACCATGTGAGGCTCACTCATTTGCCTCACACTTCAAACCTTCTCTCTCTCTCTCTAACTTCTCTTTAAATCTCCCCCAACCTCTAGTAACTTCTAAGTGCTAGAGGAAAGCCCTCGGAGCGCCAGAAGGCTTTGAGACAACGAGCTTTTTGGCTCAAAAGTTCTGCACCCGCAAATCCCGGTTTCTAGCCGAATTTCCCAGTAAGCGAGTTATGCTAACTTTACTTTAAGTATAGCTTAGGTTTAAATTTGTTAGTGTTATTATGAACTTATAAACAATATATATATATATATATATATATATATATATATATATATATATATATATATATATGTGACATCCCCAAAATCTCGGCCAAAAACGACCGATTTTCATTTATGCTTTTAAAATAATTTCAGAGTAAATCCTTTTGATTTGAAAGAGTTGCGGAATTTGTTCCCAAAAACAAAACATGAAAAAACAATGTTTACCAACGCATTTCATAAAAGAAATGTATTTTTCATTATATAATCAAAACTCGGGGTGTCATGTTCCGATACAGACCAATAAGCATAAACGATAACATTACACGTCATTCAACAAATATATACATATACATACTTGTAAACAAAACAACTTGATGGTTCATCCATCTTATGCCCTCGTGCCACTTCCTGTAATACAAATTAAAACTGAGTGGGTCAGGCTTGGGAGCCTGATGAGCATATAGGGTTTTCAACCCACAATAAATAATTATATTTAATTTCCACCAACCAACAATAACCCAATTACCCATTCCCGTTATTCTCACTTTATGTCCCTAAGACAACTAACATAAGGGACCTAGTCTAAGAATATTTCATCGGGGCGACAACACATGCTTCGGGGGTTGCTCAGCAATATAAGTCAAATAAGGCAACCATGAGGGGGATGGAGTACATCGAATGAACACCCGAGTTCATTAACACCTACAGGTGGCGAACCAGCTAATGTTTCCACAAGACTGTCTAGAAAAGTCCGTGGTCGTCATCTAAACACCGCTAGATGACTAAATCAAACAACAACGAGGCCTCTCATCTGTTTATTACACACCAACTATCTACCCATGTTCTACCCAACATATTAGTAGATAAAAATATACATTTTTATACATAGTTTAAAAACCTGTATAGCATGCTTTAATCAATACATATTCCACATAACAGATGAGGCACACACACATACCACATATTTCATAGAAAACGAATCAGATCCATGAGATACAAGAGAGTGAATATACATTCACACATATAACACAAAATATACACATAACACGTATTTCGTATAAAATACTTTATAATTACACGTTTGAAGAAAGTGACCACACACTCACACCTATAAACAACAATATACTTAATACATTCGAACCAAACTTGTATTATTATCGTGTTTATGAAAGGTAGTATACACTCACTTGATCAGAAGATGATCGGACAACACTACGACTTGCAGAAGTAGTAATCCTCAGCAGATCTGGAAGATCTTCACAAAAATCAAACTTCTCGCGGACAGAGCTTCGGCTCGGGAATCGCACTTCTCGGGATCTTCGGAATCTCGGGACTTGCTTCGGGGCTCGAGAATAATACCGGGGCTTCGGGGTATTTCTGGCACGCAAATCGATGCAAAACGAGAGAGAGAAGAGAGAAAAATAGCAAAAGAACTCGGCTGCCCTCGCATCCTATTTATAGGAGGCTGGAGCCTCGGAGTACGCGGGGCGTACTGCTCCGAAATCGTCACTGCTTACGTATCCGAAGTTCTCGAGTGCGAGTGTCGACATTCCTCGGTGTGCGCGGGGCGTAACTCGGATCAGATCGGTGACTCCTTCGGATAATCATCCGAATTAAAGATTAAATTTAAATACAAATTATTTAATAAACTTCGGAAATTCATAACTTCTTCATACAAACTCTGTTTTCGACGTTCCTTATATCCATGCGAAGGTGAGACTACGCTCTACAACTTTCGTTTAGACTCCGTCGGCTAATTTTAAATTTATTTTTATTATTTATTTTTAATAGGTCGGGACAGAAAAACTTCGTTATAAATTCATAACTTCTTCGTTTGACGTCCGTTCTCGCCTAACTTTTCATCGCTTCAATACCAACAACGAGACCTTTGATCCTCGTTTAGATTGCTTCGGCTAAAAACCGCTCGATCTCAAATCGAGTATTTCGGGCTGCATACCGCTAAGCCGAAACTTCAATAAATCATAACTTCCTCATACGAAGTCAGATTTGGGCGTTCTATATATATTCGGAAACCTCGTTTCAAATACTACAACATTAACCAAAGATATCAAGTTTATTTTACACTTAAATTTTGACGCTTATTTTTATTCTTAATTAATCAAACGACATAATTAAGCAATTAAGCACAAAACACATAGTACTCAAATAATACTCTTCTATTATTTCAAAACGGGTTACAAAGGTTAACCTAGACCATTACATTGCTAAAAATGGCAAGCTCGGAAACACAGGCGTTACAATTCTCTCCACCTTAGAATGATTTCATCCCCGGAATCACACTTCAACAAACAAATGCGGATAGCGACTCAACATGTCACTCTCCGTCTCCCAGGTGAGATTCGGCCCATTCATGTGTTTCCATCGGACAAGCACTAACCCAACCATTTTGCCTCGCAACTTCTTAGCCTTTCGGTCAACAATTGCCTCTGGTTCTTCAATTAATCTCTTGTTCTCATCAATTCTCAATTTAGAAATTGGAATTATATCAGGAACTTCTCCCGTGAACTTCCTCAAATAACACACATGAAAAGTGTTGTGAATTCCATTCAGTTCTTCTGGTAGTTCAAGCTTGTAAGCTTGGTTCCCAACCCTATGAAGAACTTTAAACGGTCTAATAAACCTTGGACTCAACTTTCCCCTTTTACCAAATCTTATAAGTCCCTTCCACGGCGAGACTTTAAGCAAAACCGAATCTCCAACCTCAAAAGTCATTGGTCTTCGCTTTTTGTCAGCATATCTCTTTTGACGATCCTGAGCTGCTAACATTCTTTCTCTAATTATTTTCAACTTTTCAGCAGTTTGATGAACCATCTCCGATCCCATAAACTGCTTTTCCCCAACCTCAAGCCAACAAGACGGCGTACGACACTTATGTCCGTACAAAGCTTGATAAGGTGCCATCTTAATGCTCGAGTGAAAACTATTATTATAGGAAAATTCTACCAATGGTAAATGTTCATCCCAATTACCTAGGAATTCCAAGGTACATGCTCTTAGCATATCTTCAAGTGTTTGTATCGTTCTTTCACTCTGACCATCAGTCTGCGGATGGTAAGCTGTACTTAAACACAACTTGGTACCCAATTCCTCTTGTAGACTTTTCCAAAACCTCGAGGTGAAACGGCTATCACGATCCGACACAATTGTTAATGGAACACCGTGAAGCCTCACAATTTCCTTCACGTAAGAATTCACAAGATTCTCCATAGACCATTTCTCCTTGGCTGCTATGAAATGCGCACTCTTAGTGAATCGATCAACGACCACCCAAATCATGTCGTGACCATTCTTTGTTCTGGGCAGTTTAGTGACAAAATCCATAGCAATGTCTTCCCACTTACCCATAGGCACAGGAAATGGTTCTAAACTCCTGTACGGTTTCTGATGTTGTGTCTTGACTCTCGCACAAGTCACACACTCGGCCACATACTTTGCAACATCAAGCTTCATCGTCGGCCACCAGTAGTAGGGTTTTAGGTCCCTATACATTTTAGTGCTACCCGGATGAATCGAGTACATGGTCTTGTGAGCTTCTTCCATCAGAAGATCTCTGACTCCTCCTGTCTTAGGTATCCAAATCCGATCTTGGAACACCTTCAGTCCATGACTGTTTACACCGAACACCAACGTTTTGCCCAAACGTTCCTCCTTTCGGTCATTCTTTTCAGAAGCTTCGCTTTGAGCTTTCTTTATACTTTCCACAATGGTCGAGACAACTTCAATTCTCAACGCTCTTGGCCTTTTCCTTTCAAGATTGACTTTCCGACTGAGAGCATCAGCAATAACATTAGCTTTACCGGGGTGGTAAAGTATCTCGCAGTCGTAGTCTTTAAGTAATTCTAGCCAGCGTTGTTGCCTCATATTAAATTATTTCTGATTAAAGAGATATTGGAGACTCTTATGATTAGTGAAAAGTTTGCACTTCGTGCCATAAAGGTAATGCCTCCATATTTTTAGAGCGAAAACTACCGCTGCCAACTCCAAATCATGAGTCGGGTAATTCTTTTCATGCTCCTTCAGCTGTCGAGACGCATATGCTATCACCTTTTCTCTTTGGGTCAAAACACAACCCAATCCAACCCCAGACGCATCGCTATAAACAACGAAGTCTTCAACTCCATCGGGTAAAGAAAGTATCGGTGCCTCGCATAGCTTCTTCTTTAGCTTCTCGAATGCTACTTTATGCTTATCACTCCAAGCATAAGTAGCTCCTTTGTGGGTCAAAGCCGTTAATGGAGTAGCAATCAAAGAAAAGCCTTGGATAAACCTTCGGTAATATCCGGCTAATCCTAAAAAGCTTCGGATCTCCGTGGGACTTTTCGGTTGTTCCCATTTCATCACAGCTTCGATCTTTGCTGGATCAACCATTATCCCTTCTTGGTTGACCACGTGACCCAAGAATTGGACTTCACGAATCCAAAAATCACACTTAGAGAACTTTGCATACAGCTTCTTCTTCTTCAAGACTTCTAACACTTCTCGCTAGTGTCTGCCATGCTCCTCTTGGCTTTTCGAGTAAATCAGAATGTCGTCTATGAACACTATCACGGATTTATCAAGGAACGGATTACAAACCCTATTCATCAAATCCATGAACGCTGCTGGAGCATTGGTTAGTCCAAACGACATAACCAAGAACTCGTAGTGTCCATATCTAGTTCTGAATGCAGTCTTCTCGATATCTTGCTCTCTTACTTTTAGCTGATGATATCCTGACCTTAGATCGATCTTCGAGAAATAGCTCGAACCTTGCAATTGATCAAATAGGTCATCAATCCTTGGGAACGGATATCTATTCTTTATTGTTGCCTTGTTCAGCTGTCTGTAATCAATGCACATTCTCATAATTCCATCTTTCTTCTTCACAAATAACACCGGAGCTCCCCAGGGCGATGAACTAGGTCTAATGAAACCTTTGTCCAATAATTCCTGAAGTTGCATCATCAGCTCATTCATCTCCGTCAGTGCTAATCGATAAGGTGCTTTTGCTATTGGCGTGGTCCCTGGTAACAAGTCTATTCTGAACTCCACTTGTCTATCAGGTGGTAATCCAGGAAGATCTTCGGGAAATACTTCCGGATAATCACACACCACTGGAATATTCTGCATCACCTTCTTTTCCTTCTTAGCATCAATCACGAATGCTAAATATGATGTACATCCCTTGGTCAAAAACTTTCTGGCTTTCATTAGGGAAATGATTCCAGAATTCACTATGCGTTTGTCCCCATACACCATAAACGAATCTTTCCCAGGCGGGTTTACTTTAACTATCTTCTTCTTGCATAAAATTTCGGCATCATTGGCGCTAAGCCAATCCATTCCCAACACGATGTCGAAACCATTAAGCTCGATAGGAAATAATTCCTCGTGAAACTTATTCCCATTAAGGTCGATTAAGATGTTTTTCATACGATGGCTAACAGGTACAAACTTGCCACTAGCAACTTCGACTAATAAAGCATTATCTAGTCTATCAACAGGCAATGCTAGCTTTCTACCAAACTCATGCGAAATAAAGGAGTAGTTGGCTCCATAATCAAACAAAATTTGAGCAGGTAGTTCGTTAACAAGAAAGCTACTTGAAGCGACATCAGCTTCATCTTTCGCAGCCTCAAGTGTCATCTGGAAGGCTCTCGCCTTCGGCTTTGGTGGAATGTTGGGCCTAGCTGCCTCCTTCTTCTTCGGACAGTCTTTCAAAATATGCCCCTATTCATTACAACCAAAACACATCCTTTTGTTGTTCGGACACTCATTGGCAAAATGCCCAATTTTTCCGCACTTGTAGCAGGTTACATCCTTGCTACATTTCCCAAAGTGCTTTTTCTTACACTTATCACACCACTTCGCTTCTCCTCCTTTTCCTCCACCAAACTTTTTCGAATCAGATTTCGAAAATTTGCTTTTCTTACTGGAACCAGATGTTCCCTCAAACTTTCTCTTCTCACCAACCTCAACCTTGTCGGTGGTTCTCCCCTTAATCATGTTCTCAACAGACTTGGCAGCCCAGATAGCTGCCTCTAGAGTATGTGCCTGACGTACTGGCACCTCGTACTCCCATGGGAGTCCCTTCGCATACCGGTCCACCTTTGTCAGCTCATTTGGAACGATACGCAAGGCAAACTCCATCTTATCGGTGAAGTTATTGGTGTATTCATCAACTGACATGCTGCCTTTCGTCAATGTCAGAAACTTGTTCTCCAACTCCAACAAATTTTGAGCCGAGCAGAACTTGCGCTTGAACTGCACCAAGAACTTTGCCCATGTCAATTGCAGTGGCTCATTAGGGCTTAACGTCTTCCCTACAGTGTTCCACCAACGAACGGCTCCACCTCGGAACTGACGCACTGCATAGATAGTCTGCAACTTGCCTCTGCAGCCACAAGTCATGAAGGCTAACTCCATTTCGGAGATCCAATCCATAACTCCAATCGGATCCTCCTTTCCATTGAAGGTCGATGGTTTGCAAGTTAGAAAGTCCTTGTACATGCATCCCATTCCATCATTCCTTCCATCATGGTTGTTTTGCCTAACTATCGGTGGGTTGGCTTGACCAACAGACCCACTGAAGTTTCCACCTTCCGAGTGCCCTTCATTTAATTCAGGCTCCTCCACACGAATTGACAGTTCTTCACGATTCTGTTGAAGCAACCATCTAGTTTCATCCATCTGACGATCCAACATTGTTTGAATCGGGGCGACAACACATGCTTCGGGGGTTGCTCAGCAATATAAGTCAAATAAGGCAACCATGAGGGGGATGGAGTACAGCGAATGAACACCCGAGTTCATTAACACCTACAGGAGGCGAACCTGCTAATGTTTCCACAAGACTGTCTAGAAAAGTCTGTGGTCGTCATCTAAACTTCGCTAGATGACTAAATACAACAACAACGAGGCCTCTCATCTGTTTATTACACACCAACTATCTACCCATGTTCTACCCAACATATTAATAGATAAAAATATACATTTTTATACATAGTTTAAAAACCTGTATAGCATGCTTTAATCAATACATATTCCACATAACAGATGAGGCACACACACATACCACGTATTTCATAGAAAACGAATCAGATCCATGAGATAGAAGAGAGTGAATATACATTCACACATATAACACAAAATATACACATAACACGTATTTCGTATAAAATACTTTATAATTACGCGTTTGAACAAAGTGACCACACACTCACACCTATAAACAACAATATAATTAATACACTCGAACCAAACTTGTATTATTATCGTGTTTATGAAAGGTAGTATACACTCACTTGATCAGAAGATGATCGGATAGCACTACGACTTGCAGAAGTAGTAATCCTCAGCAGATCTGGAAGATCTTCACAAAAATCAAACTTCTCGCAGACAGAGCTTCGGCTCGGGAATCGCACTTCTCGGGATCTTCGGGATCTTGGGACTTGCTTCGGGGCTCGAGAATAATACCGGGGCTTCGGGGTATTTCTGGCACGCAAATCGATGCAAAACGGGAGAGAGAAGAGAGAAAAATAGCAAAAGAACTCGGCTGCCCTCGCATCCTATTTATAGGAGGCTGGAGCCTCGGAGTACGCGGGGCTTACTCTCCGAAATCGTCACTGCTTATGTATCCGAAGTGCTCGAGTGCGAGTGTCGACATTCCTCGGTGTACACGGGGCGTAACTCGGATCAGATCGGTGACTCCTTCGGATAATCATCCGAATTAAAGATTAAATTCAAATACAAATTATTTAATAAACTTCGGAAATTCATAACTTCTTCATACGAACTCTGTTTTCGACGTTCCTTATATCCACGTGAAGGTGAGACTACGCTCTACAACTTTCGTTTAGACTCCGTCGACTAATTTTAACTTTATTTTTATTATTTATTTTTAATAGGTCGGGACAGAAAAACTTCGTTATAAATTCATAACTTCTTCGTTTGACGTCCGTTCTCGCCTAACTTTCCATCGCTTCAATACCAACAACGAGACCTTTGATCCTCGTTTAGATTGCTTCGGCTAAAAACCGCTCGATCTCAAATCGAGTATTTCGGGCTGCATACCGCTAAGCCGAAACTTCAATAAATCATAACTTCCTCATACGAAGTCAGATTTGGGCGTTCTATATATATATTCGGAAACCTCGTTTCAACTACTACAACATTAACCAAAGATATCAAGTTTATTTTACACTTAAATTTTGACGCTTATTTTTATTCTTAATTAATCAAACCACATAATTAAGCAATTAAGCACAAAACACATAGTACTCAAATAATACTCTTCTATTATTTCAAAACGGGTTACAAAGGTTAACATAGACTATTACGTTGCTAAAAATGGCAAGCCCGGAAACACAGGCGTTACAATATATATATATATATATATATATATATATATATATATATATATATATATAAAGTGTTATTATAATATCTTTTGAGTGCTCACAGTACGAGAAATCTGGTTTGAAGGGCCGCATAGGTTTGTTGGATTTCGGAAGTGCTTTAATGTCAAAATGGTCCTGCCCTCTGGTGTTTCATGTCTGGCCGTTGTCTGTACATTGTGGTTGAAAAGTATTGTTTAGCACTTATAAAAAAAATCACTCATAATTATTCGAGATAAATATTAGACTAAAATCTAGTGGTAATAATACTAGGTTTCATCGAAGTTAGAATCATCACTTTAACAAGTGAGTGTATAGTTACTTTCATCTTACACATAGATATAAAGTATTTAATAGAAATTATGTGCTATGTGTGCATATTATTTGCGTTCCAGATATCTATGTTAGATGAACGATTTATACATGTTTTAAATGATTTAAACTGTATATGTAATTTATATTTACGGATATGTTGGGTAGAACATGGGTAGATGGATGATGAAGGATAAAAGATGGTATAGATGAACATTGGCAACTGCGCCACAACTTGTAGATGTTTTTGAACCACGATCTACTCTAAACATCCCAACAGTTGCGCCTAGAGGATAATACCGGTAGTTGTGCCTAATAGAGAACATTATAATCCTGGCAGCTGCGCCTAATAGAGAACATCATAATCCTGGCAGCTGCGCCTAAACGATAATATCGGAAGCTACGCCTAATAGAGAACGTCATAACCCTGGCAGCTACGCCTAAATTATAATATTGGCAGATGTGCGTAATAGATAATCTTAGCAGTTGTGCCATAGGCAAAGATGGACTTCGTGCCTATTCCTTAGGAGAATCCTTAGGAATGAATGAGTGAATGGTAGATGATTCTTAGGGTAGATCCTTAAGAAATAAAGAAGGTATTGGGATGGGTAATTGGGTTAATTTTTTGATATTGAAACATATTAAATTTATTATTGTGGGTTGAAAACCCTATGTACTCACCAGGTTTTTCAACCTGACCTACTTAGTTTATTTGTATCACAGGTGTCAATACGAAGCTACATTACACTGAGAGATTAAATGAGATGTAGCTCACTAATATAAATGAATGTAAGGTGTGTTTATACTTATTTTTCTTTATTGATGATGACATACCAATGTTTTAATATAAACAAAATACATTTCTTCGGAAATGCTTTGATAATATATTTATCATGTTTTTCTAGGAACAAATTCCGCAATATTATTGTTTAAAATGAATACTCTGATTTTCAAATAAACATAAATAAAAATTTTAAAATGACCATGAATTTGCGGATGTCACATGTCACTATCTACGCGTGGATATAAAGAACGTAAAAAACGGAGCTCGTATGTATGGATTTAGAAGATAATTAGCTTTTTGAGTAACCAACGAGTGACTAGTGGCAAGATCTGAGCCATTACTTCTTCAACACGACTTTGCACGAGATTGCGACACGTGGCACATTACGCCCAACGTAATTTTGAGTACGCTCGGCATAACCCTTAAAAGCCCATTACGCCTAGCGTAATTCTTGAGTACACTCGGTGTACTCGGTGTTGGCAGCCTATAAATAGAAGGCATTTTTCATTATTTTTCTCACATCTCTTCACCCATTTCTCTCCCAAAAACCCTAAACACTCTAAGCCTTTCCCTATCACCTCTTAGGTGTTAGTAGCGAGTCCTGGAGCACCAGAAGGCCCCGAGAAGAAGAGTTTTCGGCTCAGAAGTTCTGCCTACGCATAGCATGTTTTCTTGCTAAACCCCCTTGTAAGTGAGTTATGCTCACCATACTTTAAGTATAACTTAAGTTTAAGTTCATTATCATTATTATGAACCTATAAACAAGATTTGTCAGTGATTCCAAGCCATTATACTGATTGATCTGCTTATGGGGATGATGTCTATGATGTGATTTAGTGAGGCATTTAAAGTGGGATTTCCAAACAGTATACTTCATATACCAAATGGACCCTACCTCCGATATCATCCTACCTGGTTGTTCCTTACTTGATAGATCATAAAAGTAGACTTTGAGTTAATGATAAATCTAGACTAATAATTAGTCAAAATAAATATTAGATTAAGAATTAACGATAATAATGCTAGGTTACGTCAAAGGAAAAGACAGTTGCTAGAAGCGAAGCGCTGCCCAAATTTCAAGTCATCACTTTAACAAGTGAGTGCATAGTCTCTTTCAGTAACATCATTTTAATACAAGTATTAATAAAGGTATTAAATACGTGTTGAAAGTTTAGATGTGAGTTATATACTTATCACTGTATAGACCATGAATTTGCGGCTGTCACATGTCGCTACCTACGTGTGGATATAAAGAACGTCAAAAACGGAGCTCATATGTACGAATTTAGAAGATAATTAGCTTTTCAAGTAACCAACGAGTGACAAGTGGCAAGATCTGAGCCATTACTTCTTCAACACAACTTTGCACGAGATTGCGACACGTGGCACATTATGCCCAACATAATTTTGAGTACGCTCGGCGTAACCCTTAAAAGCCCGTTACGCCTAGCGTAATTCTTGAGTACGCTCAGCGTACTCGGTGTTGGAAGACTGTAAATAGAAGGCGTTTTTCATTCTTTTTCTCACATCTCTTCACCCATTTCTCTCCCAAAAACCCTAAACACTCTAAGCCTTTCCCTATCACCTCCTAGGTGTTAGTAGCAAGTCTTGGAGTGCCAGAAGGCCCCGAGAAGAAGAGTTTTTGGCTCAGAAGTTCTGCCCGCGCAGCGCCCATTTTATCGCTAAACCCCCTTCTAAGTGAGTTATGCTCACCACACTTTTAGTATATCTTAAGTTTAAGTTCATTATCATTATTATGAACCTATAAACAAGATTTGTTAGTGATTTCTAGTCGTTATACTGATTGATCTGCTGATGGGGATGATGTCGAGGCTGCGATTTTGTGAGGCATTTAAAGTGGGATTTCCAAATAGTATACTTCATATACCAAACGGAACCTACCTGCGATATGATCCTACCTGGTTGTTCCTTACTTGATAGATCATAAAAGTAGACTTTGAGTTAATGATAAATCCAAACTAATAATTAGTCACAATAAGTATTAGAATAAGACTTAACGATAATAATGCTAGGTTACGTCAAAGGAAAAGACAGTTGCTAGAAGCGAAGCGCTGCCTAAATTTCAAGTCATCACTTTAACAAGTGAGTGCATAGTCTCTTTCAATAACATGATTTTAATACAAGTATTAATAAAGGTATTAAATACCTGTTGAAAGTTTAGATGTGAGTTATATACTTATCAGTGTTGTAAAAATCAACCTACTCGTCGAGTACTCAGAATTGGCCCTCCACCTAGGCGAGTTTTGTGAACTCAGCAAAAAAACTCGGATTAAATCAAACTCAGTCAAAAATCGGTCAACCTCGGTTAAAACTTGGTCAATATATCTCTAACTCGGGCCTACTCGGTTAAACTCGGTCAACTCGGTCAAAGTGTAACATCCCAAGTCCAGGTATATTCAACGAAACCCTGACCTTAAGCTTTCGTTCTTTTTTGACCCTTAATTGAGGTGGTAAGCGAGTACGCAGGGCGTACTTGAGAGTACGATTAGCGTACTCGTTTGCGTGTTTGTAACGCGGATAGCCACCTGGTACGCTGGGTGTACTAGGCGCATAATGAAACCCTAATTATGGGCAATCTCCCTATTTAAAGGACATGATGGCCTCATTTCTAGCCACCATTCCTAGACACCAAAACCTCTAAACCCTAATTCTTCATCCTTGTAGCTGGAGAGTCCATTTACGAGCTTGTAAGTACATCTTTGTCATCTTGAGGTGGAGAAAGAGCACGGAAGAGGAGGAGTGAGAGCCCAGGAGTTTGGATCTGAGCTTAGCTATGTAAAAGGATTCCTAAAAAGGTATAAAGCTTCAAGCTTTCTTATCCTTTGCTTTGGTTCATTCATTTGGTGTATTTAGGGTTTTAGTCCCGAAGGTGGAAACTGTATGAGTAAATGAGCTCCAAAGGCCTTGATCTACCCTTTTTCAATGTATATTGTGATATAGAGTCATAAAAATCCCATCTTGGACGTTAAGAGTGAGCCATACATGTGATGCGAGCTTCTTAAGGAAAAGGGTTGTGTGTTTTGAGTGTTGGTGAACTTTTCAGCCATGCACAGGCTTAAAGTCACTCACTTTATGGATTAAGGGACATTAGAGTGACCACATCTGAAACATGAGTCCATGTCTTCACTGATTAAGACCAAAATCATAAAGAGTGTGAAACTGGGGCGTACGATGGGCGTAACCCCAAGTACGCGCAGCGTTGGGGTTGAGCACCCCCGATTTTGTATAGCAGCCGAGTACACCTAGCCTAAGGAGGTGGAACGCGCAGCGTACTCCCTGATGTTGACTTTTCGGGTTTGGTCAAGTTGTGAACTATTGAGCCTATGGAGGGGTAAAATGGTCTTTTACCCTTCTATGAGTGTAGAAGGGTGAGTATACCTTCTTGAGGACCAATATTAATTAGGGATAGTTATTATGTGATAAGCGCAGGCTAGACCGGTGGGTAGAGTTCACGATTTCTAAGTATGAGGTTTTCACTTGCTAGCTTACGAGGTGAGTCTTCTCACTATACTTACCTTGAGCGGTAATTTATGTGCGACTAGAGGGTCTTATGTGTATGTGATGTGTATTGAGATATCCTGTTATTTGTTCTATGATATGATTACTGTGTATTATATTGAGTTGCTGAGTTGTGGGAGCGGAGGGTCCCACTGAGACACATCGACCGGAGGGTCCTGCAGAGTTATAGCCCTGAGTGGCAAATGTGTTGTTGTGGTATTTTGGGGAACTCACTAACCTTTATGCTTACCGTGTTATGTGTTATGTGTTTCAGGTAGTTCCGAGGATCGCGGCAAGGCGCAGGCATGATTGTACACACTGGAGGGAGATTGTTCTTATGATTCTGGGATTGTGTTTTATTTGATGACATTTGAGACATATGTGATTTTGAGAATTATGAAATGAGTTTTATTATGTTTGAAAATGAAAATTTTGTTTGAAAATTTACATGTTACAAGTTGGTATCAGAGCCTTGGTTTGAGGGATTCGGATGCACCCTCGGGTGTGTTTGGACCCAAACTAAGGATTTGAGAAAGATTTGAGAAAGAGATAATTTTTCTAAAAATGAGAAAGAGTTTAAGAGAAGACGAGCCAGAGCAGTGTGTACAATCAGCCAGAGCCCGAGCAGTGATTTCCCAAAGTACCCTCATTTTGTGTTATGAGATATTCTATGAGATATATTGCATGCTAGAAAATAGGCTAGGTAAATCATATGTTAGGACTAGGATGGCTTGATTTGTGATGCCTTAACCTAGGGATTTATGCTATCAGTGAATTGCTTTGAGTATGAGTATCTAGCAGGAGCGAGCGAATGAGAGGACTACTGTGAGAGTAGCTTGTGAGGAATAGAGTACTTGTTATTGGGATCCGAGGAGGAGGACTTGGGGTGAATACTGATGGGGTGTGGAAGGTAGTATTGGGCCTGTACTACTGGAAGCACCGGATCAGTGAGCAGTCCACATAAGAATCCTTAGGATGCTAAGAAACAAGTAGGGCGAGTGATCGAGTGTGAGTATCCTCGACCGGGTCTCTGATAATTTTTTTGTTGTGTTTCAGAAACATCATGGTGGGAACACGCCACAACCCTAGAGGCAGTGGGAGTACCGATAAGGAGATACGGAGGATGATCCACGAGGAGGTAACTGCAACTATCCGAGCAGAGATTCCAGAGATGTTTGGGTCTATCAAGACCATCTTGATATAGACGTTTGATGAGCGATATGCTTCTATCACTAAGGCTGCTGTTGCCGTGGCCACTGCAGTTGTCGCCGCTGCTAGGCCTCAGGGAGGTGATTCGTTGTTGTTATGGGAGTTTAGCAACACGAAGCCACCAAAGTTTGATAGGACGCAGGATTCGATCGCTGCGATGAGGTGGATCTCTGACATCGAGGGATGTTTTTACACGTGCTCTTGTCCCAACCATTTGAGAGTTCAATTTGCGATGAACCAACTTCATTTGGGAGCGAAGGACTGGTGGAAGTTTGGGACGGTTGGCTTTACCACTGCAGATCATGTTGCAGTGACATACGAGAGGTTTGTTCAGATGTTCTGAGACAATTATGTTCCCCCAGTGGAGAGGGAATGTTTGGCGCAGGAGTTTCTGTCTCTCAGGCAGAAGACAGAGTCAGTGAATGAGATCTCGAGGATGTTACATGAGAGGGCGATGTTTTTCCCTGAAGACGTGTCCATTGAGCAGGCACGTATGTGCCGATATCTAAGCATATTGAGGAGGGATATATGAGAGTTTGTGGCGAACTCATCGTACCGGACATTGGCCGAGCTTCAGGCCAATGCCAGGAGGAGGGAGATTGAGCTTGAGTTGTAGACCAGGGAGGATGAGGAGGAGTCCTGGGGGAGGGACTGGAGACCAGTGCAGTCGTAGCCGGTGACGAAGCGTGCCAAGCCTGCTGATACCAAACTTGGGGGCCAGAAGGGCTGCACTTGTAGCAAGTTTGGCAAGATTCACGAGGGTTCTTGCCCTTCGTGAATTTGCTATAAATGTGGCAAGGAGGGGCACATGGCAAAGAATTGCCCCAAGGGATTCTCGGTTTGCTTCCATTGCAACCAGACCGGCCACCGAAAGGTCGAGTGCCCCCATCTCGTGCAAGGACCAACTTAGGGATCTGCACCTACTTCTGTGCGAGCTACTGAGAGCCGGCCAGGGAAGGCCGAGACACCGAGGGTTCATGGGAGAGCCTTTCAGCTGATAGCAAAGGAGGTCCGCGCAGCACCTGACGTTGTGGCCGGTACGTATTATTATTTTATTCTTTTGAGATATTTGGTACTTATAATTTGTTTGTGTATAGGTACATTTCTTGTGAGTTCCGTGTCTACCGTGGTGTTGTTTGACTCGGGTGCGAGTCGGTCTTTTGTATCATTAACTTTTAGTCATCACCTCAGTATCCGTCGAGAGGCGTTGAGTCGACCTTTGAGAGTTTCCATAGCTGATGAGCATGCGGTGTTTGCGACTGATGTGATCCAAGGATGTGTGCCTGATATTTTTGTAGTTGAGTTTTCGATAGATCTGGTGCTGATCGCGATGAGGGATGTCTGTGTCATCGTAGGCATGGACTGGTTGAGTCGATTTAGAGCTGTGATCGACTGTGAGCGTCAGCTGGTGACTATACGAGACCCTAGTGGGGGAGTACTTACGGTATACAACGATGTCACTAGATCTAGATCAGCGTCTTGCTCTGCTGCCAGGGCGAGGCAGAGATTGCAGCAGGGATGTATGGGGTTTCTGGCGTATGTGATAGATGCACGGGCTTCTGCGAAGAGATCGAGTTCTCTCTCCGAGGTTCTGATAGTGTGCGAGTTTCCAAATGTTTTTCTCGAGGAGTTGCCGGGTGTGCCTCCTGAGAGGCAGGTAGAGTTTCGGATTGACTTGATGCTCGGTGCGGCTCTTATTGCCAAGGTATCCCATCGCCTTGCGCCACCAGAGATGCAGGAGTTATCCTGTCAGCTTTAGGAGTTGATGGGGAAAGGGTTTATCAGGCCGAGTAGCTCGCCGTGGGGAGCTCCGATCCTTTTTGTTAAGAAAAATGATGGTCACACCGGATGTACATTGATTACCGGGAGTTGAACAAGCTGATGGTCAAGAACCGTTATCCACTTCCAAGGATCAAAGATCTGTTCGATCAGTTGTAGGGTGCATCTTGGTTTTCCAAGTTGCATGGTGCATCTTGGTTTTCCAAGATCGATTTGAGGTCTGGGTATCATCAGATGAGAGTCCACAAGGAGGATGTCCAGAAGACGACCTTCAGGACACGTTATGGGCACTATGAGTTCGTGGTGATGCCTTTCGGGCTCACCAACACACCGGCAACATTCATGGACCTCATGAACCGGGTGTGTGGCCCATGTTGGATCGTTCGGTGATTGTGTTCATCGATGATATTTTGGTGTATTCGAGGTCCAGAAAGCAACATAAGAAGCACCTGAGAGAGATTCTGGGAGTACTGAGGTCGAAGAGGCTCTATGTCAAGTTCTCAAAGTGTGATTTCTGGTTACGAGAGGTCCAGTTCCTGGGACACCTCGTTAACCAGAATGGTATTTTGGTTGATCCGGCCAAAATTGAGGCAGTTATAAAATGGGAGGTGCCGAGATCCCCCACCGAGATCAGGAGTTTTCTGGGACTGTCCTGATACTATCGGAGATTTATTAGAGATTTCTCCAAGATTTTTGTCCCTCTCACCAGTTTGAACCTGAAGGGCTTTGCGTTTACTTCGGGTCCTGAGCAGCAGACCTCATTTGAGACCCTTCTCCAGAGATTGTGTGAGGCTCCCGTATTAGCCCTTCCGGAGGGAATGGAGGATTTTGTAGTTTATTGCGATGCATCTATTTCTGGCATGGGTTCAGTACTGATGTAGAAAGGGCACGTGATACATCGAGGCAGTTGAAGCCTCATGAGACTAGATATCCCACCCATGATATGGAGCTGGGGGCAGTGGTGTTTGCCCTCATGATCTGGCGTCATTATCTGTACGGGGTTCAGTGTACCATATACACGGACCACAAGAGTTTGATGTATCTTATGGATCAGCCCAACCTTAACATGAGACGGAGGAGATGGTTGGATGTAGTGAAACATTATGACTGCGAGATCATGTATCATCCGGGCAAGGTTAATGTGGTAGACAACACCCTGAGTCGTAGAATAGAGAGTACCCCGATTCGAGACATGTGCATGAGGATGACAGTGATGACTCCAGTCTTGGATATCGTTCGAGAGGCCTAGGAGGAGGCCATGGGACCAGAGAACCGCAAGAGGGAGTGGTTGATTGGGCAAGTGTCCGAGTTTGCGACAGACATTCGGGGGCTTATGACCTTTCAAGGAAGGATTTGCTGCCCTTTTTGGGTGGAGCACAATGTGTACTGATGGAGGAGGCGCACAAATCAAGATTCTCGATCCACCCTGGGATCACTAAGATGTATTTGGACCTGAAAATAGACTATTGGTGGCCCTCTATGAAGAGGGATGTGGCTTGGGTGGTCGAGAAGTGGTTGACCTATCACCGGGTTAAGACAGAGCACCAGCATCTGCATGGCAAGTTGCAACTACTAGAGGTTCCCCAGTGGAAATGGGAACAGATTTCCACGGATTTTATCACCAAGTTGTTGAGGACCAAGTGTCGACGCGATTTGGGTGATTGTGGACCAGTTGACGAAGAGCGCTCACTTTCTTGCTATCAGTGAGAGCTCTTCTGCTGAGAAGCTGGCAGAGACATATGTGAGAGAGTTGGTGGCTCGGCATGGAGTGCCAACATCTATAGTGTCCGATCAAGATGTGCATTTTACTTCCATATTCTGGAAGAAGTTCCATGAGGACTTGGGAACGTGATTGCATTTTAGTACAACCTACCACCCTCAGACGAGCGGACAGAGTGAGCGGATGATTCAGACGCTCGAGGACATGCTTCGAGCATGTGTTTTGGACTTCGGTGGAAGTTGGGACACATACTTACCCTTGGCTGAGTTTTTTTACAGCAACAGCCACCATTCCAGTATCGGTATGCCTCCTTGTGAGCTTCTTTATGGGAGGAGCTGTCGGACCCCCATCTGTTGGGGAGAGGTGGGGCATAGAGTGGTAGGTAGCACTGAGATAGTGCTAAAGACAACTGAGCAGATTCAGGAGGTCCGCTGGAGGTTACTGACGGCTCAGAGTCGCCAGAAGAGTTATGCGGATAGGCGACGATCCGAGCTTGAGTTTCATGTTGGATATTTCATTCTCCTTGGGGTATCCCCGTGGAAAGGGTGATACGGTTCAGGAAGAGGGGCAAGCTGGGGCCCCAATACATCGGCCCTTTCAGGGTGACCGCTAGAGTGGGTAAGTAGCGTATCGTATAGAGTTACCTGCGAGGTTGATCCAGATCCATGACACCTTCCATGTGTCCCAGTTGAGGAAGTGTGTGGCCGATGTGACGACAGTGGTACCACTAGAGGATATTAAGGTGGATGTGAGCCTGAACTACATCGAGAGGCCAATCGCGATTTTGGATCGGAAAATTAAGGTTTTGAGGAACAAGGAAGTGCCTCTGGTTTAGGTCCAGTGGCAAAATCGGAGAGGGTCCGAACTGACTTAGGAGCCAGATTCGGAGATGCGAGAGCAGCATCCAAAGTTATTTGCAGAGCACGACTTTGAGGGCAAAGTCTGATTCTGGTGGGGGAGAATTGCCACTTCCCAAGTCTAGGTATATTCAATGAAACCCTGACCTTGAGCCTTTGTTCATTTTTGACCCATAATTGAGAAAAAGGGTGGTGAGCGAATACACGGGGCGTACTTGAGAGTACGCTTAGCGTACTCGTTTGCGTGTTTGCAATGCGGATGGCCACCTTGTACACTGGGCATACTTGATGTACAATGAAACCCTAATTGTGAGCAAGCTCCCTATATAAAGGACATGATGGCCTCATTTCTGGCCACCATTCCCAGACACCGAAACCTCTAAACCCTAATTCTTCGTCCTTGTAGCTGGAGAGTGCATTTAGGAGCTTGTGAGTACATCTTTGTGATCTTGAGGTGGAGAAAGATCTTGGAACAGAAGGAGTGAGAGCCTAGGAGTTTGGATCTGAGCTTAGCTACGTGAAAGGCTTCCTAAAATGGTATAAAGCTTCAAGCTTTCTTATCCTTTTCTTTGGTTCATTCATTTGGTGTATTTAGCGTTTTAGTCCCAAAGGTGGAGACTTTATGAGTAAATGAGCTCCAAACGCCTTGATGTACCCCTTTTCAGTGTATATTGTGATATAGAGTCATAAGAATCCTATCTTGGACGTTAAGAGTGAGCCATGCATGAGATGTGAGATTCTTAAGGAAAGGGGTTGTGTGTTTTGAGTGTTGGTGACCTTTTCAGCCATGCAAAGGCTTAAAGTCACTGACTTTATGGATTAAGGGACATTAGAGTGACCAGATTCTAAACATGAGTCCATGTATTAACTGATTAAGACCAAAATCGTGAGGAGTGTGAAATTGGGGCGTACGCTGGGCGTAACCCCAAGTACGCGCAACGTAGGGATCGAGCACCCCTGATTTTGTATAGCAGCCGAGTACGCCCAGCGTAAGGAGGTGGAACACGTAGCGTACTCCCTACTGTTGACTTGTAGGGTTTGGTCAAGTTGTGAACTATTGAGCCTATGGAGGGGTAAAATGGTCTTTTACCCTTCTATGAGTGTAGAAGGGTGAGTCTAGCTTTTTGAGGACAAATATTAACTAGGGGTAATTATTATGTGATTGGTCAAGGCTAGATCGGTGGGTAGAGTTCGAGATTTCTGAGTACGAGGTTTTCACTTGCTAGCTTATGAGGTGAGTCTTCTCACTATACTTACCTTGTGTGGTAATTTATTTGCGACCACAGGGTCTTATGCGTATGTGATATGTATTGAGATATCCTGTTATTTGTTATGTGATATGATTATTGTGTTTTATATTGAGTTGCTTAGTTGTGGGACCGAAGGGTCCCACTGAGACACATCGACCGGAGGGTCCTACAGAGTTATAGCCTCGAGTGGCAAATGTGTTGTATGTAGTATTTTGGGGAACTCGCTAAGCTTTATGCTTACCGTGTTATGTGTTATGTGTCTCAGGTAGTTCCGAGGATTGCAGCAAGGCACCGACATGATTGTACACACTGGCGGGAGATTGCTTTTATGATTATGGGATTGTGTTTTATTTGATGACATTTGAGACATATGTGATTTTGAGAATTATGAAATGAGTTTTATTATGTTTGAAAATGAAAATTTTGTTTGAAAATTTACGTTGTTAAACAAAGGGTAAAAATTGTCATAAAAAGAGAAAAAAAAAATCAAGAATTTCAAGATTAATAGGTATAATACACTTAATGGTTTATTATTTAACACACATATGTGATTATTACTATATATATATATATATATATATATATATATATATATATATATATATATATCTTAAATTTTCAGTAATTATTCACGAATGGAGACAATTGTGTGTATTTCAGGTTTTATGTATTCACATATATCTAATTTTGTTATATATTTCAATCAAATTATGATTTTATCTTATGATTTCGACATATAAAATTTTGTTAAAAATATTTCTACACGAATTACCGAATCCGAGTACTTCTGAGTACTCGCTCCTTGGTAGTCGGCCGAGTAGGTACCGAGTTGCGAGTTCTGAAACCTTGATACTTATATATGGAAATATGTGATGTATATATATTTGATGATATACGCTATGTGAACCAGACATGGTTCTATATGTGTTAAGATGTGTTTACATGATAATAATAATAATAATAATAATAATAGAAGTATTATAAATGAGAAGATAAATGTATGTTAATACTTAATACTCTGTATAAAATATTCCACTAAATTATGATAGTGTTGTCGAAACAGAGTTAGAATTGAAAGTCGATTATAAGCATTGTAGGCTTGCTAAGTGATGAAATAAGACTTCAAATGACTAGTTCAATTAAGTTTGTATATTGGGTAGTATCTTTTTAAGGGTACGCGTGTGATCGGAATAGAGAGTGGAGACTATGTTCAAGGATATTTAAGATTGATGGAGTATGTCATACATACGAAAGTACTTTCTATGTACCAATTCTTTTTAAAAGCTCTATGTCTTAGGTGCTGCTAGTTTCGGGGTATTATTATGTTCTGGGGTACGAGTCCTACTCATACCAGGGTAATCTAATGTGCTTGAAGTACTATCATGTACAAAGTCCTTTTTGACACTATTATGTGTCGGAGTACGAGAGTGTATGGGAGTACTTTATTAGTATTTCCCCATACTTTTTCTTTTGATGAGCTTTGTGTGTCAGTGTTTCCTTTCACAAAGTAAATGAGGGAAGTTTGTAGACTAACTAACAGAGTGTGTCATTAATAGACCACTAACAAGTATGTATGATGTTGTATTGTCGGGTAGGATGAGTCTGGGGTAAAATACCTCACGGTGTCAGACCACTACTAGGCACATTTATGTAGATAACCACCCATGATTTAATTGTCTTGTTGTTTTTATGAACGGAGGTTCGTGGTGAAACTTGTTCCATTCCCCTCATTTGATGTATTTATTGATCCTCGTTTGCTACCAGGGAATTTCCGAAGCAGCGTCACTAGATTATTGTTCATATTGATCCTTTACGCTAGATATGGTAAGATCGTTGTATAGGATCTATACGTGGGAATCGACAGGATGGGATAAATTGTTTTAGAGATATGATATATTTGTGTTAATGATAATAGTTGGATTTGTGGGTTTGAGATATACATTATTATCACATTGTGGGATTGAAATCCCTATATACCCAGTTTCCCAACCAGACCCATTCAGTTTATTGTATCTGTGACATCCCCATTTTCACGGCCAGAAAAGACCGATTTGTTTATGCTTTGTTTTATAAATCAGAGTGATCGTTTAAAGAAAACGGTTGCGGAATTTGTTCCCAAAATAAAATATGATAAAATTTATCAAAACGTTTCTCAAAGAGAATGTATTTTCATTAAATAATAAAACCTCGGGATGTTATGTTCGATACAGACCAAAAGCATAAACAATATAAAATAGATCTTACAATAGTTATTTATAACTACTGATCTATAATCCAAAATCTCTCGTCAAGTCCACCAACTTATACCCTTGTGCCATTACCTGTAATGAAAAGAAAACTGAGTGGGTCAGGCTTGGGAGCCTGGTGAGCATATAGGGTTTTTAATCCACAATAATATAATTATTATATTTAATCAGCAAACAATCAACCCAATTACCCATCCCCATTATCTTCTTAAGGTTTTACCCTAAGAACCAACTATCCTTCATTCATTTATTCGTAAGGAATTGGCACGAATTCCATTGCTGCCAAAGTTTATTTATCAACTACTAAATCCATAGTTATTAGGTGCTAACTCCATAGTCACCAAAGTTCACTTAACAAGCGCTAACTCCATAGTCGCCAAGGCTTACTCAACAAGCGCTAACTCCATAGTCGCCAAGGTTTACTCAACAAGCGCTAACTCCATAGTCGCCAAGGTTCATCAAATAGGCACGAAGTCACATCGTCGCCAAGGTTTATACAATAGGCGCTAACTCCATAGTCACCAACTATCCCATCTACCCAAGTTCTACCCAACTTTTTCGTAGATATAAATACTTACACAGTTTAAATCATTTAACACTGGTATAAGACATCAATTCCACGCCCATCTCAAATAGACAAATAGTATATAAACACAGATCACGTATTTCATAGCAAATACTTCATATTTGTGTATTAGAAGAATGTAACTACACACTCACGCATATAAACAACAATATACTTAATACACTCAAACCATACTTGTATTATTATCGTGTTTATGAAAGGTAGTATACACTCACTTGATCAGAAGATGATCAGACAGCACTACGACTTGCAGAAGTAGTATATCTCCGCAGATCTGGAAGATCTTCACAAAAATTGAACTTCTCGCGGGCAGAGCTTCGGCTCGGGAATCACGCTCCTCGGGATTCTCGGGGCTTCAGATATTGCTTCGGGACTCGGGATTGATACCGGGGCTTCGGGACACTTCGGGAACGCAAAACGATGCAAAACGGGAGAGAGAAGAGAGAAAAAGAGCAAATGAGTCGGCTGCCCTCGCATCCTATTTATAGGAGGCTGGAGCCTCGGAGTACGCGGGGCGTACGCGTCCGAAACGTCACTGCATGCGTCATCCGAAGAACTCGAGTGCGAAGGTCGTCATGCTTCGCTGTACGCGGGGCGTACACTAGTACACGGGGCGTACTTCGGATGAGTCCGATGACTCGTCTTCGGATAATACCGGGATTTAATAATTAAATTTAATTATTAATAAACTTCGAAAATTCATATCTTCTTCATACGAAATCCGTTTTCGACGTTCTTTATATCCATGCGTAGGTGAGACTACGCTCTACGACTTTCGTTTAGACTCCGTCGGCTAATTTTGACTTTTTTTTTATTATTTATTTTTAATAGGCCGGGACAGAAAATTTCGTTATAAATTCATAACTTCTTCGTTTGACGTCCGTTCTTGCCTAACTTTTTGTCGTTTCGCTACTAACAACGAGATCTTCGATTCTCGTTTAGATCGCTAAGGCTAAATATCACTCTAACGTAAACTCACTTTTTACGTCATTCAGCGTTGTGTCGGTTCTGTCGCGAAACTTCAACAAGTCATAACTTCTTCGTTATAACTTGGATTTTGGCGTTCTTTATACGCACGGAAACCTTGTAACATATACTACAACTTAGTTAGGATTATTCATCCTAAATAATCTTCTATCAAAAAGTCATTTTTTTTACGCTTATCGTCTCTAAATTGACTAGCCCTGATCTACGGGCGTTACAATTATCTCCCCCTTAGGATGATTACGTCCCTGAATCATCAACGAAATAGGATTCATATATTGACTCCATAAGTTATCTCTCCATCCTAAGTAATAACCTTGATGCTCAATCCTGCATCTGCTCTTCGTACTACATTGGACTTTCGATCGATATCTTTAAGTTACAAAATAAATCCTTATTGTGGACTCCTTCTTCTTCTAAGGATAAATACATTTATTTATCTATTGTAACTAACCGATGGGTCGTGTCCCGATGACCTCTCATCCTAGTTGGACTCAATTGATATGACCACTAGGGTCGAAATAACAACTATCTTACTAGTCATTACCGAAACAATGGTAACGACATGCTTGAATAAAATGGAATCAATTACTAGCTTCTTGGTAACCTTGCGACTTCCCATGATCCAAGCGTGAGTCCTGTGCTTCTGGTAGCATAGATCTCTACTACCATTCACACCTACTCATACTCGTCCCAAGCATTGTCTCGCAGTTAACCAAGTCACCATACATAAATCATATAATCATTCAACACATCAGATAACAAAACCAGGGTTTATATTAATTCTTGAAACTATTACACAAAAGTTCAAGTTCACCCTATACTATGCCTCTAACAGGCTATGCTTCCTGATACAGACTTTATATATTAATATGAAGTTTTCATCTTTTAATCCTCCCATCCTTTTCTGCTTCGTTGAGGAACATCTTGAATGCCCTTCGCTGTGGAGGCGTGTTTTTCTTTGGGCAGTCTTTAGAAATATGCCCTTCTTCGTGACATCTATAGCACACCTTCTTGATGGGTGCACACTTGTTGGCGTAGTGCCCTGTCTTCCCACATTTGTAGCGAGTCATCTTCTCGCTACATTTCCCGAAGTGTTTCTTCTTACACTTCTCACACCACTTAGCTTCATCTCTTCCCCCAGATTTCGAGAATTTGCTTTCTTTGTCGATTATTGAAGATCCTTCACGCTTCCTTTTCTCTCCAACTTCAGCTCTTTCCAGACCCTTTTCTTTTATTTGGGTATCAAGATTCTTGGCTGCCCAGATGGCGGATTTCATAGTGGTTGCTTGCTTGACTATCGGACCAAAGTCCGCTGGTAATCCATTGGCAAACTTGTTGACCTTGGAAAGTTCAGTTGGAATTAGGTAGGGAATAAGCTTCATCTTCTCCGTAAAGCTCGTAGCGTATTCAGTGACGCTCAATTCTCCTTTCTTCAGATTCTAGAACTCATTGTTGATTTCCAGAAGATCTTGCTCAGAACAGTATTGCATTTTTAGTTGCACCACGAACTCTTCCCAAGACATCTTGCTAGCTTCCCCCTTGGGCATCGAACCGACCAGTAACTTCCACCAGCTCAGTACTCCAGATTTTAACAGAGGGATTGCAACATCGGTCTTCTGTCTGTTGCTACACTCGCAACTTTCGAACATTGTCTCCATCTCGGAGATCCAGTCCATGACTTGCACCGGTGTCGGGCTCCCAGAAAGACACGCTGGTTTGGATGCCATGAAATCCTTGTACTTGCATCCACGTCCTTCATTTCCTCCATCATGATTGTTTCGAAGAACTGTTGGTGGGTTGGCTTGACCAAGGGTCCCACTATTGTTCCTTTCTTCTGACTGCCCCTCATTCAGCTCAGGCTGTTCAACTGGTATTGAGGGTTCACTCCTGTTGTTCAGCAGCAATTGTCTCATTTCCTCCTTTTGTTCAGCCATCATGGCCTGAATTATGGTTCGCACTCCAGCCATTGTCATTGGTTCAGCTGTTGCTGCTACCACAGCCACTCGCTCAACCACAGGTGGTCGATTCCTGTTTTCGTTCACGTTTCCAACTCCACTCCTGGTTCTTGTCATTTTGATCTATACATCGAATACGGTGAAATTAGATCCTTATTACTCCGAAACATTTACATGCTAGTTCTAATATCGTAGACGTACGTTTAGAATCCTACACACATAAGGTTTCCAGATCCGGTCGGCAACAGACCATAGATCCGAACAAATAATATCATATATGGCAACATATAACATTTAGCACATAAAAGCATTTTAGGCATCGCTCCTAAAATAAACTAGTGCTTGTGTCAATTTAGGTGTAATAAGTAAAATATAATGGACACACTCAACTCACAATCATCGCTTAGCATTCTAAGTTTAAGTCTAGAAATAAATCCATATTCCTAGTTCGCTTAAACTAATGCTCTGATACCAACTGTGACATCCCCAATTTCACGGCCAGAAAAGACCGATTTGTTTATGCTTTGTTTTATAAATCAGAGTGATCGTTTAAAGAAAACGGTTGTGGAATTTGTTCCCAAAATAAAATATGATAAAATTTATCAAAACGTTTCTCAAAGAGAATGTATTTTCATTAAATAATAAAACCTCGGGATGTCATGTTCGATACAAACCAAAAGCATAAACAATATAAAATAGATCTTACAATAGTTATTTATAACTACTGATCTATAATCCAAAATCTCTCGTCAAGTCCACCAACTTATACCCTTGTGCCATTACCTGTAATGAAAAGAAAACTGAGTGGGTCAGGCTTGGGAGCCTGGTGAGCATATAGGGTTTTCAACCCACAATAATATAATTATTATATTTAATCAGCAAACAATCAACCCAATTACCCATCCCCATTATCTTCTTAAGGTTTTACCCTAAGAACCAACTATCCTTCATTCATTTATTCGTAAGGAATTGGCACGAATTCCATTGCTGCCAAAGTTTATTTATCAACTACTAAATCCATAGTTATTAGGTGCTAACTCCATAGTCACCAAAGTTCACTTAACAAGCGCTAACTCCATAGTCACCAAGGCTTACTCAACAAGCGCTAACTCCATAGTCGCCAAGGTTTACTCAACAAGCGCTAACTCCATAGTTGCCAAGGTTCATCAAATAGGCACGAAGTCACATCGTCGCCAAGGTTTATACAATAGGCGCTAACTCCATAGTCACCAACTATCCCATCTACCCAAGTTCTACCCAACTTTTTCATAGATATAAATACTTACACAGTTTAAATCATTTAACACTGGTATAAAACATCAATTCCACGCCCATCTCAAATAGACAAATAATATATAAACACAGATCACGTATTTCATAGCAAATACTTCATATTTGTGTATTAGAAGAACGTAACTACACACTCATGCATATAAACAACAATATACTTAATACACTCAAACCATACTTGTATTATTATCGTGTTTATGAAAGGTAGTATACACTCACTTGATCAGAAGATGATCAGACAGCACTACGGCTTGCAGAAGTAGTATATCTCTGCAGATCTGGAAGATCTTCACAAAAATTGAACTTCTCGCGGGCAGAGCTTCGGCTCGGGAATCACGCTCTTCGGGATTCTCGGGGCTTCAGATCTTGCTTCGGGACTTGGGATTGATACCGGGGCTTCGGGACACTTCGGGCACGCAAAACGATGCAAAACGGGAGAGAGAAGAGAGAAAAAGAGCAAATGAGCCGGCTGCCCTCGCATCCTATTTATAGGAGGCTGGAGCCTCGGAGTACGCGGGGCGTACTGGCGTACGCGTTCGAAACGTCACTGCATGCGTCATCCGAAGAACTCAAGTGCGAAGGTCTTCATGCTTCGTTGTACGCGGGGCGTACTTCGGATGAGTCTGATGACTCGTCTTCGGATAATACCGGGATTTAATAATTAAATTTAATTATTAATTATTTAATAAATTTCGAAAATTCATATCTTCTTCATACAAACTCTGTTTTTGACGTTTTTTATATCCACGCGTAGGTGAGACTACGCTCTACGACTTTCATTTAGAATCCGTCGGCTAATTTTGACTTTTATTTTTATTATTTATTTTTAATAGGTTGGGACAGAAAATTTCGTTATAAATTCATAACTTCTTCGTTTGACGTCCGTTCTTGCCTAGCTTTTCGTCGTTTCGCTACTAACAACGAGATCTTCGATTCTCGTTTAGATTGCTAAGGCTAAATATTACTCTAACGTAAATTCACTTTTTACGTCATTCAGCGTTGTGCCGGTTCTGTCGCGAAACTTCAACAAGTCATAACTTCTTCGTTATAACTCGGATTTTGGCGTTCTTTATATGCACGGAAACCTTGTAACATATACTACAACTTAGTTATGATTATTCATCCTAAATAATCTTCTATCAAAAAGTCATTTTTTTACGCTTATCGTCTCTAAATTGACTAGCCCTGATCTACGGGCGTTACAGTATCACAGGTGGCTATATGTAACACTCTAAAATTTCAAATAAAATTTTCATTTTTAAAACCACACAAAACACCATTTCACATTTCTCAAACCCAAATGTATAAGTAGTTCAAAACACAAGACAACAAAATGTTTGACAATATCCCAGAATCCTCAAAACATAATCTCAAACTGGTGTGTACAATCATGTCAGCGCCTTTCCATGATCCTGAGAGGTACCTAAAACATATTTCACACAACACTGTAAGCACGAAGGTTAGTGAGTTCCCCAAAATACAACACAAAAATAATTAGCCTCTCATGGCTATATTTCGATAAGGACCCTCCGGTCATGTGTCTCGTGGAAGACCCTCCGGTCTCACAACTCGGGTTGGACCCTCCAGTCCGATATCTCTGTGATGACCCTCCGGTCTCACAACTCGGTTTGAACCCTCCGGTCCTAACTCAATAAGGCACCTAATAATATACAACATAAATCACAAAGACAAAATGCATGATATCACATAACTCATTATCAGCACATAAGACCCTCCGGTCAATAACTCAAATAAGACCCTCCGGTCACACAGTATTACCACTCAGGTAAGTATAGTGAGAAAACTCACCTTGTAAGTGAGCAAGTAGGTATCGTACTCAACGATCGGTTTAGACTCTGCCTACATACCATAATCTTTTCTAATTAGCAATTTATAGCAACAACTGCAAAGATTTTAAGTGAACCCCTTTACTAACTCTCGGAAAGGGTGAAAGACCATTTTCCCCTTCCATGGTCTCCTAAGTCCATCACTTGACCAACCCTAAAAGTCAACAGAAGTCAACCCTCGAGTCAACATTCCATGTTGACATAACTCGTCGAGTGCATCTATGCGACTCATTGAGTTCCTTTGTTTCTCTGAAATATCGGGAAAATCCAACTCAACTCGCCAAGTTGTCTCACCAACTCCCCGAGTTTGTAACGCTTCCAAACTATCGGGGAAAACCCTAACCAACTCGTCGAGTTGGCTCTCCAACTTTTCGAGTTCCTTCAGCTCAAACACTCATTCAGACACTTTTCAGCAAAACTGAGTCCCCAT
Organism: Lactuca serriola; assembly: GCF_051521515.1. Lineage (NCBI taxonomy): Eukaryota > Viridiplantae > Streptophyta > Magnoliopsida > Asterales > Asteraceae > Lactuca > Lactuca serriola. Next base: position 170,433,525 of record NC_136415.1, on the reverse strand, counting down.
ACTCTAGATCTAGCCTTCTAAGGCCGAAATACCACGTAAAGTTGCAAGCTTTACGTACATGCATGGCATCTAGGGCTAAGTTGCCAACACAAAGTTGTACAAAGGTTTTAAGGCATGAAATTTGGCCAAAGCTTGATAAATCTTGAATCTGTAGGCCTAAGGGACCTAGTATTGTCCATATCTAAAGTCTCAACTTCAAGGCATGCTCAAACAAATAAAGGACTTAAAAAGAAGGTGGAAATGGCCATAAACTTTCTGTTGGATAGATCTAACAAACAAATGGTCAAGGTAATGGATTTTTACCTCTAAATGGTCGATAACACTGATTGAATGCCAGATCCAAGGGCCCCTTCTCATTCCAAACCTTTTGCTCTTCAAGCTCCTTCAACAAATGCACCAAAATACACACTCTTAGCCTCTCTCTCTCTCTCTCTCAAATGATAACAACTCATTTAGGCTTTCTCTCAGGGTGCTAAGATGATGAGGGGGTGGGATAAAGGACTTAAGGTCCTTTAAATAGGGTGCAAACCCTGAAAATGAGGGTTTTCACGCTCAGCTCTTACTCGTCGAGTTGGGTCCTCCGACTCGTGGAGTAGACTCTAAAAACCAGGCAGCTATCTCAATCTTTACTCAGCGATTTGGGGCCTCCAACTTGTCGAGTTTCCCTGTCAAAATGAATATAAAATGATTTAAATGTTTACCTAGGAGTCAGGATGTTACACTATATGAAAGATACATTCTACTGAGAGATTCAAGGAGTATTAGGCCACTTGTTTAATTACTTTAAAGCTTGTAATATTTCGTTATGCATACGTTTCTGTATTGACAATGATATCCTAATGTTTTAACATAAATAAAATACATTTCTTCAGAGATGCTTTGATAATAACATTATCATGTTTTTGTTGGGTTTTGAGCATTCTAACACTCCTAAGTGTACATGTAACCCTAAATACCTTGGATCTATGTTTTCTCTATTATACATACAAATATGAACATCCAAGGTATTATCCTAATCTAGCATATAAAATAATGAATATAACAAGATAGAATACATACCTCTTTCATGTAGAAAGTCTTCATGAAGCTTGAGTGCCAAGTACCCCAAGTGTGACACCTCAAATGGTTCACACAACACCAAATACACTTGGAATAACTTGAGAGAAATCTACACTTCATGAAATCGGCTAGCCCTTCTATTACTCACTCTCTTGTGGCCGATTTTGTCAAGAATAAGATCTTTAAATAGTGTTACAATTAGGGTAAACCCTAATTGTCATGACTTTCCATTTCCTTGGATCCATGGGTTCAAATACACCATGGAGCATCCATGGACCATCCTATGGGTTTTAGCCCAACTTGATTATCCATGGAGCATTAGCCCACTATACAAGTATGGATGATTTACACAATCAACCCATATATTTAATTAGTCTTCTTTTGATCACTTAATTAATCCTAGATTAATTCTTGATCAATACTAATTAAATAATCTTATTATTCTTATTATTAATATACTAGAACTTATAATATATTAATAACCATAAGTGTCTTATTTCTCTCATTATAGTCTATCCAAGTGCATGATGGCATGCAACCCAAATGGACCATGTCGGGTCGAGTCAAGTCTTACCAATTATAGTTATAGACTTAGACATTAATCCAAAAGTCTCCCACTTGGATAAGTCTAAAACTAATATTGCGTATGACTTCAGGAACCGACTGGCAATCGTAGCTCTCAAAAGCTTCTGTCAAACTCTGACCTTGTAGATGAACTCTGACCTTTGTCAGTGACTTGTCCATTAGATAAGGGATCATATATTCCTCCATTCTAGATATCATATGCACTGAGACAGGGATTATAAAAATTCTCTCTGTCCATTTGTTGTTTCCCGATTTCCGATTTATGACGATTGACTAATTAAACAAATCAAATCAGTCCTGGCCCGGCCGAGCACTTCCATTTGTCATCATCAAATCATCGAGGGGCCCACAGATATCGGTTTTATCCCGAAGGTAAAAGGAATGGATAAACTTCGACTCATATGGCTTGTTCTACTACTTGTTGAATCATACACAAAGGCACGTTTTATAGCACCGAGTTACCAAATGCGTTTTCGTGCAATCAATGTACAACCAACTCATAGTAACTACTCATATCTCTAGGTTTGAAGAATATAAGATATTATCGTCTCATGATCACTCGTGATAAAATCCATGAAGTGATTCCAACGAGCGCGGGTTGAATCCAAAACTCATAACTTATGAGTACTCATGAGTGGTGTAGCCCTTTGTCCAACACCTTAGACCTCTACAAGCCAACCCATGACAGTCTTAATTCATATCTACTTCCAACATATGACCGACTGTAGATGGTTTCAATAACTTAGTCATTCCGGAAGAATAACCTAGTTTATTCTGGAAGTCAAAACATGCAAAATGAAACACAATAATAATTGAATCCAATATGGTATCAAAACCAATGAACATAAATAAAACACCTTTTATTTATCACCATGTGATTACACATTATTCATTGTATACTGATTCAGCTATCAACTTTATTCTTGAATTTAAAACAGTAGTTGTCCCATGCTCCAAGCATGTACACTATGTTTTATAAACACTAGTCATGCCATACACCAAGTATGCATACTATGTTTGTCTATGATCTTTACTTTGTGAACTAGATCCATTGAACATAACTTCAATGATTCTCTTTTCACACTCCCAAATCCTTACTGTAAGTACAAGAATTCCAAATTCATGTCATTTACTGAAATCTGTTAGATTCTAAACTTATATGCATTGATCCTCTTGTAATGATTATGCACAAAGTCAGAAAGACTTGACAACAATCCTTACAGAGTATTCCAAAGGAGATCAGCTCCTTGGAAACACCCTTCTTGCAATAAGTTTCCTAATCTTACACAGATTGAATAATTTCTAACTTGGAAACATTTCCATATTCCATTTTGACTATCACTTCTGAACAGGAGTTGCCTCCTTACAGATTATGTCAATATGGTCCTTCCAAAATTATCACTATACTTCCAACTGTCCTTGAGCAACCAATATTTGGTAATCCTTAGATTGTCCTCGACAATTGTTTAATCCTTTTAGTCATATCCAGTTCTAAACCGTTTCCCTTCTTAATGCCCCAGGCATTTGGAAAATTTTAGAAAGGATGAATATAGCACATGTAATCGATCCTATATCCGAAGCATATGGGACACAATTCATGATGTCTCACATAAAGACTAAACCAGTCATTTTCTATAACATTTCCATTTCCATTTGCCAAGCTCTCATAATTCAGATTATGAAAAGGGATGCCGTAATCATAATAGAATTTTAGAACGCAAATAATGGACCCATATACAGAATTTCGTTATGTTGAGCCATTCCAACATGAAATTCATATATATATATATATATATATATATATACTTGACTGAATGATTAAAACCTCATGATCTAAGCTTATAGATTTGAGATGAAGTATAATTTCCTCTCCCTTAATTATAGCAAAACAACCTTGTCCTAATTGAAACCTTTTGTTTTCTATAATTAACATTGCTAACTTGCAATACTTATCATAATTATCATGCTCCCACTAACATGATGATTATTAGCATAACACTTATGCTCCCACTAGCTTTGACATGTACTCAGAAATCAGCTGACTTTCTTACCAAAGTTCAGATTTTTGATACTAGATTGTTTTGATAAAACTTTATCAAAATCATACACCTTCCCTTAGATAGCACACTTGTGTGTCTAAACAACTATGAAGAGGGATTCCGTAATCATAATGGTTAGACCTTTTTGCCACTTCTCACAAGTCCAGGTTAGTGTGTCGGTAAACCACACACGCTCCACTAACGACTTTGAGAATGCAAATATCACAATTGCTATCTACCTAAAATCTACTTAGTGAAAGTGTTTCCTCACCATCATTTTCATGAATCGGAGAGAAACCTTATGACACTTAGATTTAATGGTGTTTGTGTTCTTATCCATGTGAATTGTCAAAACCATAGACACAAGACAAGGATAATGACAAATCCACACTCATATGGATTGAACTCAATCTTAATTTCTTGCCACCTGGCAGCTCAAGGGCCTGCCATTGCTTCCAGGTTGTTGTGCAACACATTGAGAACTCTAAGAACTCATATGCAAAGCCAACTTTAACTGGAATAGGCACAGAATATGTCAACACGATAGGTTATAAACCTCAAGTCGTGTGCTAGTGAAGAACTTCAGGTTTTATTCTTGATTAGTTCTTGAGACTTTCAAGACCTTTAAGACTCCCACTGTCCTCTTGATATATAAGACTTTCTTGTCAGTTATTCAAGAGATAGTGTGGATTCTAATCAAGACGAACACTTCACAAAATTGGCCTAAGTTGGTCTTTGTTTTATCCAAACATCACAACTTACCAATTTCAAATGAACAAGAGTAGAAAACTTTTACTCTTACATTTTCCATGTGTTTTAAACCTTCTCTAAGACATTTCACTCAAGTTACAATCTTGGAGTATGACTCTAAGACTTGTATTGGAACGAAGTATGACTCATCTTCTTGATTTAACCACTTCTACAATTCAAATTCCTCTTCTTAGTCATAAGAATGCACTAAGATTTTCCTTAGAGAACTAATTTTGATATGGTTTCTTAATCATTAAGATGATCACAAAACTGATACTAAAGTACTCTCCCATCTTTTTAGATTTGAGAAACTTTTATCCTTCTGCCTAATTTGATTCTTCTTATTTTCTCTACCTTACATTGGAACCTTTTCCAATGTCTCAGAGTTACACTTAAGCTTGTAAGTATAATCATATTTACTGAGCTTTAGTAAACTATGACGAATAATCTTATCAATCTTTTGTGGTGGACTTAATCAGTGCACAAGACTATGTACTCGATCCCTTAGTCCATTACTTGACTCACACATCCATGTGAACAAGTAGTTAGTCTTAATTTTCCAATACTTGAAAGTTCTCATTCATCATGCTATACAACTTGCATGATTCCAAGTTCCGGTCCAATTGAAACTTGGGTGATGAGAATCTTTCCTTATTTGGTAAATTTAGACATTACCACAAATGAAAGAATCAATTTCATATTTCCACTCTTGCTATTAATGGAATCATATAAGCAACAATTTTTTTTCCTCAAATGTCATTGTAAGGATATTTTAAAATAAATAAAATCAAAATTTTCCTTTTATTTTAAAAAACTTTGCGGAAAACTTATCCTTGCAATCTATATGAAAACTTGTTGTTATCTATTCCTAAGCAATATCTCATAACTCCTAAGAAGTAGCTCAAGAATCCGATCTTCAAACTGCGCGATAGAAATCCATCTATGCGATCAGATTCAACATATTCTATCTTTAAGTTTCTTTACTTTTCTTTGATTCTTAAAACATCAACATGTGACCCAATCACATCATGTATCAAGAATCTCAGATTAGAAACTTAGCAGAGTTAGATAGTGGACTTTACCTAAAGTAGAGTCAAACTTATTGACTTCAACATCCTTAGGTAAATCTGGCAGATTCGCAACAAATGCCCCTTCCTTTGGCAATATAAACATATGGACCCTTTGGTGATGGTACACGGTACTATCACAGACTTAGCTTTTCTCTTTACCATTTGGTCAACCGAGTTGACTATGGCCAATCCCTTTCCATTGGGAAGAGAGAGCTTTACTAGATATCAAATGTCATCATTGTCAATGTCCATAAAGTTTTAGGAAGTTGATCTTATCAAAAATCATTAAGAGTCTTTTCATAGTCTGTTTCATAGGTGTTCCAAAAGAACTCACTATGTGACTTAGAAAGTAGTTGAACCACCAACTTTCTCAAGACTTTGACACCCAACTCTCCCGGCTTGTCAATATGTGACTACATCTCCAAGATGTGACCACACCTAGACCTTGCTGTGCCAATAGGGCTTGAGTGACCTTAAACTTTTCAAGAACTTGTGAGTTAGGGAGAATAATTGGAGGAGGTGAATGAAGTATGATTTCCATGGGACATCATCTTCATTTAGGAAAGCTTGTTTCAAGAGATTTGGGAAGATCATAAATGTCTAAACCAGACATCTTTTGGGAGATATTCAAGATAGTTGATCTTAAGTCCTTAATATGACACCCAATATGAAATATTAAGGCTAGGACCCAACAAACTATTTTATAACTTAGATGAGGTATGCCGTAATCCAAGCTATAAAATATTTCAAGGTAGGTGAATGACGATTCACCAATTTCCACCAAGATAAACGAAATGTATTATTAGGTTTTAACTGGTTTTGAAACTCCTAGATCTTTTGAGATTCATTGAACTGTTCAATGACATGTTTCAATCTCGAGTGTGCCCTTCAGGTTTTGTGACTGGGATGCCGAGGATCACAAAACAAGGTGTGAAGTAACCATGCAAATTACTTGGTACCCTTAAGTGTTTACCCCTCAATCGATGTGCCGATTAACCACACACGCTCCATCGATACTATGATAAACATTAAGTTACCCTTTACCTACCTTGTTAAATACGAGTTAGTGTGCCGGTTAACCACACACGCTGCACTAACCGACTTAAACAAAGTGCAAAGTGTAATTTCATGGATTAGCACCTTATTCACATTTTCCTAAGTAACTAAGATTGGGTATTATTAAGATTTTAGTTACTTAGTATTTATCATTAATACTTTTAATGAAGGGAGAATTCTAGTCCTGTCAAACCCATTCGGCTAACGACCCTCCACCAGTCAAGCAAGCGGTGGGTGAGAGTGGACACCCATTAAGTTGCCATTTTATAGGCAACAACCTTATTATACCCACCTTATAGACCGACTTCGTGAATGAGGCGTACTAGCGGTAAGACTGACTTTACTCTTATACATATATATATTATTAACTTATAATATTATAAAGTATAAGGGTTGAATTTTAACTTTTAAAATTCTAAGGGCTAACTTCGAATTAAAGTATTCATAAGAGAAAACTTTACAAATTCCAAAACTTGAAGGCAAGTTTCAAAACTATTCAAAACTAATTAATTCCATAACTTATGTGTTTAAAGTAGTTTTAATCCAAAAACTCTTCAAGTTCCATAACTTGAGGACAAGTTATGGAAGACTTTAAACTAATAAAAGAATTAACTTTTCTTTATTTTATAACTTATGGAATTAATTAAGGTTACACTTTTTTATTTATTATTTAATGAAGAGACTCTTGGTCTTCCATAACTTGAGGACAAGTTATGAAGTCATAAAACCATTTAATTAGAACTAGACTCTTCATTTTTGTAACCTTTGCCAACTTTTATGAGTTTTATGAAACTTAAATGTGACTTTTCATATAACTTGAGGACAAGTTACAAAAACACATTTTAGAATCAACTCTTAGATTAATTTGGATTGAAAAAAAGTATTTCACTCAACTTTTCTATTAATCTAAGCAACTCATAAGTACAAGATAATTCAAATCAAACTTTTTCATGCAATTAGTCTAAACCTTAAACTAATACAAAACGTGAATCTATTGACAATTATCTTTGAAATTGGACCTGTTGAGTTTTGAGCATTCTAACACTCCTAAGTGTACATGCAACCCTAAATACCTTGGATCTATGTTTTCTCTATTATACATACAAATATGAACATCCAAGGTATTATCCTAATCTAGCATATAAAATAATGAATATAACAAGATAGAATACATACCACTTTCATGTAGAAAGTCTTCATGAAGCTTGAGTGCCAAGTGCCCCATGTGTGACACCGCAAATGGTTCACACAACACCAAATACACTTGGAATAACTTGAGAGAAATCTACACTTCATGAAACCGGCTAGCTGTAACGCCCGTAGATCCGGGCTAGTCAATTTAGAGGCAATAGGGGTCGAAAGCGACTTTTCGACAAAAGATAATTTAGAATAAATAATCTTAACCAAGTTGTATAATATGTCACAAGGTTTCCGTATATATAAAGAACGCCGAAATCCAAGTTATAACGAAGAAGTTATGACCCGTCGCAGTTTCGCGACAGAACCGACACGGCACCGGGAAGCGTAAATAGTGAATTTACTATAGAGTGATATTTAGCCTTAGCGATCTAAACGAAAGTCGTAGAATATGTTAAACTAAGAACACGATAAAAAGAACGCCCAAATCTGACTTCGTATGAAGAAGTTATGATTTTTCGAAGTTTCGAGTTAGCAGTGTACAACCCGAAATTCGAATATTAGATCGAGCGGTTTTTAGCCGACACGACCTAAACAATAATCGAAGATCTCGTTGCGAGTAGCGTAACGAGAAAAAGATGGGCAAAAACGGATGTCAGATGAAGAAGTTATGAGGATTTAACGGACCAATCCTGTCCCGGCCCGTTAATAATATAAAATTAAAAATCGAGCCAAAATTAGCCGACATAGTCTAAATGAAAGTTGTAGAGTACGTTCCCACCTTCGCGTGGATATAAAGAACGTCAAAAACGGAGATCGTATGCGAAAGATACGAATTTTTAAAGTTTATGATTGAATTTGCGAGATCTGTTGCGAGGGTGATGACGTGGCGCAATCTAGACCGTCCATCGCTGAAGAAAGCCTCGCTTCAGATGATGACACCTGGTGCGAGGGTTACGCCCAGCGTAGCCGAGTAGCACCTCGCGTACGAGGTACGCCCAGCGTGCGAAGAGGGAACGTCGCGCGTAGTCCATCTGCTTGGTCCAAGAAGAAGCCACGTCGCCCCACCGAGGTCTCGCCATCTGGCACCCTTATCCGAAGTTACGCCCCGCGTCCGAGGACCTGTACGCCCAGCGTACGTCCGAGGACCAGCCTATAAAAGGGCTGCGAGGGCTACCATATTTTCTCACCAATTCACTCCAAGTTTCTCTCTCTACTTTCTCTCACTACCCCCTAACCCTTCCCTAAGCCTAGGTGATCCCCTAGCACCCGAAGGAAGCCCCGAGGCTCCCGGAGTCCCGAGAAAAAGGAGTTTTTCGGTTTCGAAACGCTGGTCCAATTAAGTCCCGGTTTTCGATAAAATTCACTATAAGTGTGCTACGCTTACGCAATTTTTAATATAGCTTTCAAATAACTATAGGAATGTTATTAGGTCCTTAAAATAATTATTTGGGCTATTATTATGAGTTATATTAAGTGTTATTAACGCATAATAATAGTCAGACTAATTAATTTGTCGCGGTTATCGTTAGACTAAACCCTAGTGGTATTGGTACTAGGTTTTATCGAAGGAATATCATTTTGAGAGTATCGAAGCGCTGTCCGAGTGCTGAGTCACCACCTAATCAAGTGAGTGCATAGTCCCTTTCATCTTACACATAGATATGAAGTATTTTAATATAAATTACTTGCTATGTGTGCATATTGTTTGAATACTTGTTGTCTATGCTAGATGAATGATTTATACATGTTTTAAATGATTTAAACTGTATATTTATTTTATATCTACAAATATGTTGGGATAAAACATGGGTAGATGAAATAATTGGTGAGTGATGAAATAAAATAATGAGAGATAGGTGATGATAGATAGGTGATTATGAATTGGTGATGTAGGATACTACAACCTTGTCCGACAATTTGGAGATGTAGTCATCTACCAGAGTATAGATGGCAACCACGGACTATTATAGACAACCCCGTGGAAACACCAGCAGGCTAGTAACCTGTAGGTGATGATTTACGAGTTCAGGCGATTTTGTAACTACGTATTCATGCGATGATAGTCTAACCCTTATTATGAAGTACGAGTCCAGGCGATGTTGTGGCTACGTATTCATGTGATGATAGACTAACCCTTATCATGATTTACAAGTCCAGGCGATGTTGTGGGTGCATAATCATGCGATGATACCCTAACTCTTGCTAGACACATATTGAGGGAGTAATCCCCAAATTAGTATTGTCTATGCAATGTAGGCGATGATCCTTAGGTAAAGTTCGTAGGAACAATCAGATAAGGAAATACGATGTAAGGAGATGAGAAGTAAATATGATATAGGAGATGACCCTTGAGATAATATCTTTAGGGAAGACTAAAAGAAGGTAATGGGGATGGGTAATTGGGTTGATTATTTGATTGTTTAAACATAATAACTATATTATTGTGGGTTGAAGACCCTATGTACTCACCAGGTTTCCCAACCTGACCCACTCAGTTTATTTATATCACAGGTGAGGATATGAAGTGACATTACACTGAGAGATTTAAAAAGATGTAGATCACTAGTGTAAATAATTGTAAGTTCTATTTATGCTTATGTTTCTGTATTAACGATGACATCCCAAACGTTTTAAGATGAATAAAATACGTTTCTTCGAAAATGTTTTAATAACGTATTTATCGTGTTTTTCTGGGAACAAATTCCGCAACATTTTTATGAAAAGAAGTACTCTGATTTTTAAACAAAGCATAAACAAACCGGTCTTTTCTGGCCGTGATTTTGGGGATGTCACACTAGCCCTTCTATTACTCACTCTCTTGTGGCCGATTTTGTCAAGAATAAGATCTTTATATAGTGTTACAATTAGGGTAAACCCTAATTGTCATGACTTTCCATTTGCTTGGATCCATGGGTTCAAATACACCATGGAGCATCCATGGACCATCCTATGGGTTTTAGCCCAACTTGATTATCCATGGAGCATTAGCCCACTATACAAATATGGATGATTTACACAATCAACCCATATATTTAATTAGTCTTCTTTTGATCACTTAATTAATCCTAGATTAATTCTTGATCAATACTAATTAAATAATCTTATTATTCTTATTATTAATATACGAGAACTTATAATATATTAATAACCATAAGTGTCTTATTTCTCTCATTATAGTCTATCCAAGTGCATGATGCCATGCAACCCAAATGGACCATGCCGAGTCGGGTCAAGTCTTACCAATTATAGTTATGGACTTAGACATTAATCCAACAGTTTTCTGGGAACAAATTCTGCAATACTACTTTTCAAAAAGGATACTTCGATTTTTAAATAAGCATAAACAAATCAGTCTTTTCTGGCTGTGAGAATGGAGATGTCATAAAAGGGGATTGCAAGCACCCAAATATGCTTGACTGTTACATATGTATGGTATGTTGTATTTTGGTGGAGCTCACTAAGATTTGTGCTTACGGTTTTCAGTTTATGTTTCTGGTACTTCCAGTCCGAAAGGGGCTGGCCCGGCTAAATCGCACCGCATCTGCCCATGTTTTCCACATTATGTGATTTTGGGATTTGTACTCTAATAGTATTTCACTACAATACACATTTGGATATTTTGAGATGGTAACTTGATGCTTTAAAGATAATTAAAAATAAAATTTTTACCTTCTAGTTTTTAAGATGTTACATTTTTGGTCTATCTCTAGTGGGAGGTATCAGTCTTTTGGAAAAGCTTTGTTCAAATATGTATAGTCAATGCACATTCACCAACTATCATCGTGTTTTTACCATGACCGAGTTGGCGATCTAGGTTGGAAAGACAACCCTCAGAGGATCCTGACTTCGACTAACTTAGTTACTTCTGCATTGATTGCCTAGTTTCTGTCTCCAACTTGCCATTTTTTTTACTATGTTGCTGCCTGGCTGGATGTTTAGGTTGTGTTCTATGATTTTTAGGCTTACTCCCACTAGATATGTGGGTTCCCATGAAAATACATTCTTGTATTTTTTGAGGAGGTTGAGTAATTTTTCCCTATTGAAATGGGTTATGTAGAGCCAATCTGGATCACTTGGTTTGGATATCTGGTGTAGATTATTTCTTTTGTTCTTGGTTCTTCTTATCTTGGTTGCTTTTTTCCTGTAGTGATTCCCTTTGGAGTCATCATATTGTTGCATTCAAGTGTTCTTATTATTGTGTCTGTCTTCAGTGGGGAATTTAATCAGAGCGTGGATTATGGATGTAACTGCTTCGAAGCATAGCATGGTTGTTCGCCCAAGGATGATGTTTTGTTTTGAGGGTGCTTAAAACGATCATGAATTTTAGTAATATTGTCTTCTTCCTCTTCTTTTGTCCATCTTCAAGTGTCATCGGTAGGAAGATTGCCTCGGGGGTGTTTTGGTATGGCCCGTTAAGCCAGTTAGTCTTTCAATAGAAGGTCAAATCTCTTCCTTCCATTGACGGGGTAGCTGTCTAAAGCAATGTTTGAACATGATTTTGGGGGCACTTATGTAGTCCATGTAAACCCTATGGATTTTTTGGTCCTTTATTCAAGCTTTCATGATTAGGGGATCGTCCCCTCCCCAATTAGGTGGGATGGGGTCATTGGTTGAGAACTATAGCTATTTCGTTGTTAGAGATTGCTTTGCGTCTTTCCAGAGTGTGGCTTGGTTTTCTGTTTGATGCTGAGTTTTCTTGGTCGTGATTTTTCGACCTTTCTCCTTGCTCTTGTTTCCATGTCTTCTGTATCCTGACTATGGATCTTCGACGTCGTTTTGTGCTTTTTAACTAGGGATGATGTAACATCCCATAATTACAGTCCAAAAATTTCGTTTTAAATTAAAAATAAAACCATAGTTATCAAACCATCATGTAAAATCATAAGTCATTGTATCTCAAAATATCATAAACATTTGTCAAATATATCAGAGTAAAAACATCGCATGCTAAAATCATGGTGAGTGCACTGCAGTCATCCCGAGCTCTTCGCCTTGCTACCAGAAGTACCTGAAAACAAAATAGAAAACTGTAAGCACAAAGCTTAGTGACTCTCCCAAAACTACCACATACCATACACATAATCATATAATCACATAATAATAGAATATGGGCCTTGCCGACTTCATCGGGCCTCGCCTGGCATCGGAAATTGTCCGGCATCGAGAAAATCTCAGTATACATATGAAAATATCAAAAAATACACATGAATAATTACATAACATAAACATATAAACATTCCCCAGGCCTCGCCCGAAATCAGAACAAAATCCGGAGGCACACAAACATTCATCGGGCATTGCCCAACATCGGACCATGGTCCAGAAACATACTAAAAAGACACATGAAAGAATCAAGAAGACATCAAGCATACAAACATTCCTTAGGACCCGTCCGACATCAGATTGGAATCCCGAAACCTATAAACCTACATCGGGTACTGCCCGACATCAGACCTTTGTCCGGAACATACTAGGATACATATACAGGCCGACATTGGTGCCTTCAACCTGTTCATACAAGAAGAAACTCACCTCCAATTTCGAATGATAGCTGAAACGTTTCTGTCCTAGAATCATCTCTACACACCACCTGAATCAAATCAATCCCCTTAGATACCATCTCATGCTCATAACCCCTTAGGGTTAACTATGGTCAAAGTCAACATTCTGGTTTGACTAAACTCGTCAAGTTATCCTCCAACTTTGCGAGTTGCTATAAATCACAAAATCGTGATTTCGCGTTCTAACTCGTCGAGTTATTTCATGAACTCATCGAGGCCTTCCCTATTACAGAATCATGATACTTCATTTCAACTTGTCAAGTCCATCCTTGAACTCTTTGAGTTCCTCAGTCTGTTAACCATTTCTTAACTCATTAAGCCATTGTCCTTTAGATCTGAACCCTAAACTTCAGATCTATACTTAAAAAGCCTCTAGAAAGGTAAAGTTTCCAACTTTACCCCTTGATACCCCTTCCAAAAGGATTAAACTCAAACCCTAATCTAAAAAGGTCAAGGTCTTAATCCAAACAGCATCAAAACTAAGATCTAGACCCTGAGATCATAGATCTGGACTCTAAAGACTATATAACCACATAAAGTGTTGAACTTTACCCACATGCATGGCCATAAAGGCTTCAAAGGAGCAAAATGATGGTCTAGAGATTGCATGGAACTTCCATTGCCATAAAGTCGGCACGTTTATGCCATAGAAATCCTTTTAAACCTCAGATCTGAAGTATAAACTCATTTGGGACGTCCAACACCCAAGGACCATGGAACTTGGATCAAAACCACTCAAAATAGCCCCAAAAGAAGATCTAAACAACCACAAGGAAAGGTTCAGACTTGATACCAGAAAAATGTCGAGAATGAAGCTAAGATTCGGGATCTACAACTCCGTCTTGTGTCCTCAAGCTTTTCCTTCTTCCAATGGCTTAAAAACACCCACTAAAACACTTAGAATGGCTCACAAATACTCATAAGAACATTAGCGTTTCTTAATTTACGGTTTGGGATTTGGAGGCTGGAAATGAGGCCAACATGGAGGGTTTAAGATGCTTAAATAGGGTGCAAACCCCGAAAATTGGGGTTTCACCTCTGCCAGCCTAGTCGTCGAGTTGAGCCCTCTCGATTCGTTGAGTAGGTTACTTAAATCACGCGGCCCATATGGTATCTACTCGACGAGTTTGGGGCTTCCAACTCATCGATTTATTCTTATAAATTGAATAATTAGTAAATTAAATATTTATTAGGAACTAGGCATTACTAATGAAACCATAGTTATCAATAGGGGTGCAAACGAGCCGAGCCGAGCCCAAGCCTAGTCAGGCTTGGCTCGAGCTCGTTTAAGTTATATGAGGCTCGGCTCGAGCTCATAAATAATTATACAAGCTTGACTTGGGCTCGGCTCGGCTCGGCTCGTTTTTTGTCTGACGTGCCTAAATAAGTTTAAGCTCAACTCGAAGTCGTTAAGAAGCTTGTTTACTAATACCCTAAATCCTTAATCCCCAAATATGTTTTTATTTTAATATATAAAAATAATAATAAATTATGTTATATAAAGTCTTGTTTAGGCTCGCGAGCCTAATCAAGCTTAGTGACATAGGCTCGAGCTCGAGCTCGTTTAATAAACAAGCTTAATATTAAGCTTGAGCTCGACACGGGCTCGTTTAAAATCGGTTTTGAGTTGAGCTTTGAACGACCTGATCCCGAGTAACTCACGAGTAGCTTGGCTTATTTGCACCCCTAGTTATCAAATCATCACATAAAATCATAAATCATTGTATCTCAAAATATCGTAAACAACTGTCAAATATATCAGAGTAAAAACATCCCAGGCTAAAATCATGGTGTGTGCACTGGAGTCAGAGAGCTCTTCCCCTTGCTACCGGAAGTACCTGAAAGAAAAACTGAAAACTGTATGTATGAAGCTTAGTGAGTCTCCCTAAACTGCCACATACCATACACATAATAATATAATCACATAATTACCAAACATGGGCCTTGCCCGCTTCATTAGGCCCCGTCCGACATCGAACATTATCTAACATCGGGCCCGCCCCGGCATCAGACCGAAATCCGTAATTGGTCCCCGCCCGGCATCGAGCAAAGCTCGGTATATATATATATATATATATATATATATATATATATATATATATATATATATATACATATATATATATATATATATATACATATATATATATATATATATATATATATATATACATATATAAACATATCAACAAATACACATGAATAATTACATAACATAAACATATAAACATTCCTCGGGCCCCGCCCAACATCAGACCGAAATATGGAAGCATACAAACATTCCTCGGGCATTACCCGAAATCGGACCGTGGTCCGGAAAAATACTAAATAGACACATGCAAGAATCACGAAGACATCAAGCATACAAACATTCCTCGGGCCCCGACCGACATTAGATCGAAATCCAGAAAAATATAAACCCACATTGGGTACTGCCCGGCATCGGACCTTGGTCCGGAACATACTAGCATACATATACGGGTCGGCATTGATTCCTTCGAGCCATTCATACAGGAGGAAACTCACATCCAATGTCGAATGTGTTACATCCTGAAATTTCAGGTAAGCTCTCAAACCCTTATTTTTTTTTTCCAAGTTGTCGCATTTAGCCCTCAAAAGGAATAATGAAGCAAATGAGTACGCTGGGCGTACTGAAGAGTACGCTGCGCGTACTCATGCGCCTTATTTGGACGCCGACTCGATGGAGTACGATGGGCGTACATTGGGCTACGCTAGGCGTAATCGGCCCAGACTCAAAACCCTAATTAATTGTTGTGCACTATAAATGGGATGCTATATTCTTATCCTCAGCCTCCATTGTCACAGAGAGAAACCCTAAGAGAGTGTTCCTACATCCTAAAGCTTGTGAGTGTGTGATTTGAGCTAGTTTTCTTTTGTGTGTTAGAGAAGAAGAAGGAGAAACGCTTGTGGAGATCAAGGCTTGGAATCAGGACTTGGATCTGAGATCTACAGAGAAAGGAGTTTCATTTAGAGGTAAAAAGATCAAAACTTTCCCTTGATAGTTGATTTGGTGTTCATGAGTCATTTCTAGGGTTTAAGTCCCAAAGGTGGAGACTTTATGAGCAAAAAGGGTTCCAAGGACCTAGATCTGTCCCATTTCAGTATTTTGAGGGTAGTTGATCCATAAAAATCCTATCTTGGTCGTTAATTTGGAGTCCAAAAGTGTTGTTTATGGAATGGTTTGGGTGTTGGTGACTCTTTCAGCCATGCAAAGGCTTAAAGTCGCCAACTTTATGCATTAAGAGACTTAGAAGTGGTCAGATCTATGATTTGGACGTGTGGCTTAACAGATTAAGACCAGAATGAAAAGGAGGAGAAAGCTGGGAGTTACGTTGGGTGTACTCCCAGTACGCGCGGCGTAAGGGGCTACGTACCCCGATTCTGTGAAGCCACCAGGTACGCTCAACATACACATCTGGTACGCGCCGCATACCCCAGAAGGTTGACTTTTGCTGACTTTTAGGGTTTAAGTCAAAGTTTGGACCTTTGGGCCATTGGAGGGGTAAAATGGTCTTTTACCCTCCTGAGAGATCTTAGGAAGAGATTTAAGCTGATTTTGAAAGTTGTACTGATTGGAGAAACCACCTTATATGATTAGGAGGAGGTTAGAGCAGGATTCCCGAGTTCGAGATTTATCGAGATATCTGAGGTGAGTCTTCTCACTATACTGTACCTGGAAAGGTACCTATGTGTGACTGGAAGGTCTTGTATGCTATGATATGTATGTATTGTATGCTATGCGTTGCATGTTCTGTATGCGTTATGTATGTGATATGTATGCTATGTATTATATAGGCCGGAAAGCATTATGATGTGGACCGGAAGGTCGTTATGTTATCGACCGGAAGGTCGATAAGAGTATGACCGGAAGGTCTACTGGGACTGGGACGGAAGTCCCCTGAGACACATGGACCAGAAGGTCAGGTAGAGTATGGTCTGGAAAGGCGTATGTGTGTAAGTGGTATATTGGGGAACTCACTAAGCTTTTATGCTTACTGTGTTATGTGTAATGTGTTTCAGGTACTAATGACGATCGCGGGAAGGCGGCTGCTTGACTCGTACACACACCGTTGGATTTGGATATGATTTGATCTTCGGATTTGATACATTTGTTATGACGATATTGATACATTGGATTTATGTTTTTATTTACGGATCAAAATACATTTTAGAAATGAAAAAAATTGTTTTCAAAATTTATGTTGTTACAAGTTGGTATCAGAGCCTTGGTTTGAGGGATTTGGGTGCATCTTTGGATGAATCTGAACTCAAACTGAGTCTTTGAGAATGTTTTCATAAAATAAACAATTTTTATGTAAGAGTAAAAGGTTTTGAGGAAGACAGAACGGAGCAGTGTGTGTACGATCAGCCAGCGCCCGAATGATGGTTTCCCAAAATACCTTTACACTATGTGTTATGAGATATGTTATGATATGATATGCATGCTAGAGTTGGCTAGGTATTCATATTAGGACTAGAGTGGCCTGATTTTGTGATTCCTTAGCCTAGGAAGGATTGTGCTGCTATGTGATGCTTTAGAGCGAGTAGGTAGCAGTGAGGGGCTGATAAGAGGTCTACCGAAGGGTAGCCTATGCGAGTGAGATATAGAGTACTTGTGATCTGGGATCCAAGGAGGAGGACTTAGGGTGAATACTGATGCGGGTAGTATAAGGGCCCGTACTACCGAAGACACCGGAGCAGTGCGCACTCTATGTAAGAATCCTTTGGCTACTAAGGAACAAGTAGGGTCGAGTTATCGAGTGCGAGCATGCTCTAGCGAGTCTTTGATATTATTATGTTATATTTCAGAGACATCATGGTTGGGACACGCCACAGACCTGAGGCGAGCGGTGTGAGTGACGAGGAGCATCGTCATATGATCCATGATGAGGTGGCGGCGGCAATCAGGGCTAAGATTCCGGAGATGTTTGGGTCTATCAAGACCACACTGATTGAGACTTTCGACGAGCGGTACACCGCGGTGACTGAGGCTGCTGCTACTGCAGCTACCGCAGTTGTGGTTGCTGTCAGGCCTCAGGGAGGTGACTCGTTGTTGTTTCGGGAGTTCAGCAACACGAAGCCACCTGAGTTTGATGGGACGCCGGATCTGATCACTGCAATGAGATGGATTGCTGATATTGATGGATGCTTCTATACATGTTCATGTCCGGATCATCTGAGGGTTCGGTTCGCGTTGAACTAGCTTCTCTTGGGAGTGAAGGACTGGTGGAAGTTCGTGACGACAAGCTTTACAGTTACAAAGATTTTAGAGGTGACCTGGGAGAGGTTCACCACCATGTTCAGAGATGAGTATATTCCCCCGGTGGAGGGGGAACGGTTGGTTCAGGAGTTCTTGACCCTCAAGCAGGGTACTGATTCGATCACTGTGATTACAAGGAAGTTTCATGAGAGGGCAATGTCCTGCCCTGAGCAGGTGTCTACTGAGCAGGCACGTATGAGCCGATATTTGGGCGTTCTGAGGAGACATTCGGGGGTTCATGTTGAACTCAACGTACCGGACATTTGCTGAGCTCCAGGAAAATGCCTGAAAGAGAGAGATTGAGTTGGAGACTCAGGCCAGGGAGGAGGCTGAGTCTCAGAGGATGGATCGGCGGTCGGCTCAGTCTCAGCCGGCACCGAAGCGGACCAGGTCCGCTGATTCGAGGACTCGAGACCAGAAGGGCCGCACTTATGGGAAGTGTGTCAAGGCACATGAGGGGGTCTGTCGATCGGGTGCTTGCTACAAATGTGGCAAGGAGGGGCATATCGCCAAGGATTGCCCCAAGGGATTTATGGTTTGCTTTCATTGCAACCAGACTGGCCATCGGAAGGCCGAGTGTCCGCAGTTGCATCAGGGGTCAGCACAGGGATCTGCGCCTGCTGCTAGGGTTACCGGGGTTCGGCCAGTGAAGTCCAAGGCACCGAAGGCTCGTGGGAGAGCTTTCCAGTTGACAGCGGAGGAGGTCCGCGCAGCGCCCGATGTTGTGGCTGGTATGTATTCTTTATTTATTTTTGAGTTGAGATATTGTGCTTATATGATGATATGTGTAGGTACTTTTCTTGTGAATTTTGTACCTGCTTTGGTGTTATTTGACTCGGGTGCGAGTTGGTCATTTGTTTCCTTGGCGTTTAGTCAGCACATTAGTATTCGACAAGGGGCGTTGAGTCGACCTCTGCAAGTTTCTATAGCTAACGAGCGAGCGGTGTATGCTACGGATGTGATTAGAGGATGTATTCTTGAGATCTTGAGTGTGGAATTCCCGATAGATCTGGTCCCGATTGCGATGGGGGGCGTATGTGTTATAGTGGGCATGGATTGGTTGAGCCGATTTGGAGTTGTTATAGACTGCGAGCGTCAGTTGGTCACGATACGAGACCCTAGTGGGGGAGTACTTACGGTGCACGGCGAGGGAACCCGATGTGGGTCAGCATTTTGTTCGGCTGCCAGGGCGAGACAGAGTTTGCAGCAGGGCTGCAGCGGGTTCGTAGCCTACGTGATGGACACGCGAGTGGCGGTTGGGAGGCCAAGTTCGATTGATGAGGTTCTGATAGTGTGCGAGTTCCCGGATGTTTTTCCCAAGGAATTGACGGGTGTGCCTCCCGAGAGGCAAGTGGAGATCTGTATCGATTTGGTTCCGGGAGCAGCGCCTTATTGCCTCACGCCGCCAGTGATGCAGGACTTATCCTCGCAGCTTCAGGAACTACTGGGGAAGGGGTTTATTCGACCAAGTAGCTCGCCTTGGGGAGCGCGGATCCTTTTTGTCAAGAAAAAGGATGGTTCACACCAAATGTGCATTGATTACTAGGAGTTAAACAAGTTGATGGTCAAGAACCGTTATCCGTTACCGAGGATCGATGATCTGTTCGATTAATTGCAGGGGGCGTCTTGGTTCTCTAAGATAGACTTGAGGTCGGGTTATCATCAAATGAGGGTTCGGGATGAAGATATCTAGCAGACGGCGTTCAGAACTCGTTATGGGCATTACCAGTTCGTGGTGATGCCTTTTGGGCTCACCAATGCACCAGCAGCGTTCATGGATCTCATGAACAGAGTGTGCAGGCCGATGCTGGATCGGTCGGTGATCATGTTCATTGATGATATTTTGGTGTATTCGAGATCTAGAGAACGGCATGAGGAGCATTTGAGGGAGATCCTTGGAGTTCTGAGATCGGAGAAGCTTTATGCCAAATTCTCCAAGTGTGAGTTTTGGTTACGAGAGGTCCAGTTCTTGGGGTATCTCGTCAACCAGAATGGGATTTTGGTTGATCCGGCCAAGATTGAGGCGGTCATGAGGTGGGAGGTGCCGAGATCGCCCACCGAGATCAGGGGCTTTCTAGGATTGGCCAGCTATTATCGGTTGGAGCTGCACGCGGTGTTGGGGAAGATTCATGATACCTTCCACGTGTCACAGTTGAGGAAGTGTATAGCCGACGAGTCGGCAGTGGTACCGCTGGAAGATATTAAGGTGGATGCGAGCCTGAACTACGTGGAGAGATCAGTTATGATTATAGATCGAAAGACCAAGGTTCTGAGGAACAAGGAAGTGCCCCTGGTGCAGGTCCAATGGCAACATCGGAGAGGGTCCGAGTTGACCTAGGATCTGGAGTCGGAAATGGGGGAGCAGCATCCGGAGTTGTTTGCAGCATGAGACTTCGAGGGCGAAGTCTGGTTCTAGTGGGGGAGAATTGTAACATCCCGAAATTTCAGGTAAGCTTTCAAACCCCTATTCTTTTCCAAGATGTCACATTTAGCCCTTAAAAGGAATAATGAAGCAAATGAGTACGTTGGGTGTACTGAAGAGTACGCTGCGCATACTCATGCACCTTATTTCGATGCGGACTCGATGAAATACGTTGGGCGTACATTGGGCTACGCTGGGCATAATCGGACCAGACTCAAAACCCTAATTAATTGTTGTGCACTATAAATGGGATGCTATAGTCTTATCCCCAGCCTCCATTGTCACATAGGGAAACCCTAAGAGAGTGTTCCTATGTCCTAAAGCTTGTGAGTGTGTGATTTGAGCTATTTTGCTTTTGTGTGTTAGAGAAGAAGAAGGAGAAGTGCTTGTGGAGATCAAGGCTTGGAATCAGAACTTACAGAGAAAGGAGTTTCATTTAGAGGTAAAAAGATCAAAACTTTCCCTTGATAATTGATTTGGTGTTCATGAGTCATTTCTAGGGTTTAAGTCCCAAAGGTGGAGACTTTATGAGCAAAAAGGGTTCCAAGGACCTAGATCTGTCCCATTTCAGTATTTTGAGGGTAGTTGATCCATAAAAATCCTATCTTGGTCGTTACTTTGGAGTCATGCTAGAAGTAGGAGCCCAAAAGTGTTGTTTATGGGATGGTTTGGGTGTTGGTGACTCTTTCAGCCATGCAAAGGCTTAAAGTCACCAACTTTATGCATTAAGAGACTTAGAAGTGGTCAGATCTATGATTTGGAGGTGTGGCTTAACCGATTAAGACCATAATGAAAAGGAGGAGAAAGCTGGGAGTTACGTTGGGCGTACTCCCAATACGCGCGGCGTAAGGGGCTGCGTACCCCGATTCTGTGAAGCCACCAGGTACGCTCATCGTATAGATCTGGTACGTGCCGCATACCCCAGAAGGTTGACTTTTACTGACTTTTAGGGTTTAAGTCAAAGTTTGGACCTTTGGGCCATTGGAGGGGTAAATGGTCTTTTACCCTCCTAAGAGATCTTAGGAAGAGATTTAAGCTGATTTTGAAAGTTGTACTGATTAGAGAAACCACCTTATATGATTAGGAGGAGGTTAGAGTAGGATTCCCGAGTTCGAGATTTATCAAGATATCCGAGGTGAGTCTTCTCACTATACTGTACCAGGAAAGGTACCTATGTGTGACCGGAAGGTCTTGTATGCTATGAGATGTATGTATTGTATGCTATGTGTTGCATGTTCTGTATGCGTTATGTATATGATATGTATGCTATCTATGATATGGGCCAGAAGGCTTTATGACGTGGACCGGAAGGTTGTTATGTTATGGACCGGAAGGTTGATAAGAATAGGACTGGAAGGTCTACTGGGACTGGGACGGAAGTCCCCTGAGACACATGGACCAGAAGGTCGTGTAGAGTATGGCCTAGAAAGGCGTATGTGTGTAAGTGGTATATTGGGGAACTCACTAAGCTTTTATGCTTACTGTGTTATGTGTAATGTGTTTTAGGTACTAGTGACGATCGCGGGAAGGCGTCGGCTTGACTCGTACACACACCGATGGATTTGGATATGATTTGATCTTCGGATTTGATACATTTGTTATGACGATATTGATACATTGGATTTATGTTTGTATTTACGGATCAAAATACACTTTAGAAATGAAAAAAATTGTTTTGAAAATTTACGTTGTTACAGAATGATAGTTGTGCTGGATTAGTGTCTAAGCCCGTAACTATATTTGGTATATACTTGGCCCGGTTGTGCATGGTCCTTATGGGTTGCCTTCACCAAAGCAACTAGACAGGATGATTTATGGAGAGAGAGAGAGAGGGGTTATTAAGTTTTATTAATATATTATATGAATAATATATTAAAATAGAAATCATATAGTTTAATTAATATTGGTCAAGAATTAGTTAAGAATTAATTCTATGGCTAAAAGAGATTAATTAAATAAAGGGGACTGGAACTGTCAATTATAAGATAATTGATTTTGGGTTGTGAATTCTTATGGATATAAGGGGGGCGAAAATTAGAGTGGAAGCCCACTCTAATTTCGTCCAAGGGGCCTTATTCAAGAAGGTTCTTAAGCTGCTTAGGGCCTAAGTCATCCAATTAGGGTTTTGACTGAAACCCTAGTAGCTCAGCTATATAAGGAACCCCAGGGCTTCAGTTTCAGCTACACCAAGAACCCTAGAGTTACTATAGCCAAAATTGTGCCTCTCTCCTTCTCTCTTCTAGATCTTCTTCTTGCTTGTGGTGTGTGTGAGCCATTAGAGGTGTTACACCTGTGACACTAAGCTTCTTGAAGATTGAAGATTCTTGCAACTATTGAAAGGTATCATCTAAACTTGTTTTGTTATAGATCTCAATTTCTAAGTATGCTAGATTAGGGTTTATGAGCTTTGGATAAATTGGCATGTACAATAGAGAAACCTAGATCCAAAGCTTGAAGGTTTTGCATGTGCACATAGGATGCTCTTTTGCTCAAAACTCATCAGTGGTATCAGAGCCTTGCTTGGTTTCTATTGTATTTGATGCATAGTGTATTTGTTCATTACTAAAAATCGAATTTTGTGCAATCTGCTTGACAGACTCGTCGAGCCCAAGGAGGTACTCGACGAGTAGGATGAACTCGACGAGTCCTGCAAGGGGCTCGGCGAGTCTGGCTGTCAGACAGACGAATTTTCAGGATTTTTGCGGTTTTTAACTTAGGATAATTACCATAAATGTTTCTAGGTGATAATACGAATTTTATTGATTCCTTATGATTATCCTTGTCAAAATAAAAAGATTTTGTCATTTAATTAGATAATTATTACCTTATTTGATAAATATTAATTATTTGAATTATTTGATCATTATCTTGCATGAAAACTGATAGGTCAAAATTAGATAACCACCCAAATTAATTGTTTAATTGTTTATTTGAATTTTGATCTAGATTGTTTTGAAATGTTTCAAAACTTGCCCACAAGTTTTGGAATTTAAATTTTCGGATTAAAAGTTTAATTTTGAAATTGTTAAATTCCAAACCCTCGAATTTTACTAGTTTAAAATCCACCTTATACTATTATAATATTATAAGAATAATTATTATATATGTATAACATAAATGCTAGTCTTACTGTTAGTAGGCCTCATTCACGAAGCCGATCTATAAGGGGGTATAAGCTTATGGCCTATAAAATGGTCGTTTAATGGGTGTCCACTCTCACCCACCGCTTCCTTGATTGGTGGAGGGTTATTAGCCGAACGGGTAGGATAGGGCAACTTATTCCTCATTAAAAGTATAATGATTAATAAAGTAACTAAATGTTTTTTTATAAAATTCCCAATCTTAGTTACTTTAGAAAAAAATGTGAATTTGATGCTATTCCATGAAATTACACTTTGTACCCTTGCTAAGACGTTATTGGAGCGTGTGTGGTTAACCGACACACTAATCTGGCTCTAAGAAAATGTGGCAAAGGTTGAGTCAATGTTTTTCATAGATCAATGGAGCGTGTGTGGTTAACTGACACATTGATTAGGTGATTGTAACATTGGGGGCACTATGTACATTTGCATGGTTATTCACACCCTGTTTGTGATCCTCAGTATCCCAGTCGCAAACTTGAGGGGCATATCAAGATTTAAACATGTCATTGAAAAGTTCAATGAATCTCAAAAGATCTAGGAGTTTCAATACATTTAAAACTTATCTTT
Organism: Lactuca serriola; assembly: GCF_051521515.1. Lineage (NCBI taxonomy): Eukaryota > Viridiplantae > Streptophyta > Magnoliopsida > Asterales > Asteraceae > Lactuca > Lactuca serriola. Next base: position 170,408,852 of record NC_136415.1, on the reverse strand, counting down.
TTTGTTTTGTTTCTCATGGTGGAAATTAGTGAATCGTCATTCACTTACCTTCATATTATTTTTGTTTAGATTATGGCATCCCTCTTCTAAATTGCAAATAATGTTGTTGGATCCTAGCCCTAATGTCTCATTTGGGTGTTTAATTGGGGATTCTTATCTAATCAATTATCTATTTTCCTTTTCAGATGTCGAACTCAAACAACAACTCTTCAGGCTCAAACACCTCCGGCTCATTCTCACTCATGGACTTGTGTGGGAGGGTGATCTTCGACGGAAAAAATTCTAACAATCGGATCCACAACATAAGGATGGTCACCCGTTATGAGGACAAGGAGTATGTCCTCGACAAGGACCTAAAAGAAGTGAACATCAACACTGCTACTCCCGAGGAGATCGTTGCCTTTGAGGCCCATGAGCATGATGCCACAAAATTCCATTGCATCATGCTAGCGACCATGACTGCTGAATTCCAAAAGTCCTACGAGGACTTCTATCCCTACGAAATGCATCAGGATCTTCTTGAAAGGTACCACCAAAGTGCAAAGTAGGAGAGGTACGAGATCATCACTTCAATGGTCATGACCAAGATAAAAGACGGAGAGTCTATCACTGCTCATCTGCAGAAGGTGCAAAGATATGTTGACTGTATGCTGAAGTTAAATGTTAACTTCGATGAAGAGCTAGCAATTGTCATCATTCTTCATTCACTACCACCCTGCTTCAGCCGGTTTCACATGACCTACCACATGAACAAAGAGGAGGTCACATTGAGCAAGCTTCAAGGCCTGTTGAGGACTACTGAGAGCAACCTCAAGGACAAGTCCATTGCACAAACTCCTACTCCTACTGCTGCCCCAGTCTTGGCTATTGGACAAGGAAAGGGTAAGAAGAGGAAGGCTCCCTCAAAGAGCCACCATAAGGGAAAGTCCCATGATGACACCTCTTCTAGTGGAACCAAGGTCGGTCCCGCTGCACCCACCTCAAACCCAAAGGATGCTGAGTGCTATCACTGCCACGACAAAGGGCATTAGAAACAAAGTTGCCCAAAATATCTGTAAGATATCAAGGATGGAAAGATCAAGCCTTCCTACGCAAGTATTTATACTATTGAATCTAATGATTCATCACATGCTATTTCTTGGGTACTTCATACAGGATGTGGTTTTCACATTTGTTCTGATTTGTAGGGCCTAAGAAGAAATAGGGATGTGGAGCATGGGAAGATAAACTTGATCATGGGGAACAGAAGAGCGTCTCTTGTCACCAAGATTGGAGTTTACTCTTTATTGCCTAGTAATGGATTAGGACTAGATTTGAATAATTGTTGCTATTTTCCAGAAATGGCAAGAAACATCATTTCTTTTCATGGTTTTTGTAGACAAGGATTTAGATATTCATTTGATAATGAATAGGGTTCAATTTATGCTTATCTTAATGGTGTTTTCTATTTTTAAGCATTGTCTTGTAATGTAATATATTAAACTATGACGGTTGTACACAACTTAGGAAATGATATATTGCATATCAAATCTTCCAATAATTTGGACAAAGCATGCTTTTGGCATTGTTGGACATGTCAACAAGAAACGCATATCCCAACTCCAAAAGGATGGAGTGTTGGAGTCATTCGACCTTAGGGACGATGACGTGTGCGGGTCTTGTTTACTTGGAAAGATGACCAAGTCACCCTTCACTGGTTCTTGTGAAAGAGGTGAGGGGTTTATTGGATCTCATACCATGACCGAGTTGGCGATCTATGTTGGAAAGACAACCCTCATAGGATCCTGACTTCAACTAACTTAGTTACTTCTGCATTGATTGCCTTGTTTTTGTCTCCAACTTTCCATCTTCTTTTTTGTTTGACTATGTTGCTGCCAGGCTGGATGTTTAGGTTGTGGTCTATGATTTTGCGGCTTACTCCCACTAAATATGTGGGTTCCCATGCAAAGAAATGCTTTTATTTTTTGAGGAGGCTGAGTAAATTTTCCCTATTGAAATGGGTTATGTAGAGCCAATCTTGATCTATTGGTTTGGATATCTGGTGTAGATTATTTCTTTTGTTCTTGGTTCTTCTTATCTTGGTTGCTTTTTGCATCTAGTGATTCCCTTTTGGGTCATCATATTGTTGAATTCAAGTGTTCTTATTATTGTGCCTGTCTTTAGTGGGGAATTTAATCAGAGTGTGGATTATGGATGTAACTGCTTCGAAGCATAGCATGGTTGTTTGCCCAAGGATGATGTTCTATTTTAATGGAGCTTAAAACGATCATGAATTCTAGTAATACTGTCTTCTTCCTCTTCTTTTGTCCATCTTCAAGTGTCATCTATAGGAAGATTGCCCCGAAGGGTGTTATGGTATGGTCCGTTATGCTAGTTAGTCTTTCAGTAGAAGGTCGAAGCTCTTCCTTCCATTGACGAGGTAGCTGTCTAAAGCATTCTTTGAACATGATTTTGGGGGCACTTCCATAGTCCATGTAAACCCTATGGATTTTTGTGTCCTTTATTTGAGCTTTAATTATCAGGTGATCGTGACCTCCCCAATTAGGTGGGATGGGGTCATTGGTTAACAACAGTAGCTATTTCCTTGTTAGAAATTGCTTTGTGTCTTTCCAGAGTGTGCCTTGGTTTTCTGTTTGATGGTGAGTTTTCATGGTTATGATTTTTGGACCTTTCTCCTTGCTCTTGTTTCCATGTCTTATGTGTCATGACTATGGATCTTCGACGTCGTTTCATGCTTTTTAGCTAGGGATGATGTAACATCCCAAAATTACAGTCAAAAAATTTCGTTTTAAAGTACTAATAAAACCATATTTATCAAACCATCACGTAAAATCATAAGCCATTGTATCTTAAAATATCGTAAACATTTGTCAAATATATCTGAATAAAAACAACCCAGGCTAAAATCATGGTATGTCCATTACCGTCATCCCGAGCTCTTCCCCTTGCTACCGGAAGTACCTGAAAACAAAACAGAAAACTGTAAGCACAAAGCTTATTGAGTCTCCCCAAACTACCACATACCATACACATAATCATATAATCACATAATAAAAGAACATGGGCCTTGCCCACTTCATCGGGCCCCGCCTGGCATCGAGCAAATCTCGGTATACATATAAACATATCAACAAATACACATGAATAATTACATCACATAAACATATAAATATTCCTCGGGCCCCGCACGACATCAGACCGAAATCCGGAAGCATACAAACATTCATTTGGCATTCCCCGACATCAGACCGTGGTCCAAAAACATAATAAAAAGACACATGCAAGAACCACGAAGACATAATGCATACAAACATTCCTCAGGCCCTATCCGACATCAGATCGGAATCTCGAAACATATAAACCTACATCGGGTACTGCCCGACATCAGACCTTGGTCCGGAACATATTAGCATACTTATACAGGCCAACATTGGTGCCTTGGACCCGTTCATACAGGAGGAAACTCACCACCAATGTCAAATGATAGCTGAAACGTCTCTGTCCCGGAATAAGCGCTACACACTACCTGAATCAAAACAATCCCCTTAGATACCATCTCATGCTCATAACCACTTAGGGTTAACTGTGGTCAAAGTCCTAGTCAAGTCAAAGTCAAAGTCAACACTCCGGGTTGACTCAACTCGTCGAGTTATCCTCCAACTCGGCGAGTTGCTATACATCACAGAATCGTGATTTCGCATTCCAAGTCGTCGAGTTCTTCCATGAACTCATTGAGTCCTTCCCTATTACAAATCGTGATACTTCATTTCAACTCCTCGAGTTCCTCAGTCTGTTAACCCTTTCTTAACTCATTAAGTCATTGTCCTTTAGATCTGAACCCTAAACTTTAGATCTCAACTGAAAAAGTCTCTAGAATGGTAAAGTTTCCAACTTTACCCCCTTGATACCCCCTTCTAAAAGGATTAAGCTCAAACCCTTATCTAAAAAGGTCAAGGTCTTAATCCAAACACCATCAAAACTAAGACCAAGACCCTAAGATCGTAGATCTGGACCCTAAAGACTAAATAACCACGTAAATCCTTGAACTTTACCCACATGCATGGCTATAAAGGCTTCAAAGGACCAAAATGATGGTCTAGAGATTGCATGGGACTTTCATGGCCATAAATTTGGCACCTTTATGCCATAGAAATCCTTCTAGACCTCAGATCTGAAGTATAAACTCATTTGGGACGTCCAACACCCAAGCACCATGGAACTTGGATCAAAACCACTCAAAATAGCCCCAAAAGAAGATCTAAAAAACCACAAGAAAAGGTTTAGACTTGATACCAGAAAAATGTCGAGAATGAAACTATGATTCTGGATCTACAACTCCCTCTTGTGCCCTCAAGCTTTTCCTTCTTCCAATGGCTTAAAAACACCCACTAAAACACTTAGAATGGCTCACAAATACTCACAATAATATTAGGGTTTCTTGATTTCGGGTTTGGGATTTGGAGGCTGGAAATGAGGCCAACATGGAGGGTTTAAGATGCTTAAATAGGGTGCAAACCCTGAAAATTAGGGTTTCACCTCTGCCAGCCTAGTCGTTGAGTTGAGGCCTCTCAACTCGTCGAGTAGGTTACATAAATCACGCGGCCCATATGGTATATACTCGACGAGTTTAGGGCTTCCAACTCGTCGAGTTATTCTTATATATTGAATAATTAGTAAATTAAATATGTACCAGGAACTAGGCATTACCGATGAGCGTGGGACGGAACCGGTACCATTCCCGATTTCCCGAATACCAAATTTGATCGAAACTAAATCCCATGTATCGTGCCAAATTAACGTTACTGATACTGGTACCTAGAATGATACCGGTTTTCGGTACTAGTACCGGTACCGATGGTGCCGAATCCCAAATTTTGTGATTTTGGAGAACCAAGTACCATCCCATATTTTTAAATTCGGTACGGTGTCGGTACATGATCGAGTTTTGATACAAACTGTTCATTCGTCTTTTAAGCTTCTGGAAATCTGTTTGAGGCTGCCTTGTTGGATGCAGTCACCTAACTCTTTCTTTAGTAATATGCATTATGTTGTGTCGTGTGTGCATCGTTTATGGAACTCATAATATTTTGTTTTGTCTCATGGCTTGTCCGTGAGCCCTTGTGTGTTGCATGATTTTTTGGATATCGCTATAACTCCTGGCCGTCTATATCTGTTTTCCTCTCTTAGATACGGCCAGAATGATCTTTGGTGTCGTCCTCTCTTGTTGGTGTACCTCGGTATGGCTAATAGTTGCTATGAGATTATTTATGTTATGCTTTTTGTGTTGCTACGGGTTTTAGATAAGCTTCTTTGGCCATTGTGCCTTCCTCCTATCGCAAGTAGGGTCCTACCCTTTCTTTTATTTCTTTTCTAGTGGTAGGAATCTTCCCCAGAAATTTCCAAGATAATGGTCTTGGGTGGAGGCCATACGGGAAGGCTCTGGTTACGAGGTGGTCGCTTTGTCATGGTATGTATATTGTAGCCTCATTGAATCGTTTAAAGTAATCCTTGATGGATTCCCCTTCATGTTGCATGAAATTCATGGGGCGGGGTAGCAATAGATGGTGTAACGAATTGTGGTGTCTCCATGATTACTGGTTCGGTGAAGACAAGGGTCGAATTGGGCTTTTAGTGGAGCTGTTGGTATTATCCTCTCTTTCATTTTCCATGACCTGGAAATGTTCTTCTGAATTATTGTTTCAGTTCTCTAAAAAACGGATGATACCCAACAATATCATGTTAATCTTCAGGGGGGAGGGGGACTATGGTGGAGGCATGTATTGCAATGAACAGATAAACTGTTAGCCGTGCTTCAAGAGGATGTCCTGGGAGAACACTTCGACGGTCAATTTAGCCTGCAGGGGAGATCGGTGTATGTGTATATTCTAAGAATAGATAGTAAATGTTTGATCCCTTTACCGTTGAAGGCATATGACATTTTATAGTAAGTTGCTCAGCACAGATCCCGCTCTGAGGTTAGGAGTGTCAGACCCAGATGAAGACAGTGACATTGATTAATGGATTGTATCTTTGTCTTCTGTCTAAGTTGTGATTGGCTTAGCAGTCATAGTGGTGCGTGTACCATCATCGAAGTCTGCAGGTTCTCTTTTGTCGCCTAGCAACTTAAGCGCGAGCATTCTAGGTTGGTCGTCGGACAACAGGGTTGGTCTAAGGTGCGTCGGAGTCATGGGTGGTCAGCATGGTTGTTGTGTTGCCAAATGATGAGAAGGTTTGGCATTGGGTCCGTTAGTTTTTCTAACGTGACTAGGAGGCACGGCATCGACCGATTTTTTCCTTACCCTATTGTCGATTTTGGTATACCCTTGTAACGACCCATTCTTCACGTCCAAAAATTTCATTTTTAAATCAATACTTTGTAAGAACATTTGTAATTAAACATTGTCTGATGAATTCATTTCATAAACATATGTAGTGTCCAAAAACCAAAACATGAAATCAATCAAAAGGTCAGAGTATAAATCCCAGAACAATCTCATAAATGCGGAAAACACTGGGTGTGTATGATGTTCCGCTACCGCGCCAGCTCCTTCCCCTTCGACGAAGAGGTACCTGAAACCAAAACTGAAAAACCGTAAGCACGAAGCTTAGTGAGTTCCCCCATCGTACCACATACCATACAATCACATCACATACATACTGCTAGGCATTACTGGGGTGCCCGACCTACCCGATACGGCCATTCTGGGGTGCCGAGCTACTCGTACAGCCATTCTGGGGTGCCTAGCTACCCATGCGGCCATTCTGGAGTGCCATCCTACCCGTGTCAAGCCATTCTGGGGCACTAACCTACCCATGTCAAGCCATTCTGGGGTGCTGACTACCCTTCGGTCCTAACAACCGAACCTCAGGGACTATTTCACCCCCTACTACTACTATCACATATATCATAGCATAATCTATTGTCATACATATCTGGGGTGTCCGACCTACCCTTCGGTCCTAACAACCGAATCTCGGGGACATTTCCCCCTCCTACTACCTCTATCTCATGTAACATATCATGATAGCAGCTAAACATATCATAACATACTGTTAGGCATATCTGGGGCGCCTAACCTACCCTTCCGTCCTAACAACCGAACTCTATCGCTATCACAAATCATATCACGCTAGCATATAACATATCAGGTAGTAGCAACACATATGAATATCACAAAGATAAACATCTAACATACGATCCCTACTGGTGGGCCGGCATTGTGGCCGTAGACCAACCGCTACTGGAAGGTAACTTACCTCGTAGTAGCTGCTGAACTGTGCGGGAATCCTCTGACTGCTGCCGCTGCTGCTCCGAAAATCCTCCGGGTAAAATTCCCACAAAACACTTAGTCATACACTGCTAACTGTCCTTAGGGTAAAATGACCATTTTACCCCTGACCAAGTCAAAGTCAAAATCAACTTCTACTTGACCTGATTCGCCAAGTTGACTCGCCAACTCGCCGAGTCCCTATCCTTCCATTAGACCTCATACCCGTCTCTACTCGTCGAGTTAGGCGATGACTCGACGACTTTTCCTTCTAAATGAACATCGACTGAATCCTCATCCGACTCGCCGAATTGTATGAACAACTCGTCGAGTTCATCATCAACTGATACACAGGTCCTGTCCTTGACTCGCCGAGTTGTATGAACAACTCGTCGAGTTCATCTTCATCCTTAAGAAGATTACCTTTGACTCCCCGAGTTTGTTCATGCACTCGCCGAGTCCCATGAATTTCCAGAACAATGGCTTAGTCCAGAACGCTGGGTCACTCCCTGGGACCCCCTTAAAACGTTTCCACACACAAATAGGTCCTTATGACCCTCAACTGATATGGGACAGAACCTTGGACTCACCGAGTCCAAGAACGGACTCGTCGAGTTGGTCACAACCACTCACTGGATCTTCGATTTGTGACGTACAACCTTTGATCAAAAGATAGATTTATGCTTCTATAATCGATCTAGCATGTAAAGTTACAACCTTTACGTGCTTGCATGGGACTTTGAGCTTAAAAGGTCCTTAAACAAGCCCTCTCAAAGCATGGGGCCTTCTTTGAGTGCAAGAGCCACTCCTTTCTGCCTTGTAACCCCTCTAAGGGCCTAGATCCAAAACATCAACTCCAAACCATGCTTGCAATCATGGTTGGTGACCAAAATGGCTTAGAAAAGCCCTAAAACTTCACAAAATAGGATCTAGCAAATGGAAGAACAAGGTACAGGCTTTTTACCTTCAATGAGCTGAAAATGGTGCACAAACTCGGATCCCTTTAGCCTCCTCATGTTCCTTCAAGTTTTTCCTTCCCTCCTTGGATCACAAAAGCACCAAAGTCACTCCAAATGCCTTAGATTGCTTCAATAACGGCTAGGGTTTGCTATGGGGTCTTCTGGGAGCAAATGGGACTAAGGAGGCCAAGTTAAGGTGTTTAAATAGGGTGCAAACCCTCGGATTAGGGTTTTTGTCCAAACAGGGTCTACTCGCTGAGTCCGGGACCCGAATCGCCGAGTCCATCGCTTAAGTCTCGTATCCCTTCTCGCTTCTACTCGGCGAGTTGGACCTTCAACTCGCCGAGTCCAAGGCCAAAATGCAAAGTATTTAAAAAAATAATACGTACCAAGAACCAGGTGCTACAATTCTCCCCCACTTATTTTAGACTTCGTCCTCGAAGTCCGCTGATCAATCCTGAAACAGCACGGGGTAATGTTCCATCATCTCATCCACCGACTCCCAAGTCCACTCCAACCCCTTCCGGTGCTGCCATTGCACCTTCACGAGTTCCACTCTTTTGTTCCTCAGATCCTTCAACTTTCGGTCAAGGATCGCTACAGGCCGCTCGATGTAATTCAGGCTGCCATCAACATGAATGTCCTCCAAGGGTACCACTGCTGAGTTGTCCACTAGAAACTTTCACAGTTGAGAAACATGGAAAGTGTTGTGTATCTGACTGAGTTCGGCTGGCAAATCCAGCCTATATGCCACCTTGTCCACCCGGGCTATAACCCGGAACGGCCCAATGTACCTGGGGCCCAACTTGCCCCATTTCCTTAATCGAATAATGCCTTTCCATGCAGACACCTTCAGGAGAACCATATCCCCGACCTAGAACTCCAGGTTTGATCGGTGCTTATCGGCATAGCTTTTCTGCCGACTCTGAGCAGTCTGAAGCCTATTCCAGACCTGCTGGATCTTTTCTGTAGTCTTGAGCACTACCTCAGTGCTCCCCATCACCCTCTGGCCAACTTCGCCCCAACATATCAGGGTCCTGCACTTCCTCCCATACAGCATCTCGAAGGGAGGACGATCAATGCTCGCATGATAACTATTGTTATAGGAGAACTCTGCCAATGGAAGGTAGGTATCCCAACTACCTCAGAAGTCTAATACGCATGCTCGCAGCATATCCTTCAGGGTCTGGATGGTTCGCTTGTTTTGACCATCCGTCTGCGGGTGAAAGGCGGTGCTAAAATGTAGACGAGTACCCAGCTCGTCGTGAAATGTAAGGTCCAAATATGGATCTTTATCAATAGTTAAGCAATAATCAATCACACAAGAAGAATAAAAATAAGATGAAAAGAAAACCAAGCTTACACACGATTATATTTCAATAAATCGTCAGGTACAACTTGATGGACTCTATGTAAATGCAATGGCATCAACAACCACTAAATGACCTACACCCCCACTATATATACTCGACCAGACCGTAAACTGGGTTTGCTACCGTAAACAGGGTTTATGGTCGCAAACATGTTTACGGCCGTAAACACAGTTTACGGTCGTAAACACACAAAATGTCCAACAAACAACAAACAACCCTTAAACATAATTACAGACTCATTATAAACCAAAAATATTGAAAGCCTAGACCAAACCATTTACTGGATCCTTCAATCTCCCCCTTGGTTTGGTTCTAGCTTGGACTCAATCCTTATCGACCACAAAAACGTCGGACTTTCCCATTTCTCCATTCCACATCTTCTTCTCAATAATTTCAGCCACCATTGCCGTGTATTCTTTCGAAGCAGGTTCAAAGATAGTCTCATCCACCTTAATCTGTTGAGTGGCAAGATGATGAATCTCCCATTTGCGAAATTAAAGCAAGTCCCTCTTCTCATAGAGACGGATGCAGTCTTCCTTGAGCTTGATGACCGCAGCATCTGTGGTTTCATCATACACCCAATATAACATCGATCTAAGAGAACCATCAGGGCAGTTTTGAAGAACGGGAACTTGTTTCACTTGAGCTGTGGTAGGCCACATCACTTGTTTAAGTGGCTGCTTTGTCGTGGGATCAAAAACTTTCGAGTGGACCTTGACAATTGACTGAGCAGTCTTCATTGAAGGAAAACCTTTAGCAACTTGATCCTCCAAAAATGATTTAAACTGGCTCGCCTTGGGATTATTTGTAGGATTGGAGAAAGGAGCCTTAGACAGCTCAATAAGATCAATCTTGGTAAAAGAGTTGAAGTCATGAGCGTCTTTGTATAGTTCAGTGTTGCCACTCTTTCTCCTCACCATGAACATATTCATTGGGTCATGGAATCCCCATGAGATGATTCCAGACCTGTCATCATAAGTGTCTCTGAAGCGATGTACCCCCAGATACGTAACAGTAACATGTTGTTGATCCCAGGGTGTCTTATGATCTGCGCTCTGTTTGAATAGAAGTTGACCCTTTTCAGTTTCCTGGGCCGACTTCTTGCACTTTAAAGCCTTTCCACGAGGAGCTTGCTCTGGTTCTTTTTCGAAGCGTTTTACGATGGTGGTGGTTCTGATAGTTGTAGGAGCAATGGGAGCATCTTGATTGGGCAGATAAATTTGTGGCTCTTCAATTGATGACTTGAATTCGTCTCCAAATTTATCTTCTAGCTTTTTCTTCAAGTCATAGTAACTGGCGGTCAAAAGGCTGAAATGAGTCTGGAGGTCTGTAATCTGTTTGGTCTTTGCAACATTTTCTTTAGTAAGCTCTGCCATTTGAATACTGAGCTGTGTGTTTTCAGCTTGAAGGTCTGCGACCTTGATGTCCAGCTCAATATTCCTCTGATCCAACTCGGCATTTTCTGACTCAAAGCATTGATCTGCTTCTGAATTCAAGAGAGTGAAGGACTCCCTTTTCCTGTGCTACCAGCCCCTATTGAAATTCCTTTGCCATGTGGGGGAGGTGTTAAAAGTTGTTCTCTAGCCAAGAGCGTGGCTAATTTAACAGAAGAGGCATCGAGCTCTGGCCTAGGAGGCGAGAAGTCCAATGGAAAAGATGAGTCACCAATTTCAAAGTAGGTATTAGGGCCTTTAGTGATTGGTTCAGTTGAGACTATAGCTGGGGTTGTTGTTGGAGGAGCTGAGGCATTTTGCTAATCTCAGAACGATTCTGTGTCTTTTGGTTGGTGGAGAAGAGGTTTGTGTGGTGTGGAGATCACTTTCCATTGGCGTAGATGTAGTTAAAACTTCATCAAGGGGAGGAATCCCTGACGCTGTCACCATAGGAGTTGCTATTTCCGCCGATGGATTAGAAACAGGAGGTGCAGCAATGAGAACGTCTTCTTGTTCCCTTGTCTCTGTTGTCGTATGAACAACTTCATCAACATCGTCAAGCAAGTTGTCAAGATCTTCTCCAGTCATAAATTCATCATTACTGCTAAGATTTAGTGGAATACCATCATTATCAAATCCCGTGAGGTCGACATTCTCGAATACTTCTTTCTCGTTCCCCGATCCCTCATTATAATCACTCTGAACGTGTACAGAGTGCAGCTCATGTTCCTCGGCGACTTGAGCAATAGTGGCTTGAGCTTCGTCATCATTTTGATATCAGACCGTGATGACATCTTCAGAAATAACTTCTTTAGAAGAAGTTGGCTCGGACAAAGTCTTTTCGGACGTTCCATGAGACTCAGATGACTCGTTAATCTCAACAAAGTTCCCAAACTTCACCAGGGGATGCAAACCCTGAAAGACGACCTTGCCCTTTCTATTTTGCTTGATGAGACCAACTGTGTGAGGGCCCAAGGATTTTATATCTAATTTGTCACCATCCATGATCGTTTCTGGAAACTAATCATCGACGAAAACTTGAATGAACCTCGGATAAAGTAGAAATACATCTCTGGTCCCTCGGGTCATGGCGTTTATGTTGGAATAGTGTTTAAGGCTGCAACTATATTAGGCAAGTATTTGACCCGATTGTGCATGGTCCTTTTGGGTTGCCTTCACCATAGCAACTTGATAGGATGATTTATTAAGAGAGAATAAATATTATTAATATATTATGAGAATAATATAAAGAATAATAATATTTTTATTTGATTAATATAAGTCATAAATTAATTGGTATTAATTTGGTGACTTAAAGAGATTAATTAAATAAGAGGGTATAAACTGTCAATTGTTTGATAGTTAAACTTTAGACTGTAAAACCATATTGGATAGGGGTGGACGGATTCTAGAAGCTAAAGGATAGCTTAAAATCGTCCAAGGCTATCTAAGGAATGGATTTGGATTGCTTTAAGAGAAGATTATCCAAATAGGGTTTAAGTTGTAACCCTTAAGGAGTCTACAAGTATAAATAGACCCTATGGCAAAGGGAAATCGGCACTTCATCAAAATTAGAGAAACCCTGGCCAAATTCCCTCCCTTCTCCTCTCTCTCAAATCATCCTCCTTGCTATTTGGTGTTTGTAAGCCATTAGAGGAGTGACAATTGTGACTCTAGAGCTCCAAGACAACAAGATCAAACAAGAGATTCAAAGGTATGATTCTAGATCTGGTTTTGTATTGTTCTTATACTTAATTAGTCATTAGAAGTCTTGGATTCAAAGCATGTTTAATTAGAAACCCTAGATCCAAGCATTAGGGTTTTGCATCTGCACATAGGAAAGTTCTTATGGCTAAAACCCATTAGTGGTCTCAGAGCCTAGCTTGGTTTCTAATAAATTGTTGCTTGTTTCTTTGAAACTTAACTGCAAAATTCGATTTTTGTGTTTCTGAGTCATGGACTCGGCGAGTCCCTTGGTGCACTCGGCGAGTCCAAGCGTCAGGAATGGCCAGATTCGGGATTTCTTCATGATTATCTTATGGAAACTTACCTTAATCATATTAGATCAACCCTAATCCGATTGTTTGATATATATGACTATAATCTTGATCTAGTTAAAGATATTTATCAACTAATAAAATATTTAATTTCCTTATATGATAATTAATTAATTATTTTGATTAAATTGGTAATTATCTTGCAAGAAATCTTGAATAAATCAAATATAGATAATTAGGAAATTAATTGTTAATTAGAATTATTTGTTATTTGATCCTCCATGTTTTTAAATGTTTAAAACTTGTCCTCAAGTTTTGAAATTTATGTATTGTGATTAAAAGTTTTAATTTAGACAATTTAAATTTCAAACCCTAAGTTTTTTAAATGTTTAAAATACAACCCTATACTAATATAATATTACAAGATTAATATATATATATATATATATATATATATATATATATATAGTCTTACCGTTAGTAGGTCTCATTCACGAAGCCGATCTATAAGGTGGGTATAAGGTTGCGGCCTATAAAATGGCGCTTAATGGGTGTACACTCACACCCACCGCTTGCTTGATCGGTGGAGGGTCGTTAGACGAACGGGTAGAATAGGGCAACCTCATCCTCTCATTAAAAGTATAATAGGAAATACAAAGTAACTACACATATTTTAAATTTCCCAATCTTAGTTACTTTAGGAAAAGTGAATTGATGCAATCCCATGAAATTACACTTTGCACCCTTGCTAAGAAGTTAGTGGAGCGTGTGTGGTTTACCGGCATACTAATTGGTTCTAAGCAAAGGTGGCAAAGGGTGATTCATTGTTTATCATAGTTCGATGGAGCGTGTGTGGTTTACCGGCACATCGAATAGGTGATCGTTACAATGAAGGCACCGTGTGAATTTGCATGGTAATTCACACCCGCTTTGTGATCCTCGGTATCCCAGTCACAAAACAGAGGGGCATATCGAGATTTAAACATGCCATTGAATAGTTTCAATGAATCTCATCCGAACCTAGGAATTCTCAATACATTTAGGACTTATAGTTAGTTTTAAATGGTGGAGAATTAGTGAATCATCATTCACTTACCTTCATATTATTTGCATGTTAGATTACGGCATCCCTTTTCTAATATGTAAATATTGTTGTTGGATCCTAGCCCTAATTTTTTCTTATTGGGTGATAATTAGGGATTCATATTCTAATCTATCTTTGTCCTTTCTATTTGTAGATGTCGAACGCAAACAACGCTGCTGCTAGTTCATTCACATTGATGAGCCGTTGTCAAAAGGTTACTTTCGATGGGACGAACTTTAGCGAATGGATAAGATACATTCGCACCATTGCTCGCTATGAGGATAAGGAGTATGTCCTCGATGAGAAGCTTGAGAAAATCAACCCTAAAATCGCTACTCCGATTGAAATGAACACTTTTGAAACTCATGAGCGCGATGCAACGAAGGTACATTGCATCATGATAGCCACCATGAACTCCGAATTCCAAAAGTCCTATGAGGACATGTACCCGTACGAGATGCATCAAGACTTATTGGAGAGATACCAACAAAACGCGAGACAAGAGCGTGATGAGATTTTCACTAACATGATTTCCGCTAAGATGGGTCATGGAGGATCTCTTACCGTGCACTTGCAAAAGATGCAAAGGTATGTCGACCGCCTTCGCAAGTTGAATGTTGAATTTGGGGAAGACTTGACGATCGATATGGTGCTTCACTCTTTGCCTCCGAGCTACAATCAATTTAGGATGACCTACCACATGAACAAAGAGGAGGTCACCCTAAGCAAACTCCAAGGTCTCTTGAGGGTCGCTGAGAGTAATTTCAAAGACAAGTCTGTTGCACCAACTCCTAATCCACCCGTTGCTCCTGTCTTGGCTATTGATCAAGGGAAGGGAAAGAAGAGGAAGTCTTCGTCTAAGAACTATCACAAGGTGAAAGCCCGAGATGGTGCCTCTTCTAGTGGGACCAAAGTTGATCCTGCTAAGCCCTGCCTTAACCCAAAGGAGGCAGAGTGTCACCACTGCCACAAGATAGGACATTGGAAGAGAAGCTGCCCAGAGTACCTACAAGCCATCAAGGAAGAAAAGATCAAGCCATCTTTCGTAGGTATATACACAATTAAATCTAACGATTCTAATCATGCTATTTCTTGGGTTCTTGATACCGGTTGTGGTTGCCACATTTGTTCTAATGTGCAGGGACTAAGAAGAAGTAGGGATGTGGAGCAAGGAAGGATCAATCTAATCATGGGGAACAGAAGATCGTCGCCTGTGACCAAGATTGGAGTGTATTCTTTAGTGCTTACGAATAATTTATGTTTAGATTTGAACAATTGTTGCTATTCGCCAGAAATGGATAGAAACGTCATTTCATTTCATGGTTTGTTTAGACAAGGTTTTACATTTTCTTTTAATAATGAGAATGGTTCTATTTTAGCTTATCTAAATGGTGTTTTTTATTTTGAAGCTATACCATGTAATGGAATATATGAAACTGTTATGATTGTTGATAACTTAGGAAATGATGTTTTGAACATAGATTCTTCCAATAGTATGGATAGAGCATCCTTGTGGCATTGTCTTCTTGGACATGTCAACAAGAAACGCATAGCCCAACTCCAAAAGGATGGAGTGTTAGAGTCATTCGACCTTAAGGAAGATGACACGTGTGAGTCTTGTTTACTTGGAAAGATGACTAAATCACCCTTCACGAGCACGTGTGAAAGGGGTGAGGGTCTATTGTACCTAATACATACCGATGTAAATGGACCATTTAGATCAACCACGAAGGATGGGAACCGCTTCTACATGACTTTTACCGATGACTATAGTAGATATGGGTATATCCGTTTAATCAAGCAAAAGTCAGAAACCTTTGAAAAGTTCAAAGAGTTCAAGAATGAAGTGGAGAATCAATTGGGCAGGAAAGTCAAGATGCTTTGATCCGATCGAGGAGGAGAGTACCAATGTCTTGAATTCCACGATTATCTCAAGGAGTGTGGAATAGTTTCACAATTGACGCCTCCTAGGACACCGCAGTTGAATGGTGTGGCAGAAAGGCGTAATCGAACCTTGTTGGACATGATTCGCTCTATGATGAGTCGTGCTTCACGACCTATCTCTTTTTGGGGGTATGCCTTAGAGACTGCCGCCCATATCCTTAACCGAGCCCCTACTAAGAAGGTTGCCAAAACACCTCACAAGATGTGGATAGGGAAAGCTCCCTCGTTAGCACATATCTAGGTTTGGGGATGCGAGGCTTTCGTAAGATGAGAGACTCACGACAAGCTCGAACCTCGTAGTGAGCGATGTATTTTCATCGGCTGCCCGCAGAAATCCTTTGGATATCTCTTCTATAGACCGAAGGACAATGTTGTCTTCGTTGCGAGGAGAGGAGTTTTCCAAGAGCGAGAACTGATAAGCCAAGGAGACAGTGCGAGGCATATCGAACTTGAAGAGATTCAAGAGTCGATAGATGAAGGAACCTCTAACGCTGGCACTCAACCCGAGGAGGAAACTCCGGTTGAACTGATTGACGAATCCTTACCTCTTAGACGTTCCGATAGAGTTAGAGTTCAACCCCAGTTTTATGGTTTTCATATTCCTACCGAAGGGGAAACGTATATTAGTGATGGTACACTAATAAATCTTGATGAACCTAATAGCTATAAGGAAGCCATGGAAGGCCCGGAGTCTGAAAAGTGGAAAAAGGCAATGGATAGCGAGATCCAATCCATGTATGATAACCAAGTTTGGAATTTGGTCGATAATGTGCCCGGACGTAAGACCGTTGGGTGCAAGTGGATCTTCAAGAAGAAGACCGGCGTGGATGGAAACGTACACACATATAAAGCGCGATTGGTCGCGAAGGGCTTTACTCAAACTCCCGGAGTTGACTATGATGAGACCTTCTCACCAGTTGCGAAGATAAAATCTATTAGAGTGATGCTAGCGATTGCCGCATTTCATGATTATGAGATATGGCAAATGGATGTCAAGACCGCTTTTCTTAACGGAAAGTTGGCTGAGGATGTTTACATGGCTCAGCCAGAGGGGTTTGTGGATCCGAAGCATCCGAATAGAGTGTGTAAGCTTGATAAGTCCATTTATGGACTTAAGCAAGCGTCTTGCAGATGGAATCTTTGCTTCGATGAGAAAGTCAAAGAGTTTGGATTTGTACGAAGCGAAGATGAATCATGTGTATATGTCAAAGCCAGTGGGAGTATAATAAGCTTCCTCGTTCTATATGTCGATGACATATTGCTCATAGGAAACGACATCCCGACTCTGCAGGAAGTTAAGTCCTGGCTCGGGAAGTGCTTCGCGATGAATGACCTCGGAGAGGCTTCTTACATTTTGGGAATCAGGATAGTAAGAGAGAGAAGTAAGAGACTAATTGGACTTAGTCAGAACACTTACTTAGAGAAGGTACTAAAACGTTTTAGTATGGAAAACTCGAAGAAGGGAGAATTACCGATACAAAGTAATGCCAAGTTGAGTAAGACTCAAAGTCCGAGTACCGAAGCTGAAATAGCAGAAATGAGCCGTGTACCATACGCTTCCGTAGTTGGCTCAATCATGTACGCTATGACTTGTACTCGCCTTGATGTAGCCTTTGCTTTGAGCATGGTTAGTAGATATCAAGGGAACCCTGGCAGAGCCCATTAGATTGCGGTGAAGAACATCCTTAAGTACCTTCGGAGGACGAAAGAATGGTTCTTAGTCCTCGGAGGGAGTGATGAATTGAAGGTGCGAGGGTATAGTGACGCAAGCTTTTAGACCGACAGGGACAACTACCATTCGCAGTCGGGCTGGGTCTTTACCCTAAATGGAGGAGCAGTGACTTGGAAAAGTTCCAAGCAGGAAACCGTAGCTGATTCAACGTGCGAATCAGAGTACATTGCAGCGAGCGAAGCGTCAAAGGAGGCAATATGGTTGAAGAGCTTCATCGGTGATCTTGGAGTTGTACCCACCATAAAGGAGCCCATGGAGATTTTCTGTGATAATGAAGGAGCGGTTGCCTTGACCAAGGAACCGAGGGATCATGGTAGATCAAGACATATCGACAGAAAATATCACTTTATTAGACATCGTGTAGAAGAAGGACAACTCGTAGTGAAGAGGATATCATCAGAAGATAACCCAACGGATCCGCTTACGAAGGGATTGAGTAGGGTTAAGCACTTGCAGCATGCTAGGAGTATTGGGCTGAAGGATGATATTAGCATAGATTAGATAGTAGTCGAAACTTGTAATAGATAAATGTTATTAACATTTGATGATTAAATAAAGGAGTTTTATTTATGTGTAATGTTACTATCTTATGTTAATTGTTTAACTATTGTTTCATTTTTGCATGTTTTGACTTCCAGAATAATTGAGTTTATTAAGAATAATCGAATTATTCAAATTGTCCACAATCGTTCATATGTTGGAAGTAGATATGAGAGAAGATTGTCGTGAATTGGTGCGTAGATTGTCTAAATGGTATTAGACATAGCAAAGGGTTGTTGCGACGTTCATGAGTGCTTATGAACTGGTTTTGAGCATTGGAACAAACCCGCGCTTGCTGGAATCACCTTATGGAATATGATATAAAAGGGTGATCGCAAGACGATAATATCATATAGTCTTAAAACCTAGATATATGGTTTGTTATTTGTTAATTGATTATACATTGATAATGCGAAAACGCATCAGTAACTCGGTGTTATAAAACGCATTGTTGTGTATAGTTGGTTAATGAATAAGTAAATGCATATAAGTCGAAGTTTATCTGTAACTTTTATCCTAAGTAGGTAAAAGCGATATCTCGGCCGCTCGATGATTTGATTTGACATATGTGCCAGGCCCGATCAGAACTGAATTGATGTGTTCGATTAAGTTCTATGTCAAATAAATCAAAGATCGAGAAACCTAAATGCTTGACTGATCATTCCATAGAATTGTCAGCATGATATCTAACAGAGGACTGTACGATCCCTTATCTAAAGGACAAGATTGATTAGATCAGAGTTTGAAAGCGTCTTTGAGAGCTATGATTGCAAATCGGATTGTACTTGTGCATATAGTTACTAGACTTATCCAAGTGGGAGACTGTTGGAATAGTGTCTAAGGCTGCAACTATATTAGGCAAGTATTTGACCCGATTGTGCATGGTCCTTTTGGGTTGCCTTCACCATAGCAACTTGATAGGATGATTTATTAAGAGAGAATAAATATTATTAATATATTATGAGAATAATATAAAGAATAATAATATTTTTATTTGATTAATATAAGTCATAAATTAATTGGTATTAATTTGGTGACTTAAAGAGATTAATTAAATAAGAGGGTATAAACTGTCAATTGTTTGATAGTTAAACTTTAGACTGTAAAACCATATTGGATAGGGGTGGACGGATTCTAGAAGCTAAAGGATAGCTTAAAATCGTCCAAGGCTATCTAAGGAATGGATTTGGATTGCTTTAAGAGAAGATTATCCAAATAGGGTTTAAGTTGTAACCCTTAAGGAGTCTACAAGTATAAATAGACCCTATGGCAAAGGGAAATCGGCACTTCATCAAAATTAGAGAAACCCTGGCCAAATTCCCTCCCTTCTCCTCTCTCTCAAATCATCCTCCTTGCTATTTGGTGTTTGTAAGCCATTAGAGGAGTGACAATTGTGACTCTAGAGCTCCAAGACAACAAGATCAAACAAGAGATTCAAAGGTATGATTCTAGATCTGGTTTTTTATTGTTCTTATACTTAATTAGTCATTAGAAGTCTTGGATTCAAAGCATGTTTAATTAGAAAGCCTAGATCCAAGCATTAGGGTTTTGCATGCGCACATAGGAAAGTTCTTATGGCTAAAATCCATCAGTTTATGTTCACCAGGAATTCATCGAGAATGAACTTGGAGAAATTGAACTTTATACCAGCAGCCAAGGAGACGATTTCCCCTGTGTTCCTAAGGGAGATCTCATCGGCTCCTGATCTCCTGCCAGAAATGCAGCTCACGAACACGTGTGCCAGAAATCTCCAGTAAGGAGGCAGGAGCTTCTTCACTATGGGAGGGTAGACACCCTCATATCCCATCCTTTGAAGGATCCGTTGAACATCATCAATTCCAATTTCAATAGGGAAAGTGGATTCATCGTTAATCAGCAAGGTATCTCTGATGTACTGCTCTGTAATCTTGATCTTCCGACCTTTGACTACGGCGTCAATTGTTATTTCTCCATTCACATTTTCCATTTTAGCTGTCTGCCAAAACTCCCAGATGATATTCTGATATATGATGGGATTTACGGTGATAGCACAGGATAAGCAACACTCTCTCAGCCTGTAAATCATCGACTTGAATTCTGGATGAGCAGTTGGAGGATCATCCAACACGATCGCCAAGTTGTGCATGTCCGCAAACTTAAGATTCGCCATTTAACTGCACTAAACAAGCCAAGTAAGAAAACACATAATTTTAACAATTTAAATCAAATCATAATTTTGACTGCAAAATGATTAGAGTTTATGGTCAAAATAGTCAAACACTTGAGTTTACGGTTAAAGGTAGTCAAAATAAGGTTTACGGTCAACGTTTGTCAACTGATCGTAAACTGGGTTTATGGGCGTAAGACCAAAAGCTGAGTTTACGGTCGTAAGACCAAAACTGGGTTTACGGTCGTAAGACCAAACCCGGGTTTACGGTCGTCAGGCCAGATGGAGTTTACGGTTCTTGAATGTTCTTGAACCGTAAACTTCTCATGAACAGTAAACGCCGACAGTCCTTTTAAACGTCGATTACTCCGTCGATTTTGGTCGGAATGGTGAATAAAACACAGATCCTTGGTCGGTTTTGTCATACCTTCGAGGTGGACTACTTGATTTCACAAAATCTCGACAAATTTTTTCAGATGAGAGAGAGTAGAGAGAGGGTGTTTGCGGTAGTAAAAGAGGAGAAATGGGAGAGGAAAGGGTTTACAGCAGTAAACTCCTCCTTTTGTACTCCCTTAACTTTTACCTGTCTCCCACGCAGTGTAAAAACCCAGTCCACATTTCGGTTAAAGTTTTTTCAAAAAATAAAACATTTTGAGGACATAAAAATAATAATAATAAAAATAAAAACAAAAATAAACATAAAAATAAAATAAACCTAAAATAAAATAAACTAATTCCTAAAATTTAAGAATTAAAATATTTAAAAAATTAAATTTTGACAATTATAAAGTAAAATTAAAAATTAAAATTAAAAAAAAATTTAAAAAAAAAAAAGTAAACGCAGACAAAGATTTATCTCAAGATTTACTAAAATTTTCTTGTGATGCTGGGATCAAAGTTGTTAGACAGCCTTAATCCACTTGTCGGTACCTTTCATATTCACATCTATGTCGGGTCGATCGCAGGTATTGTTGTCCACTTAAACACGAAAATTTTTGACAAAATTAGGACATACTAATAATTGTAAGACAAAGAGATCCTAAGATCCTAGACATTATATCTGATCCTAAGTTCTTAGATACTATATCTTAAGGACCATTCATCTGACGACGACCAGGGATATTGTTGTCCACCTAAATTGAGCAATGAGATCTGTAGACAATCTTTGAGTGTTCAATTTTAATTTTACTGGAATATGTTTCCCGCTTCCTGATATGCCCTAGTAATCAAGAACTTCCAGAGTACTCCTTACATCGGGTGAGCAGACAATCATTGGGAGAGAAGATAGATTCATATTATTATCACTTATAGTTTTAGAGGGATTGAGAAGTAGAAGGATGCATATGCTGTGTACCAGGTCGGATTGTTAGTCACGCAAAGGAGACAACATATGGCTAGCAGATAAGAAGAATTTCATAGATTTAATATGCAGAGAAATAGATTTGCATATGTTGCAATCCAGGTCGGATCTCTTCCAATCACGCAAAGGGTGCAACATATGACTGACAGATAGAAAGAAAGAAAATAATTTTGTACAGACCTAATTCATCGGAATTTACCAGTCGCCCCATCAATACCGGAATTAAGGACAGAATCTACACATCGAGGAAAAGTTAAACCACGGTTTGAAGTACGGGTTCATTTAATGTGATGAGTGGATTCCCATATATATCTCCCTACTCAACCTATCCGAGTGTCGTATTGTCAGGCTGAACGAATCTAACTAGGTCAAGATTTGTCAAGACTATGAATTTCTTAAGTTCAACTCTGCCTAGTCAAGTCCATTTAGAATTTTTTGTGCCTACCGACGCATCAAACCAGAGCATAGACCCTTCAACTTTGGGTACGTTACGCAGACTTAGATTGCCTGTTATCACTTGATAATATCACTTCCCAATAAAATAAACACAAGCAGAACTATAAGCGACAATATTTTTATTTTTCTGAATTTTTTATGTTTATGGATTTTTGAATGTTTTTCTGAAAAAAAATAAAACAGAAACAATTTTTTTTTTGGATTTTTGGTTATTTCTCCCCCTAAATTTGTGCATGGGAGAGAATGAATTGACTAAAATGCACAAATTTAACCTAATGCTAACCAAAAAGTTTAATCCTCAAATCGAGCTTTGTGAAAAGGCTTTGTGAACAGATCCGCCACATTATTGTCAGTGTGAACATGTTCTAGCCTAATGAGTGAGCGCACATAACAATCTCTGATAAAATGAATTTTGATGTTAATGTGCTTGGTTTTGGAATGTTGGACTGGATTTTTAGCGATTTGTATTGCAGTCTCATTATCACAATGAATTGGGGTTTCAAGATAATTCAAACCATAGTCCAACAGCTGATGTTGGATCCATATGACTTGAGAACAACAGGCGGACGCAGCGACATATTCCGCTTCTACTGTTGAGGTTGAGACCGTATGCTGCTTCTTGCACTGCCATGAGACCAGTCTATCTCCAAGAAATTGGCATCCTCCTGAAGTCGATTTTCTATCAAGCTCACACCCGCCATAGTTGTTGTCTGCAAAAGCATAAAGGTCAAATTCGGGATTTTTCGGATACCAAAGGCCCAGTTTTGGGCAACCTTTGAGATATCGAAAAATCCGTTTAACAGCAATAAGATGAGAAAGTTTAGGATTGGCCTGGAAGCGTGCTCATTGACAGACCGCAAACATTATATCTGGGCGACTAGCAGTCAGATACATGAGGGATTCGATCATTGATCGATAATACGTCTGATCTACGGATTCGCCTTCAAGATCAGGAGCCAGTAAAGGTCTCTCCGCCATGGGTGTAAGGGCAGGTTTCGCGTCTTGGAACCTGAACTTCTCCAGCATATCATCCACATACTTTGCTTGATGAATTAGGATTCCGGTAGAAGATTGTTTGACCTGAAGCCCCAGAAACATGGTCATCTCTCCTAGAGAACTCATCTCAAACCTTTTCTTCATCACGCCTTCAAATTCCTTGCAAAGCTGTGGACAGGTTGACCCGAAGATAATGTCGTCAACATAGATTTGAACTAGTATCTGATCATTACCCACATGCTTGATAAACAAAGTTTGATCAATGGTGTCGTGAGAGTATCCATGCTCGAGCAAATGCTTCATTAGAGTCGCATACCATGCTTGAGGAGCTTGATGTAACCCATATAAAGCTTTGTCCAACTTGTAGACACGATTTGGGAACTTTGAGTCATCAAACCCAGGGGGTTGATCAACATAAATTTCTTCCTTCACCTTGCCATACAAGAAGGCAGTCTTGACATCCATTTGGTAGACCTTGAAATTCATATAGGAAGCATATGCGAGAAAGATGCGAATTGCCTCCAACCGAGCCACGGGAGCAAATACCTCAGTATAGTCAAGACCCTCAATTTGTCGAAACCCGCGAACCACCAGCCTTGCTTTATTTCGCACGATTACACCCGAATCATCCTGCTTATTACGATAGACCCAACGCGTGTCAAGAGCCCTTTTTCCCTTTGGTAAGTCAACCAATTTCCAAACCCCGAGCTTTTCAAACTCATTAAGCTCCTCATGCATTGCATCCACCCAGCTGGGATCATTCAAAGCCATTTCTACATTCTTTGGCTCTATTTGAGATATAAAGCAAGAATAGAGACATGCATTAATGTCTCCACTCTGACTTCTAGTTTTAACTCCATCTCCCAGCTGGCCAATGACGTTATCTATCAGATAATCGCGTTGAATTCTTGAGGGTATGTCTTGGCTGATATCATTGATAGAAACAAGAAGAGTGTGAATATTGAAACCTCCATCATTTACTGATTGATTCACATTAGATTGATCTGCTACAAACTCATTAGCGATTTCTTCAGGAAAGAGTAGTTCCATAAAAGTTGAAGTGGTAGCGGAAGCATCTCTAGACATGAACTCTCTTTTAATAGGGGTAAGAAGTGTAGCATCAGCATCAGGAGTTCCATCTTGAACTTTAGACTCTGGACTAGATGGTTGATCAGATGACTCCCCCTCAGGTGTAGTAGAGGACTCCCCCTCACGTGGAGTAGAGAACTCCCCCTCAACCGTTGGAGGTCTGTAGACAACTTCTTCGTCTTCGTCTTCATACACGATCTTCGAACCAGAAGAGGATCCACTTGAACCATCTAAAGACACATTGAGAGATTTGAAAAGTGAAGTGTAATCAAATAACCAGCCGGGACCTACTTGAGCGTCTGTTTCATTCTCTTCCATCCAGCGCACGTCATAGGATTCGACTATCTGCGTAGTCTTCTTGTTGTAAACCCTATACGCGGTGCGCACAGCATACCCTACAAAGTAACAATCATCGGCTTTGGCGTTGAATTTAGGGTTGGAATCCAAGTGAAGAAGGGTGCAAGGACAGCCAAATACGCGGAAATGGATAACAGAAGGCTTGTGTCCATAGAGAATTTCGTACAGGGTCTTTATCTGCGCTTTGTTGATTAGAACACGATTCTGCACATAGCAAGCAGTGTTAATCGTCTCGGCCCAAAAGAAAATAGGAAGTTTGGAATCACAAAGCATTGTCCTTGCGGCGTCTTTCAATGTTCTATTTCTTCTATCAGCAACACCGTTCTGTTGAGGCATGTGAGCAGAGCTGTATTGACGCACTATCCCCTTTTCTACACAAAAGTGGTCAAGAACCGAATTCTTGAACTCAGTTCCATTGTCAGTACGAAGCGCCTCACTTGGTTA
This sequence comes from Lactuca serriola, assembly GCF_051521515.1. Classification (NCBI taxonomy): domain Eukaryota; kingdom Viridiplantae; phylum Streptophyta; class Magnoliopsida; order Asterales; family Asteraceae; genus Lactuca; species Lactuca serriola. The sequence goes on along the minus strand of NC_136415.1, from coordinate 170,383,674 downwards.
TTGGTTTGCTTCTCAATCATCACAACGAACTTCTTAATCAGATCAGCAACTCCCGCTTTGTTGGATAAGAAGAAAACCCACGTAAACTGAGAGAAATCATCGATCACAACTAGACAATACGAGCTTCTGTTGATGCTCAGGACGTTGACTGGACCAAATAAGTCCATATGTAATACTTGGAGCACATGACTGATTGAGTTGACTTGCTTGGGCAAATGTGGTTTCCTATGGTGTTTGCCTTGAGCACAGGAAACACACTTCTCAAATGTAATAAAGTCTCTGACAGGTAGACCTCGGACCATCTCATTCTTAGCAAGGCGATTCAAGTTTTCCGCGTTAGCATGACCGAGCCTTCGGTGCCATAGCATTGCGTTTTGTTCGGAGACTTTTGAGAAAAAGCAAGTGACTTGTTCAGGTAGGTTGTTGTTCATGTCAATAATGTAAGCATTTCCATCCCGCTTAGATTTAACAAGAATCCACTCTTCCGGGATAACAATGCCTGGCTTGAGAATCATACATTCTTTGTCGGTAAAATGGGTAGAATAGCCTTTGTCACAAATTTGAGAAACGCTCAACAAGCTGTGCTTTAACTCGGGAGCGAAGTTGACATTTTCAAAGCCTAACACTCCATTTGTGACAGTTCCTCTTTGTGTGATATTGCCACCATCTTCGCCCGCAAAGGAGACATAACCCCCATTAAAAGATTGAATTTCGCTCAATTGGGAGATGTCTCCAGTCATATGTCGGGAGTAGCCGCTGTCGACGTACCAAGGACAGACGACATTCCTCCGCAACTGTCCCTACAAAATGAGCGTAATCATTTAGATTTGGGAACCCAGGTCATCACTATCCTGGGTTTCCTTTTCACTTTCTCTGAGTTAACATTCAAAGATCTCAAACAAGGATCCTCATTCCTAATCACTTCAGAGGATGGTAATGATGGATTGGAAATTGACTTGGGCACCCAATGAGATTTAGGTTTTATCAAATTCTCTGATGGTTTTAAAATAGGTTTCCTTTTAGTTTTCACTGAGCCTCTGGATGTTCTACCAGAATTGGTTGAAGATCCAGAATGGCCTTTTGATGAAACCGATCTTGGCGGAGCCTTGTTCGGTTTTGGCAAACTATTTTGAGTTTTGTTGATAAAAACCTTTTTATTCTTTTGAAGAACAGTCCTTTTCTACTTTAGTCATCTTTCCAATCATTATTTCGAGAACGATTTCTTCAGGATTTTCTAATTAAAGACCTTCCTCGAGATTCGTTCTCTCCTCTTGGTGACAAATAGTTTACAAAGATCCTGTTTTGACAATTCCTAGCTATATGACCACCAACACCATAATTAAAACAAATTTGTTTATTAGTTGAACTTGTACTACATTTCTCAGATTTGTTTTCTTTATGGACACTCTTACTTTTCTCATAAGAACATGAATGAGAACTAAATTGAGATATAAGTGAGGGTGTCTCAGTAGTTGTGGCTTGTGGAGTTGATGGTGTTTCATGATTATCACTGGCATCAGAATTACTAAACAATTCATCAAACATATCAAAGAAATTAAATTCAATAGAATCAGAACTAGAAACATCACACAAAACATCATCAGTCTTAACATTCAAATCATAAACAGAAACAGAAATATCAGAATCAGGAACAGAAACTTCAACTCCATGCTTCGCCTGATCTAATGGTTGATCTGCAGAGGAAGTAGAAGCGTCAGTACTTTCAACATTTATAAACCCTCCTGAGACGAAACCAGATGGTTTTCCATAAACCATGAATGGTTCGTTGGCAATCTCATCTTTAGACAAGGGTTGATACAGATATGTGTGATTATAAGGAGGTGGTACACTATCATATCCTAAACCCTTTGACTGATTCTGTTTAAAGTCCATGCAATGATCGATCATGTTGGTAACTACCTCGCTTGATCCATCAAAATTTTGAAATGCAAAGTTTGCAGAATCAAATCTTTTCTTCAATGTATCAAGCTCAGCAGTTAGCGCATCATTTTGTCTTTTAACATAATTGTACAGTTCACATTTCTCACTGTACTCTGCCTGGACTCTTCTAAAATCGTTTATCTTAGCTTCTAATTGGGCTTTTGTCCATTCCTAAGTTGGTAGCCCTCATATCTAACGCCCTCTACTTCTCTACGCAATAATTGGATTTCATCACGAAGAACTTTAACATATTCTTTACATGCATAAGAACAAGATGGTAGGGTTACATCGCTTTTCTTGGGCTCGGAAGAGGTAGACGCCATGAAAGCAAACTGCATCTCTATCATTTCTGCCTCGGGATCATGTTCATCAGTCTTCAAGGAAGCATCATCGATATGAGCTAGGTGAGCATTTTCTAGACTTGAAATGTTCAAAGCCTAAATCTGGTCCTCCCAGTCAAAAGATTGTGTAACCATAGCGGTCTCACCATTAGCTGCAGCACCTGCACGGTTGTTTCCCACTGCTACCATCGTTCTGTTGTTGTTGAACCTGCGATATGGCTTTGGACAATCACGAGCAAAATGACCCAACTCGTGGCAGTTGAAACATCTCAGCGTGCTCTTGTTGAATCCCACCTTCTTGTCAGCATTCATGCCCCAGTTTCTCTTTCCAGTCTTCTTAGCAAACTGCTTGGCCCTGAAAACAGCCATAGCAATCTGCCACGTGATGTCCATCTCTTCTACATCTTCAGGATGAATCTGGTCCAAATCGGCAAATGACAGGTGAGGTGGAATATCTCCAGCTATAAAAGCATTGTAGCAGTTAACAAGCCCAGTAGCTAGAGCCATATTTTCATCAGCATCCTTAGGGTTTGAGGAAGAGGCTACAGCAGGCACATTTGGAGAAGAAACAACATGTGGGGAGACAAATGGTAGATGCTAAGGATGAGAGATAGGTGATGTAATAGTGAAAGTCTGAATCTGAGGTGGTTTAGCAGCAAACCCTTGACCTGAAGAGGACATGATTGAGGATACAACATTGTTGGAAGTGATCCTAAGATTTGCAGTAGAGTATGAGCTCACATGATTGATCTCTCTCTGTTTATCATCAATATCACAAGCTTTGATGATTGCCATGGTTTCAGCAAGAGTGAGGTGGTTTAGATCCTTAGTCTTCTTAATCACAGCAACATTCATATCCCATGATCTGGGAAGAGCATTGAGAAGCTTCTTGTTAATTTCTGACTTGGTCAAGTAAATCCCAGATATGTTCATGTCGGTTGTGAGAGTTGTGAAACTCTGCAATTGAGCCTCAAGAGTCTCTCCTGGAATGTAGTTGAACATATCGAACTTTTGTCTCAACATGTCCTGGCGACTCTCCTTCATATCCTTATTGCCCTCATAAACTTCAATTAGGGCTTCCCATAGATCTTTAGCTGAAGTGTACTCACGAAAACCTTGAGCGATGTCGGGAGATAATGCCATAGTCAAGGTGGCTAAGGCCCTTTCTTGCTCCTCAATTTTCTCAAACTCCTCATCAGTGTAGTTTTCAACCTCCTTGTCAATCACTTGACCTCTGACTGTCGTGGTGATTCTAACAGGGCCTCTAAGAATGCTTCTCCATACCTTAAAGTCCTTCATTTTGATGTATTTTTCAATTCTATAATTCCATTCGGGGAAACCATCCGCAGACATCAATTTTGGAATTCGTGTGGTGGTGCCCATAACAGTGTCAAGTTCATGGAAATGATTTTGACCATGAGAATCCATTTGAAATCAAGAAAATTAAGCAGATTAAGTTTGAAAATTTGGGTTTATGGTTGAAAGAGTTTACGACCGTAAACTAGGTTTACGGTTCAGGGGATTACGACCGTAAACAGGGTTTACGGTATATGAGTTTACGGTTTGTGCGTTTCCGGTTTATGTGTTTACTGTCCTTGAAAGATAGTTTACGGTTTATGATGATTCTTAGATTACGGTTCTTGATGTTCTTGATTCAACAACCGTAAATGGAGTTTACAGTTGACAGCAAACTCCCAGAAAGCCCTTATAAACACGATTTTTCAGAAGAAACGATTCCCTTGACCACGTAAACACTAACAGCAGGTTCGAACTTCAAAGATATCGATTGAAATAGCCCAAAAATAGCCCAAAAAATTGATTGAAAAATCCTTAACACTGGTTTCTGCTCTGATACCAATTGTAAGGTCCAAATATGGATCTTTATCAGTAGTTAAGCAATAATCAATCACACATGAACAATAAGAATAAGATGAAAAGAAAACCAAGCTTGCACACGACTATATGTCAATAAATCGTCAGGTACAACTTGATGGACTCTGTGTAAATGCAATGGCATCAACAACCACTAAATGACCTACACCTCCACTATATATACTCGACCAGACCATAAACTGGGTTTACGGTCACAAACGTGTTTACAGCCGTAAACACAGTTTACGGTCGTAAACACACAAAATGTCCAACAAACAACAAACAACCCTTAAACATAATTGCAGACTCATTCTAAACCAAAAATACTGAAAGCCTAGACCAAACCATTTACTGGATACTTCATGAAACTTCTTCCAAAACCTGGAAATGAACCACACATCCTTGTCTGAAACCACCGACACTGGAACCCCGTGTCGCGCCACTACCTCCCTGATATAGATATCGGCCAACCTTTTGGCCGAAATACTCTCCTGAATCGGGATAAAATGGGCGCTCTTGGTCAATCGATCAACGATGACCCAAATCGAATCCACTCCCCGCACGGTCCTGGGAAACTTTGTGATAAAATCCATCGTGATGTCTTCCCATTTCCAATGCGGAGTATCTAACGGTTGAATCTTGTCATGAGGTCTCTGATGCTCAGCCTTGACCTTCCTGCAGGTTAAGCACCGCTCCATAAAACCATGCCACATCCCGCTTCATGTAAGGCCACCAATAGTCCAGACGAAGATCCCTATACATCTTCGTCGACCCGGGATGAATGGAAAACCGAGATTTGTGCGCCTCCTCCATCAGAACCTGGCGCACACCCCCGAGGTATGGCACCCACACCCTACGGTGTAGTGTCAGTAATCCCCGACTGTCATAGTCGAAGGAGGAAACCTGCCCCACGATCCGCTCGCTCTTCCGATGTTCCTCCTTCATGGCCTCATGTTGGGCCTCCCGAATCCGATCCAACAACGGAGTTACCACTGTCATCCTCAGACGGATATCCCTGATTGGCGCTGCCTTGCGGCTAAGCGCGTCGGCCACTACATTGGCCTTACCCGGGTGATAAAGGATCTCGCAATCGTAATCCTTTACCACGTCTATCCACCGACGTTGCCTCATGTTTAGATTCGGCTGATCCATGAGGTACCTCAAACTCTTATGGTCCGTGTAGACGGTACAGCGAACCCCACATAGGTAATGACGCCAAATCTTGAAGGCGAACACGACAACCCCCAGCTCTAAATCATGCATCGAGTAGTTCGCCTTGTGAGGCTTCAGCTGCCTCGACGCGTAGGCGATGACATGCCCTCTCTGCATCAATACTGCGCCCAAACCTAAGATGGACGCATCGAAGTAGAAAACAAAATACTCCATGCCCTCTGGCAGGGCTAAGATTGGCGCCTCGCACAATCTCTGTCTCAGTGTCTCGAATGCGGCATGCTACTCAGGCCCCCAACGAAAGACCACAACCTTCCTCATTAGCCTGGTCAGCGGTACGGCTATCTTGGAGAAGTCCTGAATGAATCTTTGATAGTAGCCTGCCAATCCTAGGAAGCTCCAAATCTCGGATGGAGACCTCGGGACCTCCCATCTCATCACGGCCTCTACCTTGGCCGGATCCACTGATATCCCATCCTGGTTGACAAGGTGCCCCAGAAACTGCACCTCGCGCAACTAGAACTCACACTTGGAGAACTTAGCATATAAGCTCTCCCTCCTCAAAGTACTCAGAACTTCACGCAAGTGCTCCTCATGCTGCTCTCGTGTCTTGGAATAAACCAATATATCGTCAATAAACACTATCATAGACCAGTCTAACATCGGTCTACACACGTGGTTCATGAGGTCTATGAATACGGCAGGAGCATTGGTGAGCCCGAAAGGCATCACCACAAACTCGTAATGACCATAGCCTGTCCGAAAGAGCAGTCTTCTGCACATCCTCCTCTCTGACCCTCATCTGATGATACCCTGATCGCAAATCAATCTTGGAGAACCAAGATGCTCCCTGAAGCTGGTCGAAGAGGTCATTGTGTTGGATTAGTGTCTAAGTCCATAACTATTTTGGTATGTACTTGACCCGATGGTGCATGGTCATTTTGGGTTGCCTTCACCAAAGCAACTTGATAGGATGAATTATGGAGAGAAAGGATTAAATATGATTTATTAATATATTATGAGAATAATATATTAAGGGAGAAATCATATTGTTTAATTAATATTAGTCAAGAATTAATAAGAATTAAGTTTGTGGCTAAAAGACATTAATTAAACTTAAGGGATTAGAACTGTCAATTGTGTGATAGTTGAATATTGGGCTAATAGACTCCATAATAAAGGAGTGGATGAATTCTATGGGGAAACCCATTAGAAATCCTCCAAAGGCCTTTAAGAAAGGGGTTCATGGGTTGCTTAGGGCCTAAGCATCCAAATTAGGGTTTCCTTGTTAGATAACCCTAATAGCCTCACTATTTAAGGAACCCTTATGCCCCAAAAACGTGGTGAACTTGTTCTCTAGGGTTTCCACACATTTTGGGCAGCCTCCTTCTCTTCTCCTCTTCATCCTCTTGCTCTTGGTGCTTGTGAGCCATTAGAGGAGTGACATTTGTGACTCTAAGCTTTCTAAAGTCAATACAAGAAGGAATTGAGATTGTTATTGCTATATAACAATCAAGGTATGATCTAAACCCTAATTCATATGTTATATTGATTAGATCTAGGGTTTTAAGTCTTGGATTAAAAGCATGTACAATAGAGAAACCTAGATCCAAGCTTTAGGGTTTGCATGAGCACATAGGATGTTTTTTTTGCTAAAACCCATCAGTGGTATCAGAGCCTAGATTGGTTTCTACTGTATTGATGCATATTTGATCGAAATCAGCACTGAAAATCGAAATTGTTGGGTTCTGAGTTTTTGACTCGCCGAGTCACTTGGTGCACTCGCCGAGTCAGGTGTACTCGACGAGTCCAAGTCCAGACTCGACGAGTCGAAACGTCTGATAGCTAATTTTCGCGATTTTCTTCCTGTTTTGGGTTTGGATAATTACCTTAAATATGTTTTTGTTATAAAATCCGAATTTTATCAATTATTGGTGAATATCCTTACCTAAATAGAAGATAATTGTCAAATTTTAGATAATCACTTGTTTTATTAGATAAAATTTGATTATTTGTAATTTAGATTTGAATTATCTTATGAAAAGTTTCAGTTTTTCCCCTATAGGTTTTATAGTTTAAATTTGAACTTAATAGTGTTGTTTTGAAATTTAAATAGTTAAAACCCTAATGTTTTGAAAAGTTTCAAAACTTGCCCTCAAGTTTTGGAATTTAAATTTTGATTGAAAAGTTTGATTTTGAAATATTTAAATTCTAAACCCTAATGTTTTGAAATGTTTCAAAACTTGCCCTCAAGTTTTGGAATTTAAAAGTTGATTAAAAGTTTAATTTAGGAATGTTAAATTCTAAAACCCTAGTATAGTTTTGAAAAGTTCAAATCACACCCTTATGGTTTTATTAATTAATTAAGGTGTATAATTAAAAGAGGTTTAATAAATTCATAAAATTTTGGTTTACAATTTAATTGAATTAAAGGTATAATTATTAAATTTGACCACCTAGTATTTTAAAAGTATAAAATACACCCTATACTATATATAACATTAAAAGTCTAACATTATATATATGTATAAGTAAAAGTCAGTCTTACCGTTAGTAGGCCTCATTCACGAAGCTGGTCTATAAGGGGTGTTTAAGGAAATTGCCTATAAAATGGCGATTGAATGGGTATCCACTCTTACCCACCTCACTCTTGAATAGTGGAGGGTCGTTAGCCAAACGGGTAGGATAGGACCAAACCTTCCATTATAAGTATAATGAAGTATAAAAGTAACTAAATGTTTTCATAAAATTCCCAATCTTAGTTACTTTAGGCAAAAGTGAATTGATGCAATTCCATGAAATTACACTTTGTGCCCTTGCGAAGACGTTAGTGGAGCGTGTGTGGTTAACCGGCACACTAAATGGTTCTAAGAAAAGGTAGCAAAGGGTGACTCAATGTTTGTCATAGTTTGGTGGAGCGTGTGTGGTTAACCGGCACATCGAATAGGTGACTGTAACATGTGGGGGCACCATGTAGATTTGCATGGTTATTCACACCCGCTTTGTGATCCTCGACATCCCAGTCACAAACTAGAGGGGCATATCGAGATTTAAACATGTCGTTGAAATGTTCAATGAATCTCAAAGGATCTAGGAGTTTTCAAAGATTTAAGACTTAATTTTCTTTTTCGTTTTTCATGGTGGAAAATTAGTGAATTGTCATTCACTTACCTTCAAATGTTCTGCAATTAGGGTTACGGCATCCCTCTCCCAAGTTGTATAATATTGTGTTGGGTCCTAGCCTTAGTATATCATTTGGGTGATTTACTAAGGACTCAATCAATCAACTAACTTGAATTTGTTTTCTCCCGTTTTGTAGATGTCAAAGTACGACAATTATGGTCTTCCCAAATCCCATGGAACAAGCTTTCCACATGAAGATGATATTCCAAGATTCGATCGAGGAACAAGAAATCATGCTTCGCTTCCTCCTCCTCCTCCCGTTGTTCTCCCTAACCCACAAGATCGAAGAATTGAAAGGTTCAATGTCACTAAAGCCCTATTGGAAATGAAACATGAAGATGGTAAACATGTGTGTGCCCACATTCTAGGAATGAAATCACACATCGATAGGTTGATAATGTTGGGTGCGTCATTCCCAGATAAGTTGGCTGTGAACTGGGTTCTACAGTCACTCCCTGAATCATATAATGAGTTCAAAAGAAAGTATTATATGATGGATCATCATGCAAACCTCATTGACCTAACTTACATGCTTATTGCTGCTGAATCAGAAATGATATGGCAAAGCAATGGAGCATATTTGTTGGGAAAGTCAACCAACCATGCTTCCGAGGACGTTCTAGGAGAACCGACCTGCGTTTGCTGCCAAAAGAAAGGGCGTTGGATACAAGTCTGCCCTAAAAGCCTGAAGAGTCCAGAAGATGGGAGAGCCAAAGAGTATGGTTGTGCTTCAGGTAAAATCCACTATCTAACTCCATTAAGTTCCTATTCATTGATTCTTAATACATAATGTGATAAGATTGCATTTGAATGTTTTACAGGATCAGTGAAAAGAGAGGAGGCTTGATGGAAAAAGCAAGATGAGTCTAATCACAAAGAAATGGATCTCGATCGCATGGACTTGAAGATTTGATTTTGAGCTTAGAAATTTATGATAGAATTGTTAGGAATATTTATTACATAGTTTTTCAATTGATTTTGCATTGTAAGGACAAAATGTTTTCCGCTGCTTTTATGAATAAAATAAATTTTGATTTGACTCATTTTTTTTATTATTTATTTCCTTGCAATGAAATCTTTATGAAAATATTGATGTTTGCATATTTCTACAATGAATGGATGTGATTCTTAATTATTTTAATTGGGGAAATGTCGAGAATTTACCAAATAGGGAGAGTTTCTCATCGCCCAAGTTTCAATTGGACAGAAACTTGGAATCATGCAACTTGGTTGCACGATGAATAAAAAACTTTCACATTTGGGAAAATCAGACTAATTCATTGACAAAGTGTCAAGTGAAGGACTAGGAGATCGAGTACACAAGGTTGTGTGTTGATCAAGTCCACCACAAGAGTAATAAAGATATTCGTCATGATTTACTAAGGTTAAATAAATATGATTACACTTATGAGATTAAGTGTGATTCTTAGTTGATTGAAAAGAGTTTAAATCAATATCAGAACAAATAAGAAGAATCAAGTAGGCAGAAAGATAAAAATTTCTCTATTCTAAGAAGAAGGGAGAGTACCTTTTATTATGATAGGTCTTAATGATTAAGAACCATATCTCAATTGATCCTCTAAGTGAGTCTTAGTGAAATTGTATGTCTAAGAAGAGGAATCGAGAATTGAAGAAATGGTTAAATCAAGAAGCCAATCATAATTCGTTCCTAAACAAGTCTTAAAGTTAAGATTGTGACATTGAGTGACATGTCTTAAGAAGGTTTATAACATTCATCAAATGTAGAATTTGGAAAAAGGTTTTCTTATTCTTGCACATTTGAAATTGGAAAGTTGTGATGTCTTGGATAAGACAAAGACCAACTAGGACCAATTTATGAAGTGTTTTGTCTTGATAAAAGCTACACTAACTCTTGAATATTTGTTTGTCAAGAAATGCTTATTAATAAGAGAATCTTATATGTCAAGGAGTCAGTGGGAGTCTTAATGGTCTTGAAAGGTTTCAAGAATAAATCAAAATAAACCTTATCGATCATCACTAGCACACGAGTTGAGGTTTACAACCTATCGTGTTGACATCATCTTGTTTTTGTGCCGTTCCAACTGAGTTAATTATGCATGTGAGCCTATGAGTTCTCATTTGAATGCATAAAAGGCAAGGACCTTGATCAATTGAAAGTACATTGATAGGAAAGGGTGAGCTGCTTAACTACTTGGAAGACATGGTGGGCAGTCGTGTTACCATAAGGCAAGAAATCAAGATTGAGAAGGTTCGGTCCATATGAGTTTGAATTTGTCATAAACTTGGGTTTAAACAAATTCACATGGATAGGAACACATACACCATTAAAATCTAAGTGTCATAAGATTCCCTCCTCATGAAAATGACTGTGAGGAAATGCTTTCACTAAGGAAGATTTTAAAAAGATGGTGATTGTGAAAATTGTATTCTCGAATTCGATTATGGTTACGGTATCCCTTTCCATGATTCGAATTGTGAGATTTGGAAATTAGTCTAAATTGTTTAAGACACACATATAAACTATCTAAGGCAAAGGTGTATAAGTTTAAGAAGCCTTGACAAAAGATTATCAAAGCATTAGGTATTAGAAATATGAACTTAAAGAAATTCAATAGGCATTGTTTTTCTGTAAGTTAAGCTGTTTTCTGAATACATGTCAAAGCTAGTAGGAGCATAAGTGTTATGTTTGTAATAATCATCGTGATAGTGGGAGCATAAATGTTATGATTGCATGATTATTAAGGCAAGTATTGCAAGTTAGCAACATTAATTATAGAAAAACAAGAGTTATACCTTGCAAAGTCGTAAGGGTTGTAAAATTGTTTTGCTATAATTAAGGGAGAGAATATTATGCTTCATTTCAAATCTAAAGGCTTAGGTTGTGGAATGTTAATAAACTTAGTCAAGGATACATAGTGTATTCTTAAATTTCGATTATGATTACAGAATTCCTCTTCATAAGTCGAATTGTGAGAACGTAGCACATAAAATATTATGGCAGAAGATTGATAAAGTATTAAATCTTCATGTAAGACATTATGCATCGTGTCCAATACGCTTCGGGTATAGGATCGATTGCAAATGCTATAATATTTGACCATTCTAAAATTTTCCAAATGTCTAGCGCATTTAGAGGGAAAAAGGACAAGAATCGGTTTTGACTAAGATAATTAAACAACTATCAAAGAACGATCCAAAGCTTGCTAAGGATTGGTCGCTTGTGAGTAGTTGGAAGTATGATATTGGATGGATCATATCGAAATTATTATGAATAGATAAGATTCTATTAAGAATGACTTGTCATATGGTAAGTATGGAAAGGTTTCCATATTGGGAGTCAGATATTAAGAATCTATGTCTAGATTAGAAACTTTTATGCAAAAGGATCTTCAAAGGAATGTACCTTGAGTAAGAGACATCACATCTATGGAATTGTCTTGTAACAATCTTCAATAGAGGACTTTGTAATTTCATTGGCAATAGTCCTTGTGACTTTAGTGCAGTGATATTACGAATGGATCATTACATAAAATGTTAGGATCTAGCATTTTCTATAAGTGGCAAGAATTTGATATTCTTATACTTATGAAAAGGATTGGGAGTTGTGAAATGAGTATGATTGGAAATGTGTTCATTTGATCTATTTCACAAAGTAAGAATCATAGGTAAACATTGTGTGCATGCTAAGAGCATGGGACAAGTGTAGTAATAATTCAAGTAAGAAGTTGATTACCCGAAACAACAAATAATGAGTAATCGATATGGTGATAAATAAAAAGGTGTTTTATTTATACTCAAAGGTTTGGGGCCATATGGGATTAGTATTATTCTTGTGTTTCAATTTGCATGTTTTGACTTCCTGAATAATTTAATTGGTTTAAGAACAGTCAAATTATTCAAACGGGCCACAGTCGTTCATATGTTGGAAGTAGATATGAATGAAGACTGTCGTGAATTGGTGTGTGGATTGTCTAAATAGCATTAGACATAAGCAAATGTTTGTTGCAACGTTCATGATTGCTTATGAATATGATTTGAGCATTGGATTAAACCCACGCTCACTTGGATCACTTCATGGATTGTTATCACGAGTGATTGGTGAGACGATAACATCTTATATTCTTGAAACCGAGATGTGTGAGTTGTATCTTGCGAGTCGGTTGCACATTGATAATATGTAAACGCACCAGTAACTTGGTGTTATAAAACATATTGTTGTGTGTGATTTGATGAGTGAGTGCAAGCGAGCATTGAGTCAAAGTTTATCCGTTCCTTTTATCCAAAGTAGGATAAAAGCGATATCTGTGGGCCCCTCGATGATTTAGTGATGGCACCTAAGCGCTTGGCCAAGCCGGGACTAAATTGATGTGTTCAATTGTAGTCTGTTGTCAGTCGTCATAAATCTGAATTAGGGAAACAGCACATAGACAGAGAGAATGAGTTAGATCCATGTCTCAGTCTATACGATATCTAGAATGGAGGAATATATGATTCCTTATCTGAAGGACACGCGTATCTGATAAGATCAGAGTTGACAGCGGCATTAGAAAGCTACGATTGCATATCAGGATCTGAAGTCATATGCAGAATAGTTATTAGACTTATCCAAGTGGTAGATTGTTGGATTAGTGTCTAAGTCCATAACTATTTTGGTATGTACTTGACCCGATGGTGCATGGTCCTTTTGGGTTGCCTTCACCAAAGCAACTTGATAGGATGAATTATGGAGAGAAAGGATTAAATATGATTTATTAATATATTATGAGAATAATATATTAAGGGAGAAATCATATTGTTTAATTAATATTAGTCAAGAATTAATAAGAATTAAGTTTGTGGCTAAAAGACATTAATTAAACTTAAGGGACTAGAACTGTCAATTGTATGATAGTTGAATATTGGGCTAATAGACTCCATAATAAAGGAGTGGACGAATTCTATGGGGAAACACATTAGAAATCGTCCAAAGGCCTTTAAGAAAGGGGTTCATGGGTTGCTTAGGGCCTAAGCATCCAAATTAGGGTTTCCTTGTTAGATAACCCTAATAGCCTCACTATTTAAGGAACCCTTATGCCCCAAAAACGTGGTGAACTTGTTCTCTAGGGTTTACACACGTTTTGGGCAGCCTCCTTCTCTTCTCCTCTTCATCCTCTTGCTCTTGGTGTTTGTGAGCCATTAGAGGAGTGACATTTGTGACTGTAAGCTTTCTAAAGTCAATACAAGAAGGGATTGAGATTGTTATTGCTATATAACAATCAAGGTATGATCTAAAACCTAATTCATATGTTATATTGATTAGATCTAGGGTTTTAAGTCTTAGATTAAAAGCATGTACAATAGAGAAACCTAGATCCAAGCTTTAGGGTTTGCATGAGCATATAGGATGTTTTTTTGGCTAAAACCCATCACATTGATCCTCGAGAGTGGGTAACGGTTCTTCACCGTTACCTTATTCAGCTCCTGATAGTCTATACACATCCGGTGCGACCCGTCCTTCTTCCTCACAAACAGAATCGGGGCTCCCCATGGTGAACTACTCGATCTAATGAATCCCTTGTCTAACAGCTCCTGCAGCTGTGTAGACAACTCCTGCATCTCAGGAGGAGCCAACCGATACGGTGCCTTGGCTATCGAAGCCGCATAAGGGACTAGGTCGATCCTGAACTCCACCTGCCTCTCCGGAGGTATCCTTGGCAACTCCTATGGGAATGTATCCATAAACTCTCTCACCACTGGCACATCGCCCACTGTCGCCTTCCCCGCCTCCCGGGTATCCATAACATAAGCGACATATCTTTCGCAACCCTGCTGAAGGTAACACCTAGCTCTCACTGCTGAACATAAGGCTGGTCCTTGTTGTGGCCTCTCGCCCTAAACTACCAACTCTCCCCCACTTGGGGTCATGATCCGAACCAGCTACTATGCGTAATCTATCGCTGCCCCATTGGGGCTCAACCAATCCATGCCTATAATCACCTTGTTCCCTCTCAACGGAATAGGAACCAGGTCCACCAGATAACGCTCCTCGAATAATCTCAATACATAGTCTCAGAATACCGTCAATGCTCGCACCGATCGGTCATCAGCAATCTCTACCTCTAAAGGGAAATCCAGCATGCCTGAAGACTCAGGAAACTTCTTGCTAAGCGCAAGAGAGACAAATGATCGGGTAGCACCCGAATCAAATAGTACCTGAATTGGGATACCGTTCACATGGAACGATCCTAAACAGAGCACATACATAACATATCAAAATCACAGCAGCATATCATAACAGCATAAATAAGAAGTCATACCCGTCACCACATCGGGTGCAGCGCGTGCCTCCTCGGTAGTCAACTGGAATGACCGGCTCCTCACCACTGGAGCCTCCGCCTTGCCCTGCCGGCCATCAGTGATCTGCAGGGTCGCTGGAGCTGGCGCCTTCAGTGGCATTGATGTTGCTGTCAACTGGGGGCAATTGGCCTTCTTGTGGCCCCTCTGGCTGTAGTGGAAACACATCAACTCAGACGTCTGAATAACCGGTGCAGGGGTAGTACAATCCCTGCTGAAATGCCCCGTCTTGCCACACTTGTAGCAGCCCGACGATCCCAGTCTACATGCCCCCTCATGTGGCCTGCCGCATTTCCTACATCGGCTCGGTCCTGACTGGCCTTTCGGCCTACCATCTGATCCCTTGGGCTTCTTCTCCGAAGCCCCAATCAACTTCCCCTCCTCTACTTTCCTCTTCCGGACATGCTCCAGATCGATCTCCCTCTCCCTTGCCCTAGCAATCATGGACTCCAGGGTAGGGCAAGCTGAAAAACTAACATGCTCCCGAATGTTGGCTCGCAGCATGTCATGATAGCAGGTCCTCCTCATATCCTCATCTCCTGCATACTGGGGCACCAGCAATGTCCTCTCCTGGAACTTGGCGGTGATCTCCGCCATAGTCTCCGTAGTCTGTCTCATGTCCAAAAACTCTTTGGCCAGCTGCTGAAGCTCTACCGCTGGCGCAAACTCAGCTTGGAATCGGGTCACAAAATTCGACCATGTCATAGCCTCAATATCCGAGGCTCCCAATGAGTCACCAACAGACTCCCACCAGTCTCCAACTCTGTCTCTCAAACACCCTGGTGCATATCCCACCTTCGACCCCTCGGGGCAGAAGCTGGTCAGCTGTGCGGACTCAATGTCCGCAATCCATCATCTGGCAGCAATGGGGTCCTTCGCCCCATGGAAATCCGGCGCACTACTGCCCCTGAAGTCCTTAAAGGACAGTGTGCGAGATCCTGACTGGCCATATGCCATGTCACTCCTGAACGCCCTGAGGCAGTCCTTCATCAGCTCAACTATCCCTTCCTTGATCGACCCGAAAATGATGGGGGTCGACTCAAGGATGCCTCTGGTGATCTCTAACGCGATGAACTCGCGTAGTCTCTCATCTACTGGCTCGGAACCTGATCCCGAAACTGATCCCTCTCCTGAACTGCCAACCGCTGGCCTCGGACGTAGTACCACCATTCTGCAATACATACAGGAAACCATTAGTGATACTGATACCACTAAAGGGATCACGTCTATTACAAGTTCCCTGGTCTTGCCTCAACCCTCCTTAATTAGGGTACGGATCCTCTACTTTCATTAGTACGGGCCCATACTACCTTCCACATCTATCCGTACCTTTCTCAAGAATAGCTTTGACTCCACCAGATCCCTTTCACCACTACTGATCCTCTGCTATTCCCATTCTAGGCTTTCCCTAGGGAAAATCTCTGACTCCACCCAAACCGGTCGTCAACCGCTTAAGGCCTCCTTGTAATGCCAGTTAGCCATTACCTGAATACCATCACATGTGATGAGGCTCAGATAATCCTTCGAGTAACATACTCGTCCCTACAACGGTTAGACTCAACGAGAGTTGCACAATAGGGCCAAATCCAACACTCTGAGATTATTCAACCCTGATCACATGTAATGTGACGTATTCACCTAATGACTAACTCCCATCACTCAGAGTCCCACAAAGCACAAAGCAAGCAACATTCGAACGTAGGAAAACTACTCAGGCAAATATGTCCTCATAATGAGAAGCTGAACTAGCATATAATGCTAAGCTCATACTACCAGGCATAACCTAAATAGGCTATCCTACTACTGTCTACTCAATACTAGCATGTAATTCTCATAAGCTGAAGCACGTAAAGCAGACACATAAGGCATCATTCCTAGATCCTTAGTCCTATTCTAGCATGTTGTTCTACTGAATCTGATAAACATAATATAACATTGTATGGGTACTTTGGGGAATACTTACTTGAGCTCGGCCGGTCGCGCACATCACACACTTGTTCTTTCTCAAAAACTCTTCTGTTTTATTCTTTAGAAAACCACTTTCTTATAAAATCTTTTAATCCCTCGGTTTGAGTCCAGACGCCCCCGAAGGTGTGTCCGAATCCCTCAAACCAGGGCTCTGATACCAACTTGTAACGACCCATTTTTCACGTCCAAAAAATTTATTTTTAAATCAATACTTTGTAAGAACATTTGTAATTAAACATTTTCTGATCAATTCATTTCATAAACATATGTAGTGTTTGAAAACCAAAACATGAAATCAATCAAAAGGTCAGAGTATAAATTACAGAACAATCTCATAAATGCGGAAAACACTGCGTGTGTATGATGTGCCGCTACCGCGCCAGTTCCTTCCCCTTCGACGAAGAGGTACCTGAAACCAAAACTGAAAACCGTAAGCACGAAGCTTAGTGAGTCCCCCCATCGTACCACGTAACATACAATCACATCACATACATACTGCCAAACATTTCTGGGGTGCCGACCTACCCGTACGGCCATTCTGGGGTGCCGTCCTACCCGTGTCAAGCCATTCTAGGGCGCTGACCTACCCATGTCGAGCCATTTTGGGGTGCTGACTACCCTTCGGTCCTAACAACCGAACCTCGGGGGACTATTTCACCCTCTACTACTACTATCACATATATCATAGCATAATCTATTGTCAGACATATCTGGGGTGTCCGACCTACCCTTTGGTCCTAACAACCGAATCTCGGGGACTTTTCCCCCTCTTACTACCTCTATCTCATGTAACATATCATGCTAGCAGCTAAACATATCATAACATACTATTAGGCATATCTGGGGCGCCTAACCTACCCTTCGGTCCTAACAACCGAACTCTATCGCTATCACATATCATATCACGCTAGCATATTACATATCAGGTAGTAGCAACACAGATGAATATCACAAAGACAAACATCTAACATACGATCCCTACTGGCGGGCCGGCATTGTGGTCGTAGACCCACCGCTACTGGAAGGTAACTCACCTCGTAGTAGCTGCTGAACTGTGCAGGAATCCTCTGACTGCTGTCGCTGCTGCTCTGGAAATCCTCCGGCTAAAATTCCCACAAAACACTTAGTCATACACTACTAACTGTCCTTAGGGTAAAATGACCATTTTACCCCTGACCAAGTCAAAGTCAAAGTCAACTTCTAGTTGACCTGACTCGCCGAGTTGGCCTGCCAACTCGCCGAGTCCCTATCCTTCCATTAGACCTCATACTCGTCTCTACTCGTCGATTTAGGCGATGACTCGACGAGTTTTCCTTCTAAATGAACATCGACTGAATCCTCATCTGACTCGCCGAGTTGTATGAACAACTCGTCGAGTTCATCTTCATCCTTAAGAAGATTGCCTTGGACTCACCGAGTCTGTTCATGCACTCGCGGAGTCCCATGAATTTCCAGAACAATTGCTTAGTCCAGAACGTTGGGTCACTCCCTGGGACCCCCTTAAAACCTTTCCACACTCAACTTGGTCCTTATGACCCTCAACTGATATGGGACAGAACCTTGGACTCGCCGAGTCCAAGAACGGACTCGTCGAGTTGGTCACAACCACTCATTGGATCTTCGATTTCTGACGTACAACCTTTGATCAAAAGATAGATCTATGCTTCTATAATCGATCTAGCACATAAAGTTACAACCTTTACGTGCTTGCATGGGACTTTGAGCTTAAAAGGTCCTTAAATAATCCCTCTCAAAGCATGGAGCCTTCTTGAGTGCAAGAGCCACTCCTTTCTGCCTTGTAACCCCTCTAAGGGCATAGATCCGAAACATCAACTCCAAACCAATTGCAATCATGGTTGGTGACCAAAATGGCTTAGAAAAGCCCTAAAACTTCACAAAATGGGATCTAGCAAATGGAAGAGCAAGGTACAGGCTTTTTACCTTCAATGAGCTGAAAATGGTGCACAAACTCAGATCCCTTTAGCCTTATCTTGTTCCTTCAAGTTTTTCCTTCCCTCCTTGGATCACAAAAGAACCAAAGTCACTCCAAATGCCTTAGATTGCTTCAATAACGGCTAGGGTTTGCTATGGGGGTCTTCTGGGAGCAAACGGGACTAAGGAGGCCGAGTTAAGGTGTTTAAATAGGGTGCAAACCCTCGGATTAGGGTTTTTGTCCAAACAAGGTCTACTCGCCAAGTCCGGGACCCGACTCGCCGAGTCCATCGCTTAAGTCTTGTGTCCCTTCTGGATTCTACTCGGTAAGTTGGACCTTCAACTCGCCGAGTCCAAGGCCAAAATGCAAATTATTTAACAAAAGAATATGTACCAAGAACCAGGTGCTACAACCCTACTAAGGGTTTTCAAAAATCAATTTCTCCTAACTATTTCAATCATATATTAGATTACCAATAACTAATTTTCATATATGACTTCCCACACTCCAGATATATTTCGTACTATAAACATGATGGTACATAATATTCTTTTGGATGTAAAGAACAATCTACACAGTCTGAAAAAAAAATATATATAAAAGAAAGGACCATAAAGCTCTTGTTCAAATCCGACTTCACCTACACAATAACATTCATCAAATAGCGCTAAAAGAAAAGTATGTAGTTGCTCTTTGATCAAAGCATAAATCTATTTGTATGAATAAGAATCTCACAAGTAAGATACATTTGAAGAAAAAAAAATTGTTCTTACATATCCTTCATGATGGTGGAAATTTGCTTACCCGCATATTTGAATTTATAGAACTTGTGTCTCGTTTGACTTCCTTGGAAATCAAGTATGATGATGAAGATCTTGGATTGATCATTTTTATTTGAAGTCATTCAAATCTCCACATCATTGTTCTTTATAGTTGTGATATTGTAGCAATGAATGAAGTCTACGAAGCCTTAAACTCCAAGGAAAAAGATGAAACAAATGATTTCGAATGACAAGCAAAGTAGTTCACAAGATAGAGATTTATCTATCGTGGTTGAGCTAAATAGAGGGGTTGTTATTAGGATTGTAGACGAACCGAATGTTTGACGAACCGTTTGTGAACTATTCGGCGGGAAGTTCGTTTATTTCGTTTTTAACTAACATAAATAATGGTCTTGTTCGTTTATTTATGTTCTTGATCGTTCTTTTATGTTCGTTCGTTTAATTTTATTTATGTTCAATTGTTTTTTATTGCATTACTATATTATATGTTCTTTTATGTTCATATATGTTCAATTGTGTTTATTTATATTCGTTTGTTTATGTTCGCTTAGCATGTTCACGAACATAAACAAACGAACATGAACAAGATAATTTGTTAAACAGATGAACATGAACAATAAACTCATTCGTTTATCCGTTCGTGTTCGGCTAACTTAAACGAACGAACATGAACAAGTCATTGTTCGTGTCGTTTACAATCCTAGTTGTCATGCAATAAAAGGCGGTCCCAAATAAAATGATAATGTATGATGTCAGAAAAATGACTCTACAAGTTCATGAGTTTTTGTTTTTTCTTGCAGGTGGTTATTTTGTGATATTAACTAAATTAGCTTGGGTTTAAATTGGTTGTGTAATTTAAAGGGGTGAATGTGATCATTTTAACAAATAATCCAAAAACGAACACGTAAACCGTTGGTAAATCATGATTATGTCGAAGTCATTGCATCTTTTTCACCAAAAAGAATCATTGGTTTTATCCAATTGAAAGTGGTGGGCCGGTAGGGTACAACTCTTGTGGTCATAATATTCAATAGTTGACTTAAGGTTAAAAGTAAAAATAACAATCTACTTTTTTTTATTTGATTGCTGTAACATTTTATTGTTATATTCTTTTATTAGATATTACAGCCCTAGCTTCTCTTCTCGGAACATTATTACACTTCAAAAATAATACTTCATCATACTTTTATTTTAGTAGGCCATCGCATACTTTAAAGATCTACCTAATTAAGTAAAAAAACTTTAAAATAAGATACATCAATAATAAAAACAAAAAATAAAACTCTACAATAAACAAGAAAAAAAATACATATTTCATATATAACCCTAATTAAAATAAACAAATGAAGTGGGAGGACAAATAGTTTACAAACAAATTTCACTTATAACTTGTTAAATACCAAAAACAAATGCACTTGAGATCCATCTATACATTAAACCAAACAACTAGACACGATACAGTCTTCACTGTCACTATCATTGTCACTGTTATTGACGCGTTCTTATCAGGACCGACCCAATCATCCGTAGCTCAAACCGCTTAACCGCCAATGCAGCTTCACGCATCGTCTTGTCCACAATGTACGGCGTTCCTCCGACTTTCATCTCGGTTTTGTTGACCAATTGTCTACATGGCTCTCTTCTCTCGGATATTGTCCCATGGTAATGATAATACATTATTTTCCCCTCCGTTTTATGTGTTGTCTTCCCTATGGTGTTTTCAGACATGTGTACACCCGTTGCAAACACATTTCGTGGTTGCACTGCGTATTTTCGGTCTCTTCTTATCCCTTTCACCGTGTCACGATACACCAATTTCTCAATCCCCCATTTCCTGACAACAAGAAATAGCAACATACATTTATTAATTTATGCTTTACAACATCTAATTGTAATTTCACTTCTAATCCTTTTTATTAAATTATAGTATTGTTACTTCAACTATTTCGTATTTCGTATTTGTATTCCAATGGTATTGCTACTATTGGATAGAGTTATTATAATATACTTATGAAGAAATGAATGTAACAATGTAACATACAATAGTAAACAAATGGGAAGATTAATTAAAATATAATGTTTTAATAAAAAAGACAAAAGAGTAAGTAACGAACACTACAGGAAAGTACTTTTACTTATCTCTTTCTATTGTCCTATTGTACTTTCTATTTTTCTTTTATTAAAGCATTACACTTTGAAAATTTTGCTCAAAAATAACATTGTAATTTTAATTTTATCCAATTATAACAGTGCACTTTATATTTTTTTCTTAGACCATCTCCACCCACTATCATTTTCTATATCCAAAATGGTTTCTGACTTATATTTTCAAAAATACCCCTTATTTTTATTAGTTTTTACAAATTTGCCCTAAATCTTTTTATTACATTTACTTTATAAACTATATTATTAACAAATATAACCAAATAAATTATTCGTATATAATCATTTCAAAATAATTGTGATAGTAAAAACAAAACAGATTATGAGTACACAATAAAATTATTAAATATGTTATCATGTTATAAAGTAATAAAAAGATATTCAATTTCTTTAAATAATTTGGAAACAATTATTACATTTAAATTATGAGTTATGACTATAATCGTAAATTAACTAGATAAATTTGCACACATGTAACTTTTACAGCAAATTTATTGTTAATAAATAGTATCACACCCCACATCTAGTATGACAACTATTCACAACACCATATTTGGAATAAGAAATGGTATTTTGTGGATGGAGTAACTTTGCACCAAAAATGGAGTTTAACACCAAACATTGTTATAATTACAAAATTTCGCTTTGTATTTACGTAAAATTGTTATAATTGCAAACATTATTCGAAATATTTGCCATAATAGTAAGAAAATGAAGATAAGATCCTAAATTAACAAATCAATAAATAAAAATGTTGCTATTCGTTACATTTAACCCAAAAGAAAAGGCCAAATGATTAAAAAAAGTCAGGTCCACAAGCTCGACACTTTCAACACCCACCCATCCCAAACGGTCACATTCACCCACCAATGGGATCCAAGAACAAATGAAACAACTCATTTGTCATGTTCAATCATCAATGGCATGGGCGCATGGAACTGTTGGTGTGATTTGATTATGAAAAAGACGACAAATTTTTACAGCTAAATGTTTATGCAAATTCAATTAAAATCAGATCTAGGGTTGTAATTTGATGTCAATGAATCAGTAGATTCAGTATCTAATTTTGAATTAAGAAACAATACCTGTAGATTTTACCAGCGTGATCATCGAGGTAACAGAGCTTGTTAGACATTGTTCTTTGTTCAATGGTGAACTGGGTGTAGTCCGAAAGCGAATCCATAACTGTGTTAATGGTGCTTTTCTTTGGAACGAAGATGAATTCGTCCACATCGAAGAAAAACATCCATTTCGTTGTGAATCTGTATCGATGCAAGCAATCGTTCACGATTAAGAACTGATTATGATAATACCCATCGAATCTCTCTTGCTCCCGTATGTCCTGAACAGTCACGTAACCCTTCTCGACCCACGGCCGTAAAACCTCCATAACTTCCGGATGTACTCCGCCGGCGTCGTGTATCACGAAATGTGACTTCTCTCCGAACATTTTCACATGGTAAGCTATCCATTCACGAATCCTCTGAGGGCTTAGGTTTCCGTAGAGCGAGGAGCCACAGTATAAGTAGTCGTACTTCGGAGGAGCTGTGAATTGCAACGGGTTTAAGCTTCCTGGGGTTTCGGACAAAGCTTCAATGGTGTCGGTGAGGTTGAAGTTGGAGTCGCCACCGCCTCCAGTGGAGGCGTGGATTAGCAACTGTCCACCGCCTCCATCCGCACCTACAGGGAACGGAAAAGTGCAGTTGACAACGACGACGGTGTATACACGGCCGTAACCCCAGTCAGGGAGGATCTTAGAGCCGGGAACGGTGATGTTCTGGTTTTGATTTTGGGTGGCGTTGTGAGGAAGCCACTGGCAGAGATAAGTGGGTTTAGAGAAAACATGAAGGGGTTTCGAGGAAAGGCCAATGACGGCGAAGGTGTCGACTCCGCCTCTGTAAGCCGACATGAGGATGAAATTGTAGGCGGCGGTTCCATAGGTGTTGAAATTTCTCTTAACGACACCATTCTGAAGCACAACATCCTCCTGCTTAACATGTCGGTGTTGGATTTGGATTTCCACCGGTGGAGGTGAGGAAGCGGTGACGAGTTTGAGGGCGGAAGACGGTGGTGGGAGGGAGGCGCAGTTGCGGAGATCTTGTACAGAAAAGGATAGATGTGAAGGGAAGAATTGGAAAAGGGTGACGAGGGAGCAGAAGAATAGGAGGGCTGAGAGCACAAGTTTGAGCTCCGGCGCACAGTTCCATACAACTCCGATGAACATCTTCTTGTCTTTAAGATTAGGGTTTTCAATTGCATCTTTATCCTTCACCATTGTTGTGTTCAAACTCCGGCGAGGAGGAAGAGAACAGAGGGGTTGTAAGTTGTTACACACACACACAGACCCTCCCCCTCTTGAAAAGCAAAGGAAAAATTAAAATGTATAGTGATTGATAATTATATGTCTATTCGCTTTCCTCCATAAAAATTGGTAATGTTTTAAAGTCACTTTAAATTTAATTATTACTACTTTCATACCAAAACTATATTCTATGCCAATCGATGTACTATTTATAAATTGATTATATATATAAAATAATTTGTTAGAATATTAAAATAAACGAAAGTAATACACTTAGATTTACAATTCTAAACCCTACATGTTATACAACCTAGGCCTCCCTAGGAGTATTTCATTAATTATGAATAGACTAATAAATAATATTTTGAAATAGAAAATGAATTTTTTTTAAAGGAAAAAATAATATGCTTTCGATTTATGCATCTTTATCTATCATTAGCGATTAATAAGTCTGATGAATACAGCGAAAAATAATATAAGGTAATTACTGAAAATGAGAACAAAAAAGCGATATTTAAGCCAAGATGAATATATACAATACATTATAGTGATGATATGTGTTTGTGTGTAAAGGAATATAATGTGTGATGTAGAAACCATGTTTTATGATCACAATGTCAAAAGGAATATAATGTGTGATGTAGAAACCATCTTTTATGAACATAATGTCAATGGTTGATCCCTTGTATGTTTTTTTTTAACATTGTATTTATGATTGGGTTAATGGTTGCGGAAACTTGTTTTTTGTTTGTTGTGATTGACTTGCGTTGATTAAGGATGTTTAAGAGTGTGACTTGGTGAGTTGGGGAACTTCATATTGGGTAGTTATGATTTTAGTTATGTTGATACAGTGTTTTGAATTATCATACTTAAATGGTTTTTGGTTGGGCTGTGTTAGTATTTAAATGTAATGTTGGTGATTGTTTTTAAAATGTTTTTTTAAATTCTTCTTTTTTAATTTCCGTTAAATGATGTTCTAAAAATAAAGATTTTTTTTGTGTGAAAATCATAGCATTACAGTCTGACGTGTTTAGCACATAGCACCATATATCAGAGCTTCTAATCTTTCGTCTTAGTCTCTTAATAGGTATGAGTGAGCTATCAATTCTCCAATCATGTACAAGAGGTAGCTAGTGTCTAGTACAATTGGAAATATCTAGAATATCATACTACATCTAGAATACCACACTACATCTTTGGTGGTCTTAAGTCATATTTTGTCATGGACTTTGCATGAACACACAATTCATTTCTCATCTCACATGAATGCAAGTATTCATGCCAAAGCTCTTTTCAAAACATTTTAACTCTTTTCTCTTCATCAAACTCTTTTAAAAATATCACGTCATGCAATGTACAAGTAAATAAGCACACAACACATAACAGGTAATCGTGAAAACTCTTTAACTCAATCTTAATATAGAAGCATCAAATTTTTTATTGATATGTAACATGTATTCGATATTATGCACCTTTGATGAAATCCAAACCATTATTTTCTTCGTAAGCTTCATACACTTCGTAAACACTACTTATTGTCATTAATAACAAATTATTATAAAATGAATAAAATACCCATAGAGGGCTATTGAAACATTAAACACCTTCCAATAGATTATTTCCATCCTATAAGCTTATATCTAAAATTTGAAAGCAATCGGAGGTCGAATGCATCATTTCTCAAAAAGTTGCAAAATCTTCAGTAAAGATTTCACAAGGGGGCATGTGAAATTGCCTTGGGATTCCACACGGGGCATTTGGAATCTATATATATATATTAAAATTATGTTGTTTTTCTCATTTAGGCATTGTACTTTATATAAATGGCCTAGGATGGTTTTCAAACTTCACCAAATGACTCATATGGACTAAACAAGGGTCATTGATATCATATAAACTCAATCAAGTCCTCTCCTTATCGTGGCTTGATCATTAAGACCTTTTGAGGTCACACAAGCTTTAGGGATGCTTATATGAACATTAATAATACCAACAAGGGTCTTATTAATTCCTAATGATCAAATCACAAAAAATGAATTATCTACACTCTTATTAAATCCATAAATCCATCAAAAAATCATTCGTATGTGCTTAATTAATTCATGGAGCTTAATTCATTAGAATCCATGGAATAGAATTAGGGATTACATCCATGAAATCATGTAACACCTGTTTTCCAATATGTTGTTTATCAAGTCGTTCTCCCTTAAGTTACATTTAGAAGGGTTCTGGGAGGATCGCATTGCAACAACTTGGTTATTGTGGCTCGTGTCACATCATTGTGTCGCGATGCGATTATCTATTGGCCACGGACATGTGGCGGCAATCATCCTAAACCTTAATCTCGAGCCTTGGGACTCATATATAGACACTAACCCCTAGGGTTCGTTATTTCACAGACTCCATTTCCCCAAAAATGAAAACCCTAACCCTTGTGAGTGTTCTTGAGTGAGTTTGAAGTTCCTATTAAAGAATGAGGATTTGGTGCAAGAAAGTGTATTCTCTAGGGTAGATCCTGATGGGTTTTGAGCATAACTACATCCTATGTGATCATGCAACCCTAATTTATTTGGATCTAAGTTTTTCACTAGTTGAATATGTAAATTGAATACCTGTAACATCCCAAAAATACAAGCCAAAAATTTCGTTGTAATTAAGTTATTACAAAACCAACAATATAATAAAACATCCATAATATCATGTCATGTCAAAACCAAAGTGTTATTAATCAAAATATAATATCATAAAACCATATCAGAGTTTAATCCCAAGGATCTCGCGTGCGGAAAACATAGTGTGATGCGCTGCGATCGAGTCGCCTCCTTTCCTTTGAAAACAAGGTACCTAAAACCAAAACTGAAAACCGTAAGCACGAAGCTTAGTGAGTTCCCCCATCATACCACACATATTATTAGGCATACCGGGGTGCCTGACCTACCCCATGCCAGGCAAACTAGGGTGCCCGACCTACCACACTGAGCCCGGGGTGCTCAACCTACCCCTGTCAGACATACTGGGGTGTCCGACCTAACCCCGCTAAGCATACTTGGGTGCTTAACCTACCCCTGTCAGACATACCGGGGTGTCTAACCTACCTCTCGGCCCTAACAACCGAACTTGGGGACTATTCCCCTCTTACTACTACTACCGCATAAAGCATACCAAAGTAGCACATAAACATTTCAGGTAGCATCACACCTAGATGAATATCACAAAGACAATCATCTAACGTACAACTCCTACTGGTGGGCCGAAATTATGGCCTTAGACCCACCGCTACTAGAAGGTAACTCACCTCACATTGTTGAAGTCCCGCATACTCAATCCCACACTGCTGAAGTCCCGCATACTCAACCCCAGCTGCTGGATGACAGATTCCTGAACTTTCAACACCAAAATAACACCCAATTAATAATTGGGTTCCACTACATAACCATGAGTACCTACTTTGGATAATTACTACATTACCCCAAACTTGGCTTTATGCAAGCCCAAGGCCCAGTCCATAGGCCCAAAGTTAACTAGGAAATCAAAGCCCAACACATGGCCCAATTTCCTAAATTTGGCCCAAAACTTTATAAGGTCTTACCATAAGGCCCAACCATTTAGTCCAATCCAACATTCGACATACCGTAAGTCTAGGCCCAAAACCATTAGGGCCCAAAAGGTCTGAAGTTCACTAAAGCCCAAGACCTCCTGAGAGCGTACACCCATCGTACCTCTTCTGTACGCTTAGCGTACTTGGAAAAAGGGTTGTACGCGCAGCGTACAACATTGTATGCCCAACATACAAACGGATCATGCACAACATCCATTAAGTGCTTAATACTTGATCCAGTAAGTCCAAATCACAGATCTGAGCTATACTTAACGTAAAGCTCCATTCTTGGGACCAAAAGATTCAAAAACTCAACAGAATAAATCTAAGCATTCAATGGTCAAGTTCAAAGCTTTATACCTTCATCAAGCTGAGAATGAGTCCTAAAAGCCAGATCCATAAGCTCCTTCTTGATTCCCATCTTTGCATCAAACTTCATCTTCTTGAAAATGGTTCAAACACCCCAAAAATGGACTCCATAAGATTAAAATGCCATCATGGATGATATATGACAATTTCTAGGGTTTAGAGGGGTGGAGGCTGAAGATGTTAGGGTTAGGTTATGAGATAAGGAGTTTAAATAGGGTCCAAGACCCTAAAATAGGGTTCTGATCTGACTGGAGTACGCCCATCGTACTCCAGGGAACATTCACGATCCTCCTGGTCAGTACGCCCAACATACTCCAAAAGTATGCCCATCGTACTACCTTCTTTACTAGTACGCCCAATGTACTCCTTGAGTACGCCCAGTGTACTCGGCTAAGCCTGAAACTACTAAATTTCCGAAGGCTATAACTTCTTCGTTATAAATCCGTTTTCGACGATCCTTATATCCACGAAAAGGTAACGAGAAGCCCTACGCTTCTATCAACTCATATCTTCCTTAAGACCTTCCGAACAAAAGTTCATTTTCCACAAAAGCACAAACTGAAACTTTACCGAAATACCCCTAGGCTCCAAAACACAAATCGAACATTCGGATCGCTTCTAATACATCACTCGCACCCAAAATGGTCTAAATCTAACCCTTTCAAAAGCCATAATCCTTATGACGACCGGCCTTTGGGTCACAGCCTCAGACTAGGAGTCAATTCAAAATAGGGCGTTACAATACCAAAGCAAAACCCTAGATCTGGCATATATAATTTGAAAATCACATAATAAAAGGGTTTTGATGTTTACCTTGCTTGTTATGTAGTAATAACAAGCATTCCTTGTAGATCCTTTGACTCTTGAAAGCTTAGTGACTCAAATGTTGCACCTCTAATGGTTCACAAACACCACTAGCAAAAGGATGAGAGGAGAGAGGAGGAATACATTTAGGATTTTGGCTAGGGTTCTATTGATGCAAGCATTGGCTGAAATCCCTGAGTGATGGGGTCTTTATATAGTTGTAGGCTGCTAGGGTTTGCTGGAGGAAATCCTAATTTCCTGCTTAAGGCTTAAGCAACCCATGTACCCTTATAATGAGCCTTAGAAGAATTCTATAGGGCTTCCCTATAGTTTTCGTCCCCTCCATTCTAAGGAGTCTAGTAGCCTAGTTTCATAACTATCAATGATTTGCAAAACAGCCCCTGTTCTTTTAATTAGATCCTTTAATCCTAAAATTAATTCCAAATTAATTTCTAATTAAAAACTAATTAAATAACTTGATTTCTAATTAATATATTATTTTCATAATACATTAATAAATCAATTTATTATTCCAAATAACAAATTCAACCTCTTTCTCCAAAAGTCATCTTTTCAAGTTGCTAGGGTGAAGGCAACCTAAAAGGACCATGCTACTATAAAATCAAATATATACAAATTATAGTTATGGGCTTAGACACCTAATCCAACAGTCTCCTACTTGGATAAGTCTAATAACTATAATTGCAAGTATGACTTCAAAATTTGACCAGCAATCGTAGCTTTCAAAAGTCACTGTTGAAATCTGACCTATTCAGTTACAAGTCTTAAGATAAGGGATCATATAATCCTCCGTTCTGCAAGATATCATGTATACAAAGACATGAAACAGAATCATTCTCATTGTCCAACAGTTTGTTTTTTGATTTTTTATTTGTATGACAAACAACTTAATTGAACACATCAATTCAGTCCTGATTGGGCCCGACATATAAGTCAACACAAAATTATCGAGGGGCCCAAGATATCGCTTTTATCCTTTTAGGGTAAAAGGAAAAAATAAACTTTGACTTATATGCTTGTACTATTTACTTATCAAATCATACACAACAATCCGTTTTATAACATCAAGTTACTGATGCATTTACGCATTATCAATGCACAACCAACTCGTAAACAACAACTCATATATCTTAGTTCAATGACTATCGATATTATCATCTCATAATTACTCGTGATAAATTCAGTGAAGTAATTTTATGAGCGTGGGTTTAATCCAATACTCAAATCCCCATTTTCAGCAGTACTCATGAACGTTACAACAAACCATTTCTATGTCTAAACACTTAGACAATCTATAAGCTAATTCATGACTGTCTTAATTCACTACTTACTTCCAAAGTATGATCGATTGTGGATAACCTGAATAATCCAATTATTCTGGAAGTAAAACATGCAAAGTTGAAACACAAGATAAACTATTGAAAAAAGATAGTAAACAATACTCATAAATAAATCTCCATTACTTAATCCTCAAAAGTCAATTACATTTATATTGTTACAAGTTTCTAAATGTCTATCTAATCACTAAAATTAATATCATCCTTCTGACCAATGCTCCTCGCATGTTGAACGTGCTTAATCCTACTTAGACCCTTTGTGAGGGGATCTACAAGATTCTCTTCTGACAATACCTCTTGACCACGAGGAGTCCTTCTTCTACCCGATGTCTGATGAAATGATATTTTCTATCGATATGCCTGGATCTGCCATGATCCATTGGTTCCTTGGTCAAGGCATCTGCTTTCATTATCGTAGAAAATCTCCATGGCTTCCTTTATGGCTGGTACAACTCCAAGGTCTCCAATGAAGTTCTTCAACCATATAGCCTCCTTTGACGCTTCGCTCATAACTATATATTCTGACTCACATGTTGAATTAGCCACGTTTCTTGCTTGGAACTTTTCCAAGTCACTGCTCAGCCATTGAATATTAACACCCAACCAGACTGAGAAGGGAAGTTGTCTCGATCTGTCTGAAAACTGGCATCACTATAACTAGTAACTCTCAAGTCATCACTGCCTCCAAGTACAAGGACCCAGTCCTTGGTTCTTCGCAGATACTTAAGAATGTTCTTAACCGCTATCCAGTGAGCTTTACATGGGTTCCCTTGATATCGATTGACCATGCTCAAAGCAAAAGCCACATTAGGGCGAGTACATGTCATAACATACATGATTGAGCCAACCGTGGAAGCATATGGAACTCGACTCGTTTCTGTTATCTCGTCATCGATACTCGGACTTTGAGTCTTACTCATCTTGGTGTTTCTCTGGATAGGTAATTCTATTTTCTTAAACTTCTCCATGCTAAAACGATTCAACACTTTATCCAAGTCATTACTTTGGCTAAGTTCAATTAGTTTTCTAATCCTATTTCTCACAATCCTTATTCCTAGAATATAAGAAGCCTCTCCTAGATCCTTCATAGCGAAACACTTTCCAAGCCAGGTTTTAAGTTCTTACAAGGTTGGATCGTCGTTTCCTATGAGCAGTATGTTGTCAACATACAGTACTAGAAAGCTAATGCAATGCCCGTAGATCTGGGCTAGTCAATTTAGAGACAATAGGGGTCGAAAACGGCTTTTTGACAAAAGATTATTTAGAATAAATAATCTTAACCAAGTTGTAGAATATTTCACAAGGTTTCGGTACATATAAAGAACGCCGAAATCCGAGTTATAACGAAGAAGTTATGACCCGTCGAAGTTTCGCGTCGGAACCGGCACGGCACTGGGAAGCGTAAATAGTGAATTTAAGATAGAGCGAGATTTAGCCTTAGCGATCTAAACGAAAGTCGTAGAATATGTTAAACTAAGAACATCGATAAAAAGAACACCCAAATCTGACTTCGTATGAAGAAGTTATGATTTTTCAAAGTTTCGGACTAGCAGTGTACAGTCCGAAATTCGAATATTAAATCGAGCGGTTTTTAGCCAACACGGCCTGAACAAGAATCGAAGATCTCGTTAAGAGTAGCGTAACGAGAAAAAGATGGAAGAAAACGGACGTCGGATGAAGAAGTTATGAGGATTTAACGGACCAATCCTGTCCCGGCCTTTTAATAATATAAAATTTAAAATCGAGTCAAAATTAGCCAATGAAGTCTAAACGAAAGTTGTAGAGTACGCTCCCACCTTCGCGTGGATATAAAGAACGTCGAAAACGGAGGTCGTATGCGAAAGTTATGAATTTTAGAAGTCGGGAGTGGAAATTGCAAAATCTGTGGGAGACTGATGACGTGGCTTAATCCTGACCGTCGCTTGCGGCCCACGGTCCTCGCTTCAGATGATGACACGTCCTTCGCATATGCCCAGCGTCCGCAGCTCGGTACGCCCAGCGTTCTGATCAATTGCACGGTTCCGAGACAAGCCACGATTTCACCACTGAAACCTTGCCATGTGTTGTACGATGCGAACTACGCCCCGCGTCCGAGGACCTGTACGCCCAGCGTACGTCCGAGGACCAGGCTATAAAAAGAGGCCGAGGTTGGCCAGATTTTCACACCAAAAATAACCTCTCTCTCTCTCTAGTTTCTTTCTCTCTCTAGAGTTCCAACCCCCCCCCCCCTTAAGCCCTAGTTAAACCCCTTAGCTCCCGAGGGAAGCCCCGAGGCTTCCGGAGTCCCGAGAAAAAGAGCCTTTTGGTTTCGAAACGCTGCTCCAATTAAGTTCCGGTTTTCGATAAAATTCGTTGTAAGTGTGCTACGCTTACGTAATTTTTAATATAGCTTTCAAATAATTATAGGAATGTTATTAGGTCCTTAAAATAATTATTTGGGCTATTATTATGAGTTATATTGAGTGTTATTAACGCTTAATAATAGTCAGACTAATTAATTTGTCGCGGTTATCGTTAGACTAAACCCTAGTGGTATTGGTACTAGGTTTTATCGAAGGAAAATCGTTTTGAGAGTATCGAAGCGCTGTCCGAGTGCTGAGTCATCACCTTTCAGGTGAGTGCATGGTCCCCTTCAACTTACACATAGATATGAAGTATTTACTACGTGCTATGTGTGCATATTGTCTGTTTACTTGTTGTCTATGCTCGGTGAACGATTTTATACATGTTTTAAATGATTTAAAATGTATATATATTTTATATCTACGAAAATGTTGGGTAAGACATGGGTAGATGTAATAGATGAAATATGAGTTGGATGATGAGTTGAAAGGTAAAATAGACCGTGAGGTGAGGGTGAGAGGTGGACGATGTGAGAAGCCTTTTTCCCAAATGATGGCCCCGTCATTCAGCAGAGTATGGATGACAACCACAGACTATTCTAGACAGTCCAGTGGAACACTAGCAGGCTCGCAACCTGTAGGTGTTGTGAACGACGTGTTCACTGGTGTACTCTAAAAACCCATTGATATATATTGCGAGTGGACTCTCGAAAATGATACTGTCAATAAAACCCGGCAAAAGCGCCTAATAGAGAACCTCATAACCTCGGCAGATGCGCCTGAAGGACTATTTCGACAGATGCGCCCCATAGAGAATGTCACAATTTTGGTAGTCGCGCCCTAGTGACAAAACTAGCAGATTGTGCTTGAAAGATGTGTCATTTACAACGATGGAATTCATACATATTCCTTAGGATACTCCTTAGGAATGAATGAACAAGAAATAACTGATTCTTAGGGTAGATCCTTAAGAATAAAGAAGATAATGGGGATGGGTTATTGGGTTAACTGTTTGATGATTAAACATAATAATTATATTATTGTGGGTTGAAAACCCTATGTACTCACCAGGTTTCCCAACCTGACCCACTCAGTTTATTTATATCACAGGTGTTGATATGAAGTCACATTACACTGAGAGATTTAAAGAGATGTAGATCACTAGTGTAAATAAATGTAAGTTATGTTTATGCTTATGTTTCTGTATTAACGATGACATCCCAAACATTTTTAAATGAATAAAATATGTTTCTTCGAAAATGTTTTAATAACGTATTTATCGTGTTTTTCTGGGAACAAATTCCGCAACATTTTTATGAAATGAAGTACTCTGATTTTTATAAAGCATAAACAAAATCGGTCTTTTCTGGCCGTAAAAATGGGGATGTTACAGTTGGTATCAGAGCATTAGTTTAAGCGAACTAGAAATATGGATTTATTTCTAGACTTAAACTTAGAATGCTAAGCGATGATTGTGAGGTGTGAGCAATAGCTTATTATAGGAATTATGCCTAAAATGCTTTTATGTGCTAAATGCTTTATGCATGATATGCTGTTATTTGTTCGGATCTATGGTCTATTGCCGACCGGATCTGGAAACCTTATGTGTTTAGGATTCTAAGCGTATAACTACGATATTAGAACTAGCATATAAAAGTTTTGGAGTGATGAGGATGATTTAAACGTCAATCCTAAATAAAGATCTAGATTCAGCTTATTCGGTGTATAGATCAAGATGGCAAGAACCCGTAGCGGAAACGTGAATGCAAATGGAAACCGAGATCAACCCCCAGTGATTGAGCAAATACCGGTTGTGGTAGCCGCTGCTGAGCCAATAACGATGGCCGGAGTGCAAGCGATGATGCAAGCGATGTTGGATCGTCAAATGGAGGAAACCAGACGTTTGCTCCAGCAAAATCAAGAGGAAGCGACTATTCAGATCGAACAACCCGAGTTGAACGAAGGGCAGACTGAGGAGGGGAACAACAGTGGAATCGGTGGTCAAGTTAACCCACCAATAGTTCAACAAAACAACCAAGATGACGAAGTCGAGAGGAATGGATGCAAGTACAAGGATTTTCTGACTTGCAAGCCATCGACTTTCACTGGAAAGGAGGATCCGATCGGGGTCATGGATTGGATCTCGGAGATGGAGTTAGCTTTCATGACGTGCGGTTGCAGAGGAAAACAACAGACCACATTTGCAGTGCGTCAGTTTCGAGGAGGCTCTGTACGTTGGTGGAATACCTTGGGAAAGACTATGGGCCCCAATGAGCCCCTGCAACTAACATGGGCAGAATTTCTGGTGCAGTTCAAACGTAGGTACTGCTCAACCCAAAATTTGCTCGATCTAGAAAACCAATTCCTTACCTTGAAGAAAGGAAGCATGTCTA
Organism: Lactuca serriola; assembly: GCF_051521515.1. Taxonomy (NCBI): domain Eukaryota; kingdom Viridiplantae; phylum Streptophyta; class Magnoliopsida; order Asterales; family Asteraceae; genus Lactuca; species Lactuca serriola. Next base: position 170,348,840 of record NC_136415.1, on the reverse strand, counting down.
TTGATGAATACACCAACAACTTCACAGAGAAGATGGAGTTCGCCTTACGTCTTGTTCCGGATGAGCTGACGAAAGTCGACAAGTATGCAAAAGGACTTCCATGGGAGTACGCGGTGCCAGTGCGTTAGGCACTTACTTTGGAGGCAGCTATCTGGGCTACCAAGTCAGTTGAGGAGACGATCAAGGGAAGAACCGCCAACAAGACCGAGGTTGGCGAAAAGAGGAAGTTTGAGGGGTCTACGAAGCCCGATGAGAGAAGCAATTCAAATACAAGAATGTTTAAAGGAGGAGGGAGTGAAGAAAGATGGTGCAAGAAGTGCAAAAAGAAACACTCTGGAAAATGCGGTGAGGAGGTGACTTGTTTCAAGTGTGGGAGGCATGGGCATTATGCCAACGAGTGTAAATTCAACAAAAGGGTGTGTTACGAATGTAATGAGGAAGGGCACTTCAAGCAAGACTGCCCAAAGAGAGAGGGGGCTACAAAGCCAAATGTGCTGCCAAAGCCAAAGGCGAGAGCATTTCAAATGATCCTTGATGAAGCAGATGACAATGCAAGGATTCAGGAGTGAAGGCTTGACATCCGAAGGTCGAGTTATGAAGTAGCCATAGAATCATATGATGTAGCCTGTTAGAGGCGTAGTCTAGGGTGAACTTGAACACCTATGTAATAGTTTCAAGGAATAATAAAAACCTTCGTTTTGATATTTGATGTGTTAAGCTGTTATGTGATTTTCTTGAACGGTGACTTGGAAAACTGCGAGAGAATACTTGGGACGAGTATGAGTAGGTGTGAAAGGTAGTAGATGCATATACTATCGGAAGCACATGACTCACGCTTGGATCAGGGAAAGTCACAAGGTTACCAAGAAGCTAGTAAATGATTTCGTTTTATTCAAGTATGTCGTTACCATTGTTTCGGTAATGACTAAGAAGATTGTTGATATTCCGAACCTAGTGGTCATATCGAATCAAGTCCGACTACGATGAGTAGGTTACGTGGTTTAGAGAACCATGTTTGATGTAGCGTCCGATTTAAACCAAACAATTGAAATCAAAGCGATCAATAAAAGTATCGCGCTCGTTGTTAAAGAAGTTGGTAGCTAGAAATGCTACGTGTGATTACATCACATTAGACCATGAAGGAAGGCATAGTCTTTTTTAGAATTTAGCTCTAAGAGACCTGAGTCTAAACGTGCATCACACAATGATAGGTCATAATTTGGAGTCTAACCTGAGGTAGAGAGCAGGTGCACGATCAAGTACTGCTTATAGTCAATAAGTCTAAGAGATAGACTTGAAGGAATATAGAAGTTATAATTATTACCTAGGAGGAAGAGATGACGTATGGAGTTGTTATATGAGCCCTGTTTCGTTGATGATTCCGGGACGTAATCATCCTAAGGGGGAGATAATTGTAACGCCCGTAGATCCGGGCTAGTCAATTTAGAGGCAATAGGGGTCGAAAACAACTTTTCGACAAAAGATTATTTAGAATAAATAATCTTAACCAAGTTGTAGAATATGCAACAAGGTTTCCGTACATATAAAGAACACCGAAATCCGAGTTATAACGAAGAAGTTATGACCAGTCGAAGTTTCGCGTCGGAACCGGCACGACACCGGGAAGCGTAAATAGTGAATTTACGATAGAGCAAGATTTAGCCTTAGCGATCTAAACGAAAGTCGTAGAATATGTTAAAATAAGAACATCGATAAAAAGAACACCCAAATCTGACTTCGTATGAAGAAGTTATGATTTTTCAAAGTTTCGGACTAGCAATGTACAGCCCAACTGTCTAACAACCCGGTACATTGTCAACCAAGTTCCAAACATGATTTTCATACATGGACTGGATCTTGCTGTCCATTTCGTCTTTCCATTTAGGAGACTCAGGGCCTGCCATGGCATCCTTGTAGCTAAAAGGCTCATCCAAATTTATCAGTGTACTACCACTGATAAATGTATCACCATCTGTAGTAATATGAAAACCATAAAACTCCGGTGTCATTCTAACTCGAGTGGAACGCCTAAGAGGTAACGACTTGTCAATTGGTTCAACAAGAATTTCTTCCTCATGTTTAGCACTAGTGTTAGAGGTTCCCTCATCGCTTGACTCTTGAATTTCTTCAAGATTAATTATACTCCCACTGTCCTCTTTGCACATGAGTTCCCTCTCAAGAAAAACTCCCCTTCATGCTACGAAGACCACATTCTCATTAGGTCTGTAGAACAAGTATCCAAAGGAATTCTATAGGTAGCCGATGAAAATACATCGCTCACTTCAAGGTTTAAGCTTGTCGTCAGTCTCTCGTCTAACGAAAGCTTAACAACCCCAAAACTTGATATGTGCGAATGAGGGAACCTTCCCTATCCACATCTCGTGAGGTGTTTTGGCAACCTTCTTAGTCGGGACTAGATTAAGGATATGGGCGGTAGTCTCTAAGGCATACCTCCTGAATGATATCAGAAGCGAAGCTTGACTTATCATGGAACGAACCATGTCCAACAAGGTTTGATTACGCCTCTTAACCTCACCGTTAAGCTTTGGTGTCCTAAGAGGTGTCAATTATGAAAGAGTTCCGCATTCCTTGAGGTAGTCGTGGAACTCGATACTAAGATACTTACCACGCCTATCGGATCTGAGCATCTTGATCTTCCTGTCCAATTGATTTTCAACTTCATGTTTAAGCTCTTTGAACTTTTCAAAAGTTTCTGGCTTATGCTTGATTAAGTAGATATATCCATATCTGCTATAATCATCAGTAAAAATCACATAAAATTGATTCGCATCCCTTGTGGTGGATCTGAAGGGACCACACACATCGGTTTGTATGAGATCCAGCACTCCCTCACCTCTTTCACACGAAACCATGAAAGGTGATTTAGTCATCTTTTCAAGCAAACAAGACTCGCATGTATCATTAGACCTTAGTTTAAATGATTCCAAAACTCCATCCTTTTGGAGTTGGGCAATGTGCTTCATGTTAACATGTCCAAGACGACAATGTCACAAGCATGCTTTGAGAGAAGCTTGCTTCAATCCATAGATTGAATTTTCAAGCTTACACACTCTATTGGGGTACTTAGCATCCACACAACCCTCTGACTGACTCATGTAAACATCTTCAACCAACATTCCATTGAGAAAAGCAGTTTTGACATCCATCTGCCATATTTCATAATCATGAAACACATCTATGGATAACATAACCCTAATAGATTTGATCTTAGCCAATGGTGAGAATGTCTCATCATAGTCAACCCCTGGGGTTTGAGTAAATCCCTTCGCAACCAGTCATGCCTTGAATGTGTGTACCTTTCCATCCATGTCAATCTTCTTCTTGAAGATCCATTTGCACCCAACTGTCTAACAACCCGGTACATTGTCAACCAAGTTCCAAACTTGATTGTCATACATGGATTGGATCTCGCTGTCCATTTCCTCTTTCCATTTAGGAGACTCAGGGCCTGCTATGGTTTGCTGGAGGAAACCCTAATTTCCTGCTTAAGGCTTAAGAAACCCATGAACCCTTATAATGAGCCTTAGGCGAAGTATATAGGGCCTCCCTATGGTTTTCGTCCACTCAATTCTAAGGAGTCCAGTAGCCCAGTTTCACAACTATCAATCATTTGCAAAACAACCCCTATTCATTTAATTAGTTCCTTTAATCCTAAAATTAATTCCAAATTAATTTCTAATTAAAAAACTTGATTTCTATTTAATATATTATTTTCATAATACATTAATAATTCAATTTATTATATAAAATAATAAATTCAACCTCTCTCTCCCACAGTCATCATATCAAGTTGATAGGGTGAAGGCAACCCAAAAGGACCATGCTACTATCAAATCAAGTACATACCAATTATAATTATGGGCTTAGACACATAATTCATCAGTCTCGCACTTGGATAAGTCTAGTAACTATAATTGCAAGTATAACTTCAAAATTTGACATGCAATCGTAGTTTTCAAAAGCCACTGTCGAACTCTGACCTAGTCAGTTACAAGTCCTAAGATAAGGGATCATATAATCCTCCGTTCTACAATGGGTGAGGCTTAACCCATTAAGCCCTTAAACTCCAAAAGCATAGACTCAAAATGCATATATGACATCCAAAGGCTAGGAAATCACGTAAAGTTTACAACTTTACATCCATGCATGCTAGAAGAAAGCTCAAGGCTCAACATGGGCTTAATAAAGAACTTATTGCATGAATGGGACCTAGAACCTAGTAAACCTTGCAACTTTAAGCCAAAAAAGGTCAAAAAGGGTCAGATCTAACATAATAGCCCCTGGAACTCCCAACTTCTTGGACAACCCAACTACAATCCCCAAAACAAGATAAAACTTCAAACAAAGAGATCTAGAAGATAACAAAGCAAGTTATCGCCTTTATACCTCAAAAAGACTGCTACAAATGGAGAGTTTCTAGATGACACTTGCAATCTATCATGGCCCCATTTGAGGTTCGAACCCTCAAAAACTGATGCTTGCAATCTATCATGGCCCTATTGGGCCCCAACCAATCCATCCCGACGATCACCTTTAATCCTCGCAAAGGAATCAGAACCATATCAATAGCAAATTTCTCCCTGGACATATTCAGAACACTCCACCGAAATACCCTCGCAACACTCACGGTGTGGTCATCCGCAATCGCTACCTTAAGTGAGGAATCCAAAGTCCCTTGAGTATCACGAAACTTCTTGCTGAGCATAAGAGATACAAACGATCGGGTAGCCCCCGATTCAAAAAGAATCTGAGCCAGAAAACCATTGACCAAAAAGGTTCCTATATGAAATTATAACATCATAAGCATAAAAATAAAATAAACAAGATAGAAATAGATCACAATAGTCTGCTGAAATGCGCGACTCTTCACCGCAGGAGATTCCGCCTTGATCGGGTGGCCATCTGTAATCCTCATCGTGGAAGGCGCAGGCGCTGCCACCGCTCCTCCTCCTCGTCTATCCAACCTCGGACAATTGTCCCTTTTATGACCGGTCTGGTTACAATGAAAACAAATCAAGCCCTTCTTGTGGCAATCCTGGCTCATGTGGCCTGATTGGCCACATGCATAAAATGTTAAGCCTGCTGCTCGGTACGCTCCATTGTGCTGGTTACTGCACTTGGCACAACGGTCACGGCCCTACTGGCCCCGAATGGGAGGATCAGAGGTCTTAGGATTCTTCGCCTGACCCACTGCTGCCTGAACCTACTCCGGCTACCACTTCGTGCAGAGCTTTAACTCAATTTGCCATTCTCGAGCCTTCACCAACATCTCATTTAGGGTCTTGCACCCTGAAAATCTCAGAAACTCACGGATATCATCCCTCATCATGGAATGATACCTCATCTTCTTCATCTCCTCATCCGTAGCATACTACGGGACCAATAGTGCCCTCTCCTAGAACTTGGCGGTGATCTCTGCCATAGTCTCGGTAGTATGTTGCAAATCCTGGAACTCTCTCACTAAACATTGCACCTCAATGGATGGTGCAAACTCATGATCAAACCTCCTCACAAACTCCTCCCAAGACATCTCTTCCACAACCACGGATCCCACCTTCTGGGTCACCTCCTCTCACCAATCTCATGTGCCATCCCTTAACATACACGATACAAATCCCATATTTGCCTCCTCAAGGAAAAAGCTTGCGTGCTAGGCATTCTCTGTGTTTGCCACCTATAGTCGACTAGTGATGGGATCTCTGACCCCGAAGAACTCAGGTGCTCCACACACCTTAAACTCCCTGAACGAGGGAGCTTGGGCCCCAATATGGAATGCAACAATCTCGGCTCGAAAAGATCTGATCCGCACCTCCATGATCTCCATGATTCCCTCATTGACGGTACCGAAAATCACTGGGGTAGCGTCAAGGATGCAACGTGTAACCTCGGCTACGATAAGATCGTGTAGCCTCTCATCAATGGGCTCTACACCCAAGCCTGAACCTGATCCTGATCCTAAACCTGAACCTCGTGTGATCATCACCATCCTCAACTGAAAATATCACAAAATACAAGGATAACGAATTTGAAAGAGATTCCTCTTCCGGACTTCTAAAAACTATAAGTTATGCCATTGATTCAGGTACAGGTCTTGTGCTTTCAGTAGTACGGGCCCAATATTACCTTCCACACCTACCTGTACCTTCCCCAATGCCATACCTAATATCCCTAAATCATCCATTCACAAATCATGACTCGTAAACACAACACTAACTCAGATCCTAGACTTCTATAGGATTCTCAACCCTCACCAAACCAAAAACTCAGATTAATCACATCAGGTTGCCCTATGCATGGAAGTTATACACAAAGAGAATCACATAGAGTGTTAAATAATGCTTCTACACTAAACCACAACCAAACAAGTAACAGGAATAAGGCATATTCCGTCATTCTAGGGTTATGTAATCCAATGCATGTACAACTTTGAAAGCATACACTTATTAAATAATCCATTTAACATCAATTTCCATATACTATAGCATGGCTGAATCATTAGGAACACTTACTTGAGCTCGGCCGATTACACATATTGCATTCTCCCCGTTTACTTACAAAAATCAACTTCAAGAAAATTTTAACTTTTGTTTTCTTTTTGAAAAAAATAATTTTACCATTTCCTCAGTTTGAGTTCTAACACACCCAAGGGTGTGACCAAATCCCTCAAACCAAGGCTCTGATACCAACCTGTAACAACCAAAAATTTCAAGTAAAAAATTTCATTTCAACATTAATAACCCAAGTTTAATAATTAGAAATTCTCATCACAATTGTTTCCAAAATCCAATACATCAACATATTACCCAGATAGATCAGAGTGTTTATAATAACAAGTGGAAAAATGCTAGAGAGTACACACTATTTCATCAAGTCGGGCGTTTTCCCTTAGAGCTAGAAGTACCTGAAACAACCAACAAAATTATAAGCATATGCTTAGTGTGTTTCCCAAAACACCGAAACATAAAAAAACATAATACCATGAACACATACATACAATATTGTCATGGACTCACTCAATGGTCTTCTTTTGGAATGCCATGGGCTCCCCCATGGTCTTACATCCCCGAGCCATGGGCTCCTCCCATGTTCTTACCGAGTGCCATGAGCTCCTCCCATGGTCTTTACATATTTCCGCATATAGATAGAGTAGCAAACCATGACATACTCTAAGACTAACATAACATATCAATTAATGGGCCCGCTTTGGTGCCTTCGATCCATAAGTGTAGTGAGAAGGCTCACCTCGAATACTGAACTAGCTGACTAGGTTCCAGCTCCGAATATTAGCTCTATTCAACCCCTAAACAATTACAATTACTTAGATTCAACTCAAAATGCCCTAAAACCCCTTAAAGGTAAAACTTTGTCAAATATTAAGGTCAAAGGACAAAGTCAATGGTCCGAGTTGACCCAACTTGCTAAGTTTTACTTCAACTTGTCGAGTTCCTCTCTTAACTACATGAATCGGGAAAACTTCCATCAACTCGTTGAGTTCACTAATGAACTCGCCTAGTTAGCTAGAAATCCAACAACTTAATACATTAAGCTAGAAGGGTAAAGTTTCCAATTTTACCCTTAGGAACACCAAATCTCACATTTCCTTCAAAATGATGTCTAGAAGGGTAAAGTTTCCAATTTTACCCTTAGGAACCCCCACAAAGAGCCCAAACCCGAACCCTAGACTCAAAGGGGTGAGGCTTAACCCATTAAGCCCTTAAACTCCAAAAGCATAGACTCAAAATACATATCTAACATCCAAAGGCTAGGAAATCACGTAAACTTTCCAACTTTACTTCCATACATGTTACAAGAAAGTTCTAAGGCTCAACATGGGCTTAATAAATAACTTATTGCATGAATGGGACCTAGAACCTAGTAAAGTTTGCAACTTTAAGCCAAGATAGGTCATGAAAGGGTCAGATCTAACATAACTCCCAACTTCTTGGACATCCCAACTGTAATCGCAAAAACAATATAAAACTTCAAACAAAGAGATCTAGAAGATAACAAATCAAGGTATCAACTTTATACCTCAAAAAGACTGCTACAAATGAAGAGTTTTTGGATCTATGGCCCTCCTTACAAACTAAACACCTCCAACTTCAAATCTCCTTCGAAAGAATACCAAAAATTAACTCTCAAAGCTAACCACAAGCTCACACACACAACCTTGGAAGATGATGATGGGTTTTGAGCATTCTAACACTCCTATGGTGTGCATGCAACCCTATGTGCATTGGATCTATGTTTTCACTATTATACATGCAAATATAGAAAATTCCAAAGCATCATCCTAACTAGCATGTTATGGAGCAACTATACTACAAAAGTCTAGTTAGATGACATACCTTTTGATGGAGCTTGAAGTCTTGAACCTTTAATAGCTTAGTTCCCCAAGTGTTGCACCTCAAATGGTTCACACAACACCACCAACAATTGGAATAACTTAAGAAGAAGGTTACTTTGGTTCACTCTAGAAATCGACTTTGCCCTCTTATGTACACACACTAATCCATTTCATGAACCATGGGATCCTTTATATAGTGTGGCTCATTAGGGTTACACCATGTAACTCATGAATTTTCATTTCCTTCATGATCCATGGGTTACCACATGGGTTAAACCCAACATGAAGGATAATAGATCACAAGCCCACATATATAAGAATGAATGATTTACATAATCAATCCCCATATATTTAATTAGTCTCTTTTGATCACAAAATTAATTCCAAATTAATTATTGATCAATAGTAATTAAATAATATGATTTCATATTAATATATTAGAAATTATAATATATTAATATAAATCATAAATAACCTTTTCTCACTTGTGTATCCAATTGTTCCGATGCCATGCAACCCAAATGGACAATGCTACTCTCGGGTCGAGTACATAACAATAATAGTTATGGGCTTAGACATCTATTCCAACAGTCTCTCACTTCGATAAGTCTAAAACTATTATTCAAGTATGACTCCAAGATCCTAACCAATAATCGTAGCTCTTAAAGCCATTGTCAAACTCCGACCTAGTCAAATGACGTGTCTATTAGATAAGGGATCATATATTCCTCCATTCTAGATATCATATGGACTGAGACATGGATTATAATCATTCTCTCTGTCCATTTATTGTTTCCCGATTTCCAATTTATGATGACCGACTAATTGAACAAGTCAAATCAGTCTAGTCTTGGCCAAGCACTTAGGGGTGTCATCACTAACTCATCAAGGGGCCTATAAATATCGCTTTTATCCCTCCAAGGGTAAAAGGAATGGATAAAATTCGACCCAAATGCTCGCTTGTACTTATTCATCAAATTACACACAACGATATGTTTTATAACAACCAAGTTACTGGTGCGTTTACATATCTCAATGTGCAACCAACTCGCAACTACAACTCACACGTCTCCATTTGAAGAATATAAGATATTATCGTCTCATGATTCACTCGTGATAAAATCCATGAGGTGAGTCAAATAAGCGTGGGTTGAATCCAATACTCGAATCTCATTCCAGGAGCACTCATGAACACTACAACCACTTTGTCATAGACAAAATACAAACCCTTCATGATAGTCTTGCCTCAATACCTACTTCCAAAGTATGATCGACTGTGGATGCTTTCAATAACCTAGTTATTCGGGAAGTCAAAACATGAAAAGTGAAACACAAGAATAATCGAATCCAATATGGTCTCAGAACTTATGAATATAAATAAAACACCTTTTATTTATCACCATATTGATTACATATTGTTCATTGCATAATGTTTCAAATAATCAACTTAATACTTGAATTAAAACAATAGTTGTCCTTTGCTCCAAGCATTCACACTATGTTTTCTAAACAATAATTATGCTATACTCCAAGTATGCACACTATGTACGTATATGATCCTTACTTTCTGAAATAGATCAATTAAACATGATTCCAATGATGCTCATTTCACAATTCCTAATATTTATTGCAAGTGTAAGAATTCCAAAATATTGTCACTGCTCGAATGTGTTAGATTATACACTATTATGCAATATTGTTTTGTAATGTCCAGGTACCAAGAGTCACAAGGACTTGACGAACGATATTACAATACATTCCACTGGAAATTGTTACAAGAAAATTCCAAGGAGATGAAGTCCCATATTCAAAGTACATTCCTTTGAACATCCTTCTTGCATAAACTACATGTTTTATTCATGATTAGTTCTTGAAACTCTTTCGGGATCTTTAAGACTCCCACTGACCTCTTGACATATAAGTTTCTCTTTGTCAAATACCATTACTTGACAACAAGTATTCAAGAGTTAGTGTGGATTCTTATCAAGACAAACACTTTACACAATTGGCCTTAGTTGGTCTTTGTTTTATCCAAAACATCACAACTTACCAATTTCCAATGTACAAGAGTAGAAAACATTTTACTCTACATTTGACAAGTGTTATAAACCTTCTTTAAGATATGTCACTTAAGTTACAATCTTGGAGTATGACTCTAAGTATTGTTTTGGAACGAAGTATGACTCATCTTCTTGATTTAACCACTTCAACTATTCATGACTCCTCTTCTTAGCCATAAGCATCCACTAAGATGTCGTTAGAGGATTAATTGTGATATGGTTTCATAATCATTTAGATGATCATAAAACATGATACTAAAGTACTCTCCCATTTTTCAGATTTGAGAAACTTTTATCTTTCTGCCTAATTTGATTATTCTCATTCGTTCTGCCATACATTGAAACTTTTCCAATGTTTTAGAATTATACTTAAACTTGTAAGTATAACCATATTTACTAAACTTTAGTAAATCATGACGAATAGTCTTTTCGATCTTTTGTGGTGTACTTTGACCAGTGCAAAAGAATGTGTCCTCGATCTCTTAGTCCTTCACTTGACTCACTTATAGATGTGAACAAGGAATTAGTCTTAATTTTCCAAATATGAAAATTCTCATTCATCATACAATATAACTTGCATGACTCCAAGTTTCTGTCCAATTGAAACTTGGGTGATGGGATTCTTTCCTTATTTGGTAAACTTAGACACTACCACAAATGAAAGAATCAAATTCATATTTCCAATATTGCTAGAAACATACAAACATCAATTTTCATAAATGTCGTTACAAGGAGATATAAAATAAAAACAATTTTTTTTATTTATTTATAAAATGCAGAAAAAACTTTTCCTTACAATGCAATTACAAGTGAAAAACTATGCTATTACATATTTCCTATCAATCTATCATAACTCCTAAGCAGCAGCTCAAAAATCGGATCTTCGAACCATGCGATTAAAATCCATCTTCTCGACCAGATTCAACTTACTCTTCTTTTAAGCTTCCTTCCTTTTGCATGATCCTACAAAACATCGAAATGCAACCTAGTTACATCATGTATTAAAAATCATCAATTAGGAACTTAATTGTGTTAGATAGTGGGCTTAACTGAAGCAGAGTCAAACTTTTTGATTTTACTTTCTCTCAGATCTTTCAGTTAGTCAGGACAGATTCGCAACCAATGCCCCTTCTCTTGGCAATAGAAACATATAGACTCTTTGGGAATGGTACACAGGACAATCTCAAACTTAACCTTTCTCTTTCACTTGGAAAGAGAATTCTTTTCTGGACTTCTAATGTTTCCATTGTCAATGCCCATGGAAGTTTGAGAAGTAGATCTTCCACCCAAATTTGCTTCTCCAGTGCGCCAAATATTTGTTGATTCAACAGCAACAAGAAAATAGGTAAGACCAATAAGGGTCATGTCGTAGTCTGCACATCGCAGTCCTTAATGAACTCAATATATAACTCGGGAAATGACTGAAGAACCCAGTCAATAGCCAACTTCCTTGGGAAAACGACACCTAATATTCTCAGCCTATTAGTGTGTGCCTTCATCTCTAAGACATATGCCCACACTAGCCTTCCATCTTCATGTTTCATTGCAAGTAGGGATTGAGTGACCTTGAAATTTTCAAGTCTTCGATCTTGTTGGTCAGGGAGAATAATGAGAGGAGGTGGAGGAAGTGAAGTATGGCTTCCACGATCCAACCACGTGACATCATCTTTAAGAGGAAATCTTGTTCCAAAGGATTTGGGAACACCATAATTGTCTTAACTAGACATCTACAATGGGAGAAATTCAAGTTAGTTGATTTAAGTCCTTAATATAACACCCAATATGAAATATTAAGGCTAGGACCCAACACAATATTTTATAAATTGGAAGAGGGATGTCGTAATCCAAGGTATAAAATATTTGAAGGTAGGTAAATGACGATTTACCGATTTCCATCATGAAAAAATGAAATTGTTCATTAATTTTTAATTGGATTGAAACTCCTATATCCTTTGAGACTCATTGAACTATTCAATGACATGTTTAAATCTCGATTGTGCCCTCTCAAGTTTGTGACTGAGATGCCGAGGATCACAAACAAGGTGTGAATAACCATGCAAATTAGCTTGATACACCCATTGTTACAACCACCTAATCAATGCATCGGTTAACCACACACGCTCCATTGATCTATGATTAACATCAAACTACACATTGCCATGCACTGTCAATCCATATTAGTGTGCCAGTTAATGACACACACTCCACTAACGGCTTAACAAGGTGCAAAGTGCAATTTCATTGGTTAGCACCATATTCACATTTTCCTAAAGTAACTAAGATTGGGAATTTAATAAAGGTTTAGTTACTTTATATTCATCATTATACTTTTAATGAAGGGAGAATTAGAGTCCTATCCTACCCGTTCGGCTAACGACCCTCCACAAGTCAAGGAAGCGGTGGGTGAGAGTGGACACCCATTAAACTGTCATTTTATAGGCAGTAACCTTATACCCCCCTTATAGACCAGCTTCGTGAGTGAGGCCTACTAATGTAAGATTGACTTCTACTCTTATACACACACACACACACACACATATATATATATATATATATATATATATATATATATATTAAACCTTTAATATTATAATAGTATAAGGGTTGAACTTTAAACTATTTAAAATTCTAGGGTTTGGAACTAAAGTATTCATAAGTGTAAATTTACAAATTCCAAAACTTGAGGGCAAGTTTTAAACAATTTAAAAAACTTTTGGAATATATAACATATGAGTTTAATGTAGGTTTAAATGAGAAGACTCTTGAAAATCCATAACTTGAGGACAAGTTATGGAGGTCATAAAACAATTTATGGGAAAAGACTCTTCAAGTTCATAACCTAAGACTCTTTAATAATTCTTTTAAAGAAAAACTTTTGGTTTTCCATAATTTGAGGACAAATTATGGAATCCACTAAAAGCATTAAGATCATCAAATAAACTAACAAACATGTCTAGAAATATTCATGATCAAGATAAAACTCATATGAACAAGACAATTCAAATTCAAACAATTTTCATGTAATTAGTCTAACCATTAAACTAATACGAAACATGAAACTTTTGACAATTATATCTTGAATTGGATTAGTATCATCATTACCACATCAAAAACAAGTTTATAAGTTCAAAAACAGCTTATGGTAATGATCCTAGTCCAACTCCAGCCAAAAACATCGAAAATCTGCACTCAGGGGCTCCAACTTGTCGAGTGTATGAACCAACTCGGCGAGTTGGATGAGTTTGTGCTTGGACTCGGCGAGTCCATCAGTAGACTCGGAGAGTCCACACACAAGACAACAGAAAATTCGATCTTTAAGTAATTAAGTATATAAGAAAACAAGCCTAGGCACTGATACCACTGATGGGTTTTGTGCATTCTAACACTCCTATCGTGTGCATGCAACCCTATATGACTTGGATATATGTTTTCACTGTTATACATGCAAATATAGAAAATTCCAAAGCATCATCCTAACTAGCATGTTATGGAGCAACTATACTATAAAAGTCTAGTTAGATGACATACCTTTTGATGGAGCTTGAAGTCTTGAACCTTTAAGAGTTTAGTTCCCCAAGTGTTGCACCTCAAATGGTTCACACAACACCACTAACAATTGGAATAACTTGAGAAGAAGGTTACTTTGGTTCACTCTAGAAATTGACTTTGCCCTATTGTGTACACACACTAATCCATTTCATGAACCATGAGATCCTTTATATTGTGTGGCTCATTAGGGTAACACCATATAACTCATGACTTTGCATTTCCTTCATGATCCATGGGTTTTAACCTCCATGGAGTATCCATGGGTTACCATATGGGTTAAGCCCAACATGAAGGACAATGGATCACAAGCCCGCATATATAAGAATGAATGATTTACATAATCAATCCCCATATATTTAATTAGTCTCTTTTGATCACAAAATTAATTTCAAATTAATTTTTGACCAATACTAATTAAATAATATGATTTTATATGAATATATTAGAGCTTATAATATATTAATATAAATCATAAATAACCTTTTCTCACTTGTCTATCCAATTCTTCCGATGCCATGCATACCAAATAGACCATGCTACTTTTGGTTCGAGTACATACCAATAATAGTTATGGGCTTAGACATTTAATCCAAAAGATGATGCATAAAATTCAGGTTAATGGACAGAGAAGGCTAGTAAGGAGGCCATCCAAGGGACTTAAGGTCTTAAATGAGGGTGAAAACCCTAAAATTAGGGTTTCTTCGAAGCCGCCAACTCGCCAAGTTGGTCCATAAATGTTCGCGGCCAAAATCCCTCTCGACACAACGAGTCGGAGCTTCCAACTCATCGAGTTCCCATTGAAAATACAATAAATTAGGGAATTAAGCTAGTACCAGATCCAAGCATTACAGCTTTTCAGATTTAGTTGAGTTTTCTCACTATATTATGTGTATCATTATTAGATCCACTGTGTGTGGGATACTTGTGTAGTGCTATGATATGATTGTATGATTATTAGACTAGTGGTGCCTTACTTAGTTGATTTGTAATACCCGAATTGTCAATTATTTTCTTTTGCTGCTTATTCAAAAAATAAAAACAATACATGTGTTTTATGGGAAAGGGTCGTACGCTGGGCGTACATAGTGTACGCACGGCGTACACAATTGAGGCGGGAATCGGGAGAACTCCATGCGTATGATGGGCGTGCCCATGCGTACGTTGGGTGTAGTCTGGCTAGAAGCAAACCCTAACTTTTAGGGTTTTCACCCTATTTAAAGATCTTATGTCCCTCCTAACCCTCATTCTCTCAGCCTCCATCACCCTTAGAGTGTTAGATCCGAACCCTAAACCTCTTGCATGCATTTTGAGCTTACCTTGTACATTTTTGGTGTTATTTGGTGGTGTTGAAGAAGAAGGAGTTTGGAGAAGAAGCAAGGACGTGAAGAGGGCTTGTAGATCCAGAAGTTTGGCATCATTTCTGACCTATATGAGGTATAAAGCTTATACTTTGACCATTGCATGCTTAGATCTAGTTTTGGGGTGTTTTATGTTATATTTTGGTCCCATAGTTGAGGTTCTTTGAGTTAAAAGAGTTTCAGTCCATATAAGCTATTCTTTTAGGCTCTTGGAAGTGTTCAGAGCCATAAAAATAGGACCTTGATGGTTTAGCCTCAACCATGCAAGTGCTAGCTACCAACTAAGTGTGTTTATTGACTTAATCTATGTCTTAATCCCCATCCATGCATGTAAAAGCATAAAGTTTATGACTTTATGTCTTGGGGCGTTCTTAGGGACCTGGATCTACATTTTGGACATTAGGACTTAACATATTTATTCACAAGAGGGTTCTTTGGTTGACCTGCTAGTATGTTGGGCATACTCCCTTGTACGCTGCGCATACTGGGTCAACCAACCGAGTCAGGTCAAGACCAGTGTATGCTGGGCCTACATGCAGGGTACACGTGTGTACGCATGTAGAGTGAAAAAATGATTTGTTGGGCCCCAAGCCCATCTATCGATGAAGACCTTTAGGCCTAGGGTTATGACGAGTGGTAATTGAGCCTTAGAATTTAATTTTTTGGGCTTGGGCACTTTTGGGTTGTTCGAAATTAGGCATTGGGAGGAAGAGGCCCAATAAGGCAAGAACTAGGGAATCTTTTCCTTAAGACATGAATTAGGGTTGGAGTCATAATTTGTTAGCTAATTATAAATTTATGATGTGTGATTGGGGGAGGCGTTCCCGAGTTATTCTCGGAGTACGTAATTACACCCATAGTCTGAGGTGAGTCTCCTTTCATAGAATTTATGGGTTGAAGGCACCAAGGTCGGTCCACTTGTTATAATGTGGCATGATGGTTGTCTTTTTGATAATTATCGGTTGCACATGTATTTTTGATAATTCTGTGAATTATGTGTGATACATATAGTAGCAGTAGGGGTGAAATAGACCTGGTATCCGGGTGAAATAGATCGAAGGGGCAGGTCGGGCACCCAGATATGCTCGACATTATCCGGTTGAAATACACCGAAGGCGCAGGTCAAGCACCCAGATATGCTCGACAATATCCGGTTGAAATAGACCTAAAGGGCAGGCCAACACCCATATATGTTTGGGAGTATATTTATTTGGTATGTGGCATGGTGGGGGGACTCACTAAGCTTTGTGCTTACAGTTTCAGTTTGTGTTTTAGGTACTTCTAGGTCGAAGGGAAAAGGGCCGACATGATCCTATCGCATCACACTACGATTTTCCACAATATATATTTTGGGACATAAGCTCTAATAGTACTTTTCTATGACTAGTTTTGTTAAAATACTATAATCTCCATATGTACACATTGCTTTTGAAATTGATGATGTTTTGGGATATGGATTTAGTAACGTTAAAAATGAAATTTTTTTCTTGTATTTTTGGGGATGTTACAAGTTGGTATCAGAGCCTTGGTTGAGGAATTTGGACACACTAACGAGTGTGTCTGAACTTAATCGAGGGTTTGATAGGTTTTTATAAGAAAAATTCTTTTGCTAAGGGTTTAACAAAGGGCAAAGAGTGTGATGCGTGCAATCGACCGAGCTCAAACAAGGTTCCTCCCAAGATACCCATACATGTTATCTACTATGAATTTATTTATGAATATGTGAATTTCATGCTAGTTAGGGCTAGGGATTTCTTCAAAATTTTGCATGATAGAGTTCTAGGAGAGATGCCTTAAATGCCTACCGTATGAGCTTGTAGACTTGCATGCTAGTGCTGATCTTTCAGTGATAGGATAGCCTAATTATGGTATGTTTGCTTCTAGTTACCCGAAGCCTGAATGCTGCTTGCTTTGTGCTTCTAGGAGTTATAACTAACTTCAGTTAACTAGTGAGAAAATACGCCAAGTTACATATGTGCACCAATTAGTTTTTGAAGGCTAGGTTTGGCTCTACTGCGTAACTCTTGTTTGAGTCCAACTATTGTAAAGTAAGACCTCTCATTCTATGAATTGCCTACTTTTAGTAATATGTAACTACATTCTAGAGCTAGTTACAGGAAGTTATTGGAAGTGCTTTCGGTAGCTGAGGGCAGTGAGTGGGGAGAGTTGTGTCCTAGAGGGAATCTAGGAAGAGATTAGTTCTAGGAGAGTTATCTGATTTCAATTGTATATTTGGATAGAAAGTGACCTAGAAGATTCAAAGAAATCCTCGAGGAAAGTATGGATAGATGTGGAAGGTAGTATGGGCCCGTACTACTAAAAGTAGACGATCCGTACTCGATTCAAAGAGAGCCACGAGGAAACCAGGGGGCTTGTAGAATGTGAAATTTCATAATTTATATTCATAATCCTAATATCTGTATGGTTTGTTTCAGCATTGTGATGACACGTCAAGGAGATAGGGGTTCTGGATCTAGGTCTGGTTCAAGTACGAGTTCCGAGCCGATTGATGACAGTCTATGAGAGTCCAGTGCATCCGAGATTACTAAAAGCATCCTTGACGTGACCCCGATGATCTTTGGGTCAATCAAGGAGGGCATTATCGAGCTGATGGAGAATTGACTTAGGGCTTTCAGGAGTGATATGGAACCTAACCAGTCTGGAGCACACACTATCATTCAAGAATTTCAAGGGATGTGGAGCACCAGACATCTCCAGGGTGAAAGACCGCATCACATCTAGACGGTGGATATCAGACATCAAGTCTGCTCAGCTGACCAGCTTCTACCCTGAGGGGTCGAAGGTCAGATTTTATGCGGGTTGTTTGAGGGAGTGGGCTAAGGACTGGTGGGAGGAGGTTAGTTATACTTTAGGAGGTCCAACCATTGAGGCCATGACCTGGCCAGATTTTGTGGCCAGGTTTCGAGTAGAGTTCGCACCACCAGTGGTGATACAACAACTAGCCAAGGAGTTTTTAGACATGAGACAGACGATAGAGACTTTGGCGGAGATTACCGCCAAGTTCAGGGAGAGTGCTTTGTTGGTGCCCCAATATGCAAGTGATGAGGAGATGAGGAAGACCCGATATCATGAAATGATGAGAGCAGACATCAGGGAGTTTTTTAGTTATTCGGCATGCCCGACTCTAGATGATATGAATGTCAGGGAATGAGAGCAAGATATTGATATGGAGCACATTAGGAAGAGGAAAGCAAGGCTTGGTAAGACGGTTGAGGTTTCGGCAAAGAAACCCAAGGGATTCAACTCAAGGTCGAAGGGCAAACAGGGTCGGAGCCTTTGTGGGAAATGTAGCAGGTCACATGGGGGAGTTTATAGAGCTGGGTGCTCAAGCTACTACAAGTGCGGCAAGACCGGACACTTTAGCAAGGATTGTACTGCCCTTACTCCTGCCATTCATACGTCCGTCCTGATTTGCTTTCATTGCAATTAGAGGGGCCACAAGATATCCCACTACTCGAGTCTAGCATCGGGAGCACCACTGATGGCGCCAGCTCCAGTGACCCTGTGGATCATAGATGATCGTCAGGGCATGACGGATGCTCCAGTGGTGAGGAGCCAAGCCTTTCAGTTGACCGCCAAGGAGGCACGGGCAACACCAGATGTGGTGGCGGGTATGTTTCTTTCCCTTAAGTTTTATTTTATGTCGATTTCGATACTCATATTTTATTTGTTTTGTTTTAGGATCATTCCATGTGAACGATATTCCTGTTTTGGTGTTGTTCAGCTCGAGGGCCACCTGATCTTTCATATATCTTACACTAAGCAAGAGATTTTTTTGGATCTCCGAGCATGTTAGACTACCCGTTAGAGGTTGAGATTTCAGATGAGCGGTCC
Source organism: Lactuca serriola (assembly GCF_051521515.1). NCBI lineage: Eukaryota > Viridiplantae > Streptophyta > Magnoliopsida > Asterales > Asteraceae > Lactuca > Lactuca serriola. The sequence continues at coordinate 170,329,650 of NC_136415.1, read as the reverse complement.
GTCCGAGCATCAAGGGTCCATCAGGATTATGTTTTGAGGATGTGTGGTGAGTGTTACTCTATTGACTTGGTTCCCATCCCTCTGTGCAGGAACAAGGTCACAGTAGGTATGGATTGGTTAAGCCCTAATGGGGAAGTGATTGATTGTGAGTACCAACTAGTGTGTGTGTGTGGTCCCCAAGTAAGGGAGAGTTGGTGGTCCAGGGTGACGGAGCTCAATGTGGCTGTGTTTTATGTTCAGCTGCTAGGGCCTGACGCTATCTCCATCACGGTCGCTATGGGTTTGTCGCTTATGTTATGGATACTTAGGAGCAGGATAGAGCGACAGTTGATGGGGTGCCACTTATTTGGGAGCACCCGGATGTGTTTCCAGAGGATTTTCCTAGAGTGCCTTCGGAGAGGCAGGTGGAGTTTCGGATCGATCTAGTTCCTAGTGAAACCCCAATAGCCAAGGAACCATATCGATTAGCCCCACAAGAGATGCAGGAGTTGTCTATACACCTGCAGGAGTTGTTAGACAAGGGATTTATCTGGCCGAGTAGCTCACCTTGAGGTGCATCAATTTTCTTTGTGAAGAAGAAGGATGGGTCGCACCAAATGTGTATTGACTACAGGGAGTTAAACAAGCTAATGGTGAAAAACCGTTACCCAATCCTGAGGATCGATGACCTATTCGACCAACTTCAGAGGGCGTCTTGGAGTTCCAAGATTGATCTGCGCTCGAGATACCACCAGACGAGGTTCAAGGAAGATGATGTGTAGAAGACAACCTTTCGGACTCGTTATGGTTATTACGAGTTCATGGTGATGCCTTTTGGGCTCACCAATTCCCCATCCGCGTTCATGGATCTCATGAACTGCATGTGCAGGCCGATGGTGGATTGGTCGGTGATAGTATTTATTGATGATATCCTAGTTTATTCTAGGACCTAGGAGTAGCATAAGGAGCACTTGCAAGAGGTGTTGGATACCCTGAGGAGGGAGAAGCTTTACATGAAGTTCTCCGAGTGCGAGTTCTGGTGGCGCAGGGTGTAGTTTCTTGGGCACCTTGTCAACCAGAACAATATTTTGGTCGATCCAACCAAAGTGGAGGCCATGATGAGATGGGGGGTTTCAAGGTCTCCATCTGAGATTTAGATCTTCCTTGGGTTAGATGGATACTCTCGTATATTTATTCAGGATTTCTCCAAGATAGAAGTACCCCTGACCCGATTAACGAAGAAGACTGCCATTTTCCATTGGGGGCCCGAGGAGCAAGCATCGTTTGAGACTTTGAGGAAAAAGTTGTGTGAGGTGCATATTTTAACCCTGCCAGAGGGTGTCGAGGATTTCGTGGTTTACTATGACGTGTCTATTTCGGGCTTAGGTGCAGTCTTGATGTAGAGGGGGCACTTCATCGCTTACTCTTTGAGGCAGCTGAAGCCTCACGAGGAGAATTACCCAACACAAGATTTAGAGTTGGGGATAGTGGGTTTTTCCCTCAAGATTTGGTGACACTACCTCCATGGGATCCGTTTTACTATTTACACAGATCACAAGAGTCTGAGGTATTTGATGGATCAGCTAAAATATGAGAATGAGGCAGCGTCGGTGGCTGGATGTGGTGAAGGACTATGATTGTTAGATCCTTTACCATGCAGGGAAGGCCAATGTAGTGGCCGATGCTCTTAGCTGCAAGGCAGTCGCAACTCCGATCAGGGATATTTGTCTGAGGATGACAGTGGTGACTACGCTTCTAGAGCGGGTTTGGGAGGCCTAGTTGGAGGCTAAAAATGAGGGGCACCGGAAGAGTGAGCGCATTGTGGATCAGATTTCCTCCTTCAATTATGATGGTTGAAGATTATTGACACTCCGTTGGAGAGTGTGGGCCTCATACTCAGGCGGCGTGTGCCAAATCCTGATGGAGGAGGCGTACAAATCCAGGTTTTCCATTTATCCCGGGGCGAAGAAGATGTATAGAGATCTTCGTCCTG